>NC_139008.1:83907910-84512990 GCF_964374135.1 Grampus griseus | reverse complement strand
TTAAAATGCAAACGTCCCTTAAGGGTAGCTCCGTAAGCCTCTGCCGGCTAATGGGATTAAGTGAACAGAACACAGCCACCTGCAGGGAGGTAAGGAGGCCTGGGGGCCAACCCCACCTTCTCAAATTTGCCAAAAGCTCATCCCTGAACAGGCAGAAAGCAAAATTCAGCCTTCCCCGTCTCAGATGTCTTTGAAAGGGGACTCTGTAGCCAGAGCCCGAGTCCCAGCAGTGGGATCGTTTGCTCACTGTAATTCTTGGCGCCCTGGTGGCCCCATCTCTTTCCAATCATTTCTCTTAGGATGGACATCGTTTTCAAGGTATCCTAGCAGAGTGGTCCGGATTCAAGAGAGGAGCATCAGGCCAGCGGTGGGGAAGTAATTGCACATAACTAATTCATTTACAGAGGCAGCCACTTGTAATAAAGGACGTTTTCAAAGTGACTTGGCAAACTGATTTTTTTTCCTGAGCTGGTAAACAAGCTTCGCTTTATGCCCTGAAAATGGGTTTTCACTCACATTGATTTCTTAGTGTGCCTCTCAGGTGAAGGGCATGAAAATGTCACAAACAAGGAGAAGCCCAAACTTAATAATTCTGTAAACCTGAATTTTACTCATGGAATCAAACCAGTCCCTGTCGTCTGGGAGTTCCTTCAGTTCAGTAGCCCTCACAAAAGCACTTCCCTCATCGTAGAGCTAAAATAAAAATTCTCCATCTACCTATCTGTACACACACACATATTTTATAAAAATCACATACCATGTGCTGAGCATTACAGGAGACCTTTAGATAAAACGACTCTTCCAAGGCTACTGAAGAGATGACTGAAAAGTTTGTGAAAGAAAAACTGGAAATTAAATTCTGGAATTAAGGCATTTTTCTTCCCACAATGACCGGGAATTAATTATACTACTGAATATTGCGGATCTCTATTTGCATTAGGAAACAGGAAAAAGAGGCCCAGAGCTCAGGACCTAAGATGGAGGACGGAAGCTAAGATGGAGGACAGGCCAGGACCTAAGATGGAGGACGGAAGCTAAGATGGAGGACAGGCCAGGACCTAAGATGGAGGACTGGAGCCAAAATGGAGGGCAGCCCAGAAGCTAAGATGGAGGGCCCAAGCTAAGGTGAAAACACTCCACGGCACCTCAGGACTTCTGGCTGCAAACTACAAACACTCCCTCACCCCACCCCTCAGAATACAAACCCTAGACACAGAAGATTCTAAGGTTCGGTGGAAGAATGTGGGGCTACCCCAAAGAGAATTCTCAGTCCTTGAAGATCCTGGAAGGCATAGTTAGGCTCCAGACAGATCAGAAAATGAAGAGAGATGGGGCTAAAGGCAGTTCTCTCACCAGCCCAGGGCCAGGCCTCTGGAGTCCCTTCTGAAAGCAAGCCCACGCCTCAGCTCTCCCAGGGAGCCCCAGGGCAACACCTCCCGGAGAAAGGCATCCTTCCGTAGCATCTCCGAGGCCCACACTGCGCCTGCAGAAGGCCCGTCCCCGCTGTTGGCATATAACTGTTCAGCCCCAGACTGGCATGGAAATCTGAACTGTATGCCCGTCCAATATCTACACACAGGTGTTAGTTTTGAGCCAAGCAGATCCTTCGGGGTTTTCTGCAATCTCATTATCAGGACTCAACAATAATTTCATGTAACCACTGATCTGCTTTGCTTAACTAGGTTGGAGTCGTGTCAGAAGGCCGCTAAAGTCTGTTTTTTGACAACCTTTCCATCTTTTCTTAGCTGCCATGTCTATTCCCTATTTAATCACCGGGTAGCGACGGTCCACGCTTAACTTCCTGGGGCTGTTTTGCTCAAAGGGAGCAGCAATGTCTTATACCTTTATCTTCCCCACGCGGAAGGGCACATATCAGGTGTATATTGAGTGAATGAATGAATAAATGAAAATGCCTCAGCGAAGGCCAACTCACCGACCCGGCAAGGATTTCATCCTTCTGGGAGGCTTGGCAGACACGTGAGCAGCTACTGCAAGTTAAGAGATGCTACTACAAAGGCAAAAAGGAAACAGCCATTTCGACATCCCACTTAACCCCCAAATTAGGAAAGAACTTATCAGTGAGGGAAAATGGGAGCATTTGCACCGAGAACTGGGCAGTATTCCATGCTCTTTGCCAAGCTGGACACAGCCTACTTATGAGGTAAACCTCAGATCTGCCAATAGTCAGAAACTTGAAAAATTAATTCGTGACAACTGTTTTCATTTGGAACCATGATTTCCCTCAATTAGGCGTGTCACTTGATGCTAAATTCCCATCAAACACTTCCCAACAACTTTTTCTTTATTTTTTCTGAAGAACAGCCATGACCCCCTTTCCCCAACGATTCTTAAAGGTCACAGAAGGTCCATTTGATAAGCATATTGGTGGCAAATCCCCTTTCCTGACTCTTAGGACAGTAATTGTTTTTCCCCCTACTGGCCCCTAATGGGCAATTTTGCTGGGTTTCAAAGCAATGCAAATTTAGCTCCAATCAATTAGTAACACATTTCTAACTTCTGGGGGCTTGGGAAAAGTGTGAACTTTTCCTGGTGGAGGGAAGTTAAACCTTGAGAACAAACCAAATCCTGGTCAACCTAGCAAACCTCTTCTGCCTCAGTGGGCTGTGTTTTTGTTTTTTTTTTTTTTAAGTCCCAAACTTGGGAGAATGGAGCCCTACTTAGGACAAGACTTTGTTGGGTTTTTTTTTTTTCACTTGAGCTAATGAATAAGGCACAGGACACAGAGGCAGCTGACGGAATATTTTCCCCACTAATGCCAGGAAGCTGAAATCTGCTCTCGTGTTGTGCTTTTTTTTTTTTTTTATAGCCTGAGAGATTTGCATCTGGGTGTGATGTGCACTTGGGGCCCCCCAGCACAAAGCAATCAATCTTGTCTCCTGCTGCAGAATCCCCCTCCCCCTTCCTCACTGAATAGAGCTGTCTCCCCTCTCTAATGAACATACCCAGGAGAATAAAACTTGTTTTTCAAAAGTGTGGGGAAGGAAGAAAGGAAGGAAGGGAGGAAGGAAGGAAAAAAAAAGCACACAATGCCTATACTGGGTCTGGCCGGAGCCAAGTTCTCGAGGACGCTAACCTATAAACTTCTAAGGATTTCCTCAACGTCTGAGATGTATACGTAATATACAGGGTGTTTGCTTTCAGCCTTAAGATTTGCTTTGCTTTGTTTTGAGTAATTATCAAAGAACTCATAAAGATTGACCTTTTTTTTTTTTTTTTAGGTCAAAAAGGTCCAAGGGTGCCAGATTTCTTAAAATCAAACCACTCAGTGGGGTAAGGCTGGTGAAAACACTCGGAAAGTTAGGTCATGCTAGAAGGGGGCTTATTACTAATTAAAAAAAAAATTGAGCTATCATTTTAGGGTCAGGAGAGGAACATTCGGGAAACTGAAAAAGGGCCGACTGTGGGAGAGAGGGCAGTGGTCAGAGCTCAGGGGACAGTGGGGAAGGGAGGTGGGGGCCTTGGTCCTGGCACTCTCCACCAGCCCTCCAGTCCCTGTACTACTCGGTGCGCTCCTGGGACCCACATGGGCCCATGGGGCCCATGGGGCAGAGGGACGGGGAGGGGGTGATGCCCCCCCCCGCCAGACTCCTGGGCCTGCCTCCCCAGTCCTCCGGTTGAGGGCAGCCTGGCTCCTCCGCTCTCCATCCTCTGCCTGGGGCAACCTGCATTCCTTGCATCCCACACCTCTGCCTCGTCCCTTCCAGACTCTAAGTTCCTAGAGGGCAGGGACCACGTCTAGTGTCTAGAACTAAGTGTAGCAAAGGCACTTTTTCTTTCCTTCTCTTTCTCTCTCTCCCCCTTCTTCTCTCCTCCTTCTCTCCCTTTCAAACTTTTCATTTCATCTCTGTGTTTCTGTAGCTCTTTCCTTCCTTTTGTACCTTCTTTCTCTGTCTTTCAACAATAAAGAACTGGCTTGGGGGGAGCTGGTTTTTAACTGTGGAGTAGTTCACAAAAGTTCGGGGGAGGAAACACAAAAAAAGGAATTCAGATTCCTTACCCCTCCCCCCATCCCACCCCAGGGAAAGCGCTGAGCAAGTAAAAGAACCCTGAAAAGACACAATGGAGAATGTGGGAAAGGCGCTCAGGAAGTCAGTGTGTGTTGGCTGGGGGGTGAGCTAAAGGTGAAGTTGTTTGCACACCGCGATTAGTACCCTCTTTAGAAACATCCATACGTCTGGGTAAAGAACAGGAGGAGATAAGGAGATATAAAATCCTGACAGGATAAGGGCGGGACGGGGGGGATTTCCTGTAATATTATAATGTCATTTTAACAATAAGTACGACTTCTGGAAGAAAAAGGGAAAGGGGTCAGGGAAAGTATGGGGTGTGGATTCCCAGTCCTGTGGGCAGCGAAAGTGGGCGGTTTGGCCCTGTGTGGGAGACCCTGAGTTCTAAGAGGGCATGGCCCCCTAGAAGGTAAAGATGTGCGTGCTGTCCGGGGAGGCGGGGGGTGGGGGGTGCGGGGAGAAACTGGCAAAGAAACCCATCAAATGAACAGACCAAAGCCCCCTGTTCCCCCAAAGCACAGAATGGCAGGATTGGTGTTAAAACTAAACTCCCAGGGACCCAGCACAAGATGAGACGGCAACCTGAGATATCCCCTGAAACCTGGGGCTTTTTTCCATAGGGCTTTCCTACATTTCATCTAGAAAATTCTAAGTGATCCCACTTCCTGCGAGCATTCCAGCCATTCTGAGCTCTCTGCTGACCTCTGGTGGGGGAGGAGCTCTACTGGCCCAGAAAAGGTGTTAGAAACTGGGCAGCGCACCTGCCCTGCTTTCCCAGGGACCCCAGCACCCAGAGGAACCCCCTTCCCCGGGGGGGGGGGGGCTTTGTTAACCTGCCTCGTCCAAGGTTCAGGGCTATAGGTTGGAAGGTGTGAGGAGGAAAAAGGTCAGAAAAGCTTTAAAGGAGCCCCAGGTGATTAGGAGCTTAAGAGAAGCATGTTGGAATAAAGTTTGTTGACTTAAAGAAGAGGATTTTTTACTAGCAGGGCGGGGGAAGCTTTTGCCCAAAGTTAATATATTTTATTCAGTCCCTTTGATTTTGTTCAACTATAAAAGAGGGAGGGACGAGAACGTATCTAAGAACAGTATATGGAGGGTAAGTTTCGTTGGAAAGGAATAAACTCCCATGACGGGACTTGGTAGGTCCTGGCATGGTAAGTTCACGTGGCCCTTCTCAAATAGATGACCTCATGATTTTACAGCTGCTGCAGGGAGGGGAGGGGAGGTGGGGGGAAAAATGGCAAGGATGCCTGTTCTCTTTGGAACCAAGGAACTTGGCCCCAGACACCATCAGATCTCACCTCCCCTCCACTGGAACTTGGCCTAAACAAGACAGAAGTGACCTTCCCCCAAGTCCAGGGTTGGGCCTGAGATGGAGGGTGCGGGTCCCATCCTTAGATGGAGAAGACTCTTCTTAGTAAGAATGCCCCTGAGTGCTCAGCGGGTTTGCAGCCCTGAGAGGTAGAGAAGGGTTGTAAAGGGGAGAAAATTAAAACTAGCTCTGAAATCTGAGACCCTCAAAAACCCAATGATGCTCCCATGAATGAAAAAACCATAAGGATTTACTCTCAGCCAGTATCTTCTCTATAAGACAGCACCGAGCATTCACCCCAAAGTCTCCTCTCTCATTTCCCTGCATCTTCCCATACTGTCTCAAATGCTACCTCCTCCAGGAAGGCTCCCTGGGTTTCCCTGATGGAAAAAAGGACCTCAATCCACCTCTGAATTTCTTTTCTAGCCCTTGATTGGGGTGAGAAAGAATGTCCCACTCTCCTCTGCATCCTGCAGAGATTCTCCCAGAGGTGGGTTCTCAGAAATTATTAATTATGTGCCAAAGGGCAAAAGATAGGCCTAAAATTGCCTGTACAAGCTGCCATTTTGAAAAGGATACTTTTAAGAAAGAGAGAGAGAGTGTGTGGCGGGGCAGGGGGGTGGTTTGGCATACCAGTTCTACTACAACTTTTAATAAGAGAATTAAAGAACTTTTAAAGTGAGAAGGACATCTCTCTCATTTTTCAGATGAGAAAAACTGGGACCCAGAAGATAAAGCAATTTGCCCAAAGGTCTCAGAAACTGGTTCCCAGAAGACCTAGGGCACACACATGGCCTAGGAATTTAGAGGTCATTGTGATAGTGTGTGTTCCTGCACTGGCTAGGGTCTAATAGAGCCACTAGTTAAAAGGGACAGGATTGGGACTTCCCTGGTGGCGCAGTGGATAAGACTGCGCTTCCAATGCCCGGAGCCTGGGTTCGATCCTTAGTCAGGGAACTAGATCCCACATGCATGCTGCAACTAAGAGTTCTTGTGCCACAACTAAGGAGCTGGCGAGCCGCAACTGAGGAGCCCATCTGCTGCAACTAAGACCTGGTGCAACCAAATAAATAAATAAATAAATAAATATTTAAAAGATAAATAAAAGGGACAGGGTTTGACCTCAGATATCAATTGTTCCACTGGAACACCTTTAAAACTATCCCTGGGCCTTGGGGGCGGGAGCTGTGTCCCTGGGAAAGAGGATTAGGGGAGGGGCCGTGGAATTCTGCCTTAGGCACCAGCACATGGTGAATTTTGAAAAGCCAGGCTCTCAATAGTAAAAGCCGAGCGCCATCTGCCAGCCAGTTCTGAGCAGGCTTGCTTTATTTTATTGTCTCTACTTCTCAGCCCTAAGTCCTTGGTGTTCTCGTCTCTTTCCCTTTAAAAAAAAAAAAAAAAAGGTATTTCTTGCTCAGAAACCCCCTTAAAATAAGAATCTTATTTAAAAAAAAATCGCAAGAGAGAGAGAGAGAGAGAAAAAAAGGGAAAGCAAGGAAAAAATGAGGGAATCTCTTAAGAGGCTGATTTCTTCCCCATTTCTGAGCTGTGCGGACCTCTGGGGAGAATGGGACAGAGCACCCCGCTTTCTCCATCAAAGGCAGCCTTGGTGGTCTGTCTCCTGACCCTTTCTTCCTGGCAGGATGAAAGATCAGTGCCCAGCTTGGAGCCTGCCTTAATATCAGAAGTCAGACCCTATCTCTGGGGAGTCAAGGTTCTAGGGCCAGAAAGAAAGAGAGAAGTGAGGCCTCTGCCGTCTGGCAACTTAAGTCTCAGGATAAGATGTCTGCAAGGGTTTTGGATTTGTCCCTTGGGTCATTACCTCTTTCTACATAAAGGTGAACACAGAGAGATCCCCCCTGGCTTTCTGTTGGATGGCCCACCAAACTTAAGCCTCTATCTTGACCATGGCAGAACCATCATAACATGGAGCCTTGTTGGTACTTTTAAGAGTCAAATTTTGGGGCTTCCCTGGTGGCGCAGTGGTTGAGAGTCTGCCTGCCGATGCAGGGGACACGGGTTCGTGCCCCGGTCCGGGAAGATCCCACATGCCGCGGAGCGGCTGGGCCCGTGAGCCATGGCCGCTGAGCCTGCGCGTCCGGAGCCTGTGCTCCGCAGCGGGAGAGGCCCCAACAGTGAGAGGCCCGCGTACCGCAAAAAAAAAAAAAAAAGAGTCAAACTTTGGCCTTTTCTGGATGTCACCTGGCAAATTCATGGAACCCCTGAATAGAGCAGTGCAATCAACCAAGGTTCTGGAAATGAGAGCCGGCTAACATTTACCCAGTGTGCTCTTTCCGCCATCCTGGGCCCCTCTGCCCGCCCCCTCTACAATCAAGGCAACGTGGAGAGACAGCGAAGGATGATAACAAGCTCACCCCATCCCAACCGCCCAAGGATAAAGATTCCTGAGAGCGCTCCAGAGTGACCAGATCCCATCGGGAAAAGGCCCAAAGACTTGCATTTGGAAAGGGCAACCCTCCCTCAAGTGTCCATCTTAAAATCAGCCCTGGCCGTTTGTTTGCAAAACAAAAGGATCTAATACGCTTCCCTTTTAGCAGCTAAAAAGGAAGAAATGAAATCACCTAAGTGTTGAATTATAAATAGCTATTATTTTCTGGCAATCCAACTTTTAAAAATTTTCCCCTAACGTCTGGCATTTGTTTTTGGGTTCTGCCTGGAACCTTCTAAGCATTTCCTTGGAAAGATGCTGCACTTGGTCCCAGGCAAAAAGTCAAAATCAACATTCAAAAAACATGCCTTGGGTCGTTCTGAGGATTCTGCAATAAGAAGATCTTAGTTAGGGGCGCTTCACTTAACTAAACTTGAAACCTATAAAAAAAATGATATTTTAAATTTAACATGTCCAATATATCATTGATCAAACTACCAATCAGTTTCCACCCTTTACCCTAAAGTAATCTTAACAGTAAAAGCAAAAGTCCAAGTTCACATAGGTGTCTGGAGTGGAGAGTGGGCTTTCTGTTTTCTGTTTTTCCTTCTAGACTTTGCAATTAACTTAAAGGCCACAAATTCCAAATTCTCTAAGGAAAAAGAAAAAAAAAACTTTTTAAAAAAAAAGTTAAATCTCTGATGAATCTGTAATAACCGTATTGGAAGATCAGAAGGGGGCAAAAATATAAGTGTTTTAGGCTCAAAATATAATAAAGAAGCGATAAAGTCTCCTTCCATAAGGGATACTTGGGGGAGAGACTCATTAGGTGCAAGCTGGGGGCCTAGACCACTATTTAAAAGCAAAATGATTTATTCAACTATACTTCCGTAAAAAATTTTTGTAAAAAATAAAACTAAAAAATGATGTATTCCTGTTGTGATTATTCCAAGATATTGGTTATAGAATCTGCCCTAGGATGAGGGGGCGGGCAGGGTGCATCGACCATCTTACCAAAAACCAAGTGCAACTCTCTTGATCAGGAAATGTCCCTGGGTTCTTATTCCTGTTGGCACAGGTATGTTTTATTCCTAAAAGATCTCATTTGACCTTCCTCAGTACGGTCATTCAGAGGCATTCCTTCCACTGCCCCCTATCCCACCCCTACAGCTTCCTGCCTTGAAATATCAGTTGCTATAGGTTAGGGGGCACCTCCGTTCAGTGGGCTGGTTCCCTGTGGTTGTGGGGCTCAGGTGACCCAGTTAACAGGGCCCACGCCCATGGCAGGCGTGTACGCACTGCCAATCCCAGGCTCCATTTGCGTTTTGTGGGACACACGCAAGGTGGGTCCCCAGCCATCCCAGAGCTGATATACGACCAGCAGCCATCGGAGTATCAGTGCTGATTATCTCGGCCACCCTCCTCCACGACGCACAGTGAATTAACGTACGCACAGCAGACGGGGAGCATTCCCTGCCTGCTGCAGACAAAGGCCCCTAAAGAACCCCTGAGTAGTAGATGTGATCATTTAAGGGTTAAAGTCTATGTAAGCCCCGATTTATCCTGGCCCATCGATTAGCTATGGGACTGACTTGGTTAATCAGAGTCTTAGACCGATTCATTATTTCCACCCTTTTCTATTCTATTTAGGGTCAGCTGGCGACTTTTTAGGTCACCTTCTTTGCAGAGATTTTTGGAAATTAGTTCTACCCTGGAATGTAGGCTCACCAACACTGGCATAAACCTTTCTGACTGGTTATTAGTAACTGAAGTCAACAGCCTTTTCTCTGAAGATAATTTTTTATTTTAAGGTGTTCAAGTTCTGACCTGTATGATCTCTACCTTCCCCAGGATTTGAGGTTGATAATGTTAGGGCAGTGGTTCTCAACTGGGGATGATTTCTGCCCCCGCCACCCTCCACCCCAGGGGATACTTGGCAATGACTACAGGAAGTTTTGGTTGTCACACTGCGTATGTGGTGGTGCTTGGTGGGGTAGGCTGTGTGTGTGTGTGTGTTACTGGCGTCAAGTGGGTAGAGGTCAGAGAGGCTGCTAACACCCTACATTGCACAGGACGGTCCCCATGGCAACAGAACACCTATGGAAGACCCCTTTGTTAGACAGAGCACCCCGAAAATGCTAATATCCCAGCATAGAGCCAGCAGGGAGAAGTCAGAGCTTAAACATAAAAGGCTAGGTCTGAGTAAAGCTCTGGGGCCTGTTAAATCCAGGCTTTGTCCTGGCGTGGGGTGGGAGGGTGCAGTTGGAGTGGGACCCTCCTCTGTCTCTGCTGGCTCTTCCCTTCCCCTCTCATTTTCACTACAGATGTGACACCTTTCTTCTGCCTGTGCCGTCTCACCATCTAGTGGCCACCTGAAATATCAACTCACCTTCACCATCTCTGCGCCATTCTAGATTCAGTCATTAAAAAATTCACATTGGGGGGAGGCAGTGGGTGGAAGGACCCCGAATGACGTATATGATTTTATTAATAAGTTAATTAAGCATCTTGTAGGCCTAACAGACCTATATAGAGAACAGCTATAAGGAATTAAGATGAACACTTTCTATGATTTCAGCAGCCCACAAAGGCCCAAAACCTTAGGAGTTACCTTATATAACCACAGAGAAGCAAGCGGCATCTACTTAAAAGGGGGCGTCCAAGTGGCCTCAGCAATTTAAGTAGCTATATACTTCCTAAGTAACACTGCCTACTCTCCACAGATTGGTTTTTCTTTGTCAAAGGTAACCATCAGCTACTTTTACAGCTAAAGAAACAGGCCTAGGCATGTGGTCCCCAAGATCAGAAGGGTGCTGGGATGGACACTAGCTGAGATGTAGGACCTTGTCCCTATTTCCCTGGGTTGAGCCCCGGCAAGCAGCCCTTCTTGGCCCTGGACTCTATCACAACGCCTGATTTTAGTCTGTGTGCCTCATCTTACGAATCATTCTTTCTTTGCAAAAATCCCACAGCTGCAGACTTACCTGAATGGAGGTTCCCTATAAAAAAAGTCTCCAAGGTCACTTGCAAATTAGCAATCAGTTTGAGGCAAGGCAAAACTGTTCAAACAGGAAAGAGGAGAGAGGTACTCTGGTCTTTGGATGGAGGGGGAGAGTCAAGAGCTGGACAAATTGAGTTCTTTTTCCCTTAGAAGAATCGACGCTCCGTGTCGACACGGAGCTCGTGAAAGCTTGACTGTGCCACGCCTTCAGAAGTGGGTACGAAAGATTTTCCTTCCCATTATCAACTCATTAAAGGAAGTTTAAGGTACGTACTCTGTCCCACACACCAAGTATGTGTGACAACTTCAGAAACATTGACTGACTCATAATAAATTCGGGATCCGGTAACAATTTCTACCTTTATACCTCTCTCCTCACCCCAAATTGAATCATTAAGAAACATTTAGTAAGATCTAACGTTCAAGTTCTGTGGGCAGAACTCCAGGAGTCGAAATGCTCGGGAATTCTCCTGAGGTTTAACAAATTACTCTGCAGTGCAACGTGGGATTTTCCTTCTAAGTAAGGACGGCAGAGGCGCACGCCCTTGATTTTCGTTGCTCTGTCACAGATCAGTTACCTAACATCCTTCTCTATTACAGCCCCCAGTTGCTGTCTGGGTAAAACTACTCCAGTAATTCTGATTGGAGGGGGCTACACCTCTCAAGTGTTTGCTGTCTGAGAACAGAGCATCCCATATCTCAACTGAGCGTGTGATGAGCAACAGGAAAATTCAAACATGGGTTTTTTTTGTGTGTATGCTGTTCCCTACCTCGTTCTTGGAGGTCTCTCCTCATCTTCCATTCCCAGTGGCTGGCCTTCGTCACCATCTGGCTGTCGGGAAGGAAAACTAGAGACAATCTTTTTTTTTTTTTTTGCATGTGTAATAAGTACAGAACAGTCTGTGCTCAGGACCCCGGGCTCAACCATAGTATCCGGTTGGTTTATAGATAGGAGCTAATAAAAGGAGGGGGAGTGGCAGAGGGGGCTGTGGGCTCCGAGAGGGGGGTAGGCGGCACTTTCTCAGGACAGGTAAAAAGTAAGTTCCCGTCTCATCCTGTTGCACACCTAACAGTGACTCCACACGATCATAAATTTGGCAGAGTCGTCAGTCTACGGCTTGGGTTGACCCTTCTTTATAAAACGTGTACAAAGAGTGTACTCTGAAACGTCGAGGCAGAAAGGCAGGATGGGTGCCTGGGACTTTTAGAACTTTAGGTCTCATGGGGAATACAGAAAACAAAAAAAAACCAACCAGGGACTTCCCTGGCGGTCCAGTGGTTAAGACTCCCACGCTTCCAATGCAAGGGGCATGGGTTCGATCCCTGGTCGGGGAACGAAGATCCCATATACCACATGGTATGGCCAAGAAAATATTAAACAGACAAACAGAAAACATCAAAAACAAAAAAAACAAACCCTCCCTTGGACCAGGGAGACAGAAGTCCAGGAAGAAAAGTAAATTTCTAAACATAATGGCTACCATTTATCAGATACTTACATGTGCCAGGCCCTGGGTTCAAGGCTTCTCTCAATTTCTAGTATCTGGCCCCCATTTTAGAGGAATGAAGGAAAAGGACACATCTTCCTCTGATTCTTCTGCAAACGCCCCTCCCCTCCCTTGGCCTACTCCAATGGCCAGTTTGTATCTGGGGCTTCCCACTAGCCTTCCTCAGTTTCATAAAGGCCACTTTGACTTGCTGACTCTTCAGCAGAATCCCAAAGAGAGAGACTCAGGCCCATCTTTCTCTCACTCCCTGAAGAGATGAGGATCTTATGCCCAGGGTGACCACAGGCCACAACAGGAATCTGATGGGACAAAGACCCTTTCAGTCTAATTCAATGAAATCTGTTGAGGTTGGTGTTAACAGGGCCCGAGTCTGAGTTCCTCTTACTGGGGGGGGCCACCAGAGCTGGAGACGGTTAATTAGAATGACCTGACTAACTGTTTTAATTGCTGGTGGGAACCCTGTCACAGCAACTGGCCCTGCCCTTTCTGTTTTGAAAATTGCTACACTTGCAGAGGAATCCGATTTTGAAATGGACAACTGGCATGTTAATTTCACATTCCATTAGAAACCCTAGGAGGCACAAGGTGGGTTGGGAAGAACCCTGCCTTTGCCACAGGTTAAAGAAACAAGAAGTATAGAGACCAGTTTTCATTTGCTATTTACATGCCTCCTAAAAGTCACTGAATGGAGAGGGATTTGGAGGGCCACGGTTTTGCTGGGGTAAGGGGTATGTTTTATTTGGTGGGAAAATTAACTCTATAAAGAAGACACACGGTTGGGATGGAGAATTTCAAATCTAGTCAATTAGTTTACCGTCTCTAAAAAAGTTTTTTTTTTTTTTTTTTTTTTTGCTTAATACCAACCTTCCCCCATAAAAGTCAAAGGTGATTTCCAAGATTATGTACTGACACTCACTAAGGAGGAATTAGCCCCGACTGAAAGGAAGGAATACTTTTAAGAAATAATCACTATGAAGAATATTGAGTAAGAGTTATTTTAATAGGGTCATTAGATCCAGGCCAGGAGATTCTAAACAGTCTATTACACTCTAACACTAATAATGGAGGGGCTATGCATAAAAGCAACTGTATTTTTAAATGATGATGATAATGATGTTTTAGTGGAAACCTGAGTAAAGAAAAAAGCTTTAGACCTTGCTCAAGAACACTTCTGGGGGATTTTTTAAAGACTTTAAAGAAAACCTGCATTTAAAAAAAGAAGTCCAACAAACAAACAAAGACTGCAGTGTTGGCAGATGAATGACAGCAAATGTGGAAACAAAATATCACCACAGCAGTGACAGGTATCCCAGCAATGAGGAGGCTCACGTTTCACGTACACTCAATGGACATTTATAACCAAGGGTCTGTCTGGTTCTGGTTATTATTCAGGAGGCAGAAGACTGCGGGACACCTGTCATCTGACAAGGGATTTTAAGAGCACATAGCGCACTTAACAATAATCATGGCTCACACTGAAATGACGCTTTATAACTTATTACCACATGTTGGGGGTAAGCACTGAATTAGAAACTTCTGATTCCTTCACTTACCTTGCAGTCTTTGAGCAAAAGTCCCTGACATTTAATCTCTGAGCTTTTGGTTTACTTGCCTATGAAATGGGGTCCCATCACATTTTTACTGCCCAAGGCTGTTGCAAAGGAGAAATGTGACTGGATGAAAGGCTTTTAAAAATACGGTAAAAAAGTGCTATCATTATGTGTAATCATTACTCTTACAGGTTACTAACAATTCTGAAGGCAGTGAGGCTATCCCTCTCAAGCTGGGGGTGGGGAGAGTAAGGGGGTGGGATGAATGTACAAAAAGGTGACAAACCCCACTTTTTTTTTTGCTTAATACCAGTTTTCCATGGTATATGTAACGTAGGCAAATGATAAAAATTAACATAGCTGTATAGAAAGGCATTTTTTTTTTTTTGAGAAAAATCTATGGAAATTGGATTTTAAAAGGCAAGGAAGAGATTTTTGGCCTGGTAAGCCATGCCCTTCCCACTGCACCAAACAGCTCAGTGGAGGCATTTTGAATACGGAAAAATGGCTGAATTAAAAATAAATAAAAAAGCAAAGCAAAGGGCACTCCAGCAGGATGAGATGGATGCCTCACTGTTGTACCTGGTGGCATAAATAAATTATCATACAATTAATTGAGATTCACTGTATAAACAAAGTGTCATGGCAGAATAGCCATTATTATATATAGCATTTGCCTGCACAATTTTAATACAGTCAGCAGCTACTAAGAAATTCTAGCCTAGCAGTCCCTTCAATTCTTAACAAAAATGAGGGAATCACCCAAATTAGGTTTCCAAAACATGTTTAAGCCACCAAAATTATTCAGAAAGGCAACAGAAACATGGAAATAAGTCTATTATTGGCTAGAGTAAGAAAAAGGCTTCAACTTTTTAGCTATTCTAGAATTTCAGTCATGTTACTGATTGTCTATCTATTTCTAACTATTTATCTACCATTTTCCTTTTTAAGAGTCCCTGTAATGTGGTTAAGCTGTTTGGGCAATAAAAATGGAGAGGGTATATACACAGAAACACATACAGTTTTAAAGCAACAGATGAATCTGTATGTCACCAATTATCAAAGGATGGTCATTTGGTCTTCCCTTTTCAGTGCTCAGCGTATACGGATGTCTTGTTTTATATGTTAGGATTTAAATGTTAGTGAAAAGTCTTGTCCTAAATGGAAGTGGGTCTTCATCCTGCCTCCTCTCCCCCTCTGCAAACATGGAAATAATTCAGACCCAGCGGGGTGCCTCTCGTCACTTTGGCAAAATGAAACCTTGTCAGATTGCAGCCTGGCTCCACAAGCCACACTGCCACAGCAGGCAATCTGGCTTTCTGAATTCAGGTTCGTGCTAGACAGGGCCCACGTTTCACCGGACTACACTGCATGCAAACGGGCTTGACCTGGGTGCAGGGCCAGGATGATGGCAGGGTGACCCCAGCTAATTTCCTTTACTTAAGGTGAATTTTTCCCCCTGCATATAAAACATGGGTAAGCAAGGGAAACTTCTAACATTCTTAAGGCTCAGCCCCAGACACGGGCTGTTTGCTACAGAGTTGATGCGTGCATAACCTATGGTTTAAGGCTCCAGTCCTGATTTAAGTGGATGGTGCTCCCCAACCCCCAGGATAGGGGATTCAGGCCATGGAGCAAAGGAGAATTTAGTGAAGATCTGCTTGAAAGTTTCATTTCACAAATGAGGCAACTGAGGCCCCGGCATATGAGCGGCACTGGCCAATTAGGGCTCAAGTGCACGCCATCACTTGGCTCTCCTGTCTGCCCCCAATTATGGCCGCCTCCCCTATCACAGGTTTGCTACCCAGAGCTATGCTTGGGATATTGAAATGGGGCTCTTGTGGCAAAATCAGTTGTCTGCAGGAAAACAGCACGCTGTCATTTGAGGCGCTGTGCCTTCCACGCAGTTGAGGCATCTGAAATGTAAAACTGTCTCCCTCCTGTATGTTTTTGGGGAAATGATGTTGTCTGTGTTTCCCTGGGTGGGCATAAACAGAATGACCATCACATGTAAAACTGTGATGCGTGAGAGGCACATATCACAACAGCAAACAGTGATGCCCATAGGTCATTAATAGACACCATCACACATTATAAAATATTTAGCAAACAAACATAGCACCGCCTGAAAAGTTGTGATCTTGAAATCCCTTGAGAGGTCTTAGAGAATAAAGAAAGAAATTAAGATTGTGGAGTTTCACATCTGAAATTTTCACTTAAGCCCCACATTCAGACCTTTGCTAATTGCTGCTTTGATTAGCTGTGGCACGAGTCAAGCTGTGGGGGGGAGGAGGGAGGTCCTGGAGAGGGGAGAGGACCCTGAAAGCTGGCATAGGTGAAGGGAGGAGGAGGGGGAAGGCCAGGGCCACCAAAGGTACCCTTCCAATGGGATTATTAACATCTTTTTAATGTTTCTGTATCCCAAGCCCATATGCAGAGGATCTTACCTTTGAGCCTCTTTGCCCCCAGCTAAAGCTGCTTGAAAGAATTCACATGCAAACATTTACATGTCTCACAGTTTTATCACATTTTGTCCACACACTTAAAATACACTGGAAGCATTTTTTAAAAAGTTTTATTTTAATTGCATTTCAAACACAAGATGGGCATTCCACTCCCAACGCATAAACCCTCTCTCTTTACACCAAGCCCCTCCTACTGTATTCTGTAAAAGGGTAAATGATTGGCTTACCTCAGGCTCTTCCCTAGGAAGAAAAATGATTTCATATTTTTTAAACATGGCCACGCCCCCTCCCACCTCCCCAGCCCCTCCCCCCCGGAACCAGCCCCGTGTGGTTTGGGATACGGGACTCGCCTACAGCGGGTTAAGTGTGTGGGGGGGGTTTCTCCCCCTCCTCCCTCCGCCCCCCGCCAGGTGAGCGGAGTGTGTGCAGAATACCGAATTTCTGCGCGCAGCCCCGGACGCCCCAGATACCTGAGTGTCTGGTTTTTCAACCGTAAAGGCGGGAGGGTTGGGCGAACGAATGAGAAGTGAGGAAACGCTTAGCGCAAAGGGAGAAAAGAGAGAAAGACAGACAGAAAACAGGTTACGGAGGCCGGCCAGAGGCGGCCCCCTCCCCCCGCCCCGCCAGCGGCCCGACATCCTGCCCAGCGTCTCCCGCTACCTTCTCGGGCGTTTTCGCGCCGCCCACTGCACAGCGCCAGCGCACAGGTACCACCCGAGTGTGCGAACACGGAAAGTTTTTGCCCGCGCAATGGCGCAAAACACAAGACAGCCCGTTCCCCGGTACAAGTACACAGTCGGCGGGTAATTTGGGGGTGCCAGGGGCGGGAATGGAAGAACGCTTGAGCATATCATGCACAGGCGGACACAATATGGACACCAACACACACCAACAACAAGCCGTCTTACTCCAAGCAGCCGTGCCAGGCGAGGCGGGGACGCACCTTCTCCAATGACCCCAACCCACCAACGGCCCCAGCCAGCCCAGCCTGAGCGACCCCGGAGCCCTCCCCTGCAGTTCCTGGCTCACCTGAAGCCCCCGCCTTTCTTGCCGTCCCCCACCCCACGACTCGGCGATGTCTTACGGTCGCTGGCGCTGGTTTGTCCAGCTGGAAACGACCCTCAGTGTTGCACGGCACCACTTTTCTCCCTAAAGGGCACACACTTCGCCACCCAAGCCCACCCGAGGCCCCCCCCGCTCCCGGGGCAAAGTTAGGGCCCCCAGCTGGAACTTTCTGGCAGGTTCTTCCCGCCTTTGCCCAGACCCCGTCCTCCCGCCGCCGGGCCCCAAGCCCCACCGGGCAGCCCTGCCACCCATTCCCGGGGCCCCCGGGCGGCCCTGCTCCCCACGGGCAGAGTCCGCCGCATTACCTAGAAGCAGCAGGCGGTGCGTACACATGTAGCCCATCTTCTCGTTCTGGAGCTGCTTGTCGATGAGTTTGCTGCGTTTCTTCTCTGTGCGCTTCTGGGCGCGCATCTCCACGCTTTCCTTGCGGGTCTGTCTGCGCTTCTCCTCCAGGGCAACCTTCTTGACCTTGGGGCTGAGGGAGCCTCTGGACTGGGGGCTCTCGGATCTGCAGAAGCAGCCTCCGAAGGCCTGAACGAGGAAGTTGCGGAGCAAGTTGCGCCGGGTCTTTCGGCGGCGGCGGTTTCGCCTGGACTGAAACCAGCGGTGGCATCCGAAGGTCCCATCGTCGGATTCGTCTCCGCTGTCGCTGCTGACCGATATGTCGTCGTTGTCGCCGCCGCGGTAGCAGCTGCGCTCAGACCTGCCCCGCCAGGCATATGCGCGAGGAGGCTGCGGAGTAGGCGGATCGGCAGCCTGGATCTCGGGGCTGGGGGGTCTAAGGAAACTGATCTTGGGTCGGGCTCCAGAGGCTGGGGTTGCCCAGGCGGTGGGAGCGGCCCGGGGGACAGGGGTGGCCCGGGCGACAGGGGCGGCCCGGGCGACAGGAGCTGCCCGGGCGGCAGGGGCTGCCCGGGCGGCAGGGGCTGCCCCGGCGGCTGGCGTGTCAGGGCCGGCAGGGGCTGCCCCGGCGGCAGGAGCTGCCCCGGCGGCAGGAGCATCGGGGGCTGCCCCGGCGGCTGGCGCGTCAGGGGCTGCTCCGGCGGCAGGGGCTCCGTCTCCGGGATCAGGGACTTTGCCTCTCTCCGCGGCAGCGTCGGCTGAGCCTCCTTCCATCTCGGCTGCTTCTCCCTCAACTGGGGGTCTCTCTCCCTCTGCTTGCTCTCTCTTAACTGGGGCTCGGGAGACCTCGATGGGCGGGCCGTCAGGCGCGACTCGGGGGCTGTCCACGTTGACGGGAGCGTCGTCGACCCCAACGGGGGCGCTGCCAATCTCGCGCGGGGGTCCGGAGATCTCCATCGGGGGGCTGTTGCCCGCGAAGTGTGGAGGAGGTCTGACAGCCTCTCGAGATGGGCTGCCGATGATGCCTGGGACCCAGAGGGGGGGCTCGTTCGCGGCGGGAGCGAGGAGGACCGCACTCGGGGCCGCGACTGCCGCGATCTGGTTGCCGCCAAGGCCGTCGATTTGTGGGCTAGCTCGGGGGAGCCCAGGGGGTGGGCTGTCGTCCCCAAAGCCTGCTCCATCAAACTCAAATGGCACATCCTCCTCACGGGGAGGGCTGCATCCTCCTCTGAAGCGTGCGCTTGCAGGTCTGAGATCTTGGGGCTCCTCGGGAGGAGCCCTAAAGACCCCCGCACGTGGGCCTCCTGGAGCGAGGTCTGAGACCTGCAAGAGAGGTTGGTTGCAGCTTCCCTGCGCAGGCTGCTCAAACTCAAAGGGCATAGCTTCTTCGGGGGGAGGGCTGTAGCTTCCCAGGCTTGACCTGGCCTCACCGAAGGCTCTGGGCTCCACGATCGGTGGGCTGAAGGCTTCAAGGCCTGCATGGGCCCCAGTGGTGTCTCCAGGGTGCTCCAGGGTAGGCCAGAAGCGTCCCAAGCTGGACTGCTCGACCTCGAAGGGCATGGCTTCTTCAGGAGGTGGGCTGTAGCCTCCATGGGCTCCGGCTTCCTTGATGGCCTGGCTGAGGTCCTGGAACTTGGGCCTGGAGACTTCTGGGGGTCCACAGGCCTCGCCTTCAATCTCGACGGGGACGGGCTCGCTGTGAGGCGGTGGGGTCTCCATCTCTTCGGCTGCGCCAGGCCCAGCACCGGGGGCAGCTGCCCCTGGGGCCTCCAAAGGTGGTTGCTCGGGCTGTTCGCCGAGTTCAAGGGGGATATTGCGTTGTCCTGACATATTATTGCCGTCGAGGCAGTTGCGCACGCCCATAACACGGTGGCGGTTTCTTAAAATAAACTTGGGGCCCCGTAAGACGGAGCACCCGACCGAACTAGGGTGAAAAAAATATTTTCAAAAAAAAAAAAAATTGAAGTACCAGCTGGAAAGTTCTCCAACCACACTTTCTAACCCCAGTGAGGTCTAGGGGTTCAGGACCTCAAACCCCAGACCATGTTAGAAGCAAGTCTATTGTTGCTGGTTGAGTCTTGGCTCCTTTCTGGCCACTTTTTATCCCCTCAGGCGGCCCCTGGCCCCCCCTTAGGCCTGCTTCGTCCCCTCCTCTCTCTTTCTCTCAGCTCCAGGCCAGCCCCGCCTGCTTGGATCAGAGGAGCGTGCCGATTCGGTCCGAAAATCGCTCGTAGTGCTCTTTCTCTGCCACCAGGGGACACCAGCCCCGGCCGAGGTGGCTCCGGGAGCCGGCTCCGGCCCCGGACTTTGGGTAAGGGGGCTGATGAGCGCAGGCCTCGCAGGGACGTTTTGGTTCCTTCCAGTCCTCTCCCTGACTGATTTGGAGTCTTTCTCCTCTCTTCTCCCCTGGCCAGAGAGAGAGCTCTCCTGCGTTGCGGGACACGTGATGCAAGACGTGGGCCCCGGGCTGCTTGAGCGCAGGAGCTGAAACCCTCCCTCCCAGACCCAACAGACTCTCCTCGAGGGGAGGGGGGACTGCAGGAGTGTTTCATAACCCCAAATTACCCCTGAACCCCTGAGCCCCAGAGCCCCAGCCCCCAGCCCTGGGCAGCCTCGGATCCTGCCCAGGTCTGGAGCGCAAGGCTTTGGGCGGGTGGGAAGGGGGTGCAGGCGCGCGCGGGGATGCGACAGGTGGTCGTGAGCCCACCGGCGGAGCAGGCAGGAGGCGAGGGGCAAGGGGTACCGAGTGTGAGCACGCAATTTGTTTTTAAAATGTGTTGGGGTACTTTCCATCGCTTCTGCGTTTTTGTTTGCCGGTTGCCGAGGCTGGCTCCTGTAAAGCACCTCTATGTCCCCCATCCCCACCACACTCTGGGGTCTCAGCAGTGGCCTGCGGTGGCGCAGGCAGGGTTCCTCCCCGTTTATGGGAACTATGATAAATACAGGGGAATAAGAGGGTCTCGGGCATCTACCACCGAGACTCTCTAAGCAGTAGCTGCCGCGGCACGGAACGCGGGGGCGTGGGACGCACACAGGGACCCCACAGACTGTAGGCCCCGGAGTTCCGGGGGTCCTACTGTGCGGGGGGAAGGGCTAAATGGAATTTCAGTTGAAATTTACGGCCGGTTTAGGGTGGTCTCAGAGACTGAGAAACCTCATGCGCACCAAATCCAAAAATACACACCGTGCCGCGCGGGCAGCTGCGGCCGCTGTGCGCTGCTCCCCGCCTCGGGCACCGGCTGCGGGGGTGGTCAGTCTGCTCCTCTAGCCCCGCTCCAGCCCTCCTCCAGCCCCCTTCCAGTCCTTCTGCTCTCGCTGTGGGTCTCCCAGAGCAGCAGCTTTACTTTTCCAGCGCTTGAGCCCGCTGAGGAGGCACACAAGTCTTGCCACAAACCCGGCAGTCGCCCGGCTGCATTCCCGTCGCCGTAGCGCGCGGTGGGCTCCGAGCCGGCGGGGATCAATGCCTACACCACTTGGGTGGGCTCGTGCGTGCATGCACACTGATCTGGGTTTGGGGTCGGCGAAATCTGGCTTTGAGCCCCAGGAAAGATTTGCTGTTTGCGGTTCGCGTAAGACCCGGGACTCGGGCATGGCATCGTATCTGACTCGCCAGTGGGTGACAGGGACCTGTGAGCCACTTTTAGGTGGAAGGCAGCTGGGCAAGAGTCAGGTGGGCGCCTAGCCCTAGGGCGGGGGGAGGGGCGGCGGGATGCGGCAAGCGGGGCGCATCGCCGGGATCGCACTGCCTGGATCGCTGTATCTGCCAGCCGCAGTCGAGCGAACCACGTACGCACGTATGCTCCAACCTCGTGAAACCTAACGCAACCCTCTTCAAACGAGGGGGTCACAGCCAGAGCGCCTCACTGCCCCCGCACGTGGCCGCGCTGCGAGGAGGAAGCTGACCAAGTTGGACCCCGGGTAGCGTGTGGAGCCTCCCCAAGGGCGTCTCCTCTCATCTCTTCGGGTCTACACACTTCCAAGTGCCAACACTGAACTTTGGTTCAAACTTTGGACAACTATCCCCACGCGTAACGGCTCAACCTTTTGGGCATCCACTGAATGGTCCAACTGGGTCGCAACAGTCAACTCGCTCCCCTCCGACCCCAGCGCTTGGTCGGCCATTGGGCTGGGGTCACGCCAATCAAGGCTGCCTGGCGAATGAGCGGGGGGCGTCGGACCGGAAACCGGATATGAGTGGGAGGTCCAATAGGGGGCGCCGCGTTGGAACGCCCTAAGAGGTTATGCGGCCGGGGTGGTTAGAAGCGGATTGGTGGGCGGGCGTATGGCGACCAGGCCTGGACCGCCACGAGGCTGGGTGGCGCCGTGGGGTCGCTCTTCCTGGCGCCCCAAGTCACCAAGGCTGAAAGGGGAGGTGAGGGCTCTCAGGGACCAACCCTTGTTCTCGCTGATGGCGGTGGGCGAGCCCACCTAACAGGGATCCGCCGCCGGGGTGAGGCGAGGAGCAGGCTTTCCAGGGCCTGGAGGTAGAGGGCCCAGACCCTGAGGAGAGGGGCTCACTGCCCCGCTGCAGAGGAGCGGCCCCAGATGGATAAGGAGTTGAGGTCGCGGGGGTGCTGAGCCCTGCCGAAGTGGAAGGTTAGTAGACGTCGCGGTTTGGAGCCTCAGGGAGGCCACGGTGGGGGCCCCAGAGGGACGGTTTGCTCTCGCCAGGCCTCGCGCGCCGCCCACGTCAGCAGGGAATGGGCACAGGGTCTCTGTTTGACATCCTCAGGAGCCGGTAGCATCCTGGTGGTTTGCCAGGAGAGCACAGGCATTGGCGGGATACAGATTGGGCAGAGAGCAGCCCTCCCTCGCAGAGGCTAAGCAACATAAAAACGAAAGAAAAGACCTGCAACTGGGGGGACCTTGTTGGAGAAAATAGAGTTTCACGTGGGCCTCTGTGGAGGGATAGATGTCTAGGCTGTGAACAGAAGGGGGGGGATGGGAGACATTGGCCTACCACGAACAAAGATCCAACAGTGGGAAACGTGGCACATGGCTGGGTAAAGAGAACAGGCCACCTTGCCGGGTCTGGGAGGACCAGTGGGGGAGAGAGGCAGGAAAAATTGGGTAGGATTTCTCAGGGCAGGCAGTTTTGAGGCTCTTTTGGTAGGAAATGGAAGAGATACTGAATTTTTTGTCCTGCAAGTGAGGATTTGAGCCTAGTTTTAGGACAGGTTTGAGGCAGTGCGGAGGATGGTCCTGTTGAAGAGAACAAAGGAGGCTGTGTCTGGTCATGACCTTTAAGGGAGCGAGAACCACGCACAGGGAAGGAAGCAGGAGGGCTGGAGGGAGGGACTCAAGAGGGATCCCAGAGGACCCTCCAGCGACTTCTGTGCAACGCACAAAGGGTGGCGGAGTCAAGTCTGGTGCCTGGATGATGGGACACCTGTGGGATAGGGACGTTGTGGAGGATCTGGAGAGAAGCTGGCATGGTGGTGGAGCCAGTCTGGTTTTAGACATGGCAGAGGGGAAGGAAGGATGTACAGTCTGGGTGGAGATTTTCTTCAGCTTATTATTTAGGAGGAAGGGACCAAAGTTTAGAAGGAAGGTAAAGACCCCGAATTCAAAGGGACAGTTATCCTTCTTAGGATATGAAATCACTAGATCAGATAAAACCTTCAAGGGGAGGAATATGTTTGGTGATAGAAGCTCAAACACCTGGAGCACTGGAGAAGAAAAGGGGGGACATTACAGGAGAGAGCAGCGGGCCTAGGACGGGATGGGCGGGAGTACGCCGGAGTGAAGAAGTTAAGAATTGGTCAACAGATCTCATCTCGATGGTGGTTTCTTAGCCTCTGCACTGGTGACATCGGGGGCCAGGTGATTCTTTGCTGTGGTGACTGTCCCGGGCACTGAAGGACGCCTAGCAGCGTCCCTGGCCTCTACGCACTAGATGCCAGTAGCATCCCCTTAGGTGTAGCCACCAAAAATGTCTCTAAATTTTGTCAAGCGTCCCCCGAGAGGCAAAATCACCCCCAGTTGAAACTGCCCCACTGCTGTGGGCTGAGAAAGGACCCTTAGACTTGAGTAGGAACTGCCTTTAACGGTTACAGATAAGTTGGACCAAGGAGAAAAAATGCCAGCATTTAACTCCAGTGTTCCCCTTTTTGTCCACTCTTACTTTTCTCTAGTTACTGGCTACCAGAACCTGAAAACCCCAAATCACTTGGATGAGTGAGGATCAGAGCTGAAACTCCACCACAGATCAGCAGTGGGACCTGAGAGGTGGCAGCAATGTGGCCGATGTTTGAAAGGCAGCTGGGTAGCCTGACCACAGGGACCCGAGGAACGGGTATGGTAAGAGCTGGGGGTGGTCAGCTGGTGGGCTGACTGGGGGCCACCCTGGTTGGTGGGACTGTCTGGCGAGCCCATTCGGGGCTGGCGATCTTGGCTGAGACGGAAATGTGGCCTTCACCTGCATGGAGATGGCCAGAGGGTACAGTTTTTAGGATCTGCCATTGTAATTTTATAATCCCAGAGTATCTGGGGCATAGATTTCCAATTCTGGATGGATTTCTATCGGGGAAGAGGTGTATCTTTTCTAGGAATGAGCAGGAAGGAGGAAGAAAGTTAGTTAATGGGTTCACGCAGCCCAGGAAGAAGGCGGCAAGATAGGCTAGTCAGGGTGCCTGAAGGAAGGCTGAGCTGGGGTGAAGCTGCGGGCCAGGGTCTGGACCCTACCTGACGGGGAGTGTGCGAGGGGCTGCAGTGAGATGAGGTGTCCGTGACAGGAGGAGAGGATTGGCTCTCAGTATCCAGGTGAAGGGTTCTTGAAAATTATAATATATTCTTAGCTACTTGGAAAGGGTAACTTTTCTCCACTTGATGCATTAAGAAAGGATGGGAAAATTACTCGTTTCAGTTAAATGCTGCACTTCTAAGGAAAGTCAGTCTGTTCAGACCAGACGGCCCAGGTGCCACACAGGTAGCAATCGGCTGGCTTTTTGTAAAGAGGTAACCCCAAACGGAAGGACGGTGTTTCTTCACTGTTGACTCTGAACGGCACCAGTGCCACCTGCAGGGATGTGGCCCCCTTCCTTGGTGGCTCCACACGACTCCCTGGGCCTCCCCAACTCCATCTTGCGCTATATCGACGCCTCCACGGCAGCACACGTCATAATCAGTGAACGATCTCAGGGTACTTATGTTCGGGGACTCTTACTCATTG
The DNA here is from genome assembly GCF_964374135.1 of Grampus griseus. Classification (NCBI taxonomy): domain Eukaryota; kingdom Metazoa; phylum Chordata; class Mammalia; order Artiodactyla; family Delphinidae; genus Grampus; species Grampus griseus. Next base: position 84,488,159 of record NC_139008.1, on the reverse strand, counting down.
CCCAAGGCACAAGCCCCATCCAGATTTTAAGTAGCTGCCTGTCAGCTTTCTTTTTTAGTTCATCCCTTTATTCAAGAAAGAGAAAGTGAAGTGGAAGAGGGTCCCTTGAGAGGGAGGGGGGGTAGGCAAGAGAGAAGGGAGCAGAAACCAGGAAAACGTGATCTTGGGCGGCGGCGTTTCCCCCTAGCAGGGCGTCGGGTGGGGGGCAGTTTGCGGAAGAGCCTTCTCTGCAGCCCCCTCGAGTCATTAGCTGCCAGTGGGTTACTTTCAAATGAGGAGGAGAATCTTTCCACCGGTTGTGAGGAAAAGGCAAAAGCAGAAAGGGGAGGACAAAGGGAAGCGAATTCAGGCTGCGATTATGTTTCTCAGCCTCCCGGTGACAAATGTTTTCTGAGTGCTGACTGAGTAGCAATAAGACTTTGAAGCTGTTCAATTAATTACTGTTCAATTAGGACTCGCTGCGCCCATCCTTCTCCCTTTCAGCATCTCCTCGGCCAGCCATGGCCGGTGGAGGTGGCAGCAGCCTACTGCTGTCTGCAGAAGGGTCTGCGTGACCGGGCTGTTTCAGGCAAATGCTAAGTGCAAGGAAAATGCCTCAAGCGGATGAGGCTTAGGGGCAGATGCAGGGCTCATGGTGCCAGACAGTGGCAGCCAGATGTATGAGAAGACTTGACCTGCTCAGAGTAAAAAGCCCCAGGCTGGAGCCCCAGAGGCCAAGGGTTCCCACTATGAATTCAGACCCCCTCGTTCAGCTCACTAGCTGTACTCAGCAGCCCTCGTCTTGGACCGGCCCCCCGGGTCTGGCTGCAGACCCGCAGGCATCTCACCCCCTGCGCTTGTAGGGTGGGTCCAGACATTCTCCAGTCACCTGGATGAAGCTGTGGTCTCCACGCTGGCTGGTGGTGCAGCAGACTATTTCAGGGGGAGAAGGGGTGGTTCCAGTGCCACCCCAGGAAGGGGACTGAGAGGGGGCAAAAGTGGGGGGCTGGGATGGCGGGAGGGAATCCCGGAAGAGAAATTTGGCTTTAGAGGCACCCCGGGTGATTCTTGGCATAGTGATTTGAATTTAAGGGGAATGGTATATTTCACCTTCGCGCACAACCTCAATTACCCAGAGTGCAGTTTCCTAATGAAATCTAACTGAGACAGCAACATAAGCCAGGACACTCAGAAGCCGGCTCTCGCGTCGGGGAGGAGAAACTTGTCTTCTTCAGCGGGGGCGGGGTGGGGGAGTCTTTGGCCCTGCACCCCCTAACACCGCTCAGGTTTGAGATTCGGGGACTCTCCCTGAACCAGAATCCAGGCCTTAGGATCTGAGCCACATGAAGCAAGGTTTCCTAGGCTGCGAATCTTTTCATTTAGTTGAAGCAGCTGAGGTCATACGTATGACAACTCTACCGCACCTAGAAACTGAAATTTCTGGGCCAGGCCTGTAAGAGACTCTCAGAGGGACGGCGAGGTTAAGGGTGACTAATCTGAGACCCCCATTAGCGGCCATCCCTTGTCATCCTTGTCTGTGAAAAATGCTCTTCCTAATGCTAAGCTGACGTTGCCCCTGCTGCCACCACGTATTTGAAGACTGCCATGGAGTCTCCCCTAAACCTTTTTCTCCCCAATCTCGTGCTTCAACCTGTTCTCTCTAGCCCTAACATTTATAGGCTTTGTGATCCCCATCTCCAAACCTCATCTTTTCCTTGTCAGGTGTCTTGTCTCCCTCTTTTTCCTGTGATCCCCCCAAACCTTCTTTTCCTTTTGTCGTCCTCACGTCTACCCCCCATTACAGCCACCACCTGCCCTCTGTCCATGAAGCCTCCTCTAGCTATGGCCTGATATCTGTGCCCCCCCCAGCTAATTGGCCACGTGCTCAGCCTAAAATAAGCCCAAAAAACAGGCCGTGTCCACACGTGAAGCTGGGGGAGGCTGCCTTCCCGGTTCTACCCTGGAATAGGGAGTTGGGGGGTGGGTTCCGTGGCGTCAGCTCATCTCAGGTGTCCCGCCTCAACTGGCTGAGTGCTGTCAGCAGGTGATGGTGGCCCTGCACTGCAGACTCTTGGGCTTGGGAGAACTGAGTCACTAGGCTGTTTACTCTGGCTTCTCTGCCGTGTGAATTAAGTAGGCACTAGCACCAGTATCGGCACCAGGGGGCTTGGGGAAAAAACATGAGATGTAAGAAAGAGAAACCAAACATCAGTAAAATCCACCTTATTTATAGCCTTTTAATACGTAGCCCCCCAAAAGTTTAAAATACAAAACAAAAACAGAATGTTAAATCACTTAATTTGACATAAACCAGTTCTTTTAAACATTTGCTTTCTTTATCTCATGCATTTGCAACAGAGACAAGATTGGTTTGGGGGGAGTGCAAAAAAACCCTTAGCTATTACCAGATTCCGCAGTACAGAAACATAGACGATATATCTCTAACATTTCATGGGCGAGGACTAATTAAGAAAAAGATGTCTGAAGAAGCTCCTGGGAGGGAGTGATAAGAGAAAAAAAATACAAAGGTTGAGAAAACTGGTTTATCCTAACTAGCTGCAGCCTCTGGGCTATTTTTTCAGGTCTCACCTAATCAGGGCACTTGAACGTGTTACCAAAGAATATATTCAACACTTGTGGTCAGTTAAGCAGCGGGGCTGTTAAGTTTGCTCTCTCCCAAAGCGGCCAGCATCTCCCGGCTGCAGTGCTCAGGGCCAGGCTGGCTCCAGGGCTCCCTGCCCCGACCCTGAGATCAGGGAGGGCAGGTGGGAAAACCAGCACACCTAAGACAAACACTAAGTATCTGCTCTTGAGGAGGCCACCCCCCCCCCCCCCGTTAGTAATAGAACACAGTGGAATTCTGAATTCTCTAACCTGCCTGCCTGCTTACTTACTTACTTATCTATCGTTTATTTATTTCTAACTGGCCTCGAAACCATTTTTGCCCCCAATTCAAAACCAGATTTGGGAAAATCAAATTAGATCAACACAAAACGGATTTCTTCCCAACTGGCTTTTATTCTATCAAGCTTTAACGTTCGGGGCGGCGGGGGGGGGGGGCTCCTTTAGCATTAAAATCATTGGTATGAGTCAAATTGGGCAACTCCAGGCTTCTTAATCAACCTCCAAGTGTTGGGAGCAGAAAGGGATGCTAGGACCATCTCTTCAGCTACTTCATTTTCCACGTGAAGAAACTGAGGCAGAGGCCACCGGGTCTGACCCGAGGCTGCTGGGCAGGGCCAGGGTGAGAAGAGCCTGAGGTCTTAGATCCTGCTGCCCACTTCTGGGGCATCAGGATTTAGAAAATAGCGTCATTAATGTCAAACCCGCAGAGCAGGACGAGGAATTCCATCCCTCATTCTGGAACATGGGGATTAAAGATGTAATATGAGAATCTCATTCCCCCTTTGCTGGACAATTTTTAAGAGAAGGGTAGCACTCGAGCTGGCATATGACATCACTCTGGACGCTTAATTTGATTCTAGCGATTTGCTGTTATAGGTCACCTTTCTGTTAAAGAGACATACTTTCCCCAAACACCAAGGTTTCTGCTCAGTTTCCTCTCCATAGCCTCCCTTTACATGAAGAGCAGTAACAATACAGACAAATTAAGTAAAATCCATGCAGGTTATTTAAAACAAACAAAAAAACAAACCTCCTTCTTACCTACACTGAAGTTGCAGCTTTCTTTCTCATTAAACCCTCCATCACAGCTGCTAAAAATGAGGGCTGAAGTGTAAAGGGCTGATAGCAATTCCAAGGGGAAAAAGTTTCTAGCGCGTTAAAGAAACATTATCTTAAAACAATTCCAAACTTTAAAATTCCCAATTCCTGAATTCTGATAAACAGATTAGAAGTCTTGCTTGCCAAACCTCAGAAGTAAACCTACACCAGCTTGTTGACACCACACAGTATTTGAACACTGCTGCATGACTTTCCAACTCAAAAAGTTCAGTTAAAAGAGCACCTTTGTCCAAGAAAAAGCACATTTCTATTAAGCAAATGATTAATGTCGCAAAATTAAAAATCCTGAATATCAGAGCTTACAATTTAAGTAGCTTTACCCTCCTTCCCCTCCTCTTCCCCTTTCTCTCCAATCGAAACCTTATAACTGGCTGGTAATTCACCCCAGTGGTCAACTCTTAAGGTCTGCTTTTTCTAAGACAATTTCCTAAGTTGCAAGGGCAAGTTAAGCCCATTCAAATGCTAACACCCCAGTTGAGCAGGGCGAGACAAAGGGCTAGTTGGGAGACTAGTGAGTTGGGAATGCTTGGAAAACTTGCCAGAAATGCCTCTAGAAAAGAGAGGCAGCTAAACACCAGTGCCTTAGGTAGAAAGAGTATTTTTTGAAGCGTCTCTGTAGCAAAACTCCCTCTCCATGGGGTGAGTCCTGGTCATAGGGGTTTGGTATGCTCCTCAGTTGTTGTGTATGTGCCTAATGACTCTTCCACCCCGGAATCAGGATGGAAGGAGAGGGGGTGGGGGAGGGGAACTGAGTGGGGGAGGGCTGTGGGGGTGGGTAACAGGTTTTCACAATCATGTAGCTCATGGAGGAGCGTCTGAAAGATGGCAAACTGTGTGTTCCTACATGGGCCCCCCCACCCCCGCCCCGCAACAACTAACCTGGTATATTGGTTACTGTTAAGAAAGACAGCCTCTCCTTATGCAGGCTTCAGGTTAAAAAAGAGCCCAAGACTGGGGTGACAGGTGTGGGCTAGGCACTGACGACTTAAAAAAAAAACTTGTATATTCATCCTGCAACAAGGCGATATGCTAATTTCTCCAATGAAAAACCCAGCTCTGCAGGAAAACGGGTCCCCCCAAACCCCCCAGCCTGTGAGGGCAGCCCTCACACAGAAAAGCACACCAAAAAAGCCAACCGCACCCCTGGCTGATTTTGCCTATTCACCAGAGACATTTTGCTGGGTGAACTCAGGCTGCTAAGACGTTAACAGAGAAAAAACAGAACACTTAATGCCACGGAAAGGAACACAGAACCGCTGTTTTTACACTAAGTAGAAATGTCAGCTTTGGGGAGCCCCATTTCACTTAGGCAGTTTTCACGCTTTCAAGCCAAAGCCAGGGCGCACCGGACCCTTCTACAAGTCCTCGGCAGTCTCCAGACTTCTGGACATTTCCCCGCTGCCCAGGGAAGCCCCCTTCCCGGTATTTACTAGTGAAGACCAGAACAGCATCCAACAGCCATTAGTCAGCGAGCGCCGCAGCCCAGAAGAAGTTCTGGGGCTCCGCGACGCCTTGCCCAGGGAAGAGACCTGGAAGGAAGACCCTTTAACGTGTGTTCCTTCTGGCCGCAACCTTATCTTAGGAGTCTAAGAACCTGACCCGTCGTCTTTTCAAGTCTCAAAACGTTTCACTTCCCCCCCCCCCCCAAATCATTCTCATCAGAATAGCTCAAACCAACGCCAAACGAGACGCGCGCGCACCAAGATAAAGCCAACTTCCAAATCGGGTGAGGTTTTGTAAATACATTTCACTAACCAGTCTTTTCCCCCAGGACTGGTGAGAAAGGCACACTTTCCGCACCGAAGATGCGTTACCGGATTCAGGCCGTTTTTGTGCTCCGACACCAGGGCAGCTTCGCCTCCAGGTTACAGATTCCAAACTTAGCTCCACCGGAGCTGAAAATGGCCGGTGCGCGCAGCCTCCCCTCCCCTCCCCTCCCCTCCCCTCCTCGAGGCTGCCGTAGGCGCCGGCTCCTGCCCCCTCTCGACCGATCGCCCAAGGACTTGCGTCGGATCCAACACCTTTCCCCAGCTCGGCGGGTGCCGCGCTCTTTGGGGACGCGTTGTAGGGTTCCCTGGTGATAGGCGCGACTCCCTCTCCAGCTTGTTCCTTGTTCCGCTTTACCTTTCCGCTCGTGACCACCTCGCTGACCTCTTGGCCCCTCTCTTACATCCCCAGGCCCTTGCGCAAACAGCCCGGGACCTCTCCAGCCAAGCTGCACCCCGCCCCGCCACCAGACTAGCTGCGCCAAAAGGCTGGCGATGCCCCGACGTGACCAAGCCCACACCACCAACCCTGGTAGCCCGTTGGGCACCTCCCAAGACTCCCGTACCTCCTCTGCCTGCCTTCCAAGCACCGGTGACTCGTGGGGAACCGCCGGCCGGCTCTTAGAGGTCGGCTCTGGGGCGTGCGGGCAGGTGCGCACGCTCTTTGCTGCGGTCTCCGGCCCCGCAAGCGCCCGGAGACGGGCGTTGGCGGCCAGGACCGGCGCGCAGCCGCGGGGGGCACTGGCGCCGAGGTCCGGCGGCTCCAAATTGACAGCGACGGGACCTGGGCTCTAGGCTCCGAGTGTCTTAAGCGGCGCGCGCGTGCGCGCGCAACTTTCCCCGGGAGCCGGCAGTCTCCGGAGTTGTCGCCCAATCCCAGCCTGGTTAGTATTCGCACATTGCAACAGTGTCGCTACCGCCGGGCGGCTCTGCTTTCTGAAAGTTGGCGCGAGCACCTCCGAACCACGTTTCGGGCACCCGCCAAGGCCAACTGGTTTGAGACTACTTACTCTAGGAGGGAAAAAAGCACGTAAAACAAAGTACTTACCCGTGCCTTCTGGGTGTGCAGCTCGAAACCTGGGGTGCTCCCGGAATTCAGTCGTGCATCCTGGACACCAGCTCGGAGACCTCAGGCTGTCTCCAGAGGGGCGCGAGGAGCGCCCCGCCGCCCCTCTGGCCAACAGGCCTTTGGCCACCCGGGCGCCGGCCAGCGCCCCGGGGGAGATTCGCGGAGCTCTTCCTAGCTCGCCCTGCGCCCCCGCCTCCAGGGCTAACTAGCTGAGCCCGCTCTCTTCCCGCCTTCCTTCTAACCTGCCTTTGCTTCTCCCTCCCTTCCTCCCACCGCTCCAGCACCGACCCCAGACTCCCCAGTTTAGCGGTTGGTCACCAACCTGGGTCAAAGAAAACAAGGAGAATCTGGGGCGCGTCCTCCATTAGTGACGCCGGATGGGGATGGGTCCCCTTTTGGAAGGAGACTCCGGAGATGGGTCGCGGCGGGTGGGCTTCTTCGGCTTGCAGCGGCGCCGTCGCTGCTTCTTCTCCTTTGGCTGCTCAGACTCCTCGGGGTCCCTCGGATCCTTGTCCTCGGGCTCGGGCTCCTCCCCTTGTCTGGGGCTCTCAGACTCCCGAGTGCTGGGCTGCGCGCGACTCGGGGAGGCGTCGGGGCTCTGCAACCTCAGGGCGTTGAGACGCTCAGTGAGAGACTGGTCGAAGGTGCGGCGCTTGGCCACCACGGGGCCGCGCTCGTCCTCGGGCTCGGTCTCGGGCTCAGTGGTGGGGGCGGTCTCAGGGTCGCTCTGGAAGTCGGTCTCCGACTCGATTTCAGACTCGGTCTCGGATTCGTAGTCGAACTCTTCCTCGTACTCCAGGCACTCGGGGAGGGAGAGCTCGAGGGCTGCCTCCTCGTGCTCGTGGTCGGATTCGGGGGGCTCGGGGAATACCTGGGCGGCGGAGCGGTGGTGGGCGTTAAGGAAGCTCCGGCGCTGGGCAGCCGCGCGCTGCTGGGCGCGGGCGCTGGAGGTGGCGAGGGCGCGAAGGAGAGCAATGGAGCAGGAGAGCCAGAGGAGTGCGGTGGCTGCCCGGCGGCCTAGGGGTGGGCACAGATCGTTGTAACTGTGGCGAGCTCGGCGCCCTTGCTGAGCTCGGGATCTGCGATCCATCCTCACACACACTCGGCGAATCCGACCCACCCTCTGGCTCTGCAGAGAGCAGCTCCGAAGAGCATCGGCTGCTAGAGCCGGAAAAGGTGCTCCTCGCGAGGTTAAGAAGCTGGGTCCGGAGGTCCCAGCTCCACCTCGGCGCGAGGAGAAAAAGGAAGCACCTACCTTCTTGACCACTCAACTTTCTAAAGCTCCGCGCCTCTATTTGCCTCTCTGGGCAAAAAGAAGGGATGGGAAAAGGGGAGAAAAAGTCTATCTCCTCCCAGGCTCCTCTCTCTAAGTCTTAGACTCTGCAGCCTAAGACTCGGGGAGAGGTGCCTCCGCTGGTCCTCTCGCCTGGGAGAGGAAAGAGGAGACTGAGGCGAAGACAAATGGGGCGGAGAGGTTCTGCAAAGTTGCGCGCCCGGACTTCTGCCGGGCATGTGCAGTAGGGAGGCGGGGGCGGCTCCGCGTGAGTTGCGCAGTGGCGCCGAGCCCGAGGCGTAGACCCTAATGGGCCGGCAGGTGGCAGGAGGGAACCTTGTTTGAAAGGATTTGGGCGATGGGAGCGGCTGGGGGCCTGGCGGGTGCCAAGGAGCGAGCGAGCGAGCTAGCTACAGGTTAGAGTGCTTGCGCAGCTAGGCATGGGTTCTCCGTGGGGTCCGTACCGCTCCCCAGCTTCTCCAGGGTTATCGATAAGTTGAACAAAGCCCGAAGCAGCTAAAAACCAGACCGCAAAATTGCGGATATTCCGGAGGAATGAGCTTCTGTACGTCAGTATTAACGGTGCGGTTCCGGGCATTTTCCAGGGGCTCAATAGTGTGAGCATGGTAACCTCAGGCAATCATTAATTAATCGTGAGATCACCTTTGGCAGACCTGGTACAGTGACCGTAATCTGAGCAGTTTCCAATCCCCCCAACCACCAATGCGGTCTCAAGAGACTAATTAGTTACCTAATGGATAGATGAGCATCTTCCCTAAGAAGGACCCCCACAGACAGACGGAGTGATGGTTTACACGTCCCCAAGCCCGTTGGTGGACCACCCTGAGCTCTAGCTGAGAACATGTGCCGAAAGTCTAATTAGCTGGAACCACTAGTTAATATCTGTGCTCTTCAGTAGGTACAGCCAATTGTCTGCCCTTGGGGGGCGCTGCAGGGCGATCAGCTATCAAGGAAACCGCTGGGTACCACTCAAAGCTCTTTTCATAGATAGGTTTTCAACGAAGTGAGTTCATTCAACAAGTGAGTTCATTCAACAAATGTTGAGTGCCTAGCACATGCCAAGCTCTGTTCTAGGTGCTGAAGATAGAGTAGGAAGAAGAAAAGGAAAGAAAAGAAAATCTTACATCAAGGAAAGGATACTTAGGATTAATTTGCTGTTACTCAGAGCATTAAACCACTCAGGACTCCCTCCTTACCCACCAACATTGTTTAACCCGGCGTGCATTCTAGTGAGAAAATTATTGGATCAACCAGAGCATTAGGGCTAAGGGACCCCTCGACACCCTAGGTCATGTCGTTGAACCCCAAAGGAAATGAGCCCATCTCTTTCTCAGCCCTGGAGAACCAAATGAGCTCCATGTCCTCCTGGAGGGGGATCCGTGGAGTGGTCGTTGCTCAGGCAGGATGGTGCTTCGGAAGCTCTGGGGTTCCACCTGTAACCTGACTGCTGCTTCTGGGTTGTGCATGCCCTCCCCGTTAAAATATGCAGCATCACTTTTGCCCTTGTGACAGGTCCACCGGTGGTATAACTCAGGGCAAAACCATCTTCCTAGAATCTGTGGAAGCAACAACAAGGCATTACAGGTGCGACAGGTGGTTTTTCTTGTCTTTGAGTCAACATGGGGGACACTTGAAGAGTCCATGAGGTAATTCTGCCTTCCCTTCTGAGGTGGTCCACCAGGTGTCCCCTCCTGGCACTGCTTCCTGGTGCCGAAGTGTCCTGCACCCACAGCTATTCCTCAGTGTGGTGTGACTCACCCTTATCCCTTGCGCACCATGCCTGCCTTAGAGCTGCTGAACCCAGAGTTAAGACCTTAGTGAGATCCTAGCGACTGTTTTGACATGTGGAGGTTTTGTTTCTGCATCTTCGCTGGGGATGGTCTTGAATGCTCCTGCCCTGTCTTCTTGGCTGTGTCTATGTTGCATCTTGTTTTCTTCGAGTTAGTTTGTAGCATTAAAATACTGATTGGTGTAATAAAGTGGGATTGATTGCAAACCTCGTAAAAAGACAGACGTCTGCGTTCTCGTTGTGCTCTCCTCTTTACCACTTTGCAGAGTGACTGAAAGGGTTTTATTATCACAGGTGTCTGGATGGCTCCAGTCATCATATGGATGGTATCGGGGGACACGGGACAGGGCCCTTTGGAGCTGCAGATCTCAAATCCTGGTCTCTCAGCCCCAACCTGAGACATTTCCAAAGGTTCTGCTCACACTGACCCACCCACTTGCTTTCTTCAATCAGCTCAGCCCCCCTGACAGTGAGTGGAACATAAAGACATCGTTCAAGTGGTTCTCGGGGCACATTGGGAAAAACTCAGGAATATGTGGGTGCTGCTGAATGCCCTTTCAATGGAGACAAATGCCAGCTGTCAGCAACGAGGTGGATTATGATTCTTTAGTGTACATAAGAAAGTACTTCGTTTTGCAAAAGGAGTGCTTTCTGCCTATAATGGAGCTGGCAGCCCGGAGCCGATCCACTAATATAGATACACCGAGACTGCCTGCATTATTAGAAAATGTGCATTACATAATACATAGTTTTGGACTAGATTCTGCATTACTAATGCACTTTCTTTGCAAGATGCATTTTAATCAGCAAATGAACATTTAACAAAGCACTGCATTTAGAGCCCCAGTCATGTATAGTTACCGATACATTTCTGGCGTACATTCGACACGGGCTCTGGGGGCAGGAGAACGTCGCTGAAATACTGTTCCATCTCGCACTTAGTGCCGGGGCTGAGCAAATGGCTCTGTGCAGAAAGCGCTCTTTAAATGCATTACGTGCATGACTTTAAAAGTGCTTGCTGCAGAGTGAATTTCGAAAAGGAGCAAGTTGGTGATGAATGGCCTCGGGTTGTTACCAGGCGAAGGAACCAGGGGCTCTGTCTGTCTGCGGTAAATAAAGTGCGGACATATATCAACGTATATCACCGGCGGGGCTCTGCCAGAGGGAGGCTCCTGGACCCATTGGACTGGAAAGCGCAGCTTCCAGTTCATTACGATCAGGGTCTTATTTGGACGAACTGTGAAGAATAACTGTCTTCAGCCCCTTAAAAGATTGTCCTGTGGAAAAGGCATTATGATGTATTTTATGTGGCTCGGCAGGGCAAAATTAGAACCTATGGGAGGCAGTTTCAACAGGCAGATTTCAGCTCAGCCCAAGGAAGGATATTCCAACAGTTAGGGCTCTGAAGTGGAACGGCTGTCAGGAGATGGTGGCTCTTCGTCAGAAGCGGCGTTAAATCAAAGGACAGGTGACCACATATTAGAGATGTTTTCCCTGGGACTCCTGAGCCAGGTGGAATTAGAACTCCACGCTCACCGAGTTCTTTTCAAGTCAGATTCTGGTTCCATGAAAGGGCTCTGGAGGCCCTGGGAGAGGGGCTGGGGGCTCTATTGATGGACATGCTCTTCCGACTCGGCTTCTATTGTAGAAGCATTTGAAAGTGCAGGTGGCTCAGCGGCAGGAAGGAGTGTCTGGGTGGCAGTTTCAGGACACGAGCAAACAGGTGTCAGTGATGGAGGCTCGGCCAGCGGTGGGCCTTTTGTGACCAGGGTGGGCTCTGTGACTCTCCGCTCCGCAGCTCATTTGCTGAAGCAGAGAAATCCGTCTCTGTCTATTAGTTGTATCGGGCCTCGTTGCCTCCCCTCCCGGAGCTGCCTCGGAAATTAACAATGAAATTGGCTGTTAAGCAGCCTCATGTTGAGTCACTTCTGTGACCACGACACTCTTCCAGGCATCGTGGGGAGACGGAGGTGATTGAGAAGTGACCAACCCCTGTCATCTGACAACATGCATGTCAATGTGAAATGCCTCCAACTATTAAAGAGTGGATTGCCAACAGGTGCCACATTCTAAATCCTCACCAGGTGGACAAACCAGGGAGGGAAGCTGCCCGACGGTGGCTACAGTCAGGTGGTTACATCTGGTGGTTTTCTGAAAGGTGGGCTTTTACCTCGTCTGACTTTGAGGTTTTCTTTTCTTTTTTTTTTGAAGCCCATTAGAGCAGTGCTTTCAAGCCATCTGTTCCTGCATGCCTACTGTGTGCGAAGCCCTGTTCTAGTCACTCTGGGGGAGACATGACTCACGTGAATTCTCAAAAGGCTCGCCAGGCCATTGTCATGGGTCCCCTCGGCACCAACACGTTTTCCAAGATGAGACACAAAAGTTTGGTTCTGCTCCGCCAGGCGAGTGGGTACAATCACTCTTGAACACATTTTTTTGGACAGTCATTGATAAGGACTAATTTTAGAGACGGAGAGCTTTTCAAACTTTCCTTTGGGTAGAAATGAACTCAGGGAATATGACGTGCTCCCCACCACTGACTGTGGCAATCAGCCAGAAAGGCTCAAGCCCACTGGGAATTTGGCATTGCCTTGCTGCCTGCGCCCCGCCCCCCCAGAGGTCTGGGTACAATACAAGAGCATTTGGCTCGCTTTTCTGGGGCGCCACGTCGCTGTCACTCAGACGGCGCTGGTATCTGTCAGCTCTCACCAGTAGAAAGGGCGACGAGCCCGGGCTCCTGACTTTGTGATTTTGGGGCTGTGCCGTCTAGAGCCAGAAGCAAACAATAGGGGGAAATCATCATCTCTTTGACATGGCTGGCTTCTGTCCAGGCCTTTGTTGGGGTTACAATGTTCTATTTGTGCCCTTCATTTTTAAAGGGAGATAGGATCAGAAGTGACCTGTGTCCCTGTGCAGAGCTGCTGGGGTCCTCCTCTCAGGAGTGGCCCTTCTTTTCTCTTGGCTTTGTGCGCTGTCGAGGTAATCCTACCAACGCAACACCCACCTGCCTGCCTACCTGCCTACCTACCTACTCCTGTCATGGGAGGAGCAATTTCTAGGCTCCTAATCCAACAGGAAGTGTCTGGAAGGCCCCTCCCCCAGGCAGAATGTAAGCTTGGGTGGGCAGGTCCTCCTGGGGCACGGTGCCTCCCTTCCTCTGCTCTGGCTCTGGCTCTCAGAGCCAAAGCTTTCATTTGATGTGGTCCCTGGTTCACCCTGGACTCTGGCCCTCTGCCTGGCTCTGTCCTGGAGAAATGGCGCCTGGATTCTGTCACCTGCCCTGCTCCAGCCTGCCTGGTGCTCTCTCGTGGCCAGCGCTGCCCATGGCCCCGGTGGTGCTGGTGTCAGCTGTGTCCTCTGCCCTGCAGAGCTGCCCCTCCTGAGGCTGGTGGGCAGTGGCTGAAAACACTGCTGATTGCAGAGGACCACTCGGCTGTCGGGAACATCCTGTGGTGTGCGGTTTAGCTTTTGTCCACCCGGGCCCACGGCCACTAGACATTGACAGAGAGCCTCAGAGTTGTTTTTCTGTTCTCTGCTGAGGGTCTGACTCACCCCTTCAGACGTTGTGGGGGAGGGAGGCAGCAGCGGGGCCGAGGGAGAGAGGCTCGCTGGTGCCCTGGTTCAGGATGGCACCCGGAGCTGTCCTTTCAGCCCAAGCTCTTCAAGACGTGATTAGACCAATTTAACATATCTAGTCACCGAGGCTGTGGTAGATTACGACTGTTTCTATATGTGCAAAGTGAAGTGGAGAATTGAGGCAATTATCTTCGGACAAATGATGCTGGGCTCTGTAATCAGCCCGTCCTCATAACTGGGGAAATCAGCCTCATTCATCGTGGCAGTGCTTTGACTTGAAGAGGATTCTAAGGTATTTGTTACTTGCTCTCGGCTTTGTTTTTCCCAGTGGCAGTCGGGGAAGGGCCATCCTGCCCCACAGGTATGAGGGTCTGTGGCACCCCGAGGCTGTGGACCTGTCAGCTAGGCAGGGAAGGGGATGCTCTGGGTCAGCTCCCTCTCAGCAGGTCCATGGCCAGGTGTGGGCCAGGTGACCGACCTCTGCTTCCTGCTTCTGGCGGAGGCCTACCCCCCGCTTCTTCTCTTGTGCATGAGAGTCCTGAGATGTTGGGGCAGATGATGGACAAGGTCACCTCCATTGCCAGGATAATACAGGTCCCAGCAGGGCCCACAGTTAGACATGAACCACCCAAGGTAAAGAAAATGTCACAAAACTAGAAGAAAAAAGAACAGGTCTTCTCAGATCAGAAATGAAAACTCACTATTGTCTGGTGATGACGACTTCTGGAGCCTCCCACCTTCATACTTTTTTTTTTGGCTAAAAATCATTGTAAATTGGGAGTTTTTCCCTTTGCTGGTCTAGAAACTCCTTCGTAAAAGAGCCGTTACTTCCCTCCCACCTCTCCACTCCTGAGGGAAGAAGGAAGAGCGAGACTTTTGTTTTTCCAAATTGCTGAGGTCTGATTGATTCGCGGCAAGTGAGGACTTCAGGCCTAATTGCCCTTGAGAACCATCCGTGTAGTTGGGAAGCCGAGAACAGCAAGAGGGCCCTGTGGGGCCTGCTGGGTGCTGGGCCGGTGGGCCGCAGCCCCTGACTAAGGAGCCCAGAAGGTTCCCTGGCGCCCGCTGCCAGCACCTCCGCCACCCCACCCTCACACTCATAATTAGAGAACAAGATGAATCTAAGGAATTTCAAATTGTGTTTTGGACAGCCTCGGAGGTGGGAGCTTGAGATGGCCCTAAGAATTCAAAACACAGGAATACGAAACACACGGGAATAGGAAACACACAGGAATACGAAACGTTTTTCTAGATTGTCAGGAAATCTTCATCTTTGTCACTTTGAAATTTTCTGATGTTGCTTAATTAGTTTTTTTAAAAAAAACAAACTCTGAAATTCCTATTCCAAATTGAGATGGGAAGGTTTTGAAAAACATCAGTCTGTCCTCAGGACAGCGGTGGCGTAGTGCGGCTTCTGTGTCTTTTATTGGTAGCGAGTTTACTTCTGCCGTGTTTGTTAGGCTGTGGCATCATTCCCCATTGGTTTAGTTGGTTTACAGCCTGAATGATCATCGTTTCATGCTATATTTTAAGATCTGCTGGGGCAAGAATCTTCTTACTGCGTATTATCTCAGACTCCTCTGATGGTTTTGTCCATTTATTTTTCTATAGAATTTAAGATTCGGGACTTCCCTCGTGGTCCAGTGGTTAAGAATCTGCCTTCCAATGCAGGGGACGCAGGTTCGATCCCCGCGTCCACGTGGGAACTAAGATCCCACAGGCCGCGGGGGAACTAAGCCCGCACACCACAACTAGAGAGAAGCCCTCACGCCACAACGAAGACCCAGCACAGACAAAAAAAAAAAAGAGGGCTTCCCTGGTGGCGCAGTGGTTCAGAGGGCTTCCCTGGTGGCGCAGTTGTTCAGAGTCCACCTGCCGATGCAGGGGACACGGGTTCGTGCCCCGGTCTGGGAAGATCCCACATGCCGCGGAGCGGCTGGGCCCGTGAGCCATGGCCGCTGAGCCTGCGCGTCCGGAACCTGTGCTCCACAACGGGAGGGGCCACAACAGTGAGAGGCCCACGTACCGCAAAAAAAAAAAAAAAAAAAAGAAAAGAAAAAAGAGTTTAAGAATCATTCTTGTCAAGTTCCGTAAGGACCCTGGTGATGCCTTGACTGGAATTTCATTTAATCTATAAGTTAGGAAATAGCGTCATTTTTTTCTGTGTTTAGCCTTCAGCCGGAAGTATGGTCTCTCTCTTCGTTTGAGTTTCTATTTCTCCCATTAAGGATTTGTGTTTTCTTTATATAATTCTGATGTATATATGTGGAATTTGATATGTGAATATATATCATGTATTTCCCAAGTATTTGATGTGTTTATTGCTACTGTGAATGGACCCTCTTTCATCATTATATTCAGGCTGTTTCTCTTGTGCTTATAGGAACGGTATTGATTTCTGTGCATTTTTCTCCTATTCTGCTACCGTTAGAATTGGTTGCTTTATGAGGCAACCAGGAGCCTGCTCAGGCCAACGCTCAGCGGAGGTTGCTGCAGGAGGATTTTGTAGAAGGGAATCCCGCACAAGGGAGCGACTTGAGCTGAGTCGGTGGTTGCCAAATGCCAATGCGCAGTGAAGTGAGAAAAATAAAGATGATGTAGTGGGGTTTTCATCAGGTTAAATTTATTCAGGGAAGGGACTGTCCTTGAGATGGAGGCTGCGTAAGCATCCTACCTTTTGGTATTTCAGTGTCATTTCTTTTTGAGTGACAATAGATAGTGATATCGGTTTTCTGGTTTTAAGATTTTGTTTTTATTTAGTTTTTTTGTTTTGTTTTGTTTTGGGTTTTTTTGCGGTATGCGGGCCTCTCACTGTTGTGGCCTCTCCCGTTGCGGAGCACAGGCTCCGGACGCGCAGGCTCAGCGGCCATGGCTCACGGGCCCAGCCGCTCCGCGGCATGTGGGATCTTCCCGTACTGGGGCACGAACCCGTGTCCCCGGCATCGGCAGGCGGACTCTCAGCCACTGCGCCGCCAGGGAAGCCCTTATTTAGTTTTTTAAATGACTTTACTTAGCATATTAAAAAAAAAGAAAAACTGGGTGGCAACCCAGGTTGGCATTCCATATTTATTTGGAAATTTTAGCATTGTCTGAAATCTCAAAATCAGGAACTTCCAACTCATGTCCTTTCCGACTCCACAGTTTTGTGATATTTGGTAATTCTGGGCTTTTTTAAATTTTAAAATAATTTTTCGTTTATTCTTTTGTCTTCTAGTTAGCCATATCGTTTAGTTAAATTGGTGTTTTTATTCTTTCGTCTTTTTTTGGTTTCTTCACCCTTCCTTTGTGTGTCGCCATATTCTCTGAAAGTATGTGAGAGACAAGAATCTTTGCTCCTTTTCTAAATGAGATGGGTGCAGTGGCGCATCCTCATTGTGTTTCTTTCTTTAAAGGGCTTTTCTCTTAATGTCTTTTCTCTGATAGTATTTAGGTGGGTTTTAAAAGGAAACAAGATGGTATCCAATGAGAGGAACTCAACAGAGGGAGTTGGGATGAGAAGGAAGAAGCCACATTTGGGACCAGCTGGGCTGAATATACACCTTGCCTCCTTCTGCTTCATAGCTAACCAGTGGCATTACCTGTCTGGTCTTCTGCCTCCACAGTTGCAAAATAAGATCCTTCTAGGGTCCAAAGAAACCTCCTTCCAGGGTTGTGGAGGTGATCACATGAGGAAAGAAATAGGAACTGCTTAGTAGTGGTTGATGGCAAGCAAACTGGTACTGAGCTGCTGCAGTGAGAGTTCGTTCGGTCAGTGGTAGGGTAGCTGTCACTGATGGTGGTGGTAAAGGTGAAGAAGCAGGAGGGTGATGGTTAGGATTGGCAGGAGCCCAGCGAGGCAGAAGGGGCCTAACGGAAAGTGGGAGAGGCCAGTCGTGTTGGGTCTTGTCTCTTAGTGGCCTCTTAGATACCACATCTTCTTTATCCACTCATCCGTCATTGGACACTTAGGTTGCTTCCATGATCTGGCTATTGTAAATAGTGCTGCAGTGAACATAGGGGTGCAGGTATCTTTTCAAATTATAGTTTTGTCTGGATGTATGCCCAGGAGTGGGATGGCTGGGTCATATGGTAGCTCTATTTTTAGTTTTTTAAGGAACCTCCATACTGTTCTCCACAGTGGCTGCACCAACTTACATTCCCACCAGCAGTGTAGGAGGGTTCCCTTTTCTCCACGCCCTCTCCAGCATTTCTTATTTGTAGACTTTTTGATGATCCATTCTGACTGGTGTGAGGTGATACCTCATTGTAGTTTTGATATGCATTTCTCTAATAATTAGTGATACTGGGTATCTTTTCATATTCCTGTTGGCCATCTGTATGTCTTCTTTGGAGAAATGTCTATTTAGGTCTTCTGCCCATTTTTTGATTGAGTTGTTTGTTTTTTTTGATAGTAAGCTGTATGAGCTCTTTGTGGCCTCTCGATGGAAGGTCTTAGAAGCCATAGTTTGATCTACAGAAATGCACTGAGTACCCACTATGGGCCATACTCTGTATTAGGCACCAGGATATGAAGATGAGCTCTCTCCGACCCTGTCTCTCCACCTGGAGCTGGGGATCTGGAAACAATGCATCACCACGTGAAGGAGGTTCTCATTACAGCCCGACTCGAGCTAAGGGCACTGGAAAAGAAATGTGCTTTTTTTTTTTTTTTTTTTTTTTTTCAGAGTATATGGCGGAGGAAGCTGCCCTCGATCTGGGCATATCAGGGAATACTTTCCTGGGAAGATGATATGTGCACACTTGAGCTGTGAACTGAAGGGTGAATGTGGGGTGGGGGTCGGGCGTACAGTTCCAAGGTCAGGAATAGCGTTCACGAGCCCTCTAGTGAAAAGGATGACGGGTTAGGGGAACCAGCCAAAGGTCAGCGGAACTGGGGCACAGAGTGAGCTGGGTCTGGAGGGTGGGCAGGGGCTGCCACGCAGGGCCTCGTTGGCCTGGCAGGACGAAACGCGGTCTTTATTGTGTCTTGAACAGGGAAGCCTCTGTCCTGATGGACGGGAGGTGCCGTCATCAGGTTGTCGGTTTCAAAAGTCTCTCTGGCCACGGGGTAGGGGGTTGGAATTTGAGGCGCAGAGAGATGGTGGTGGCTGGGAGCACGACTTTGAGAGTTATTTAGGAGGTTGACCAACAAGGCCTGGCAGCAGCATGGATGTGGGGCATTGGCTGGGTGAAGGAAGACACCTGGCGGAACTGGCCGAAGTCAGTGCCTTTCCCTGGGCTCGAGGGGGCGTGGGACCTCGAGTTCTGATGGGGTGAGTGGGGTGAGAGGCGGCCATTCTAACTAACCTGTGGGGTTGGGGTCTTTTTTTTTTGGGCCGTGCTGCGAAGCATGCGGGCTCTTAGTCCCCGACCAGGGATCAAACCAGTGCCCCCCACAGTGGAAGCACTGAATCCTAACCACTGGACTTCCAGGGAAGTCCCTAACCTGTGGAGTTAGAAGTGCCTTTGGACCACGTGTGAGGAGGAGTCGACTAGGCAGAAAGAGGTCATGGGTCTGGAGCTCGACGGAAGGGCAGCCGTGGGAGCAGAAGGAATCTGGTGCTAAGGGGGGTACCAGGGAGGGGCACCCCGATGGAGGACAGAAGCCGTCCCAGAGCTGGAAGGGACCTGGGAGATCAAATCTTAGCTTCTTGGCTGTACAGGTGAGGAAACAGGCTCAGAGGCGGGTGGGACCTGCCAGCTAGTGGCAAAGCCGTCTCTCAGACGGGATCTTTTGCGGTCCGGGTTCAGTGCCTGGTTCGCTGTGCCAACTGGGGGCCTTCACGGAGACACTGAACGCGAGCCGAGGGCTCGGATGTCAGCCCCCTGATTCCAGGTCTATTTCTTGTCAGCACCCAAATGGGCAGTGCAGAGCTTCACATTCTTTTCTTGATCCACTTTAGAACTGACGTTCTGCCGGCTCCTTATTAAAGAGAGAGCAAAGCAAGAGCCGGCTACAAATGTTGGGAAGCTAGAAATAGAACTATACCAGGCCCTTAGTAATCGAGCCTGGCAAAGTCCACACGGCAGCCAGGAGAAGGACTTGGGCGCGGTTAACGCGAAGATTGTTTGGCGACGCTCTCTTTTTCTGCCAGTTATTCAAATACCCAGCCAACTCCAAAAGCACCAGTTACTACCTAAAGCTCGTCCCTCAGATACGGGAATTAGGTACAAGAAAGGCAGGTTAATCTTCCTCAAGACCCTCTCTCAGGATGTCTACTCCATGAGACCCGTGGCATATTAGCAGCTTCTCCCAGCCATTACTTTAAAAATTTAATGTTTAATTAGACGTGGAACATAGGAATTAGATGCGTTACATGAGAAGTTAAAAATACTAGAGCTAAGGCTAAAGGCTGCCTTAGTGACCCTCCACCAGCCGCGGGCTCCATAACCCACCTCTCGAATCCCCCTGAGGTTACCGGCTAGTTTCCACAGAAAAATGGCTTTTTAAAAGAAACACAAGCAGCATCTATGCCACCTTGTGGCTTTTCACTTGGCCCCGTATCTTAGAGACCCTTCTGCACTGGTTCCCGTAAGCTGCCTGGCTCCTGGATTGTCACCCGTCGTCTCTGGTCTGAATAGAAGATACTGACAGTCACCTCCCTGTTGACGTGCGCTTGGTCCCTGTTGGAAGAGCGTTGCCCCCCGTCCCGGCACCTGCTCCATGTGTGCGTTCACAGGGATTTTTCTCGGGTCGATCTCAAGCGGTGGGACTGCTGGGTCCCAGGTAGACACTGGGCTTTGGCTCAGCCACCCTTCAGTACGAGGCCACCAGTTCGTCCCCACCAGCGGTGCATGTGTCCCCAATCTCAACACCACCCCGTTCCTCTGACCCAGAGAACCCAGAACTCCCTGGGTTGGGAGTGAGGGCTCGGGGCTGGGCCTCTGGGGCTGTGACCTTGGATTCATCATTCTTGTCTCTAACCAGTCAAGAAAAAACGTTGAACTTCAGTGAAGTTCGTTTCAGAGATCTGCCACGAAGGCAAGGGGCGGGAAACCTCACTGAAAGATCTGAGAAGAGAGAGGCCAGGTGTGCTGGGGTCGAGGCCACTTTTAGTTCTTCCTGAAGGTAACTGAGCTCTGTTAGAAACAGTCCCGTTCACACCACTACCTCGGGGTGGAGAGCTCTGCTGCGCTCTGTTGATTGCAGCCCTCATCGCTGGATTGTTTTGAACCTGAGCGGTAGGCCTCCTGTCCTAATCCCGGATCTAGACAGTTTAAGTTGGGAATGGCCACAATTTAAAGAATGCCCTCCAGCCTTTGAAATCCAGGTCTCTGTCCTCCCCCTGCTTCCCACCCTACTCACTGCAGACATAGACAAGTTAGTCATGGTGCATAACTAGGGTGACCTAATCATTTGTCAGCCAACCGGGACACATTTGAGTGTGCAAGGCAGTGCTAACTGCGGGGGGATACTGGGATGACAGGTAAAGCAGGACTTCCCTGGCAAACTGGGCTGTATAGGCACCTGGCTTTTCCTTAATAATAATAATACTGTTATTAATAATGTGACACTACAAATAAATAAATGAGGTAATACAGTGAACAATAATATAATTATTTTTAACATGTTTAAAAGAGTCAGTTCCCATTTGAAGTATTTTTAAAATAGACTTGTATGTGATGAGAGCAAGGTCTGCCATTGAGAGCACCTGTTAAGTTGGGTGAACTGCCTACACGAAGAGTGACATTTGTTCATCTGTGTTTCTTTCTGAAGTCATTGTGGAAACTTGGGGAAAAGAACAAACTCAGGAGAGGAGAAACAGGAGCTTCTCCAGGGGCTCCTTGGGGTTCATGACCGCGAGCTGAGCCCAGCGACCCCCCTTGTTGGGGCTTCCTTTGGTAGCAGCTGCAGTGGGTAGGGGGGCGGGCTCTGGGCTGGCAGAGCCGTGGAAGCGCCCCGAAGCACAGGGCCTCGAGCAGAGAAGGCTCAGTCCAGGCTGGGCGGCCGGCCTGCTGTGTGCAATGGCCGTTTTTAGGCAGAGAACATAGTCGGAACTTTCTGAGCTCAACAGTACCTTAGAAGTTAGAGAAAATTTACAGCCTCTTAGAAACATCGAGATCATTTGTGCTCTGAGTTCGCTTATTTCTGTTCTACCTTCACGATTTTTGCCATATCCGCATCCTCTAAGCACGTAATAGTTTTCTTTAAACCGACTTGCTTTCTTCTCGTAAATGAGTTTGGTTTTAAAGGAAAATTATATCAGCGTCACTTAGCTTCTGGCTGAGTATTTTTTAAATACACGCCAAGATCAGCGAGTAGCTCTAAAACGGACAGCCCCTCTGTTGCCTCGTGCCCCTCAGAATCGCCTCGGCCACCGCCTGGATCTAGTCCAGCGCCCTCTTCTCCGAGACACATACTCACGTGGACCCCAGGGAGGCTGTGAAGACAGGTGGTCTTCCTGTCTCCCTCTCCAGTGACTTTTTGCCATCAAAGGGGACAAATTAGAGTTGACCCCAGTATGGAGTAAGGCCGCTCCTAGCGGAGGCGTGGTGGGAAGGATTCTGGTTCCAGCCAGCTGCACCCTGTGGAGTTTCAACAGGACCGAATGGCTCGGGGCGGATTTTCTTTCCATGACATTTGCCTTCTAATAATAAATCGACAGATGTAGTTGTCTCGCTCTGCCTTTACCGTGACATTTGCCGTCACTTCGCATGTTTTTGTTTGCAGACACAGCCAAGAAACACGCTTCTCCGGGAGGCTTCACCCTGTGCCCTTGGCCTCGGCAGAGCCGTGCTGCAAGCAGCGGCCACTCGGGCTCGGGCCCCTCTTCCTTCCTGCCCGGCTTCTCGCAGGGCCGCCCTCTCCCCTCAGAGCCACGGCCACTCCTCTCCTTCAGGGCTTTTCCGGGAATTCCGTGGGGCAGTGGGGTCTTTCCTTCCATCGTGCTCTCTGTTCTCGACTGGCTGCCAGAAAATGCCAGAAAAGAGCCCGTGCCTAAAAGTCCATATTCAGACGTGGTAGGATCCGCGTTTCATAAAGTTCAAAAGCAAGCAGTATATGCACGAGGAAACCGCAGTGATGTTCACGATAAGCACACAATAAACCCCAGCTGACATCTTTGTTGCCTATGCAGAGAAGGTGGGCAGGGCAGGGGAGCAGGGGGTTCTAGTCCATAAGGTTACCGATTGCGCTTCCTTGGGTTGGCTGGAGGGTTACAGGGCTCATTGTAGGATTTTTAAACACTAAATTTAAAAGGTCGGCATCGGTGGAAGGGACATCTGACACCAGTCCAGGGCGTGCAGGGAGTGGACCCGTCGTGCTGTGGACTGCCAGGGCCTGCTCGCTTCTCTGCTGCTTGTACAGACTGACCGGTGCCCGGAGAGTTCCGGTGCGCGCTAGGCCCTCAGCAAACTTTTGCTGAATATTGTTTTCACATGTGTATTTGTAAAGTTGCAATGGGAATTTCCAAGCGCTCCGAGGCAACGATGAGGCAGGTGGAGCTGAGGTCCAGGGCCCCAGCACAGCTGCGTGGCATAAGCCCCGGTGCCCTGCTTCCCTTGTCACCCCCAGCCTTTTCTCCAGCGGCCTTTGAAGCGTCTAAATCCCAGAAATCATCTCATTGCTCCCACTCTTCCTGAGTTCTTTTGGGGTCTGTTGAAGCCGCCCTCCTCCTACGCCCCTGGGGAGAGCGTGTCAAGGTCACGGGCCCTGCTTTCCCTGCCTCTTCCCCACGGGGCGTTTAATCACTGCACAGACCGAGGGGAGCCTCGCCAGGGGAGGGGACCCTTGCTGCTGTGAGCCCCAGGAGGCTCCTAGAGCCACCCCCCATCGTTTGGGTTCCCTTTGAAAGGCCCCCCGATTGCTCACTGGAGATGTCCCCAGTTCCCAAAGCAAAGGTGGACACATTTCCAGTGACGAGGCAGGTTGCAGCCATGGTCTTTCTAAAAGAATGTCCGTTTGGAACATACGGGCCCCAAATCAGTGTGATGTCAGTTGTCACCGTCCGTGTGGAAAGATTTTGCCACGGCCAGCTGCCGGTCCTCTTTGTGCTATATTAATACAAGGGCCACGGGGCCCATCGGGGTTGGAAGCCAGGGAGAGAGGGACAGCTGTGGCAGACATCACACCACGCTCCCGGCATGTGCTCCGTGTCACGGGCACGCAGATGGCTCAGAGGCCCCCAGCCCGCGCCTGTCTTCTCCTTGTAGGGCCAGGAATGGGCTCGAGCTGGCAATACATTCGATGCAGGAGCCAAGCGAAGAGTGGCGGGATGGGGACGGAGGGCTCGGCCGACCCCGTGTTCTGGGTCAGCTGACGCGTTTACTGGAAGCGGAGGCATGTGCTGGCCGAGTGAGGCCCCGGTATTCAGACAGCTGGGGGTATTGGGTTCTATATGCCAGGGCTGGACAGATATTTTTAAATGTCCCAGGACAAATGGAAGCCCAGTCGGCAGCAGGGTAGAGGGGCAGGGGGATTTGGAGGACACCACTTCACCATAGCTAGATTTGGTCGGGAGAGCTGGGCAGGATTAGTGTCTGGGAAGAAGCCCAGCATGTGAAGAGGTAGCAGGAGGGTCCTGTGAGTGAGTGGTAGGCCCTGGCAGGCAGAGGAGGGCAGGTGAGGATGCAGAGCAGGTGCAGGGGCCAGGGGACGTGCCCAGGACAGGTCTGGAGGTGGGAGGTTGGCAGGACTGAGCCCCCAGCTCAGAGGGACGGGATGCGGATGCAGCCTGTGGTTCAGGCCCCTGGTTTTGGGTGTCAAACAGACCAGAGCACCAGGCTTACCCTGGTCCACCCCACGCCCCTGGGTGACGGCTCATCTGCCCGGGCGCTTCCTCCCTCCCCCAGAAGGCCCGGGGCTCTGGGAGACCAAGCCGCTAAGCGTCGCTGTTACCGTCAACAGCAAAACCTCATCGGTGCACACCCGCCACCCCAGAGTGGCGGTGGAAGCTGCCCCCGGGCCTGAGCCCACCCAGGGACGGGTTGTGTCTCGACTGCACAGATGTTTTTAGGTCCGACTTCTGATAGCCGCCAGCATTTTGGTAGTAGGCGATCTGACCAAAGCTTTGGAGATTTGACTTCTCTTGGCCTAAGGGAGCCTCTGGGTGTCTGGGGCCCGCCATCCACAGGCCCCCGAAGCTGAGGGGGTGGCCGCCCCCTGTCGGCGAGCCTCACACCCGCCACCGCACCGTCACCTGGCTCCGTCACTCAAGGCCGAGCAGGGCCTGGCCTCTGTAGGCATTTTCACTTGTCCTCCGGCAGTAAAGTGGAGCTATTATTATCTCAGAAGGAACGAGGGCCATCAGAATTAGCCTCTGAGCTGCTGGCCGGGGCCTCCTTGACTTTGCCGTGACATTGGGCTGGGAGACCTGGGCTCATGGACAAGCCCTGAGTGGCCCAGCCTGGGGAGGAGCAGGTAACGGAAGGGGGCAGCGAGCCCCTCACCAGGCCTCGGCCAGGCCCATGGGGCCAGCGAGGTGGCCCAGTTTTCTCCCCATGGCCGCTTCGTAGCCTGAACAGACACTCCACAGGGTCAGGGCAGTTACCGCGGCTACACCGGCATTTGTGTGTCTCTGGGCCTTTCGGCTGTGGCCAGGCGGGGGCTCGGGAAGGTGCTGAGGAGGCCAGGGCAGGGCCGAACCTGGGTGTGGCTCCTGGACACAGGGGAAGGAGAAGCGGAGGGGGCCGGGCTGGGGGTGGGGTTCTCTTGGGGCCCCTGGGGCCCTTGGCTGGCGGCGGGCAGCCCTTGAGTTCATTCCTATTCCTGTGCAGAGTTTCCTCCTTGTCCTCTGCAGGTCAGACTTCTCTGTTGCTTGTCCAGGCCCCTGGGAAGGAGCCACGGCAGCCATGCCTGCGGCTGGGCCTTCGGGGCCACCTCCGTGGACGCTTAGTCGGAGATCCCTCCTCTCCTGTTTCTCCTGTGGGAGAAGCGCTGGGTTGGCTGTCAGCACACAGCCTGCCCCACGCTCGGTCTTTTTGTGGAGAAGCCCTACTCCTGATTTGTTTGTTTCCCTTAGTTTGATGTGTCTCGTGGTGCCTGCCCTCTCCCAGACACGAGGAGAATACATTCATTCACTTAGTCTTGTAACCTTACGGGGAAGCGGAGGCACAGAGAGGTCAAGTAACTTGCCTGCGGCTGTACAGCTGGCAAATGGGGGAGCCTAGATTGGAAGTCAGGTGGTGGGTCAGGCTCCAGAGCTCACTCTCCAAGCTGCTGCCTTTGAATGCCTCTCAGGGCATGAGGGGGCTCCAGGGAGGGGTCTGAGATGGAGCTTGGACTGAGTCAGGAGCCTGCTGGGTCACAAGCTGGGGAAAGGCTCTGGCGTGGGCAGAGCTGGCCATGGGCCATAGGGACAGCAGAGTCCAGCTTGGCTGCAGGAAGTGGGGGGGCGGGCGTGAGAGGAGGGCAGCAGGCTGAGGGGTCTAAGCCGTGGTCTGAACCCACGCCTCCTAAAGTCCCCCTGCTGTGACCTCCCTGGTGGCGCAGCGGTTAAGAATCCGCCTTCCAACACAGGGGACGTGGGTTCAATCCCTGGTCCGGGAGGATCCTCCATGCCGCAGGGCAACTAAGCCTGAGCGCCATAACTGCTGAGCCCACACGCCACAAATAGAGAAGCCTGCGCACTGCAACTAGAGAGCCCTGCGTGCCTCAGTGAAGACCCAGGGCGGCCAAAAGGAAAAAACAAAGCCTCCTGCTACCGCGGAGGAGATCGTCGGAGGCAGGAAGGAGCAGCGGGGGACCAGTCAGTCCAGATGAGGCCTGGCCGGAGCCACCAGTTGGCGGGGAGAGTGTCTGAGATGATCTGGGGGGCTCACAGCACGGCTGGTGGGCACATGAGAGGGGTCAGAGGTGACTTGGGGTGGCTGGGGTCTGCTTGCCAAGGCCAGTCTCAGGGCGGCTTTCCCTCTGGGTCCTTGTTTTTGACAGTTTAGAAGAGGGTCCCTGGTACATCTGGGCCCTTCCTCAGCCCTTGGGCTCAGCCTGTCCTCGGAGCTGGTTCCTTCTGGCCTGGAGCCCACGTGGTGGGGAGGTTGTCCTCGTTGGGGAGATGGCCGAGACTGGTGAAACCAGTGTGCACGGTGACCCAGCCTCCGGCAATGCCTCCCTCCCACCGGTCCCCTTCTGAAGGGGCCACCCATCTTCATCCTCTTGCCAGGGTGTTACAGGGGTTTTCTGGGGTTTTTGGACCAGTGAGGAAAGCGATGCTGGAGAGAGGGTCAGTGCTGGGAGCCGCTTCTCCAGTCCCCTGACGGGAACAGCAGGCTGGGTGGGCTGCGTGGGTGTCTGGTGTTGCGGGTCCACTGTGAAGGGGTCTCTGGGACACCCCCAGGCTCCCACTGGAGCCCCACCCGGCGTCCTGCTCTCTCTGGGTGATTGACCTTCCCGGGGGCCCGAGCCTTGGCACAAAGTGCCCCAGGCCCCCGCCAGCAGATGGCGCAGCTGCAGTAACCCAGCTGGCCGTGCCCCTTTCTCAGGAGACACCGGGGGTGGGGCTCCCGCGGCCCCCGCACCCTGGACACCTCCTGGACCTGCTCTTGAACCTGGCTGTGTGGTCACAGGTAAGTGACACGACCCGCGTGGCTTTCCCTGTCCGTACCATGGTTGGGTGCAGGGACCACGGGTTCCACCAGCTCTGTCATTCCATCCCGAGCGCCACACGGTAGGGCTCCCCACCCCCGTGCCTGCCCCGCAGAAACAGCAGGAGCTCGCAGCCCCGACTTCTTCCTCCGGCCAACTGGACGGGCTTCAGAGAAGCTCTTCTGAGCCTGGCTAGGGCCCCGAAGGAGTCAACTCCAGGCAGGTGATTTGTCTAAGATCACAAAAAAGGCCTGGGGGATCTCGACTCAACCCACTTCATTAACAACCTGCTCCCCTTCATCTGAAAAGGGGCCCCATTTTCAAAACCATGACCGCTTCTCCCTTAAATCAGCAGCGGACGACAGCCTAAAGATTGCCCGTAAATATACGTTGCCCTGAGGGTTGTTTTGGCCATTAGAAGAAGGACACCAAGTCAAAGGTCTGTCCGAGTGTGTCCTTGGGGCATTGTGGGGTGTGCATGGGGGCTGCCTACACCCTGTTAACCCTCTGCCCCCTTTCCTCTCTCTCTCTACCCCAAGCCTTTCTGCTCTCGAGCGTCCTTGGAGCCGTCAGCAGCGGTGTCCCCCCTCTGAAGCCCCGACACGACTGTGTGGTACCCCTGAACCTCCATAATGCCACCTCATTGATTTGAAACCTCAGTGCTTCAGCCCCTCCTTGATGGGAGTCTAAGCTCGCCCTCTGAAGGAAAGGTTTGCTAAGAAAACAGAATTTTATGCACAGTCTCGGGAGGTAAGGCGTGGTCTTCACCCTCCACCAGAACCTGCCTGTTCTTAAGGGTTTCCATGTTGCATGATCTGCAGGTTAGAGTTGGGTCACGTCTAGCTTTGAATAAAGGCCCAGCAAGTTGCCTCTTAGAAATACCTTGTCACAGCTGACCTTAGGTTCACTATGGGACTTCTTTAAGATGGTCTGATTAATTCATGGTGGCCACCCCACGGCCCGTAGCCACCTGAGACAAGAGGATTTACTGTACCAGTTTATTGCCAGGCCGTATCAGCTGATAAGCAGGAAACTATAGACCATCTGTTTAAAAATAAAAATAAAATAAAAAATTAACAGCGGCACAGCCCTAGAGCAAACACTTTGTACTGCTGCATAGTAAACGAGCCTGTTGGATGTAGTGACCTTGGCTGAGGTAGCCACGGGCTTGTCCCTCCGTCCCTGTGTGTCCGGGGCGCTGGGCTGCTCAGATCTGTGGCCTTCCGGCCCCCAAGCAACACCCTGGAGGGCAGAGCTCCCCGCCCCACAGAGCCCCGGGCATCACTCCCGTCCTGGCCGCACCAGGCTCCCCCTTCCAGCTCTGGCCACATTTGCGGGTCTCTAACTCTCTTTAGGCCACAGCGACTGTCCCCAGGCAGGATGTCCAGCCCCACCAGCCGAGAGCCCCCACGTTCAGTCGCGTGGACCCATCGTGGAGGCCGGCCTGTGGGGTGGGTGGGACACGGGAGCGTGGGCCAAGGAGGGCTTCCTGGGGCCGCGAAGGACGGGCCTTTTGCTTGGCTTCGCGGTGAGCTGCCAGCCCCGTTTTGATTTGCAGCTTTTGTTCGGTACTGCGCGGGGTCTCCTTCGCCTTGGCACTGGCTGGGCGGGGGAGGCGTCATCACGGCTCTCCTCGGGTCCGCACGCAGGACGACATCGTTGGCGCGGCCCGCCACTCAAATCAAGGCAGCAACAGAACCTTCCGAGAAAAGGCTTCAGAAGTGAAATGTCGAGGCTGCCGTTATGCGTGAGACGGTGGCAGAGCCGCGATCCGCTTCTCTTCCTTTCCAGGGTGCCCTGAGGCTGCTGCCGAGCCCACGTTCAAAGGCTGTTTCTTCAAAGTAAACGGTGCTGCCTTCGAACTGGGAGGGGAAGCGGGCGGTTGGGAGGCAGGTTTCCACGTGCGTGTTGAACGGCTGGGGCGTGGTCTTTGGTCCATGATCGTGTGAGAACTTGGGGTGCGGACAGGGAGGTCCAAGTCCGTCTGGGCCCCGGTGTTGGCAGGGCCGGGAGGGGGCATCAGGCACAGCCCTGTGGGAAGTGACCGTGAAGGACCCTTCCGGAGGGCCCCCCCCAATCCTGTTGTGCTTGGTTCAGAGGGTTGGGCGGAGGCTTTCCTGAAGGCTCTAGGAGTGCTGCACCCACAGGCTGTGTGCTCAGGCGGCGGGACGTGGGCCCTCGGACGAGGGAAAGGCCGGCCCGGCCACGTTGTCTGCCTGCTCCCCCCAGGGAGGCCCCAACGCGGTCAGCCGCCCCGTGGTGGCCAGTGGGCATCGAGATGCAAGCCCGCTTGTTTTTCCGCTGCTCCAGGCCTCTGGTGTCTCCCCACCGCCTGGAACGCAAAAGCCATGCCAACCTTGGTCTTGAGCATCTGCAGCTCCCCAAAGGCCCCCGATGCTCTTCAGCCTGCACCTGGCCTGTTCCTCCCCTCCTGGGGGTCTTCCTCGCTCTCACCCTGGCTGCCCACCTGGCCTGGCCAGTCCTCCCCACCCTTGGGAAGCCCCCTGACCGTACAGCCCTCGCTGAGCGTCACAGCCCCTCTCGTCTCGGTTCCTTTGCTGGGTGCTTGTTTGTTGCCCACGCCTTCTACTTCTTCTAGACCGAGCCCCAAGGTGACGGCCAGCTCCGCCACGCGGACTGTTACGCTCTCCAGCTTCTGTCTCCACGCGTGGCACAAAGTAGGTGCCTAATAAATTTGTGTAGAACGAATAGGTGGGTCTCTTTGTCTTTGTTCTTTCTCCACCGAGCTCAGCTCCGCACGTGTAGCCTGTGTATGTGCACTCGTCCCTATCGGCCCTTCCCAGTGTGCCCCTAACTCATGGTCGATGCTTTAGGGGTCCCGCGGGAAGCCTAAAACCCACCTACGCCACCCCAGACCACGTCGGGTCAGTTTCGCTGCCATTTCTCTTGGTACAGTTTGCTCTTTTCCTTCATGGCATTCAGCACAGCAGGGAATCGTATGTTTATTTCCTTAATGCCCGTCTTGCCAACCACACTGAACCCCGAAGGGCACACGTAGAGCCAGACAGGCGTTCAGGTGATTGCTGGATGGGTGGGTGGGTGGGTGGGTGGGTGGGTGGATGGATGGATGGGCAGAACAAAAAGATTCAGACACTTGAGGGTGTGGAAAAGGCAACCGAACTTGAAGAATGTGTCACAAGTGCAGAGTGGCTTCCCGGCAATTCCTGGGACGCGCTGGGCACAGGCGGGTGGTGTGGAGGCAGGACGTGTCCCCAGGGAGTACTGAGAAGAGGCAGTAGGAAGACACCTTGTTCCCAGTAGAGCCGTGAATTCTTTAAGACAGATTCCTCTGAGAAACTGACCCCCCCATCCCAATGGCAGCATGTAGTTGATGTACAGCTCCTGGGGCCCGAGGACCCCTGAGGCCCGTTTGCGGACCTCGCAGGCTGTGGCCTGGCTCCACAGGCTGGGGAAGGGGAGCTGTGGGGGCCCCACAGGAAAGGTGCCAGGTCCACAGTGGCTTTGCGCTGGGGAGCCGGGCCCTCAGAGACGGCCGCCCCTCTGCCTGCCCCAAGAGTTATGCCATCCGGGCTTGGGTGCCTTCCACAACAGGGTACCGGGCAGAAGAGGCCTTGGGTGAATAGGACGGCGAGGCCAAAGGCTCTGGGGAAGGCCAAGAGACGAGGTTTAAGGTGAGGCCCTTGCTCTGAGGCCACCCTTAGAGCAGGGAGAAGCAGTGTCGTGTGGCTTCGGGAACTGTGTAAGTGGTTGGTCGCGAGCTCCACGGCGAAGTCCGCCCGCCCCAGCCGTCTCCTCTCTCCTCCACGCCCAGAACAGGGCACAGAGCTGCCCGCCTCGATCGCCTGCTCCCCTCCCACGCGCCCCATCACTGCTCCAAACCTTTTCTGTTCTGCAGGCCCACGCCCGGCACTGCTGTGGGCTTGGCCTCCCTCCTTCTGTAACACCAACTGCCAGCCGTTTCTCACTGTAGCCCTTACTTCTGTCTCAGGGAGAACAATGCGACCATCCTCTCCAAGGCCAGCCTTCCTTCTTGTGGCTTCCACCCCACTCCCACCTCCCCCTTCCCGCCACTCCAATAAGCCAGTGGGCACGTGGCCCGTCGTGGGGCTAAGGTCCCTTAGCACGCAAGAGAGGCCAGCATCCCTTCCATGTGGAGTTTCCTCTGGTGGGAAGAGGAAGGCCTAAATGAGAAATAGGAATTATGTAGTGTATTAGAAACTGATAAATTCTGCAGAAAAGTGTAGTGGGGTAGGAGAAACAAGAAGGCAGACTATGCAGAAACAAAACGAAAAGACAAACCTACAGACTGGGAGGAAATATTTGTAAACGATGCAACAGACAAGGGCTTCATTTCCAAACATACAGCCAGCTCATACAACTCAGGATCAAAAAACCAAACAAACAGCCCAATCAAAAAACGGGCAGAAGACCTAAATAGACATTTCTTCCAAATGTGGTCTCTATGGACTGCATAGTCCGTACAGATAGGCAACAGACACACACATGAAAAGATGCTTCACGTCACTAGTTAATAGAGAAATGCAAATCAAAACTACAGTGAGGTATCACCTCACACCAATCAGTGGCTGTCATCAAAGAAACTACAAATAACGAATGCTGGAGAGGGTGTGGAGACAAGGGAACCCTCCAACACTGCTGGTGGGAATGTAAATTGGTGCAGCCACTGTGGAGAACAGGATGGAGGTTCCTTAAAAAACTAAAAATAGAACAACCGTATGACACAGCAATCCCACTCCTGGGCAAATATCCAGAGAAAACTCTATTTCGAAAAGATGCACACACCCCAGTGTTCACTGCAGCGCTATTTACAATAGCCGAGACATGGGAGCAACCTGAATGTCCCTCAACAGACGAGTGGACAAGGAAGATGTGGTACATGTGTATATATATATATATATAAAATGGAATATTACTCAGCCATAAAAAGGAATGAAATTGGGTCATTGTAGAGACATGGATGGACCTAGAGATGATCATACAGAGTGAAGTAAGGCAGATAGAGAAAGACAAATATGCTATCACTTACACGTGGAATCTAAAAAAATGATACAAATGACCTTATTTACAAAACAGAAACAGACTCACAGACTTAGAAAACAAATTTATGGTTACCAAAGGGGAAAGGTTGGGGGAGGGATAAATAAGGAGGTTGGGATGAACATATACACACTACTATATGTAAAACAGAGAGCAAGGATCTACTGCAGAGCACAGGGAACTATACTTAATATCTTGTAATAACCTGTAGTGGAAAAGAATATGTATATGTATAATTAATTTACAACGTTGCATTAGTTTCAAGTGTACAGCAGAGTGATTCATATATATATGAATAACATTTTAAATGTTTAAAAAACTCATAAAAATAAACAACCCAATCAAAAAATGGGTAGAAGACCTAAACAGACATTCCTCCAAAGAAGACATACAGATGGCCAACAGGCACATGAAAAGATGCTCCACATTGCTAATTATTAGAGAAAAGCAAATGAAAACTACAGTGAGGTATGCCCTCACAGCAGTCAGAATGTCCATGATCAAAAAGCCTACAGATAATAAATGCTGGAGAGGATGTGGAGAAAAGGGAACACTCCTACACTGTTGGTGGGAATGTAAATTGGTGAAGCCACCGTGGAGAACTGAATGGAGGTTCCTTAAGAAACTAAGAATAGAGTTACCATATGATCCAGCAATCCCACTCCTGGACGTATTTCCAAAAAAAATGAAAACTAATTGGAAAAGGTACATGCATAGCAATGTTCATAGCAGTGCTATTTACAATAGGCAAGACGTGGAAGCAACCTAAGTGTCCATCAACAGATGAATGGATAAAGAAGATGTGAGATACATATATATATATATAGAGAGAGAGAGAGAGAGAGAGAGAGAGAGTGAGCATGAGAGAGAGAGAGAGAGAGGGAGAGAGAGAGAGAGAGAGAGAGAGAGAGAGAGAGAGAGAGAGAATGGAATATTACTCAGCCATAGAAGAGAATGAATTACGGCCATTTGCAGCAACATGGATGGACCTAGTGAAGTAAGTTAGATGGAGAAAGATAAATATTATATATCACTTATATGTGGAATCTAAAAAAATAACACAACTTATTTACAAATCAGAAGCCTACTCACAGACATAGAAAACGAACTTATGGGGGAAAGGGGGCGAGAGGGATAAATTAGGAGTTTGGGATTAAAAATACGCACTACTAGATATAAAATAGATAACAAGGACCTACTGCAGAGCACAGGGAACTCTATTCAATACCCCGTAAT
This sequence comes from Grampus griseus, assembly GCF_964374135.1. Lineage (NCBI taxonomy): Eukaryota > Metazoa > Chordata > Mammalia > Artiodactyla > Delphinidae > Grampus > Grampus griseus. The sequence goes on along the minus strand of NC_139008.1, from coordinate 84,455,165 downwards.
AACCTATAATGGAAAAGAAGCTGAAGCTGTCCACTTGAAGCTAGCACAATGCTGTAAATTAGCTATTGTTAAATTTAAAACATTAAAAAATCAAAGGATTAGAATATCATAGATGAGAAAGTATCACGCATCACTTCTATTAAATTTATGTATTATTTCATGAGAAGAAAAGAAAGCAGGTTACGACTTTAATGGGGGCCGCTCAAGTGTTCCTTCCCACTTGTATCCGGCCTGGAGGCGTCTCCACCTTCAGCACCGCGGACATTGGGGCTGGATCATCCTCTGCTGGGGGCCGTCCTGGGCACTGTGGGCTGTTGGGCAGCATCCCTGGCCTCCGCCCACGAGGTGCCGCCCTCACCAGTTGTAACAATCAAAAGCATCTGCAGACAGTGTCCAGTGTCCTCCTGAGGGTATTCATGCCTAGTTGAGAACTACTGATGCAAAAGTAGCTTAAACAAATTTTACCTTGACCTGCTTGGCAGGGAAAAAAAAAAAAAAAAAAAAAAAAGATTTAGCTCATCACCTCTTTCCCTCTTTAAACTTGACCTAGACTCAATGCACCAAGGCAGCTGAGTCGTAAAGAAAATGCCCTTCAAGGGTCCTGATGACTGAGGATGTTTAGCTCAATATAGAGACTGATGGATGGATGAAGAAATGGTCCTCGGGCAGTGTGTCTACACGGGCGAGTTACCTACATAAGTTTCCCATTTCTATCCAGGGCTCTGAATAGCAATGACACCCAGTAGCAACAACCACACCCCACGCTCAGATTTTGGTTTCTAATTCCACTTTCCAGTACAAGGAACCAGTCTCCTTGCAAAAAGGGCTTAGTGCTGGGCTGGGACAAGGACTGGATCATCTGACTACCCAAGTCATAGCACTGGGTCATAACCCAGTGTGTAAAATCAACGTCCACGAGACCACATGGATATCATAACTCCAAGGAATTCATATAGATGCCCCTTCAAGGAGGGCAAATAACTCCTCAGCCCTGAAGTCTGGGCAGCACGCCAGGACTCGCTTCCAGAGTCCAGTGTAGAAAGGGGGGGAGAGGAAACATCACAGCCTAGAACCACATCCCCCGTCAGTGGTGGAGCCTTTTTGAGAGCATAGACCTGAAGGGACATGACGAGAAGGCCTGCGCATCCGCGGGCTTCCCCCAAACCCATGACCCAGACGTCAGGGGCACCCTACAAAATACCTGCCAGCACTCCTCAAAATGGCCATCGGAAACTAGGAAGACGTGAGAAACTCTCGGCCAAGAGGAGCCTGCGGAGCCGTAACAGCAGAGTGTCATGTGGGGTCCCCCGGGGGGGTCCGGAACAGAAACGGGGCGTCAGAGAAAAACCAGTGAGACCAGAATGACCAGTGGAGTTCAGGTAATAATAATGTATCAATATTGGCTCATTAGTTGTGATGAATTACCATGGCACGTGACAGTGGCAGAACCAGGTGCTGGGCACACAGAAACTGCTAACTGGCAACTTCCCTGAAAATATAAAACTTCTGAAATACAAAGTTTACTGAAAATAAAAGTGTACAGGGCGTTCCCTGGTGGCCTAGTGGTTAGGATTCCGGGCTTTCACTGCCGTGGCCCAGGTTCAGTCTCTGGTCGGGGAACTAAGATCCTGCAAACGGTGTGGTGCAGCAAAATAAAATAAGATAAAACCATAATGGAAAAGAATATGAAAAAGGATATATATATATATATATATATATATATATATATATATGTATAAAACGGAATTGCCTTGCCATACAGAAGAAATTAACATGATGTTGTAAATCAACTATACTTCAATTAAAAAAAAAGAAATACAGAGAGGAATGGATAAGGAAGATGTGGTATGTATATATATACACAATGGAATACTACTCAGAAAAAGAACGAAATAATGCAGCAACATGGATGGACCTAGAGATTATCATACTAAGTGAAGTAAGCCAGACAGAGAAAGACAAATATATGCTATCACTCATATGTGGAATCTGATTTTTAAAACATGATACAAATGAACTTATTTACAAAACAGAAATGGACTTATAGATATGGAAAACAAACTTATGGTTACCAAAGGGGAAATGGGATTGGGGGGAGGGATAAATGAGGAGCTTGGCATTAACATACACACACTACTATACTATACATAAGAGAGATACCCAACAAGGACCTACTGTATAGCACAGGGAGCTCTACTCAGTATTCTGTGATAACCTATATGAGAAAAGAATCTGCAAAAGAATGAATATATGTATTCATGATTCTAACTGAATCACTTTGCTGTACACCCGAAACTAACACAATATTGTAAATCAACTCCAATAAAATTTTAAAAAGAAAAAGGCACTCCAAAATGGTAAAAAAAAAAAAAAGGCAATACAGAAATAAAATTAGGAGATGACACCATAAAAAGTTATACAGGTGTATACATATGAAAATGGTTTGGGCCTAGCCTCATGAGAAACAGTAACAAAGGACCGGGCCTTCCTGGACGGAGCTGGGCGCTGCAGAGAGAACCACTGCGGGGCCCTCGAGTTGCGCTTCGTCCCAGCCCCACCCGCTGAGGCTCCTTCCCTGCATCGCACTGTTGTGTGCGTATTTACGGGCTTGGGGCCCTCTTCTGCCAGACGGCGGGGCTCGGCTCTGCTCTGCCCACTGGGTCTCCCAAGTCCCAGGTGTGCTGGCACCCAGCAGGTGCACAGCCGACATCCAAGTGGAAGAGGTGAGGGAGACAGCCCCTTATGAGGGAATGTCTGGGGGCAGGAAAGAGGAGGTCAGTGAGCAGGAGGTGCCTGGGGCTTCGGCACCAAAGACAGGCAGTGGGCAAGTGAGGGGGTGGGCGTTGGGTCTGAGTTTAAGGCACAGGACAGGTGTGGCGGGGTTTTGCTCCCTGGAAGCTACCACATGCCCCTGACGTGCGCACCAGGACATCCTGGGAGAGAGGCTGCAGCCTCCTCGGGCCGGAACCACTAGTTCCAGAGCCTCCCTGGCCGGTTGCCAGGCAGATCCTGCCCTGCGGCCCTGAGGCTGTGTCGCGCCAGCCTTCCTAGCAGCAAGCAGTGGTTTCCGCAAGGTGAAGAAAACTCAGAGCACACTCTTGGGGAAGGAGATCCAGGGAGGCCCCGTCTGCCCCAAATATCGCCCCCCCCACCCCGACATTCTTCCCTTTCTCAAAAAGGCAGGATGTTCTCGTCATCCGAGGTGGCTTGGGACTGATGCCATCCTCTCAAGAAGAGAACGTGCCCATGTCCTGGGCACTCGCACCCGCGTGCGAACGGGAGCCACCTGGAGCCTGTTCCTTCACATCTCACTGTGGTGTCTGGGCCTGCGGTCCAGGCCCAGGGCTAGGAGGAAGGATGCAGCCTTCTGCCGAGTGGAGGGGCTGGGATGGGGCAGCCAGGGATCTGTGGAGGGCAGGTGGGTGGGAACAAGGGCACCCCTCAATTTTCCTGAGGACCAGCTCCCTCTGGGAAGAAGCCTGAAAGGCCAGGGGAAGAAGAAGAGCAGGGGGTGCCCAGTGCCATCACCAGCTCTCTGGGGCCAGTCACTACCCACCTCTCCCTACAGACAGTGTGAAAAGACATAAGTGTACTTACTGCAAGCCAGGCCCTGCCGTGGGCCCCAGGGACACAGGGGAGGACAAGCTAGACACGGGCCTGTCCTCATGGAGCATAGAGCCCATGTCTGACACAGACCCTGGCCATGGGAATAGCAGGGTCTTGGCCAGGAAAAGCAGGGAGGACTTCTCGGAGAAGGTGGCATGTACATGGGATGAGAAGCCAGATGACTAGGTAGAAGGGAAGTGTGCCCATGGGGGGAGGGGGCAGCGAATGGAAAGGCCTTGACCTTGCAGAGCTCCCCCAAGCCCCACTCCCAGCTTGGATTTGACTGAGGGGTCAGGGAAGAAAGAGCCATTGAAGTGTTTCAGGCAAGTGATAAGCCATTTGCATTTTGGAAAGTTCCTTCGAGAATGCCATCTGAGACCAGAGGGGAAGTGGGGACACAAGTGCAGGGGGAGGCTGTTGGAGCCGCCCCTTGAGAGGTGGACGCACTGGGCCGGGGAGGAGGGCAGAGCGCCGGGTGCAGGTGGCCCTGGTCGCCGGGGGCTGCACAGAGGGGCCACCGAGGACGCGGCAGGGATGGGCAAGGCCGGGGAAGGCGTGCTTTGGGGCCAGACGCCCCGTGAGTTTGGTGTCTCCCTCCGCTTTTCGAGTCCCCATCTGCAAAATAAGGGAGCTGCCTGGGCTACTGGCCAAATCCCCTCCGAGCCCAGGAGCCCCGAGATGCTGCAGATGTGGGACTGTGGTCACCGGGAGGGGCTCAGACCCCTACCCCTACCCCACCCTCCAAACTTCGGGAACCGTGACGGCGCGCCTTCCCTCCATTGCTTAAACCTCCAGCCGTCCTCACCCGCAGCCCACGTCCACAGACGCCGGGTGCCCTTTCTGCATGGGTGACTCACCAGCATTAATGTTCATTTGGTTTTTACTATAAATGATGCCTCACATAACTTCTCCATTACTGGCGGGGACGGCTGCCCAGGAAGGCTGGCAGCCCCGTGCTCACCCGTGCCGGGGAAGCGCTGAGTCATGGCTTCATCCACGTGCTGCCTGGAGGTGGCCGGGCCCTCACAGGTGGCTTCATGGCTGTGACTCCCCGATCACTAACGAGAGACGCTCGTCTCGGCCCCGGGGGGGGGAGGGGGTATCCGAAAGAGCTTATGTTCACGTCCCACCTGAATATGGAAGAGTGAGATGTTGAAGGTGAAAAAGAAAATCTCTCTCTCAAAGATGGGAGGGTCCCCTTCCCTCCTTCCTTCCTTCCAACTTTATTTATTGACAGTGCCTGGCATTGTGTGAAATGCTGGTGGTGGGATAGTGAACAGAACTAGACAGGGCCCCAGCCCCCCGGGTGCTTGCGGCCGAGCGGGAGACAGACATTAGTTGGCTAATCACAGCAGCACCTGCAAACCGCTGCAAATGAGGGTGTGTACCAGGCTGGTCCCCCCACCCCCTGCCCCGAGAAGAGGATGCGGGGCTGAGAGCCAAGGACGGGGAGGCTCGGCCAGGAGGAGGAGTGTGCCAGCAGGTGCAAAGCCCCCGCGGGAGAGACCCCGGGGGCAAACAGGGGGCGCCCAAGGAAAGCTGGGCTAGCTGGTGGAGCAGCGGGCAGGGCTCAGAGCTCAGGGCTCGCGGGCCCCGAAAAGGACTGTGCTTAGTGTCCTGAGAGGGAGGGGATGTGCTGATGCTATAAGGAGGGGGTGGGACATAATCAGATCTGTCTCCGGGATCATTTCATGGACGAGGAACCATAGGCCAGTGCAGGCAGAGACCCAGACAAGACCACCGGGGGCCGAGAAGGGAGGGTCCCGAATGGGCCAGTGGACCCAGGGGCCTGACTTTCGTCCAACAGGAGGCTGCAGGCCTCTTCATCATCAGCATGGAAATCACACGCCTCTTGGTAAAACGCCGACAAACCCGGGATGGTGACTCATCCACCCCAACTCCCCCGGCAGTGGAATAAACCGATTTGCTTAAACCTTCACTGATCTAGTACATTTGTCTTTTTTTTTTTTTTTTATCTGAAGCTCAAAAGAAACCAAAGTTTACGTGAAAAGAAAAAAACCCAGCACGCTAGATCGAAGCAGACGTGTGCGTATCTATTTCCGAAAGAATTGAATTAAAAAACAAAGCTCACAACAGAACCTCACGACGCCATCTGCGCCAGGCCCCTCGCGGTGCCCCTCGCCTCGGTGCCTGGACTCAATCATGCTGCAGCCCGCCTCTCCTGCCTGGGCAGGGGCCAGCCTCCTTCCAGTCCTGGGATCCCTGTGACAGGAAGCACAGAGCGAGGCATACGTGGGCCAATCCTGGCAGCATAGTCTTTGGGCCCCGTGGGATCATTCCTGACACACACGTCCCATCACTGTCCCAGTCCGCAGACCGGAAACTGAGGCGCAGAGAAGTCAACTAACTTCCTAGAGCTCTTACCTTGTAAATACCAGAGCTGGGCTTTGATGCCTAGTTCTGACGCTAAAGGCAAAGGACACAGAAGTCCTAAGCCTCACCCTTCTCTCTTTCCAGACCCTGGGTGTATACAGAGCAGTCGGTACGGGATTCTGTTATTTCAGTGGTTCTCAACTCAGGGCAGTTTGCTCCCTCCCCCCGCTGCCCCCGCCCCCCCACCCCGGGACATTTGGCAATGTCGAGGGACATTTTTGGTTGTCACAGCTCAGAGGTGGGGAGATCCCGTTAGCATCTGGTGGCCAGGGATGCTGCTATCCTACAAATGCCTAGGACGCCATACAGCAGAGAATTATCCAGCCCAGAATGTCAACAGCACCCAGGTTGGGAAACCCTGATGTGGGTAAAGCGGTGTGGGTAAAATACACGCATATGATCAGGCGCAGAGAAAGGGCTGGAAAGATGAGCACCAAAACGTCTACATTTGTTTATCTCTCGGTGAACAGGTTTGGGTAATTTTTTATTTTTCTTCCTTATGTTTTTGGTACTGTTTGAATTTTGTAAGGAACAAGGTGCATGTATCATTTTAATAATCTGAAAAGAAGAGCTGTTTTCATTTTGTAAAAAGAAATAAAAGGATCCAGGACTTATCGATTCTGATCTGGTTCCCTCACTAACTAGCTGTCAGGAACAGCTCTCTGGAAAATATGTCTATCTGGAAAGTGAGAAGAGCAATCCTTCTTGCATGATATTGTAGGAATATAAAGTAACATTGTCCTGGGAGGAGGCTCTCCGAGCTCAGAGGAGAAAAATTGTTGAGAGCACTGAGATATTGCTTTCCCCATATATTTCCCCTCTGCGGTGATGTGTACATTTTTGCAGCATAGAAATTTAGGAGATTGGTATTCAGTGAGGGTCTTCTGCGTGCCAGGGACTGGGAAACAGAGCAGGGTCCACGTGCTCTTATTCTCAGGGTGGGTGGGATGGGTTCTCCCACCTTTCCAAGACAGCATTTAGCTCCCAGATCATTTTGATTTCATCTCAAGGCCGGGCTAGGGCTGGGTTTCTCCACCAGGGCACTGTTGACATTTGGGGGTGGGTGTGAGCAGGGACACTGTAGGGTGTCTTGCAGTCTCCCCAGCCTCCACCCACAAGATGCTAATAGCACCCCTCCTCCCCCAAGTTGTGATAACCCCAAATGTCTCCAGTCAAGGCCAAATGGTCTAGCCGGGGATTGCCAAGATCACATTGGTGCAGAGCCACTGGCCGGGCATGCACGGTGTTTTAAAGAGAGGACCTCAAAGCAATGGTACAGGCTCCTGAGTCAGGACGCTCGTCTGCTGCATTTCTGAGTCACTGCCCCTGTTTTCCATCTTCAAAAGTCTTCCCTTTGTGGCTCTCCAACCTGAGACACAGCCCCTCACCCAGGCAGGGACGCGTGGTGGTCCAGGAGCCCCCGAGTCCTTTGGACAAGTCCCACCAGGAGGTGGTGAGGTCTGGGGCTCCGGTTTCCCTACAAATAATGACAGTCAGACAGGCTGTGTTCCAGCTGAGTGACAACAGAGCAAACCGGCTGGCCGTGTACAAAGCCCCCTGCTAATTGGGAGAGGGCCAGGACATGTGCCACTGCGGCCACTTGGTATGCCAGCACCTACATTAGAATCAAGAGATGAAGTTTAAACTAAGATAAAACCAGTTTGGAAATTCAATATCTCACTTCCCTTCCTGTGTTTTTAAAAATCCATAATTCATAGAGAACCCAGTCAGGGGGTGTGCAGCTCAAATTGAATTATCTTTTTTTTTTTCTCAGACTGAGGCTAGGAGAAGCATTTTCTCGAAATGGAGAAAATAAAAAGCAACTCTTGGAAGCTCATGTCCTCTGGTCTTGACCTCCTCAGCCCAGGTCTCCATCCCATGGGGATGGGAACATTACAAACACCTGCGAAGCAGCATTCTGAAACACATGCTAATTGCACTGCCAGGAATTTGTCCTGCCGCTGTCCTCGCTCGGTCTGGCAGTGATGAATATACAGGTTTATTCATTGCGGAGCGGTTGGTAATAGCAACAGACTGGAAACCACATAGATACCCGCCATAGAGGACCAGTCAAATAACCCCATTCCTTCCCTGCAATGGAATTACCACGTCGTGCTAAAAACAGACCAGGAGATTCATTGTATAGTGAGAGGAGATGCGTCATCGTCATTGCATTGTTGAAGCGCGGTGGGGAACAGTGTTTATAGCGTGCTACCATCTGTGTTTATAAAAAAAGGAAAAAATACACACGTATGCGTTGGCTTGTATATGTGTGTATATACTAGGGAATCGAGCTGGCTGGGTCCCAGGAGGGGAAGGGGGAGACCGGGGTGAGACCCTGCACACCCTTTTCTATGTTTTGATGTTTTGAACCAGAAATAAGGCTCAGAAATTAATCTATAAAATTTCAAGTTTCCTTTAAAAAGAAACAACAACCACACACCGTGCTAATTTGTTCTGAAAAACGCGTCACGCAGAAGGGATGATGAATTCCTATGAAACCAACTCCAGCGTATCCCCTTGGGCGAACCCGGGCCCCTCTCTGGATCTTGGAATGTCTCATTTTGCTGTTGTTTTCCAAGACTCTTTGCTTTGCTAATATGTTGTGATCTTTTGGTGTCTCCAAATTACAGCGTGCTGACAACAGTCTCCAGGCATGGGCCACAACTTACTCTAGAACCCTTGCCTCTGAGCCTCCTTCCTCTAAGCGAGGTGGTGAGGCGCTGGCTGATACCTGCTGCGTTATTATGCTGATAAGCATGGACTTGTTTTTATGCATATTTCCTATGGGTGGCAAGTGAGATGGATTTTTCCATTCACTATGGGACTGTAAAAGTTCCCTTTCAAATAATTTGTTTAAGTAATGCAAGAGCAAAGCAATATTAAGTAAATAATAGCCCAGCTAAGCCTGCAGCTATGCACAAGCCACAGAGCTGGGCCACTGGGGGCTGCAACTGGGGACACACAGCTCTGCACAGCGTCACCCCTTCTTCCCCTGCAAATCGACTTGACTTTCGATGACCTGGTCTCTTGGACTCTCTCACTCAATATGATCAAGAAAAGAGGAAAAGGGCTTCCCTGGTGGCGCAGTGGTTGAGAGTCTGCCTGCCGATGCAGGGGATGTGGGTTCGTGCCCCGGTCTGGGAAGATCCCGCATGCCGCGGAGCGGCTGGGCCCGTGAGCCATGGCCGCTGAGCCTGCGCGTCCGGAGCCTGTGCTCCACAGCGGGAGAGGCCACAGCGGTGAGAGGCCCGCATACCGCCGTCCCCCCGACCAAAAAAAAAAAAAAAAAAAAAAAAAAAAAAAGAAAAGAAAAGAAAAGAGGAAAAGGGCTTCCCTGGTGGCGCAGTGGTTGAGAATCTGCCTGCCAATGCAGGGGACACAGGTTCGAGCCCTGGTCTGGGAGGATCCCACGTGCCGCGGAGCAACTGGGCCCGTGAGCCACAATTACTTGAGCCTGCGCGTCTGGAGCCTGTGCTCCGCAACAAGAGAGGCCGCGATAGTGAGAGGCCCGCGCGCACCGCGATGAAGAGTGGCCCCTGCTCGCCGCAACTAGAGAAAGCCCCAACACAGCCATAAATAAATAAATAAAGCAAACTGTCAACAAGTAAAAATAAAATAAACACTATTAAAAAAAAAAGAACGAAAAGAGGATAAAAGAGGCATTTGCAGTGAGCTTTCGGTGACAGTGCCTTAAAGCCAATCCAGGTGTCCTGTAATCAGGCAGGTGGGGGGGGAGTCTCCCCAGAGTGCCCCGCGCTCTTCTGCTGGGTCTGCCCACCTCTGTTCAGAGACGGTGACCCTCGCTTTCTATTCCATTTTAGAATGTATTTTCCCTTCTGTTCTAGAACATATTGTCCATTCTCTGATGTCACTCTTGCCTTAAGTGCCGCAAACCCTCAGCTGATAAGGGAAGCCTAATGAACTCCAGCATCTGGCTGGATCGACATTCTCAGAGAGACTGCAGACAGAGAGGGCCAGAGATGGGTCCTGGGATAAAGCTCCCCTCAGAAGGTCTAACAACTGGGTAACACGTGAGATGGCAATATTGTTTTACAAGATACTTAAATGCAAGTGGGGCTCAATCCCACCGCGGAATCTCAGGGAGGGTTCCAGTGGAGAAGGACTTGTCCTGATTAGGGCAAAGGGCATTCCAGCAGAGCGGGCCAAGGGCACCCAGAGGAGTCACTGCTACACAAAGGCAGCACCTCTCAGGCCCCCAGCCCTCCCATCTGCCTTCGGAATACCCACAGTGCTCGCTCATTGGCATCTGGTTACAGCCTGGTCTCCCGTGCATGAACTCGACGTCATCTCCCCATTGGTTGGTTATTTTCTTCTAGAAATCCTAGTTACTCTTTCTGCCCAACTTTGATTTAGGCTTGAGCTTGGGAAAGGCAGGTTCTTGGGGAGCTAGAGTTTCTGGCTGGTTTGTGGAGAAGTTTCTGGAAGGTCTTTTTGAGGTTTTAAAATGGTGCTGGAGGCCAGTAGGCACAGACAGACGTGAATAGACTTTGTGTCGGGGGCCTCCAGCTCTCCCGTGGACAGCTGCGAGTAAACCCAGCTGGGTGCCGTGGCTGAGCACGGACTGCAGAGGTGCGTGCGCCATCCCACTGGATCTAACGAGGAAGGCACTAGTGGGAGATCCTCATTCACAGACGGGCAAACAGAGGCTCGGAGACGTTGGGCAGCTTGCCCTTGGCCACACAGACCCAGAACATGGGGACGGGACTCAAATCCAGGTCTGAGTCCAGAGGCGGGAGCCACCTTGAGAGGCAGAATGAGGGAGCAGGGCCAGGCCAGCCAGGGTTCTCCTGAGTCGGGATCCAAGGACGGCCAAGGCCAGGGGGCCAGGGAGGTCAGGGCTGGCCTTCGTGGGTCAAAGACCACCAAATACTGGCAACTGCACATGTCGTCACCGAATAGATGGGTTTCCTCGGTTACCTGCTGAAGTCCAGTCACTAGAACAGTGCCTGCCACAGAGTAGGCGCTCAATAAATGCTGGTGAGTGAGTGTATACAGTCGGCCATCTCAGAGCCCCAGAGGGAGAGCCCTCCAGACTCTGAAGGTGCTCTGGCTGCCCCTCGGCGTTGCGGAGCAGCTGCTTCCCCCATTCCTATGCGGTCTTTCCCACGCACGTGCCCAGGCCCAGGAATGCAGTGACGCTCAGCCCAGCGCGATGCTCAGTTCACGGGAGCCTTTCGGGCAACAGGGGAGGCGTCTGGGGGGGGGAGGCGTCTGGGGGAGGGTGCGCAGGCCGCACGGGGCCAGCTTCGTCCCAATGCGATGTGGGGGGCAGACTGGGGCCGGATGCCAGCACTGCACGGTCGGGGGAGGGGGTGTGGGGTGGAGGGTGGGCAGGCAGGGCCACAGACCCAGGTGGCCTGTGTGCCGAGAGATGACCATTACATGCCCCAGGGTCTAATGAAGGTTGCAGGTGAGTGTGAATGGAACTAATGAAAATATAATTACCCAAGCCAGGAAGCCGCCTGGGCCCTGGAGGCTGCGACTTCGGTGCTAATGGTAACGGGGCCACTCTGGACTTTCCTGAGCTTGAAGCTTCTGGTTCCCGAGAGTTCTTGGGTAGGGGAGAGGAGAGAAAGGTCGGTAGGGGGGATCTATCTCAGCCTGTCTCAGAACCAGTCCCCTCCTTCACTCAGAAGTCGGGCAAAGTGGGGGGCAGAGGGGAGAAGGTAGAAGGAGCCATTCTTTCCACTGACCAAGCACTTGGGATCACGGTGATCTCCAGCCCTTCCCAAACTCCCCTCCTCTGGTTTAAGACAGGGCCTCGCTCAGGGAACGTGCCCAGAAGAGGACAGGCAGGTGGCCCTGCAGAGACAAGGGCGTCGGCTGGGCGGCCCGCAGGCCGTGGCCTTGGATGTGACGTCCCTGCTCATCTTCCGTGTCCTGTTTACCTGCTCTCAGGTAAGATGGCTCGATGGCTCCTAAAGGAGGAAGGGACATCCCACCAGCCGACATCTGCCACCCCGAGCTTTCAATAGCTCCAGCCGCCTCGGCGGTCCTCAAGCCATTGTTTCTGGCAACCTGGCCATCCATTTTGGTAAAGCTGCCGGGGGAGAGAAGTCTGACCTTGACACACGAGGGGGCCTAGCCTGGGCATTCCACCGCCATGTGCTGCCAGCCCCCGTCCGCGTTTCCTGGAAGCCAGGACAATGACAACAGACCCAACACAGGGTGATCAGGGACCCCCCGAGCTGCGCAGCCTGCAAACTCAGCCCCTACTCACCATTTCTTGGGGATCCAAATTGCAACTGAGTTTGTGCTGTGAGAGGGGAAAATCCGTCTTCCCAGCCTTCAGCCTGGGGTCTGCAGCTCGCCCTTGGCAGGCAGCAGATAAGCGAACTTGCCTAAGTGAGCATTTTCTTCTCACTGTGTGTGTGTGTGGGGGAGCGGACCTTTAGAAATACAGCTTCCCAGGCCCCATCCCAGACCTGCCGGTTCTGAGTCTCCAGGGGTGGAGTCCAGGGCCCGGGTTCTGATTAGCCTCTCCCCGCCTCCCCCAAAACCAGCCTTGGAGACCCTGGCCTAAGGATAATTCCAAAATAGATTCTTCATTCAAGAGGGTTCAGGAGAGAGTTGGGGATGAGTGGTGAGCAACCGACTTGCTTTGCATGAGGGGGGAGGCCCAGAGACGTTTTCTACCACCTTGAGACTTGTTCCCTGAAGAACTTGAGGCTGTAATTATACATGCAAAGTGAAGCTAAAATTTCAGAGAAGTACCTGGAGAATTCAAGTCAGAAGAAGCACGTTCGTCTGAAATACCTAGATAATTAAAGGAATAAAATATATTCATTGCATAAATCGCTCATTAATTCACTCCTCCGTGGGGACACACAGCTTAAAAGCTGGCGCTTTGATTAATCCAAGCTACATTAAATCCTCAAGATGGTTTTCTTTTCTTTTTTTTTCCCCTCCCTGTGCCCAGATCTTCCCTTCCTCTTTATTCATAAATAAAGTTGTCCCTCTGCAAAAATGCATTTCAGACTTGGCTTGACAGAATAAGCCCTATGGTTGGGAGCACCAGTCTGGGTGCTCTTTTTTAAGTACACATTTTGAAATCAGATGCATTCTTTCCAGTTCACTGGAGATGCTAATTTTTTTTCCCATCACATTTCAGTTACATTGTGTGCGGCTGAGCGAATCACGCCGGGCACAATAGTACTTCTGAAAGATTGAGGTGGGGACGTGGCCCCAATCAGTGGAGGAGCCAGAGAAATGGTTAATTTCAAAGGCAGGCAACTGATTGGGGAGAAGAGTCTGTACAAGTATTTATTTCCTTAAAGAAAGGAAAAAGAAAGAAAAAACCCGAGAATTCAAAAACCACTTGGAAAGAACAAGCAACTAATTCTGACAGGTTGATTTTCAAGAGGCTCTTAATGTAATGTCAGCACATCTGTTCCCCGCTCATTTCCTTGTTTGTCTTCATGTCCACTGTGGGGCTTCTAGGGCACCTTAGACCCAGCTCACTTTGCCCTCTCCTTCAGCTGTTTTATCCAGGTACAATGGCTTCTCAGTGGTCTACCTGGCGTTTCCGCTTCTGAACGCACTGCTCTGCGAACCTTCAGCCAGTTCCGTGAGAGGTAGGCCACCTTCACCCCCCGAGGCATGCAGGTGGGTCGGGGGGAGTGGTGAACAAAATCACACGCCACGCTTGTAGATTCCACCGTCCAGCCTTTAGAAAATCAGCCTTTTTATGTGTTTTGGCTCCAGGCAGAGGGTTTCCTCAGTATCCTCCTAGGGGTCAATGTCAAACACTTTTCGATGCCTTGTTTGACAAAGCTGGCGGAGGAGCACAGAAGCATTCCACGTCAGAAAGTCCTTCGGAGGCAATAGGAGAGATGGATAAATATGGAATATTCTCAGAGGGTCTAGGGATACTCCTTTCCAGTAAATTAACGCACTGGAAGATTGTTTTTACTCTTCACTGAAGGCTCTGACCCCCAGATTTGGGATTTTATAGACTAGTAAAAAAAAAAAAATCAGAGGGGAGCGGACCACTTTTTATTTCATCAAGAAAGGCCATTAAGAAGCAGCCACCCTCTGAGGCCACTTCTCATAAAAGGAAGAGCTTCTGGACTCCCTAAGGGCGACACGAACAAGAAGGGCTGAATCTCAGGCCTGGTTAAATCACGTGTTCCTTCGACCAGTATTTGCCGGGAGCCTCCCAGGGCAAACCAGGTCCCGCTGCCGGCCAAGACAACCCTTTGAACTGAGGACATCCAGCCTGGTGAAAAGCTCACTCTCTGTCCCCGTTGGGCTCATGTCCCGGAAGAGCGGGACCAGCCTCGTGAGAGTCCTTGATGTGCTCGCCAGCACTTTGCCAGCAAGTTTGCGACCCCGCCCTGCCACGGGGAGGTCACGTGTCTCTAGACGGTGATGCCAGCACTGGCCACACACGGCCACACATCCAATATGGTCCCACCCTGGGGTCCGACGTGGCCCGGCTGGACACAGACCGGCTGTGAGTCCTGCCAGCAAACAGAGCGGCAGCAAAGGATCAAATAGCCCAAGGAGAGGGGCTGCTAGGGACCGGAAGAGACGGCTCACTTCATTTCTCCTCCTGAACATCCCAACACCCCAGCAAGCCACCACCCGCTTGGGCTCGCATCTCCAGTGACCCAGCTAGAGGTGAGGGCAGGGCCTGGCCTCAGCAAGAGAGTTGCCTGGGCCTTCCCGGGCCGCATGGCCCCCGACCATCTACTCCGCACCCCCCTTCCAGGAACCACCAAGCACTTCCTGCGAGCCGTGTGGGGCACCGGCATCCTCTTCTTCCTGCTGCAGGGGGCCCTGCAGGTCGCCTTTCTCTCTGGACCACCCGACGGTAAAGACCACCTTCACGTTCACCCTCCGGCAGCTGGGATACAGGGAGCCCCGAGGCTGCGGGCCCACGTGTGATTTAACCATTAGAGAAAGACCGCACTGGAACCAGCCCGTATTCTTTCCACGACAACCGTCTCCCTAAAAACAACTCCCTGGCATCTTCCGAAGACTTCACACTTCGTGGGGGCACCATGCACTGCCCTCTCCATTCAGGGAGCACCAGGGCTGCAGCAGGACCAGGAGGGCGCGGGGCACGAAGGAGGGAAACAGTTGGGAGCTCTAGACCTGGGGCTGGCAAACCACCGCCCCAGGGCCAAGTCCCGTCTACCAGCCAAGAATGGTTTTTATATTTTTATTTTTATTTTTATTTTTTATTTTTTTTGCGGTATGCGGGCCTCTCACTGTTGTGGCCTCTCCCATTGCGGAGCGCAGGCTCCGGACGCGCAGGCTCAATGGCCATGGCTCACGGGGCCAGCCGCTCCGCGACATGTGGGATCTTCCCAGACCGGGGAACGAACCCGTGTCCCCTGCATCGGCAGGCGGACTCTCACCCACTGCGCCACCAGGGAAGCCCGGTTTTTATATTTTTAAATGGTTGGGCAGGGGTGGGGAGACATCAAAAGAAGGAGCACATTTTTCTTGACTGACGGAAATTATTTATGGGAACTGAAATTTGAATTTCCCGTCAAGTTTTATTGTTGTGCGGCCACGCCCCTTGGTATACACGTACGGTCTATGGTTGCTTTTGTTGAAGATATTTACTATCTGGTGCTTTGCAGAAAAAGGTTTCTGAGCCCTGGTCTAAACCCATGGATGGATTTGCAGAGGGTTCCGTGAATTCCCTGGGATTGTTTGCAAAGTAGGGCCTGGACATTTTTTCAGAGGAAGGCCTCAGGTTTTCATCACGTTCTCATGGGGCCCAGGTCCCCAAAACGCAGGGCTGCCAGGGTTAGTAAATGTAAACACAGGAGACCCAGTTACATCAGAATTTCAGATAAACAAGAAATACCTTTTTACATGAGGATGTCCCCAATATTTCCTGGGACAGACTCGTACTGAGAAATTATCCATTGTTCATCTGAAATTCCAGTGTGACTGGGGGGGCTGTGTGTGTCGGCACCGCGACAGGAAGAATAAGGGGACCAGCCCCTAAGCATTCCCTCGTCACGGCCCCCCACCCCCAAGCTGACGCCTCCTTCTCGCCTCTTTCCTCCCACCCGCCCACCCCCAGCCCCCGTGTTTCTTGAGTCATGTGTTTCTCTAGTCCAAACATGAAGCTACCTTTATTTCCTCTGAATTGATTTTTATGTATTTTTATGGCATAAGCTCTGTTCTGATTACAGCAGAAATCCATGCTCATCGTAAAAAAATTAAACCCTGGATGAAATGGATAAGAAAGGAAGGGAAAGCATCCATGATCTGGCCACGGGGTACCGCCCGCCTCCCTCGGGCTGTACTGGGTGGACCCTCCGTGTTTCCGCCACGCGAGGTCACTAAGTCCATCTGCTCTGTCATCAGTACATCGGATTTACCTCATTCTTTTTAACTGCCGCGTCCGCGCAATTGATGGCCTCACCATCCTGTAAGTAACGACCCGCGGATGAACCTGGCGTAACCCATTCCCGTATCGCTGCATTTCGGAACCGCTCACTCTGATGATATGAATTAAGGAAATCTAGTACTGCTTTAACTTTTCCTTTCGATCAAAGTAATGCAGGTACATAATTGAAAAGCCAAAGAGTTCCATACACTCCTGAGGAAAAAGACAGTCCCTTGTCCCACCCTTGAATCCCTAATCTGCTCTTTTAGCCACTTCTTCCCACATTTCTAAAGAACACGCTTCAAGAGCTACATCTTTTTCTTTCTTTTTTTTTTTTTTTGCGGTGCGCGGGCCTCTCACTGCCGTGGCCTCTCCCGTTGCGGAGCACAGGCTCCAGACGCGCAGGCTCAGCGGCCATGGCTCACGGGCCCAGCCGCTCCGCGGCATGTGGGGTCTTCCCGGACCAGGGCACGAACCCGCGTCCCCCGCATCGGCAGGTGGACTCTCAACCACTGCCCACCAGGGAAGCCCCTTCAGGGGCTATTTCTGACTTGCCTATCTGGGACATCATCCACGGGGATGACACTGGGCTCCTGGGAACCCACCCCTTTTCCCCGGGGGGGGGGTCCCCACCCTCCTTGTCCTCAGGACTCAGACTTGAGGTACCCCTGCCTGCCCCCCACTTCAGGCCCCTCCTGCCTCACCCTACTGGGGCCCTTTCTGGACCTTGGTGATGCCTGACTCTGCTTGGCATCAGCAAGGTCATGGGCAGGGATGAGGGCACGATGCTCCCCTACCTGCAGGGGGCACCAGGAGGAAACGTGGACAAGGCCGTCCCCACCCTCCTGTGGAGAGCCAGGGTCTCCAAGTGTCCTGGGTCTGCCAGGGGAAAACCAGCCCTGCCCTTGGCCTTCCAGCCTCTCCACAGCCCTGAGAGCGCTTCGGTGGCCAGAGCCTGAGCTACTGCATCTTCTGCAGGTACCATTTGGGAGGAGGCCCTCTAGCATCTTGGGGTCGTCAGGCGAGGGGAACCTGGGAGTGGGGGTGAAGCAGCAGAGTGAGGCCTGGTCCTTCCGCAGAGAAGCTGACCCTGGGCAGGACGTGGGCCCCACACCCAGGAAAAATAACCAAGGTCAGGAAAGGGCCTGGGGGTCAGCGGGTGACCACCACAGTACCCACTCGACCCCATCCACACGCCGCGCACCTGAAATAATCCACATAAATGCACCGTCTCATCTCACAACAGCCCTGGAAGTGAGGAAAAGGGGGCGGGGGGGCAGGTGACTCGCCGGCCACACAGTTTATACACAGTGGAGCTGGGGGTTCAACACGCAGTGGACCCCAGCACACCCACTCCTCACCACACGCCCAGTCGTTCACTGTGGTTGGTACCAAGCAGTATCACAGCAATGTTGCCAGTTACAGTGTTGATAACGCTAATATGTCTGTGTAATTCTCACCACACGCACAGGATGTAGATTCTGTTACATCCCCATTTTGCAGATGAGGAAATTGAGGCCCAGGGAGGTTAGGAGGGGAGGGGAAGCCTCCTAGGGTGGGGGGCATGGCAGTTGTCCTTCTTGGGAAGCATGGGGCTGGGGGATGGGAGGGGGCAGGGCACCAGGCTGGACACTCTCCCCTGCCACTCAGGTTCAGCCAGGTGGATGCGACGGACACTGTGTGCCTCATGGCTCCATACATCTGGATGGCCCCTGTGGGGCTCGTCACCTCCAGGCTGGGCCACGAGCTGGCAGAGTCTCCTGGGACCACAGCACCTTCCCCTTTCGATACCATGGGCCACGCAGAGGACGAGACCAGGGGAGAGGGGGACAGCGTGAAGGTAGGTAGGAGAGGGGTTGCCAGGAGGCGGGTGGGACCACGTGCCCCACAAGATGCTGAGTGGTCTTCACGAAAAAGAAATGCCGAGTTCCTCAAAGTTAAAAAGGGTCAACGCCACAGGCCTTATCAGCACTTCTTACGAAGAAAAGAGAAATGCAGAGTTCCTCAAAGTTAAAAAGGCTCAACCCTGCAGGCCTTGTCAGCACTTCTCAGGGCTGATAGGCGCCCTGACCGTCCCAGGAGGACGTGGCTCCCAGGCAGCCGCTTCGACGGCTGACCTCTGTGTCCCCAGCACCTGGACAAAGCCAGGTCTGCACTAGCTGCTCAGCAAGTAGCAGTAGAACAGCTTCCACTGGAAGTGAGGCTGGAGCACGTGGCAGGGAACCCACCCTGGGGGCCCTTCCGCAGCCGGCAACGCCCACTCTGTGGGGCGGGGGCTGGGGAGGGACGCTTTCTGGGCTGCCCAGGCTCCCTCAGCACCCCCCACACCACTGCCTGAAGTTCCCACCATTAGGGATTCATTCTTTCAGCTGAAACACCAGTGCACACACACAGGCGATTTGAGTGCAGGTGTCCCTGGAAGGACCGGGGAGACTTTTGGGCTCATCTTCCTCAGTTTGGGGTGGAAGCAGAGGCCCAGGTGGATGGTGGATCTGTAAGGTCATGGTACCTCTTTTTTTTTTTTTTTTTTTTAATATTTACTTATTTATTTGGCTGTGCAGGATCTTCGTTGTGGCATGCGGGGTCTAGTTCCCCGACCAGGGATCGAACCCGGGCCCCCTGCATTGGGAACACGGAGTCTTAACCACTGCGTCACCAGGGAATTTCCATAGCACCTCTTGAGAGTCCCCAAGGCCACCCTCAGGTTCAGGAATTTACTAGAAGTCCTCCCAGAACTCAGGAAGGCTTTATCTTCACAGGGTTGTCACCATGAAAGGGCGCGAAGGAAGAGTGCAGGTCAAGTGCTGAGACCGGCGTCCCAGTAGCGTGGGCTCTTGCCTGGGTCTGGGCCTCGGTGTGTGACCGTCAGCGAGTCACTCCCCCTTCTGGGCCCCTTGCACTGCCGATGCTCGTGCCAGACCCTTTCGGGTAGGAGAGCCGCTCATCTGTCAGGCAGGGAAGGGCTTCTCCTTTGACTTCTCCAGGATCACGAGAGCGACTTTGAGGATGACATGCCCAGCTCGTGCTCTGAAGTCAGTGACGAGAAGACCAGGCAGGCCGAGGGGACGAGCAAGGACTTGGTCCTAAAGTCACTGCCTTCACCTCGGGCTTGAAAGCCATCCTGGAGCCCTTCCTGCCCGCCTCATGGAAGGCCCTGGTGACCCTTCTCCTGGGCGCGGCAGGTACCAAGAGGTCCCCTGGCAGGGCCAGTGCTGGGCTGCCTGATGGGGTGGGCGGACCACAGGGAGGCTGGGACGGGCTGGGGGCCCTCACGGAACGAGGCCACGGCTGTGGAGAGAAAGGGGACGCAGAGGCGCAGCTGAGAACTGGACGGTGGGCTCCCCGGAGCAGAAGAGAGATGGAGAGACAGTGCCTGCTGGCTCAGTGGAACAGGGATGGAGTGACGTGGCCATCAGCTCTCGCTGCTGTTCAGGTGGAAGGGCTCAGGCCACCCCATGGAAGCCCAAGCTTGGGTGTCTACAGGTCCCCCCCTTCTCTCTGGGACATGTGGCTGTCATGGCCAGTCCTGCAGGCTGTTTCCAGAGCTGGCTTCTCCGGCGCCGGGTCTCGGAGCACTGGCTGGGACTCCGAGCTGGGCGGGGCTGCCCGTCACGTGGGTGGGGGCTGTCTCCCCAGGGACGGTCTCCCCTTCCGTGACCTCGGCCGTGTACTCCGGGGCCTTCCTGGGCCTGGGCTCCTGGTGGGCCTATGCCGCCAGGCCCTGAGCACCGTGGCCTCCAGCACCCTCTGTGTCTTCACGGCCATCTTTACCATCAGCCACCTGGGGGTCCTGTGCCTCTACCAGCTCCCCTTCTTCCAGGACCTCGTGCCACCTGACAACATTTACACCAGGTACTGGCCTGATCGTCCCCCCACCATAGATGGTGGAGGGCCTAACCTCCCTGGGGGCGGTGTGGTTTAGACAGCCAGGGTTGCATTTTCGTGTCCCCCAGAAGGACTGGCTTCGGGCTAGCAAAGCCTTTTTCTACTGGTATTTTCTTGACCGCATGAGGGAGAATGAGGACGAGAGGTGTCTACCAGCTTCCACATCCGGAAAGCCGAGGACAGGGCCATGGCCAGCTCGGGAGGAGGCCACACAGGGACGGGAAATCTAAGGTCTGTGCCCACAATTGCATCCTTCCAGAAGGAGAGAAGCCCCGCCTACCTCCACATTGGGCTACCTGCTGTCGTGTCATTCATTCATTCAACAAGCCTTATCAAGGTCCTATAATATTCCAGGTACTGGCCCGGGGAATATAGGAGCAAACAGGAGAGATGTGGCCTTGCTTAGGTTTCCCACCTATAGACGGGCTTCCAGTGCCCTTCAGAAGGGACGGTGGCTGACAGCTGGGGGCCAAGCACTGAGGGCAACAGGCGAGGCAGACAGCTCTCCCCATCCGACGGCGGAGGCAGATGAGCTGCTGGACGATGTGACGAGTCCCATCCCATGGTAGGGCAGGGGCAGGGGGCTGTGGGAACCCACAAGGGAAACTCCTGGAGTTGGCCCTGGGGGCACACTGGGGAGGAAAGGCCGTCTAAGCAGGGTTTGCTCCGAGGTAGCCAGGGCCCCATGGCATGCCCTCACCCTGAGTCTGGTCATCTACTCCCCAGGCAAATGGCTCCTTGGGGTGGAGAAGGCTAAGATGCAGGCGCTGCCCGGAAGGGGTGCCAGACCTGGGGGCGGTGGGGGGGGTCCACGGCAGCACCTGGCGACTTCCCAGCTGGCTCTCTCCATGCAGGCTGCTGGGGATGACTGCACACATCAAGACCAACCACACAGAGTTCTGGAAGTTCCACCTCCATCCCAGCCTTGACTGGCCAGAGATTGTAAACCCTCTGATTCTGTTGTTGTCCTAGTACACGCTGGTCCGCTTGCTGCCACAGCAGGCCCCACAGCCTGGGGTAAGTTGTCCCCAGAGAGCTGGGACCATTTGTTCGCCTGCCCACTCCTACAGAGGAAAGCAAGCAGGTGAGCAATCTCTCACTAGAGTGTGAATGACCGATAGTTGCTTACCAGGTTTCTCCTCCCATGGAACTAAACAAATGGGGTGTGACAGTGTAAAGCAGGAGCAGAGAAGATTAAGGAGATGTGATAGATGCCTTAGAATGTTTGAAGGGCTATCGCGTGGCCAAGACAACTTGTCTCCACTCAGCTCCAGGGGACAGAAGGAAGGTGGGAGGGTGTAAGGTATAAAGAGGCATGTTTCAGTTTAATGTGCAAAAAATTGTAGCTGCCCATCAATGGAGGAACAGATCCCTGAGCGAGTCCTGTTACCTTACGACTCACAGAAATTCTTGGAGGTTTTGCCAGCCCTGATTTACAGAGGGTCAGGAGCCCCGGGGAAGTGTGGCGGGTAGGCCGCTTTAGTAGGAGGCAGGGCCAGAACGGGCTGCATGCTTGTCTCCAGAGCATCACCGCTCCGAGCCTGGTCCATGAGCCTGCAGCACAGCCCTGGTCGGGAGCTTGTCAGGACCCCTGCCATCTGCTGATCAGGGTCTGCATCTTCACCGGGCCCCGCAGGGCATTGTTCTAGAGCAGAACAATGAGACAGAACTCTCTATGATGATGGAGGAAATGTTCTTTATCGGCACCATCCAACCCACAGCCGCCACCAGCCACGTGTGGCTTTTGAGCACCTGAAACGCGGCTCCTGAGACTGGGGAACAGATGCTTCATTTTACTTAATTAAAGTGAAAATTTAAAAACTAACACTTGACTCGGTTATTGGAAAACTTGAAAGTTTGTTTGGAACAACTTGGGTGCGTCGATCTGTTTTCCACTTTACATTTTATGAAATCTAAATACAGATCAAGTACTTCCGATGAAGATTTAGAATCCAAATTGCAATATGCTGGGAGAGCAACACACACACCAGACTGTGAAAACTCGCTACAGCAAAAAGAACGAAAGCTCTCACTCCGCATGGCTTACCTGCTGAAGTAACAGTGTTTGCGTGTTTCAAACAAGCACATGGCTCACCGCCCCACCCCCTGCCCAGGGGCTGAGCAGGGCGGGGATCTGGGGGAAGGGATTCCTACCCAAAGGTCTGGAGTCCTCAGAGGCAGGGTTTCCGGGGGCCCAGCCTCAGTTTTGAACATCCGCAGCCCCCCCACCCCGTGGTTTCTTCTTCCCCTGGAGGGAGGGCATCTTAGGTACCCAGCAGTCTCATAGGTGGGATTCGTCAGATAACTGGGGATTTCAAAGCCCTGTTTTCCTCCAGAAGCGGGAAGAGAGGGAGGTGCTCCCCACGAGGTGGCCAAGCAACGGTGAAGCCCAGGAGCTGCACTCTGTGCCATGCACCTCGGGCAGCGAAGAGGAACAGGTAAGACACCCCGAGGGGTACCCACTACAGCAGCCCCGCGCAGCATCATGATAACAGTAACAGCTACAATAAGAAGGGAAGTTACGGCGGGTTTCCTCCGTGCCCGGTGCCGTTTCATGTGCTTTACGTTATCCTTGTCCTTCTTCTATAGACAAGGAAACTGAGGTGGAAGGAGTGTCACCCACTCAGGTTATACCCGTATCAGGTGGTAAAACTGGAATTCGAACCCAGGCAGTGCAATGCCGGAGCTTCTTTTTTTTTTGGCTGTGTTGGGTCTTCGTTGCTGCGCACGGGCTTTCTCTAGTTGCGGCGAGCGGGGGCTACTCTTCGTTGCGATGCTCGGGCTTCTCATTGCGGTGGCTTCTATTGTTGCGGAGCACGGGCTCTAGGCGCGTGAGCTTCAGGAGTTGTGGCTCGCGGGCTCTAGAGCACAGGCTCAGTAGCTGTGGCGCATGAGCTTAGTTGCTCCGCGGCATGTGGAATCTTCCTGGACCAGGGCTCGAACCCGTGTCCCCTGCATTGGCAGCTGGATTCTTAACCACTGCACCACCAGGGAAGCCCCGGAGCTTCTGTCTTAACAGTAAAAAGGTGCCAAAGTTGAGTTAAACCACCAGGAAAATCGCAAGCTCAGCAAACCAAGATGGTGCCAGTGGGCAGCACAGCCAGAGGTCCAGCCTTGGCCTGCAAACACCGAGTAGGGAGTGCTGCTGGCTGAGGGGAACCAGGCAAGTGCCAGCCCCTCTGCAAGGGGCAAAGTCTGATACCCATGCATCATTCGTCGCTTCGCGTAATAGATGTGGGTAGGAATACTCAGGCGGCAGGCATGGTGACGGCTTCCTGAGACAAGGGGGACTGATTGGCAGGCGCCTCTCATCTTCGGGGTGGGGCTCCCAGGAGCAAATAACTTGCCCAAGGTCACCAGCCCAGCCTCCCCAGCCCTGATGAGAAGCTGTCCATCTTCAAAGAAGTAGTCTGTATCAGTAATTGCCCACACCACTCGCTTCGGGGTGATTACATTCCTGCTTGCCTTGGCAGGACGAGCCCATCCTTTACCTTGGATCTGTTTCTATGCATAGCCGCATGACATCTCTGAGTGCCCAGGCCCAAAGGAACCCCGGGAACAGATTTGTATCTGCAAACAGCCGGTTGCGTTCCCTGAAGTGAAAGCAAACCTCCCCGCTCTGCCCTGTCACTCCTGGACCAAGCACCTTCCTGAGTTTCTATTCTCAGGGTTGGGCCTGTCACTTTGGACTTGGGGACGTGCGGCTCTGTGATAGCATCTGTTTACAGACCCCGAGAGCACTCTTCCTTCTCTCCCCACCGTGCCTAACCCAGTGCTCTGGGCACAGGGTGTTGTTAATAAAAGATGCTCATAGCTCGCCCTGGATTTAATCTTGCAGATAGCTCCAGGAGGAGGGGAAGCAGAAGGATGTCGTTAATATACTACAGATGAACTGTAATTTCTTGCTCCACTAAGCCAGGCTAGGTTAGAACTGCCCTAGATCTATGTCATAACGCTGCCCAGGATGGAAAAGTTCAAACATAGAATCTTCTGGATTAACTGAAAAACAAAAAGCAATCACACCTGTTTGTCCATGCCTTGAGGCAGCCTCTCAGAAGTTCCTCTCTGCATAGGAGCCGTGAACCTGAGACCCTGCCCCCCGTGAGGGGCCAGGGGACACCCCCCCAACTTTGGAAGTGAAATGCTTTCACATTTCATCCGAGAGAAGAACCTGATTGTGTGATGCTCGGATGAGCTGGGAGCTGCGCTTTCCCGTCCAGTGGGTCCAGGAGCCTCCCTCTGGCAGAGCCCCGCCGGTGATACATGTCGCACTTTATTTGCCGCAAACAGACAGAGTCCCTCGTTCCTTCGCCTGGTAACAAGCAGAGACCGTTCATCACCCACTTGCTCCTTTTTGAAACTCGCTGCAGCGGGCCTCTGTCTCTTGAAACTCCTGCACACAGTGCATTTTAAAGAGCGCTTTCTGCACAGAGCCATTTGCCCGGCCTGGGCTCTGCGCGAGCAGAAGGGGAACGGTGCTTCAGCAAGAACTTGCTGCTCTCCGAGGGGAGGCAGGGTGACGGCTCCAGGCCTGACCCCTGGTGGGCGCGGGATTGTGGAGGCTACGGAGACTACAAGGCTGGGTTTCTGTCCTCCAGAACCCAGCACGCAGCCAGGGCGCTAAGGTGTGCGTGTGAATTGCTGGAGAGCAGGCCGAGGAGCAGCAGGGCTGGGGCCCTCTCTGGGGAGGGAAGTGCTTCTTACTGGCTGTGGTCCTGGGAAGACAGGCATCTCTGGGGCTCCCTGCACTGCCTCAACCAGGGACACCGGGTGGAGGGGAGGAAGGGCTCAGCTTGAAGGGTGGGTTGGGTCTCTATAGCTGGAGGTGATGGGAAGTTCTTTCCTGGCTGGGGGAACATCCTGGGTGAAGTCTATATGTTTTGGTGTGAAATAAGTAGTTCTCTGCTTGAGAAGAGCATGGGCTAAGTAGGGCATGAATGTCCTCAAAGCCCTCAGACCTCACCTGCCCCAAACAGTGCTCAGGGTGTCTCCCTGATCTGGTCTGCTTCCGGAATGTCCTGTCTAGGGGACTGGTATCTCCGTCCATCCAAACTTTGCAAGCAAGTTCTCGCCTTCCCTCAACCCCGTATCGAAGGCACCAAAAAGTTGCTTCTGCATTGTCCTAAGTTACTCCAGACTCGCTCATTCCCCCACTTCAGGCCACCAGCGCAGTGTCCCCACTCTCCCAGGGCTCCGGCAATGCCCCCGATGGTCTGCCACGCACTCCTGTCCCCTCTAGTCTATTCTCTGCATAGCGGCTGGAGGTACTCTTTCCAGTAAATCTAACCTTGCTGCCGTGCACCCACCACAAGCCTTCAATGGCTCCCCATTGCTCTTGGGGTAAAGACCAGGGCCCTGGGTGACCTCTTGTGTCTTCTAGCTCCCCAGCATCCTTCCTCAGCAGCGTCCCCTCTACAGAGGGCTGTTCAGGCTCATTTTGGCTCCGGTCCCCACCCCAGCTCAGCGAGCCTCCGTCATTCCTTCCTTCCCCCGGAAGCCGCCCTGGCCTCTCTGACCACCGTGTACCTCTGTCTTGGCCCTGAGCATAGCTGTCGTTTTACATGTGTGTGTGTGAGATTCTCCATCGTCTCTGCCCCCAGCCTGGATGCAGCGTGGACGCGGGAGCAGAAGTTGTTTCGCTCATTGTACGCGCGGCGCATCACAGGTTCTGGAAGGGATGGATGTGTGAGGCCTTGCAGCGGCCCGGGAGTTTAAACAGCACCGTGCAGACGTGGGGGGCCTGTGGTGGGCTGGGGGCTGTGGGCGCTGAGGGTGGGAGTGCCGGGGAGGGGTGATGGAATGCAGACGCTCTGGGATGACTCGCTTGAAAGCTTGGGGAAGATCAAATTCAGGTGCCAGAGGGAAGGCGAGGAAAGGCACGTTGAGGAGATTCCGGGTCCGAAACAGGCTTTTAGAAACCACGACTCTGACCACGGCAGGACGCCACGTCCCTCGGAGTCTCACGTGGCTTTTATACAAGTTGTTGCTGGAAACTTAAAGGAAAACTGCCCTCTGTGCTGGCTTCCCCCTCGCGGTGTCCGGGCTCATCTGGGGCGTCCTGGGAGTGCCATGGAGCCTGTGACCTCTGGCCTCCCGTCCAGGAACCTCCAAGAGGCCCTCCCTCCTTTGCCAGGTGACACCCCTCACAGGTGGGAGCTGGCAGGATCTCCCCGTTCTGTGTGGAGCCCCAGGGCAATGCCCGGGCCTGAACCCACCAGCCTTCTTTGTGCCGGAAAAGAGTCAGACGTTCTCAAAGACCCGACGAGGGCCTGCAAACCCCACAGCATCTCAGCTCCTAGTCTCAATGCATCAAAGCCCTTCACGTCCAAGACCACATAGAAGCAGGAGGCAATGGCCAGGGCTCTTCAGGGAGATGGTCAGATGGGAGCCCTCACCCTGGAGTTGGGCCAGTCACCCAGGCCACGGCTGTCGAGTTCAGACGGGACGTGGGAGACCCGAAGCACACCTCACCCTTGCTTGGGGAACGTTCTTGGGGCAAGAAAAACCCAGGCTGGGGGGCGTGGAGCGCATGAGTCTCTGTCCCAGTCTGGCAAGTTTTAGGTTCATCATAATGGCGAGAACGGCAACTCTTTCGACGTGTGAGCTGAGCCCCAGGGCCCTGGAACACGCAGCCCCTCATTCTGTCCTCTCAGGATGAAAGAGGCCTCGTAAATCGGTGTAATCGTCGCGCTCATTTTACTGAGGAGGAAATAGGGGATCACAGCGCTCAAGTCACTGGCCCACATGAAACCATGTCTGGCTGCCTTAAAACCCACGCTCTTAACTTAATCCTAACTTAATCCAGGCTAGAGGGGGGTTCTCCATCTCGGCACCAGCAACATTTCGGGCGGGATTCTTCTTCTCTGGTGGCCGTCCAGTGTGATATAGGGCGTTAAGCAGCGTCCCTGGCCTCCACCCGCTACATACCAGTATTATCTCCCCGCCCCCGCCATGCCAGAAAGTCTCTAGACATTGCCAAATGTCCCCTGGCGGGGGAGGGGCAAAACCACCCTGGGCTGAGAATTCTAGACTGTTCTGTGCAAGGCCGTGATGACCCGAAGACATGAGGGCAGTCGTGTTCCCGGCCCCCATCCTCACCTCCTTCTGGGAAGGAGGCGAGAATTCCGAGCAGCACGGACACACACGCTACCACGTGCCATCTTAACTGGTCCTCCGGCGAGTTCCTGGGACCGTCTCTGTCCAACTTGGTTTTAACTCCTTGGAGGACAGAGCTGATGCCACTTAGTGGTCCCTGCGATGCTCAGCACAGGCTGGGCATACAGAAGGCACCTAATAATAGCTTCCTGAGTGATGGCATACCGTAGACTGCTTAGAGGGAGTTCCTGAACCTGCGCTGGGCTGCCGCAGCGGGGGCATCCCGTTCATTTATTCTGGAAGTATCTGCCGAGAACCAACCGATGGCCTGGCCCCCCAGGAGGCTCCAGGAATAAGTGCTCACGGCCACCATGTTGGCTTGAGGGCGTTGGCAAAGGTGCCGTTGGGCCCACGGATAGGCTCAGGCAAGACTCAGAGGATGTGCTGTCTGTTTGGATGGAAGGTGTGGGTGGGTGGTAGGGCTGAGGCGAGCCAGGCTTCCCTCGTGTGGCCACGGGGATGGACTTGAGCTGCAGGGTGATCCGAGCCCTCCATGCGCTGGGACAGAGCCGTCCGAGCTCCGGGTGTGCCTGTCCTGCTGCAGCGGCCCCCCTTTGCTGCGGGACTTGCTGCCGCCGCCTTCCCCACAGAGTGAGGGCTGAGCAGCTCCTCGGTCTTGGGCCACCTCGCCGTGAGGCACAGCTACTTCCCCGCGCTGGTCACCATGATGGTGAGTCCTGGGAGGGCTGCCACCTTGGGGAGGGTGGCCCAGTGGGGGATGCTCACTCGGGAGAGGCCCAGGTGCCAAGAACTAGGAGCCTGTCTTTGAGGTCTTTAGCTGCATGCGTGGGTGCAGAGAGCATACGGGGTCCTAAAGGAGACTTGGATGTTCGGAGCACCGTGTAACCCTGAGGCCACCTGGAATGCTTGCGGCCCCTGAGACAGCAGCAGAGGCCTGGGTGGACCGCACAGCATGGGGCCGACTGCAGGGGAAGGTGTGGGCTCTTTCTGTTGTGTGCCCAGTGCTGGGCTTTGTCTTTTGCAGAGAGGAGAGAGGGTTTGGCGGTGAAGCCTCGCTTAGACTCTGCTGACCGAGGCTGAGGAAAAAAACCACCCAGTGAATCTATATGAATTTGCATCCCACCCGACTCCCAGCTTCTCCTCATGGAGGTGGATCCTGGTACTCTGATGGGTGGGCCGGGTGCTCTGGGTGGCCAGAGTCCACCTAGGGTTTGCCTGATCACATGGCCCGTGGGGACGGCCAGGCTCCAGGTTTAGATAAAACGCATTTTTCGTCCTGACACTTGGAAATTTTTTTTTTAAATGAAGTATAGCTGATTTATAATATTGTGTTAGTTTCAGGTGTACAGCAAAGTGATTCAGTCATATATTTATATATATATTTCAGATTATTTTCCATTACAGGTTATTACAAGATATTTAATATTGTTCCCCGTGTTACACAGTGAATGCTTGTTGCGTATCTATTTTATATATAGTAGTTTGAATCTGTTAATCCCAAACTCCTAATTTATTCCTCCCCTACTTCCCTTTCCCCTTAGGCAACCGTAAGTTTGTTTTCTGTATCTGTGAGTCTGTTTCTGTCTTGTATATAGATTCATGTGTATCATTTTTTAAAATTCCACATATAAGTGATATCATATGATACTTGTCTTTGTCTGACTTACTTCACTTAGTATGATAATCTATAAGTCTATCCATTTTGCTGCAAATGGCATTATTTCATTTTTTAATGCCTGAGTAGTATTCCATTGTGTGTGTGTGTGTGTGTGTGTGTGTGTGTGTGTGTACACATATATATACACCACATCTTCTTTATCCATTCATCTGTTGATGGACATTTAAGTTGTTTCCATGTCTTGGTTATCGTAAATATTTCATAGCTGCTATGAACATTGGGGTGCATGTATCTTTTCGAATTAGAATTTTTGACTTTTCCAGATATATGCCCAGGAGTGGGATGGCTGGGTCAAATGGTAGTTCTACTTTTAGTTTTTTAAGGAAACTCCATACTGTTTTCCATAGTGGCTGCACCAACTTACATTTCCACTAACCATGTAGGAGGGTTTCCATTTCTCCACGCCCTCTCCAGCATTTGTTATTTGCAGACTTTTTGATGATGGCCACTCCGACTGGTGTGAGGTGATACCTCATTGTAGTTTTGATTTGCATTTCTCTAATGATTAGTGATGCTGAGCTATTTTCATGTGCCTATCAGCCATCAGCCATCAGAATGTCTTCTTTGGAGAAATGTCTACTTAGGTTTTCTGCCCATTTTTTGATTGAGTTTTTTTTTTTTTTTTGATATTGAGTTGTATGACTGTTTGTATATTTTGGAAATTAAGCCCTTGTTGGTTGCATCATTTGCAAATATTTTCTCCCATTCCGTAGGTTGTCTTTTCACTTTATTGATGGTTTCCTTTGCTGTGCAAAACTTTTAAGTTTGATTAGGTCCCATTTATTTATTTTTGCTTTTATTTCTTTTGCCTTGGGAGACTGACCTAAGAAAATATTGCTACGATTTATGTCTGAAAATGTTTTTGCCTCTGTCTCTTCTAGGAGTTTTATGGTGTCATGCCTTATATTTAGGTCTTTAAACCATTGTGAGTTTTTGTGTATAGTGTGAGAGAGTGTTCTAATTTCACTGATTTACGGGAGGCTGTCCAGCTTTCCCATCACCACTTGCTGAAGAGACTGTCTTTTCTCCATTGTATATTCTTGGGCCCTGGCACTTGGAATGCAGCTCAGAGAGGTGGAAGGCCCTTGGCATCCGTGATGAAAGATCCCATGCGAGCTGGGGGTATCCTGAGCAGGGCCTGAGGACAGGACGGGTTGGGATGGAGGTCCATGTGTCCTTTTCACAGAGGCCTTTGTGTGGTAAAATGCTTCTTCTGCTTGTCCTTGTTGCTGAGACGGCCAAGCTTTCATCACCATTACAAACGGAGGAAAGACCTCTTGTAAGAAGCAAGTCTCACTGGTCATGGAGGGTCTTCGAAGGGGGCTGGGCGGCCCTGCCCACCCTCTCGTGCGGGGATGTGACTCCCGATGGTGGCTCTGAGATTGGGAGAGGAACTGGGAACCCTGCTCAGAAGGGAGCTTTGGCTGTTGAAAAAATGCATTCATCCAAGTTTTTACTGTGGATTTGAGAGAAGGACCAAATCAGTGTATGTCGAGTAGGGGAAGCCCTGCTTGGCTGCTCTAATAATGGGGGCTCTTGTTGGGGCCGCTGGATTTGGAAATGCAGGGGTTTTTTTTTGTTTTTGTTTGTTTGTTTGTTTTGCGGTACGCGGGCCTCTCACTGTTGTGGCCTCTCCTGTTGAGGAGCACAGGCTACGGACGCGCAGGCTCAGCGGCCATGGCCCACGGGCCCAGCCGCTCCGCGGCATGTGGGATCTTCCCGGACCGGGGCACGAACCCACGTCCCCTGCATCGGCAAGCGGACTCTCAACCACTGCGCCACCAGGGAAGCCCAGGAAATGAAGTTTTAAGAAGGCTCTGAACTGCGGTGCTCTGACAGGGGCTGGCCCCTGCGCTGCTTCCCCGCAGGCGTGGAGCCTCTCCTACACCGGCTGGCTGGGCTTCGTGCTGCTGCTCTGGGCCTGTGTCACCTGGAGGTCCCGGAGCCACCGCCACCTGGCCCTGCGAAGCTCACCCTTCCTGGTCGGCTACGCCAGCCCCCTGGTCCTCCTGAGCTTCGTGCTGGGCCTCCGGGCGTCCCAGGAGGAGTTGTTTCCAGGGGTCCCGGGCTGGCTCCTCACCGACCTGGACCGCAAACCCTACCTGCAGCCGTGTCTCCACCTGGGTGCAAAGGTAGGGCTCTGGGGTGGGGGTGGGGCCTGGGGATTTTCCATTTCAGAAAAGATCGCAGCACAGGGCTAGGGACGGTGGGACACGGGGGCCTCCCAGGCAGGGCCTGGGGCTTGCTGAACCTGGGGGCCTCGGTTCAGCCCCAGCTCTGGGGGACCCTGTGTGCCTTTGTCTTCACTCCAGGCTTCAAAGTCCTCCTCTGCAAGGTTCGGGGTGTGGGCAGCATGAGCGCCTCCACTCCGACCCCCGTTATCTCCAAAGGATGCGGGTGATGTGAGCCCAGGGGCACCAGGCCGCAGAGGGCCACGTCCCAGCCGTCCCCCGCTGCCCCCTTCCACCCAGCCGCTGCGGCTCACTCACCCCAGACAACAGGGCTCTGCAAGAAGCAGAAGCCGGTTTCCAGTCCTAGCCCCTGTGGCCAGGGTGGAAAGTCGTGCTCGTTTCCTGGGGAGGCCGCGGGTGAGCCATAAAGGTCGCGCTTGTTTCCGCTGCAGAGTCTCTGTGCGTCGGTATTTGGGCTGTCGCTGAGGCTGCAGGTCTTGGAGAGGTGGAGGTCAGCAGAGGCCAAGGAAGAAGCTTGGAGGGAGGACCCTGGGGAGGCGAGCGGTGAGGACCCAGGACGGCCGGCCTCCTGCCCCTTTGCAGGACATTTATGTGCATACTTTGAAGTTAACCATTTTCCCCCGGGAATCCCAGAATCTTAGGGCAAAGTGAGGGAGCCCCCAGGCCCTTGCTCCTGGCCTGCTTTCAGCTGGCCCACCATTAACTCTCAAAGGACACACAGCTAGTGGTCCCAGATGACCTGGGTCACGCCCAGAGGTGCAGAGCAGGGCGCAAGGACAGCCCATCGTCCAGGGGGCTGCCCGGCGTCAGGCGAGGGCTCTTCCATGTTGGGCTTTGACCTTCAAGGGTTTGGCTCTAGAACTCTCTGGCCTCAGGGAGGGTATGAGGCACAGCCTCCATCCTGAGAAGAGCCATCGTCCTGGGTGGTAGGCGTCTTTGGAAGAAGCTCTCTGACCCCTCTTGGTTCAAGGGTCCAGGGTCCCAGCCCTGGGCCCATACCTCTCCAGCGGCTGGGCAGGGCTGGAAGGTAGCGGGGCGTCTCCAGCTGGCCTCTGATGCCTGTAGCCCCCTTGCTCCTCCCTCCCAGAGGAGTTTGGCCTGCAGGCTGTGCAGGCTCCTGTCGGAAGGGAACAGTGGAGTAACCCCAAAGAAGCGGACACTGTGGCTGCTGCCCCAGAAATCAGCACCGTCGTTAGGAGCTGGGGAGGAACTAGGAGAGGGCAAGAGAACAGAACTGGGGGGCCTGGCCCTGGCTGCCCGCCCCGCGCCTCTCGCCTGCACAGGGCCCTGCAGCGTCCTGGTGGGCATTCTGGGCTCCATCCCCAAGGATCTCCGAGTCGAGTACCCGATCTGCATCTGCGCCAGCATGTTATTCGCCCTCAGCTTTGCCGGCAGGGTGGTGTCATACAAGGTCGTCTACGTCCTCCTCTTCCTGTCCTGGGTGGCCTGGGACCAGGTGGACCCCGGTGGGACCCCAAGCCCCCAGCTCCTGTCTCACGTCCCCATCCCCCGGCCCCGTCCCAGGCTGGCCCCACCTCCTGCCTTCCGACTCCGGGACCCGCCTGGTGGCCCTGCCGTCCAGGATTGCCTCTGGCCGGCGCTGTTGCCATCATCTGGCCGCGATGCTCACAGGCTTCACACCCACTGTCGCTCAGCTAGGACTCTGACCCGGGCACCCATTACATTTATCAGTGAGGCCACACAGCCGGACGCATCAACCTTTGCTCTAGATACGCGAGCGGTTCCGACACACAGGTGGAGAGAGAGAGTGCGTGGACAGGAGACTCAGACAGAGGGAGAGATCGATTTCCAATACCTCCCAGATCGCTCGAGAGACAGACAAGACTCCCAGTGCAACAGCTTCCCACCTCTCCGGGAGGGACCCCTTTTCTTTGCTTTTCTGCAGGAAACTTAACGAAAGGCCTGCACCCCCTGACTTAGCTTCAGTGTCTCATTAAAACTTGCCTAGACCCTCATTTGTGAACGAGCTTGGGCTCCAGCCAGCAAGGATTTCTGCTGGAAGAAAATGACTGCACCGAGAGTTGTTCCTTGCCAGCTGCCCCTTGCGCTTCTGGTTTCGGCCGCCCCCGCCCTGTCTGTCTCTCTAATCCCCATAGCGCCATTCATCAGGAACTGTGTCTAGATCGCAGATACACTGTAACTCATGGAGAAGGATCCTGAATTACTTCGGGCTGGTCGTGGTCTCTTATTCCATGGTGGTCCTTACTGCCGTCTACACTTTCCAGTTTCAAGGTGTTGCTGGATTTTTCTAGGAAACCCTGAAGAACCTGGATCCTGAGGCTGGTGGGTGGTCACTCCTGCAGTTTGATTTGCTAAAAGGGCCCAGTTCTGCCAGGATTCATGGCTTCTGGGATCAGCAGTGGGGATGTGGTATCTGACGGAAAGCAGCCCCACGGTTTCCTGGGTGGGAACTTGCAGAGGAGATAGAACAGTCAGTCACCAAAGGGGCTATTAGGAAGGCCCCGTGGGAGCCTGAGCAGGTGCGACGTCTCAGACTTTGGGCTGATGTGCAGGGAGAGGGTTTTTCTAGTTGGTTCTGTGCTCTCTGGGCATCTCTGCAAAGCTCCTCCAGGTCTGGGGAGATGCCTCTTCCAGCTCCGAGATTCCAGGTCAGAGCTCTGAGTCCAGGGAGAGGGGACCCATCAAGACTTTGCTGCCAGGTCACCCCTGCTCTGTCGGGGTCCCAGTCCTGTGGACTTGAAACCCCAGGTGTTCCCAGCCCCACCTTGGGGTCTCACGAGACTCAGACAGACCCCACGCTCAGCTCGCAGTCTGAGTTTTAGTCGCAGGTCTGAGTTTCCGCCAAGAGCACACGTGCTAGATGGTCCCCTGAGAGCACTGGGCTCCCGCCGGTCACCTGAGCCCACCTGCCAAAGAACCCCCGTGGCCCAGAGCTGCTCCACCTACACCTGGGAGTGTGCTGGCAGAACTATCTAGGGCCAGTATCCTGTTTTCTCCATCCTGAATCCCCTCAGGGCGCACCGTCAGGGTGGGAGTGGGGACGGGGGGCTGCAGTGACTGTCAGCTTGATGGCCCCAATATCCTTTGTTTCCTGGTGCGGCAGGCGGAATTCTCTATCCACAGAGCCTCCCCTCGGTCACAGATTCGACCAGCGTTTGGGAGGCAGTTCATGACTAATTTTGTCCCAGGGCCCTGGGAAGTCTCCTTCCTAGATCAGGTGAAGATTCTGTGGATAGGCCAGGCCCTGCCGATAAAGTTCTCTGGATCGCCTGGGTTACTAGTTTCTCATAATCCAGGAGAAGTTTTGCCTTGTTGCTTCTCCCCCCCACCCAGAGTCCCACTATCACAGTGACTGTATGTAGGATTGTGTGCGTAGCCATCATAAACGCTCTCCCGGGCGCCTCCCTGTCAGATACCACTTGCTTATCAAGAGAAAGGGCAGCTGGGGCTTCTCAAGAAAGGCGTCTTTGTCAGGCAGGACCTAGGGCAGGGCTGCCTCTCGACCTTCGGGGCTCTCTCCCCTCTAATCCGTTCCAGGTTACACGACGTGGGCCTGGAGCCATTCCACGGGGCCGAGCTGTTTGCTGAGATCCTGCTGCCTGCTGCCCTCCTGCTGGCATGCATCCTTCAATGTCATTACTTTAATGAAGACTTTCTGAAGACCACCAGCCTGTGTAATAGCCCCGTTAAATGGAAGGGCACAGCTGACAGGCACTGCTGTTCCTGGGGCGGCTTTTGGAGATTCTGCTAATGGTCAGAGCTGGGCTCTGCGCAGGGGGCGGGAGGAGGCCTGCTTTCCCTGCGCTGAGTCGTCCATCTGTAGGTGTTCTTTTGACGCTGGTGGGGAAAGTTGGACCCCGCGTGTCTCTGGAAGGTCCACGCACGGGACGGGGGCCTTTCCTCTGCTGCCAGGGGCCTCCGGGGCAGAAATGTGGCGCTTTGTTTCTGCTGAGACTCTTGTGAGAGTCAAAGAGCTGCTCCAGGGCGGCGCAGTCTGCTCATGGGATGTTCTGCAGGCCTGAAGGTCCGTTCTATCTTCGTTTTTACCGTTCTGTCCTCTAACTAAATTAACACATTGGCTGTGAAACTTGGCTTTTAAAGGTTTCCTAATTTTTAGACCGAGTCACTAATAGGATAGAATATTTTGCAGAATTCTTATTTTATTTATTTATTTATTATTTTTTTTTTGCGGTACACGGGCCTCTCACCGTTGTGGCCTCTCCCGTTGCGGAGCACAGGCTCCGGACGCGCAGGCTCAGCGGCCATGGCTCACGGGCCCAGCCGCTCCGCGGCGCGTGGGATCCTCCCGGACCGGGGCACGAACCCGTGTCCCCTGCATCGGCAGGCAGACTCTCAACCACTGCGCCACCAGGGAAGCCCCAGAATTCTTATTTTAAAAGGTGGTGCATCACCAGAGGACTTCACCTTCTTCCTAAGAAGAATTAGGCAGGAGGCTGTGGCCTTCTCAAGGCCCGAATCTGTTTTTCGGATCAAACTCCGCCACGCTCCTAACACGTTTCGTGAAAAAGTACACAAAATACCACGGCTGGATTCTTTTTTTCCCCAGAGGTTGTAAAATATTCTTTTTTGTCAACATCATGTGGTTTGTTTTTGGTCTTTACTCGGCTTTGTTCATATCCGGGGTGGGAAAGCTTTAATGGAGCAGGTAGGGTGCCGGGAGCCTGTTGGTCCCCGGGGCGGGGGGGAGGCTGGGAGGCCCCAGCCGGGAGCAGCGCGCTCTTTTCCCTCCATGCCCCCCATCCCCGAAATTATGTATAATATCGAATGGATGCCTGCTGTGGAGGGAGGAGAAAACTTGGGGAGAAACGTTCTCTTTTGAGACCACCTGGGCCCCCCTGGGTCAGCTGGGATGGTGTGACGGGGTGAAGGCTTTCGGAGGTGGCTGACGATGTTTGGCGACTGGGTTGCCATGGTAACATGATACGAGCAACAGCCCTCGCTGTGCTTCCAACATAAGCACCCTGTGATCTGTCTCCCCCAGCAACAGGAAGGAAACCGACATGCATCTTCTGCCAGACGTGTGAGGGCCTCTTTGCAATTCCTCCTGCCGGGCGTGCTCTCCCGAGGGAGCGCCCCGCTTCGGGGGCACCAGCCAACCACCCCGGGTGTTGATCTCAATCTTTAAAAAAGACTCCAGCAGAGAATGAATGCCCATCCCTAGGGGACTGACTCAGCAAATGACAATGACGGTGTGTCTCCGCCTCTCGGGATGCTCTGAGACTCTGCCACTGCTAAGGAGGGCCACGGGGGCAGCCCCACGTGTGCTGATCTGAAGGAGGCTTCAAGATAGATGGCCAAGTGGTGAAAGCAAGGGGCAGAACACCATATGTAGAACGTGCTATCATTTGTCCAAGGAAAAGAGACCTGCACACGTGCTTATACATACAAAGCGTACCTTTGGAAGAATGCAGAAGAAATCTGTCCTGGGGCTTGCCTGGGGGAGGGAGACAGAGGTGGGAAGGAGAGTTACTTTTCACCGTGTACCCTTTTGTGCCCTTTGAATTATTTTTAACTACGTGCGTGCTTTGTCCAGCGAATACAATAAATGGGTAACCTATTAAAAATTTATTAGAGAGTTTGCTGTTTAAATCAATCCGGTGAGAAAGGAATCCTTTTATAAACAGAGAACTCTCTCTCTCTCCCTCCCTCTCTCCCTCTGTCTCTCTCTCTGTGTCTCTTTCAGGCTTAAGGTTACATACCTTGGAAACTTCAGAAGAGGTAAGAACTAAAGAGTGAGAGGACATGCGTTCTCCTCCAGACATTGATTTCTGGAGTCAATTGTGCCTCGAGAAAGGCGTAAACGTGACTCCCAACAGCACAGGTCAAACGCAACTTCTTCCCTAACGGCCAAGTCCTTGATTCTGTCCCCTACCCGTGTCTCCTTGTGGCATGGACCCATTTCACTTACGGGCTTTGGTAAAACAGGCTCACGAGTCGGTACTCATTCTCCTCTGTTTGCGTGCCTTGGAGTACCCCGCCTTTGCTTTTCAGACTGCGACCAGGTGGGGAAGAGGAGACAGCTCAGAACTTTGCCAACAAAGCCAGCAGTTCCGACTGGAAAGCGGAGGACTCTGGAAGGCTGGGGAGGAAGGCGTCAGCAGGTTGGAGACACCGCTTCCCGAGAAGCCCTGCCTGTCGCTGCTCAGGGCTGCTCTCCAGGGTTGCCAAGAGTCCTGGGCCATCCAGGCAAACGGCTGATTCATTAAAACAATAAAATCCACCCAGACTGTCGACCCGGTTCCCTGATTCAGCACAGCCTCGGCATGCTGTCTTCACTTTTCATTTTGGGGGCCAAGCCAAGTGTCCCAGGCGTGGGGGGCCGGGATGTCACCCCCCTGCCATCCGCCTGCTTGCTCCTGCCCGATTTCATTCCCGTGCCCGAGGGGGAGCCGGTTCACATCAGGTGGACCTGCAAACTCGGACAGCAGCTGGGCTGACGGCTGCCACTTTACTTTCACGAACACATGTATATGTATGACTGATTCACGTTGTTATAAAGCAGAAACGAACACACCGTTGTAAAGCAATTGTACTCCCATGAAGGTGTAAAACAAAACAATACAAAACAAAACCACAGTGTGAGAGTTACAAGTGACCGAGGTCCCCCGAGTCTGTTTCGCTTACTTGGGGAACCAACTGCTTACAAGTGATTGGGGACCGTGCCTGCTTTTCATTCAGCTTGTGGTTTGGATAGAACTAAGAAACGGCGGTCAGGTGGGGGGCGCTTAGCACGGCACCTGACATTCTGAGAGCTCAACACATGCTGGTGTCTTTCACTTTACCAAATTACACTCTTTCGCAAATAATCAAGAACAAACGGCAAATGTAGAAAGCCCTCTCTTGGGCGGTGGTTAGAATTAAACTCCCCTTGGGCAGTTAGTTTGTTTTTTATTCATTCACGCCTCACAGTTGAGCATTTAGTGGGGACCTTTTATGTGCCAGGCAAGGCGCTGAGCATTGAAGGGACAGAGGGAAAGAACTGGCGCCCCTCCCCTCAAGGAACCCACCGTCTGACTCAGGGTCAGCAAAGCATGGCCTCAGGGCCAAAGCCAACTGTCCTGTTTTTGCAGATAAGGCCACACGCATCTATGCACTGCCTGTGGGCGCTTTTGTGCTACAAGAGTAGAGTATGTGGCAGAGAAGACATGACTTGCGAATCTGAAATACTTACAGTGAGGCTCTTTATAGAAACAGTTTGCCAGCCCTGGTGCAGAGGGAGAAACAGGACCATTTACAGGCGTTGGGGATATGGACAGAGGGCCACAGAGACAACTCTGGCAGCAGAGAGGAGGGAAAGCCCAGCGTGGGGAGTGGGACGAGGGACCTGGCCAGAGACCCTCAGTATTACTGGAAAACTGCATCCTTTAAAAAAAAACTGCAGCGTCTTCCTAGTTTTCTCTGCTTTGCTCTGGCTTCCTCTGAGATGCAGACGTCTTCCCATTGTTTTCAACAACAAAGCCAGACCCCACGGAATCACCAGGGGCATCCGGCCAAAGCCTTTCTCTTCCCCTCAGAGGAGGAAACTGAGTGAGTGGGACTCAGCAGTTGACAAGCTGACCGCTGGCTTTCCGAAGCTTCTAGAAATGGCTAATGGAACTCAAGGGTTCTTGTGGCGCGTTCTGGAAATAGACATCGTTAAGCCTGTGGTCCCCGTGGTCGCCCGGCTCACCCCGCAGGAGGTCAGTGGCTTTCGGGAGGACCAAGGCCGTCAGCTTCTGAGACCCTTTTCTGTCTTCTGCACAGTGTTGACCTCTTATGGAAGGTCCAGTGGGTGTATTTGTAACTCCCGTTTCCCCCTAATTTGAGCTGCTCTGATCACAGGCAGGCCAAGGTGCCCGCAGGCTTCAACGCTTTCCTTGTATGTTTCTCTGCTGAATTCCGTGTTTTATGTCCTCTGTGTGGTGTCCTTGCCCTATTCCAATTACACCCCTTTGCGTCCCGCGTTTCCACCATCTGGGTGTGTGAGGTGCTGGTCTGCAAGGTGATGTACCAACTGAAGTGGGTCGCGCCCTCCGCCTACTCTTTAAACTGCAGGGAGGTGAGCTCTGTTCCCAGCTGGCGCCTCTCCCCAGCCAGACGGGAGGGCCCTGGGCAAAGGCAGGGACGGAGTGCCCATCTCCCCAGCATCCGCCTTCCTCTCTCTAAGGAGAGCTGTCGAAGGAACCGTCGCAACACTGTGGTCCGGGAAAAGCCATCTAGGGCGATCTTGACCATTTCAAGGATGAGACAGTTGAGGCCTGGGTGGGAGGGGTGTGAAGGACTCATCTAAGAGCCACACTACGTCCATTTATTCATTCAACAAACACCGATGGCGGGCCTGCTCCGTGCCAGGCACTGTGCTGGGGGCGAGCACTCGGGAGACCCTGCGGATGAGATTCCAAAGGGACAGACAGCCACGTGCAGGGACACAGACATGCTGGGACTGGAGGTGGTGGGAGGAGGCTGGGGGAGCTGCTGCTGAATCTGGGGACAGAAGAGTCGTGGCGGGGTGGGCACGGGGAGGGGACAGGGCAGGTAGGAGAGTCCCGGGCCACGCGCCACAGGCCAGCCCTCCTTCTGCGCCCCCTGTGCCTGGCCTGTTGACAGTGCCTGCAAGAGGCAAGGTGAGAAGCGCAGCTGCCTGAGGGCCAGGACCTCTGGGCCCAAGAGAGCCTGTGGCCGGCCACTCCTCCGTAGTGGAGGTGGGGGGAAGCCTGGCAGTCGGCCTCGAGGGCTCGCAAAGAAGAATGAAGGTGCTGGAAGGGCCGTCTGGTCCGTCCAGGTCTTTTACAGATGGGGAAACTGAGGCTCGGGGGCCTGCCTGGGGTCTTTCAGCTGAAGTCTTTCCTAGGCAACCCTGCAGCCTGAGTCACTTCTGGGGTCCACACCACCCAGTGCCCCGGCATCATTTCTGCCTCCCCCAAGGTGTGGCAAGGAAACAGAACGCACCCACCGGCCCAGCTCGCCGGGGGATCGATGGTCTTCCTGCGGCCCGTGGACCCGGCAGAGTGGCTCGGAGCACTAAGGAAATGTGATGGCCGCGTGGTGCCTTGTCTGAAGATAGGGGTGAAATAATGGCCCATGATTAGTGGGCAAAGACAAATGGGGATGTCAGAGCCGCGCAGACCTCTGGGATCCGAGCGCCAGGGAGGACGGGACGAGATGGAGTGCCTGGCCGGGCCTGGTACGTGGCGGGCACCACCCCCGTAAGCCTAGCATCCCCTTCTCTTCCCAGGGAATGCTACATTAAGTAATGGCCTTGGTGGCCAAATTCTATCTTACCGAGATGAACCTGGCTGCGACTTACCATGCTCTTTTACTGTTTTGCCTAGAGAGGCTTCCGTGGCAGCTCGGAAAGCCAGGAATGAGTAAGGACAGAGGTGACATTAAAGACAGGCTGTTAGCAGAAGTGAAAATTAAACAACTGAGCCAAAATCGAAGTCTGGTAGCACCTTGAGTGTGTGAGTGGGGAGATGAATCGCTCCCCTTCTCGAGCCTCTTCCAATGGGCGGGGAGTTTGCAACTTGTGATCCTGACTCTTTCAGCTCAACCTTGTGACTTAAGGGTGGCGGTCTATTTTCCAGAGGAGGATCCTGAAACTCAGAGAGGCAGAATCACTTGTCTGAGGTCACACAGAGCAGGAACGGTGGGACCCGATGGAGATCCCATCTCAGGGTCGCCCCTTGGCTGGAACAGCCCATCTTGCCAGGTCACGCCTGAGATGCGTGAAGTAGGGGAGGTCCCACCCCAAGTGGTAGGAGTCCAGGTAGCAACCACAGGTGCATGGAGGGAGGGGGCATGCACGACCCTTCCCTCCAGCTGGTCAAGCGTTCCAGGCCTCAGCCTGGAGCAAAGAGGACTTAAACAGCAAATGAAAGGAGGCCCCAGTCACTGTCCAAGCAGGTAGGGAGCCAAAGTGCCTGCCAAACGTCTCTAGTGCAAGAAGTTGGGGGTGCTGGTCTTCCGTGGTGGTGCAGTGGTTAAGAATCCGCCTGCCAATGCAGGGGACACAAGTTCGAGCCCTGGTCCGGGAAGATCCCACATGCCGCGGAGCACCTAAGTCCGTGTGCCACAAGTATTGAGCCTGCATGCCACAACTACTGAAGCCCGTGCGCCTAGACCCTGTGCTCCGCAACAAGAGAAGCCACCGCAATGAAGCCTGCACACCGCAATGAAGAGTAGCCCCCGCTCGCTGCAACTAGAGAAAGCCCGCGTGCAGCAACGAGGACCCAACACAGCCAAAAATAAATACAAATAAAATATATTAATTTTAAAAAATATTAAAAAAAAAGTTGGGGTGCTGATGATACAGGCTATGCCCGGAGTCCTGTTCCCTGGCGCCCTCCCAAAATGACCCTGCATTTCCTTTCTGAGTTCTGCCCCTGGCCCTCCACCAAGGACACTTCTCAGAGGAGGGCTGGGGTCCAAAGGGCTCGGGTCACCCCTCCAGCCCCACAGAAAGAGGAGGCCCGGCTCTAGAGCCTGTTCCCAGAATGAGACCAGGGCCGAGGAGCCCCGTGATCCGTGGGCCGGCTGCTCCCCAGAAGGCAGGGGAGGCTGACCTCGCTCTTCAGGGCAGGAGGAATAGTGTTTGGTACGCACGGCTCTAGGAAGCCAGGGAAGAGCAGAACCGGTTTTTTCCAACAAGGCACCGAGGAGACCAAGCGCAAGGCTCTGTGGTGCTGCGGCCCCGCCCCCATCCACTTCCTGGGAGCGCAGGGAGCAGAGGTTGTATCGTCAGACACTTTATGAAGTGTCAGCCCCCGTCGGTTACCACGCAATTCCAGACCCTGCCCCCAAGAGCTTATGGAAAAGGACGAGCTGGCCGTCCAAACCCTCAGACAGAAGTCCTATTGATTCTCATCTCCTAATTTGCGGAGAGGATGCACGGGGGGTCTCCGCACAGCCACGGGAGGCTGCTCGGAACAGAGCATCTCTATGAAGTGCATGAAGGGCAGTGAGGCGTCCAGCCACATCTGCATAGGAACGGGGCGCGCTCGGACTGTCTGGGGCACCGAACAGACCTCTCTCTTCATCTGGAATAATTGGTTAGTCTCTCGCAAGTGGCCCCGAGTTGTAGCACACAGGGCACACTCATGGCTAAATATGATCTAATAAGGTAACGCTTTTCACTTGAGCATCACATAATCGACAGGGAAAATACAGCATATTTAATTTATAACCAACAATTAGGCTTTCACTGCATCCCCTCCCCCCATAGCTCATCAACAAACACCCTCTTATAAACCCCATCCCCGCATCTGAGTGGTCCTCCCTCCATCCATCAATTCTTCCTGGATGCAGGAAAGATTCCTAGCATGGCTATCACATGAAAAAAGAAAAGAAAAAAAAGGCTAAGATGCAGCCCACTAAGAATGATTTTTAAATGCACACATCGTGCCACGAGATGAATTGCAGCACAAACCAACAGCATTGTTAAGAGCCGGCAGCTAAGAAGGGAAGCCGTCCTTGGAAGGGGCTGTTGGTGGGCACATCGTGTTATAAAGTAATACAATCAGACAAAGTCGATGAAGTCATTATGATTGGCTTTTAATTCCCAGCTTGTCGAGTCATAACTGTATGAGGATTTCCCACCTCGATCACTTGGAAAATCAATACCTCGGTATTTGTGGAGAGCATCTCTGATAGGGAGAAATGAGAGGAAATATTTGGGAAACGGGGTTGGGGGATGTTATCTAGTCCTTCTGACAGTCTGGGTCTTGAATCAGGCCCCCCTCTTTGTAAGAGTTGGTGCGGAGACCAGCTCCTTCTCTTGGGAGCAGGCGGCCTGGCCGGCTCATCCAAACCCCAATTGTATTGGAGAACTGAGGGTGGAGGGTCTGGGTGTCCATCTCGGTGGTCTGCCTAGCGGGCAGCCCTGGGAAGCAGGGCTTCTGCCCCAGGCAGCGCTGACTCGTGTTTGCGGTGTTTGGCAGGACCGCCTTGGCCCTTGTGACTTTGGAGGTGACAGTGAGCCTGCACCAGAGATTCCACCGGCTTCGCGATGGGCTGCCGGAGCCCCTCCCCAGAGCTGCCTCGGACACCGCCGCCCGAGAGCACCTGGACAGTGGGCCGCGGAGCGCTTTGCAGCTCTTCGCCAACTTTGGATTTTGCAAGTTTGGGCTTGAGGTGACGTCTCTGCATCTGCTCCTGTTTATAGACTCCTGCTTTTTAATTTTTTTAAAAAAATAAGGGAAACATCGAACATATACAAAAGTAGAGAGAATCATATCATAAACCCCCATGCATTCCTCACCATCTTCGGCAATTATCAACTCATGGCCCATCTTCTTTCCTTCTGTTCCCTCAACTTCTCCTGTCTCGGGGATTATTTTGAAGGAAATGCCATACTTCATGAGTACTTCCATGTTTATCTCTCAAAGACACAAATTCTTCAAACAGCAAAAACAAGACCGTTATCCACCCTTAAAAAATATTCCTCAGGGCTTCCCTGGTGACGCAGTGTTAAGAATCCGCCTGCCAATGCAGGGGACATGGGTTCGAGCCCTGGTCCGGGAAGATCCCACATGCCGTGAAGCAACTAAGCCCGTGTGCCACAACTACTGAGTCTGCGCTCTAGAGCCCACGAGCCACAACTACTGAAGCCCGCGTGCCTAGAGCCCGTGCTCCACAACAAGAGACGCCACTGCAAAGAGAAACCCGTGCGCCGCAATGAAGAGTAGACCCCGCTCGCCACGACTAGAGAAAGCCCGCGCGCAACAACGAAGACCCAACACAGCCAAAAATAAATAAATAAAAAAAAATATATATATATATATATTTTGCGTTTGATTATTTGATTTCCCTGAGATGCAGTTTTTATTTTTATTTATTTATTTATTGGCTGCATTGGGTCTTCATTG
Organism: Grampus griseus; assembly: GCF_964374135.1. Taxonomy (NCBI): domain Eukaryota; kingdom Metazoa; phylum Chordata; class Mammalia; order Artiodactyla; family Delphinidae; genus Grampus; species Grampus griseus. Next base: position 84,411,071 of record NC_139008.1, on the reverse strand, counting down.
CTGCACATGGGCTTTCTCTAGTTGCGGCGAGCGGGGGCTACTCTTTGTTACGGTGCACGGGTTTCTCATTGCGGTGGCTTCTCTTGTTGCAAGCACGGGCTCTAGGTGTGCGGGCTTCAGTAGTTGTGGCGCACGGGCTTAGTTGCTCTGCGGCATGTGGGATCTTCCCGGACCAGGGCTTGAACCCGTGTCCCCTGCACTGGCAGGCAGATTCTTAAGCACTGCGCCACCAGGGAGGTCCGTTATTTTTTTTTTTTTAAAGTCAAGAAAAATGCTTGATATTTCAAAATAGGGAGTTTGTTTTGCAGGACCCTTCCAAGCTGCCCAGTGAGTTCTCAACGTTTCAATCCATTGTTACTGTTGTCCCGTCGATGCTCAGAATGCCCCGTCTCTGGCCTGTGGGAATGCCTCGCTTTCATGGCCAGGGGTCTTCATAATGGGCCCTGCCCTTTGCCTTCCCTTCTTGTTAAATCTCCAACCCGCTGGGAGCCCTGTGGGGCCACAACGCTCACCTCAGAGTGTCCCCTGGCCTCTTTATCTGCTTGTGGTTGACAGATTCTGCTCTGTTTTCTCTCTGAGTCTTTAACAAACTGGGTCTTGTGATTTATCCAGTTTGTTGACACATCAAATGGTTGTAATGAATTTCTGAGCGATGCGGGTGTTTCGCAAAAGCAATAAAGCAAAAACAAATGAACGATCCCAACTCCCCGCCGTCCCCAAATCCCAACTACCTTCTTGTCCCAGGGGCGTGACGGCCATTCCTGCCCCTGAAGTGCACTTGTTCGCGGGCACCGTCTGCATCACTCGCCCGGCATTACAGCTGAGTTTCGTGGCCGCCCTCCACGCCGTAGGGCAGTGTATGGATTTCTACGCCCTGGTCCGTGTCATCTGGCTGATTTATCTGCTGAACCTTCACAGAGAACAGCAGTCACTGAGGTCTGGCTCAGCTACTGTGGTTTCCTGGTCAGTCTGATGATCTTCCAGTATTTTCTGTGTCTCGGGCTGCCTACTGCTCTCTGCAAAGTTAAGCCTCCTCGCAGTGGTTGAGAGTCCGCCTGCCGATGCAGGGGACACGGGTTCGTGCCCCGGTCCGGGAAGATCCCACGTGCGGCGGAGTGGCTGGGTCCGTGAACCATGGCCGCTGAGCCTGCGCGTCCGGAGCCTGTGCTCCGCAACGGGAGAGGCCACAACAGTGGGAGGCCCGCGTACCTCAGAAAAAAAAAAAAAAAAAAAAGTTAAGCCTCCTGCCCGCCACAGGACTCTTCAGGGGAAACGCCAAGTTTTGGCAAATGCCGACTTTGTCTGGACACATCGGGCCCTCAGGTGGAGGAGCAAGGATTTCGTGCCTTGGTTCCTTTCTGCAGGGAGTTTGCTGCGCTGAGGACTCACAGGGTCTCGGAGATGATTTGGCCCAATACCCGGGCCATCTAGTTCTAGGGGATGACCAACCACCACTGACTTGGACTGAGAACAGAGACCAACCCACCAAGCTAACCCAGGCTTGCCTCAAGTGGAAGAGTTGGTCCAACTCTGCCCAAAAAAGCAAATGAAAATGAAAAGAGAAGGAAATAGGAGGAACGACGCCCTTGTCACTTGTGCACACCCTTCACTTCCCACCTCTTTTCCCCACAGCAACCCTGTTAGCCTGAGCCAATCACACACCAGCACCCCCATTGCACAGGTGAGGAAGCCGAGGTCGCACAGAAAGGGAGCACACATTGCTCCCCAGGCTGCGGCCACCTCTGGACTGAGGGGAATGGCCCTTGGGGGCCCAGGCCCAAGGAGGACCCGGTCTGCGGACTTGGGCCTGGGTCATCTTTTCCTTGGATCATCTTGTCCCCATGCAGTAAAGGGTCCAAACCCTTGCCCTGAGTAGAATTGACAGCCTCTGTTCTCTTCCTGGGTACCAGCTTCTGGGCTTGCGCGAGTGTTGTCCGCTAGTGACCCTCCCTAAGAACGTCTCCACCGTCTCCATCCTGTTCTCTCCGCTGAGTTTCCCTGGCCTGTCTCTCTCCTCCTCGACTCTTCCCAGCACTCACCTCTTTTCTTCTTTGCATCCCTCTCTTCTCCTTTCTCTACCCCTCGCCCTCAATCTCCACCTTCCCCTCTCTTTTTCTCTCTGGTTCCCCCCTCAGCTCCCCGTTCCTTACCTTCCCCTCTCTGCACAGTCTCATCACCCCCCTCCTGCCTTCACCCCTCCTTTTTCTCCCAGATCAAGGCTGAGGGTTTTAGCCCATCCACACACTCCTCTCACCCCACAGCCTTGCCCAGACCCTGCCCCTGCCCCCCAAAGTGGGGAGTCCACCCGGGTCTGCCCCCTGCAGATGGAGCCCGGGTGGGCAGTTGTCTCCAGGAAGGACCCCTGGCACCACGAGGCAGACCCGATCAAGTTAGCCGTCAGGGGTTAGGGGGTTGAAGCAGTTCCCAGCATCCTCTGAACTTAAAGTCCTTCTCTTGACCGCGAAATCATATCCAACATCTTAGTTATCCCATATAACTTGAACGAAGCATTAATAGAACACAGACTCAATGATCTTTAGAAAAATAATGAAGACAAACAGACAATTGCTCCTTCCTTTACAGATCACCCATGGACGACCGTCAGTACAGAAACACATGCAAATCTCATTAAGCGGTTGTATATCTCCCAGACTTTGCCAAGAAGCCAGATGCCAGTTTGTTACTCTGTGAGCTCCGAGGGTGTCCGAGCACCTCCTCGCTCGGGAAGCTTCGGAGCAGGCAGGCGACTGAGAACTTGGGACGCACCAAGTGTCATTTCCGTCTTGCTCCTTTGCCAACCTTCTTTCCATTTCATCTTCTTGTAATCACCCAGACAGTCCTCAGCGAAGAAATATAGTTACCAGGTTCCAAGGTCTCAATCTAATTAAAAAATGCTTGCATCGGAGAGAATTTTAATTCATAAGCATTATTCTGATGGGGCTGGGAGGTTGGAGGAGGATTTTTCAATAGCGGATTTAAAATCCAGAGATCCAATTAGATACCAAATCCAAAGTGGATGGCTGATTTGCAAATCAGATTTCCAAGGGTTGCCTCAAAGAAAACCCCTCCAAAATTTGGATTTTGTCAGGTAGGCCTTACCCATCCCAGAGTGAGCACTCCGTGTGCTTTTCGGGTTTGCCCTTCTTGGTCTAGACAACGTCCGTCTTCTTGAAAACTGGCTGAGTCTTATACGAGAGGATGTAAGCGTAAGTTGTGGCGATGGTCCATGTTTTCGTTACCTGCATCCACCTCTCGCCTTTTCCTTGAATTCCGTCCCGTGCAAAATCCATTTTTTCATTCATCCATCCATCCATCAAATGCTGATAGACCCAGACTTTGTGCCTCTCCCCCTCCTTGGATTCCAGAGTTCCACTGGGACAGCGGCTCTCTCACCACCTGTGGCTTGGATTCGCGATTTGAGTGGGTGAGGGGGCCCCGGGAGGCACAGCACACTCTGTGACCTTTGAGGGTGCCTAGTGACCCCTGGAAACTCACACAGTGTTCCTGTCCTAAGTGCCCTGCCAAGAAGATGGGGGCAGGGAAGATCCCCTGTGATGCTGCGGGAGGACAAGGCTCCCAAGCACTCAGCCTCGCTGGCCGCAGGGGGCTCCTCGTGGACACCCATGACCGCGGGTGGGCAGCCCATGCTGAGGACCACAACCCCTTCCTCCTGTCTTTGCAGTTGACTTCCTGCTGCTCCTTGTGGTCTCCCTGCAGTGACAGGTGTTTGTGGACGAGAACACAGCATCAGTGAGGCTGCAGGCAGGGGACAATGTGGACAGCAGCTGAGAGCTCAGGCCTGCCGACCTCACCCAGCTCAGCCCCATTCCCAACTTCATCTTCTGCCAGTGAGACCTGGGCTCCTGGTCCTGGGTGCCTGGTGGGTAGGCAGTCTCCCCCCTCTGCCCAGCATCGCGGGCCCAAGAATTCCTTCCTTTGGAGATGAAGTGACTATGATTATTTTTTTTAATAAAAAAATTAAATTGACGTATAATTTACATATAGTGAAACGTCCAGATTGCAATTATAATATTCAATCAGCGTTGGTGGGTGTGGATCAGGGCACAAAACACTTCCATCACCCCAGAAACATCCCTTATTCCCCTTCCCAGTAAGTTATTTCAGCAGGCAACCACTGACCTGACTTCTGCAGCGCAGGGTAGTTTTACCTGTTCTAGAATTTCATCTGAATGGAATTGTATGGTATGTACTTTTTTTGTGTCTGGCTTCCTTTACTCATCGTCGTAGTTTTTAGATCCATCCATTTTGTAGCATGTTTCGGTAAATCATTCATTTTTATGGCTGAGTAGCATTCCCTGGTACGAATATTCCATATTTTGATTACCCATCGAGGAGTTGGTGAACATCTGGGTTGTTTCCATCTCGGAGCTAATATGAATAAAGCTTCCGTGAACATCTTTGCACAGGGTTTGTGGACATATGTCTTCATCTCTTTGGATAAATATTGAGGAGTGGGATTGCTGGGTCATGAGGTAAATGCACATCTAGTGGTTTAAGAAGCTGCTAAGTAGTTTTCCCAAGTGGTTGTATCATCTTCTCTGAATCCCTGAGTGCACTCCTTCCAGAAATATACCATATGTTGGCCGGGTCCCTCGCATGTGCTACCCACTCATTCTCGCATTCGAAATTATTTATTGAGCACCTATCATGTACCAGGCACTGTTCAAAGCACTAGGAATTCAACAGGAAGAAAACTCTCTGCTATTATCCCAGCAGGCTCTTTTTTTTTTTTTTAAAGAAATTAATAAATTTATATGGACAAGCAAAGGACGTAGGATATCCAAAACAATTATGAAAAAAGAAGAACAGAATTGGAGTTGAAGACTTTTGTGCTACTGGCAAAAGGCTAGATACCTAGATCAATGGAACAGATGGTTCAGAAAGGATAATCTTGTCATCAAAGGTGCTGGAACGTGTTTGGATATGTCCATATCCAACCCCCTCCCAATGCACAAAGAAACCCTTTATCTGTACTTCGTATCATATACAAAAATCAACTTGAAATGGATTGTAGACCCAAATGTAAAACTCAAAACTTCTATTAAAAAAATAGGAGAGGGCTTCCCTGGTGGCGCAGTGGTTGAGAGTCCGCCTGCCGGTGCAGGGGACACAGGTTCGTGCCCCGGTCCGGGAAGATCCCACATGCCGCAGAGCGGCTGGGCCCGTGAGCCATGGCCGCTGAGCCTGCGCGTCCGGAGCCTGTGCTCCACAACGGGAGAGGCCACAACAGTGAGAGGCCCGCGTACCGCAAAAAAAAAAAAAAAAAAAAAATAGGAGAAACTCTTTGTGATCTTGGGTTGGAGAAAGATTTCTTAAATAGTACACAAAACGCAGGAGCCACCATAGGAAAAAGTCAATAAATTGCACTTCATCAAAATATAAAATATTCTGCTCTTCAAAAGACACTGTTAAGATCATGAAAAGATAAACCACTGACTGAGAGGAAAGATTTGCAAAACACGTGTCTGATAAGAATTTGTATCCTGAATATATAAAGAATGTCTGTACTCAATATGAAGGAAGCAATTTTTAAAATGGGCAAAAGAATTGAACAAACACTTAACCCAAAAAGATAAGAGAATAAGAATTTTTTGAAACGATGCTCAACATCATTAGTCATTAGGGAAATTCAATTTAAAAATTAAAGTGAAAAAAAAATTAAAGTGAGATGCCACTAATACACTCATTAGAACAGTTAAGATTTTGAAAATCCCCAAACACCAAAAACCTGACAATACCAAGTCCTGGAAAGAACGAAGGTCAATAGGAACCCTCACACGTAGCTGGGGGGAAGGCAGCGTGGTAAAGCCACTTTGGAAGACAGTTGGGCAGTGTCTTTTTACTTTTTTTCAGCGATAACATTTAACTTCTATTCTGATCCTACAAATGATCCTTACTTGCTGTAATTTGTAAAAATAAGAAAATCATAAACAGAAAAAAGATCGTTGCAATTTCAGACATAATCTCTTAAAATTTTAGCATTTTTTCTTCCAGTCTCTTAAAATAATTTTTATATAGCAGAGATCATGTCCTATAAGCAATTTTGCATCCTGGTTTCTTGCTAGTAACAGCCTCCACAGATTGATCATTTACCACTGACTTGTTTGTAAGCATTTTCTCATGACTTCAAAATGCTTTGTAATCATAATTTTAAATGGCTACTTTATATTCCATCATTTGAATATGTCCTAATTTGCTTAATCAGCAATGATCTAGACATGTAATTATTTCCATTGTTTTGACTATTATAAAGTGTATATTAAAAAAGTGTATATATTTATTGAAGTATAGTTGATTTACAATGATGTGTTAGTTTCAGGTGTATAACAAACTGATTCAATTATATATATACAAACACACATATGTATATAAATGTTTATATATATTCTTTTATTGAACTATAGTTGATTTACAGTGTTGTGTTAATTACTGCTATACAGCAAAGTAATTCAGTTATACATATATATATATACATTCTTTTTTAAAAAAATATTCTTTTCCATTATTGTTTATCATAGGAGTTGAATATAGTCCTCTGTGCTATACAGTAGGACCTTGCTGTTTATCCATTCTATACATAAAAGCTTACATCTGCTAATCCCAACCTCCCACTCCATCCCTCCCCCACCCCTTCCCCCTTGGCAACCTATATATTCTTTTTTAGAAGGTATTGAATATAGTTCCATGTGCTATTCATTAAGACCTTGTTGTTTGGCAGGTTTCTTCTAACGTTAAAGGTATGTTTGCCATGTGACCCAGCCATTCCACTCCTAGGTATTTACCAAGGGAAATGGAAACTTAGTTCCACACAAAAACCTGCCCGTGAAAGTTTATGGAAGCTTTGCCTATAATCCCTGAAAACTGGAAACAACCCAAATGTCCATTAACTGGTGAGTGGCTATGTCATGGTGCAGCCATAGCTTGAGACATCACTCAGCAATAAAAAGGGATGACTGACACACGTGACCACACAGGAGGACTCTCAACGCATCATGCCCCCCACAAAAGGTGACATGCTGCCCGGTGCCGTTTGCATGGTATTTTGGGAAAGACAATGCTATAGGGACAGAAAAGAGATCGCTGGTTGCCTGGAGGTGGGGTAGTGGATTGCTACAAAGGGCATAGGAATGCCCTTCGAGGATGATGGGAATATTCTGTACCTTGATTGGGGTGGTGGTTCCAGGACTGTATGCATTTGTCAAACCTCAAAGAACGACACCCTTAAAAAGGGGGATGTTACTGAATGCAAGTTGCCCCTTGATAAGCCTGACGCTGTGAAGGACCCTGGCCTCATGGAGCTTCCCGTCTCACGAGCACGGTCATGGGTCTCGAGGGTCTCCTGCTAGCTGCATTTCTCTCCCCTCCTCTGTTTTCTGCAAGTCCTTCTATCTGAAGATGACCTGTGGGAGGTACCTTTGCGTCTGTCTAATGATATCCTCTTTCTTTTTCCCTCGCCTCTTCAATCTTCCAGCTCCTAACTGGACAGGGTCAAAGTCGCTGTTTTTCGGTATCATTTCTGGTTTGTGCTTTGCCTGGTGTTTATGGCGGGAACGACACGGATCCACATCTTGGGTGCCGGGTACCTGGTGGCCTTTGGATACTCCATGCTGCAGGGGAGCCACCTCCTCCTACAGCCTGTGAAGATCACTGTCTGGCCACGGGACTGCCCGGTCGCCTACTCAGCTCTGCTGATTGCTGTGAAGACGTTCCTGTCGGTACGACATAGTCCTTCTTTCAAGGTGGCTCTTTGTTTTCCTAGCCTGACTGTCTTAATACCCTAAAAAAGGGACTGCCAAAATCAACAGTCATCTTAAAAGGCCTTTTTCAAAGATCTGTTTACCAAAGGTGGAAACATGTAAAACGATCCCCCGTGTGTCACGCACGACGCAGGCTGTGCTTCGCGGAGTAGCTTTTGTTGTTGAAGAGCTCTGAACCCAAGGAAATCAAGAGGGAAAGGAAGGATGTGCAATAGAAAACACGCTTCATGATCTAGCTAATCACCTGGAGATGATACCCCAGCGATCCTGGGGTGTGTTCACGGTGCTAGACCGTGGTAGCGTGCACATTTCAAAGGGCAAAGTAGAATAACACGGAACCGAGTACATTAATGCAGCAGTTTGACGGCTAGGAAAGTCATGGGTCTGAAACTGGAAGGGGTCTCGAGAGATTATTTGGTGCCTCCCTCCCTACCCCCGTCTTGTGTTGGTAGGACTTAAGATTTCCACATGAGAGAGGCAGACAGAGAAGCACCAGAAGAGGCCAGCCCGGTACCACCTGCTAGTCTAGGAGACATTTGGGACGCCCCCCCCACCCCCCATCTCCAGACCCCAGTGCTGGTTCTTTGCCTGATTGGCCATCCCTTGGGCACAACTTGCACAGGCTCCGGACGCGCAGACTCAGCGGCCATGGCTCACGGGCCCAGCCGCTCCGCGGCATGTGGGATCTTCCCGGACTGGGGCATGAACCCGCGTCCCCTGCATCGGCAGGCGGACTCTCAACCACTGCGCCACCAGGGAAGCCCTGGAGTCATTCTTTGGAGGTCTCCAAGCCTCAGGTCATCATTCAGAATATTGGTCCTCATTGGCCCCAAAACTTCTGAGTGATTGCCTGTCCAATAAACTAGCTTTTACTGTAATGGTGACAATCGTATCCCCAGTTTATCTTATTGCATCTCCACGGGCGGGGATACCACCGTGTCCTTTCGTATCATACATCTTAGGACTTTATCTTCTAATGGCTAATAGGTCTTCCTTTATAAAACTCACAGATCGTGAGAGCAGGAAGGAGTCTTCGGAGATGGCGTGGTGACTTTGCTGATGAGAACATTAGGAACGAGGGGAGGGAAGGGCAATAACCCTCCAGGGCCCACACCTTTGCTCACGGCCACTCAGCTGCTGACGCTCGGTTCCTCTCGACATGGAAGCTTCTTCCATGGGCTCTGGGTAAACCCCTCCTTACGTTCTTGGGGAGGAGGACGATTGGGCCTCTTAGGCTGAGCAGCCAATTCTGCTCTTCTGGGGCACCAGCAAACTCGAGGTTACAACTACGGAGACAAATGAAAGATGCCACTGAACAGCGAGGCCACGCCGGGGACGGTGCAGACACAGGCACGGCGAATCTTCCACACTCTTCCTCTCTTGCAGGTCGGCGCATGTGTGTACCTGGAGGCTTTACTCATCTCCCACGGCTGGCTGGTCCACAGTTTCGGCCTGGACTGCACGGTCCCAGGGTACCAGTTAGGTAAGTCCCCCAGTTCAGCACAGCCAGTGCAGAGCCCGCCTGTGTCGTTAGGAAAATAAGATCAGAGGCACAGAAGAGTGGAAAGAATCGTACAATGGTCACCCCCACTCCCCCCTAGATTTACAGATTATTTTGCCACCTTTTACTCTTCCTGTACTTGGGTGTGCGGACATATTTTTGTGAAATCACCAGGAGGAAAGGTACAAACACCAAGACGTTCTCCTACATAACCACGTTCTTTTTTTTTTACATCTTTATTGGGGTATAATTGCTTTACAATGGTGTGTTAGTTTCTGCTTTACAACAAAGTGAATCAGTTATACATATACATATGTTCCCATATCTCTTCCCTCTTGCGTCTCCCTCTAACCACATTCTTATCAGCTCATCCTGAGAAAACCAACTCCGGCTCCCCAGTCGCCTAATACTCAGTCCACGTGCTAATGCCCCCAGTTGCTCCTAAATGGGTCACGACAGCTATTTCTATCATTATTATTATTTGGACTCAGAATCCAGTCCAAGTTCACGGGCTGCATTTGACCGTGTTGCCAGACCACTGTCTCACGTGACATGGAGGGAAGCCCCGGTAGAAATTAAGAGACCACCATCCTCTCGGAGAAAATCCAGGGACCAAATGAAAAGAAGAGAGAGAGTGAGACTCTGCCTTGCGACCCGATGCCAAGTCAAGGGCACGGCACCCTCCAGCCGACGGCCTCTGGGCTTCGGGGAGTTTCCCACCCTGTACCAAGAGCCCTGCACCGCAGTTGGCAAAACTCCAGCCATGCCGCTGACTCCCGGGCTTCGGGCCTGTTTAGAGAGGGAAGAGCCCCGGGTTCTGCCCGACTGGAGCTGTCAGCGGCTTCCTCTCGTGAACAGAGGAAAAGGAGAAACGTGTTTATTTTAACTCTTGCCTCTGAGTGACATCTTCGGCTCGGCTCTCCCTCTCTCTCTCTCTCGGTTTGTCAAGAAAACATGCGAGCTCACATATCTCATCTTTCACAAACAAGTCTGGCGCTCCGGGGCTTAATGCTGTGGCCACGGAGACAAGGTTTCTGAACATCCCAGCGAGACTGAGGTGGAAGGTTCTCAAGCCCCTTGGATCACCTCTCCCCCCACCCCCAGGCATCAGCTCCCTGTTTACCCCGGGCTCTGCCTGAGTCACCCCACAAGGAACCGGGAAGGGGAGGTTGCGGCTCCAGGGAGGTGCTGGTGCAGATGGGGGGTACCTCACCTCCTGGTGAGGAGCCCCAGCTCTCCCCATCCGGAGCGGTGGCCACACCCCAGGCACTGGCCACAAGACTCCCGGTTTCTCCTGTCTTCCATGCAGCCGTCCCAGAGGATGAAGCCTGTGATCCCCAGAAAAGGAAGCGGGGGTCCTGTGGGATGCCATGTGTTTAACCTTCCTGCTAATACAGCGACGGATATTCCTGAGTTATTACCACCTTTACGTGGTAGCTGATCTGGACGCTGCCAAAGCCTTAGCGTCCAGGTACCAGGAAACCCAGGAGAAAGGCGTCTGATGTCAGGGGCTCGATTAGACACGAAGGAACATTTAGTTGAAAGATCACAACCCTTTAGAACTCTCAGAGACCTCAGGCCATCTCATCTCACCCCTCCCCTCGGCAGAGGAAGAGATGACTCTCAGAGTGGGTCACCTGCCTGGGGTTGTCCATCTGGCCAGGACCAGAGCAGGACAGATGCCGCCCCTCCAAAATAACGCCGCTTCTTCCCAAGTCTGGGATCCGGTCCTGGTCATTTCCTTGGGGCCTCAAATTGTGTAGGGCCGTGAGATCCTAGGAGGTACTGACTTGTAAACACAGAGGAAGGGCAAGGGCAAAGGACCAGCTTCTCTCTCTGCCGACAGTAACCCCATGGCCGTGAGGGACCAGGCTCAGCTCAGAGTCGAAGGGGAGGTTGGCCGACTTCTGTGCAGAGCCCTCCCAGCCCTGCAGAGGTCCGGGGCTTTGGGAACCTCTCTAGGGAGCCCTGCTCATCCGAGTCTCAGGCTTCTGTCCCTGTTTACGTAGCTGCTTGACCATCTTGCCCTTTGGCCCCTTCTAGTGACAGCTTCTCACCTGACATAAACAGATCAACCACCAGCCCTGGGGGCTACTCGCCTTTATTGACGGGAGTGACATTTGTGCCAAAGGGAAGGGACAGGCTCAGCCCCAAGGGGTCCCACCCTCCGTTTCCGGAGTGCAGGCTAACATTCTAGAACGCAGATGCGCCGCTGAGCGCACGGTCCCCTCAAACTCCACTGCCTCTCACCCTGAGACCCGCCCAAGCGCGGCCAGTCTTCCGGCAAGTTGCAAGCATCCAGTCCTATACAAAGTTTCCACGGTTTGTTGGGTGTTCTGTCCTCAATCTGTTGAGCTAAACTTGGTCTTGATGTTCTGGGGGCTTACGCTCTTTGGGGAGAAAGGAGAAAAGAATTCATGTTGAGCAGCCAGCTCGAGCTGTCTTGTTATACGAATTGATGTATGATTGACGCATGTCATCTTGACTTTTAGTGCAAAACCAGATTTGCCAACAGAATGTACAAAGACTTTCCCTAGATGTTCCCTATAAGCTACATATAAGACACATATGTAAGATACTTAAAATGCACATAAGATGATTTCTTAAATGTATTTTTTTGCCCACACAGGGGTGCTGAGCTCTGGGCACTGTCCTTGAGGGAGACATTGGAACGCCGTGACGAAGACGAGAAAAAAATAAGACGAGAAAAAATCCCGATGGGTCATCACGAAGCAGTTATGTTGGCTTTTCTTTCTTCACCCTGGAAGCATGGCCCTTGCAAAGGAGCTGCCGTCTTATCACTTATTTCTTTCTTTGTTATAGACTTCCCCTTTTTCTTTCTTTTTCTTATTTTTGAATTTCACCAAGAGTAAAAGCCTCAGACTGGCAACGCGTCATTGCTCAGAGTATGGGGCAGTAACCAGCTGTGAGTGTGGGTCAGTCAGGGGGTGGAGGCAGCAGAAATTGCAGGCTGATTCCTCCAGCCCTGAAAACAAAGGCCGGGCTCTTGAGTGTGATGGGAACATGAGCTTCCTCTGGAAAGGTCCAGCCCCTGATGTAATTCTTAGACGAGGAGGTGATGCTTTCTTTAAGCTCTTGGTGGCTCAGACTTTCTGCTTTGGCTAAAGTCACTGTTCCCCCAAAAGGCCATTTGCCTTCTTTGGTCTGAGCCTTGGTTCAGGCTGTCCCTGGCTAAGAGGGGACACCCGCTACCCTACTCAGCCCAGACCATGTTGCATCTTCCAATGTGCTACAACCCATGCACCCCAAGTGGTACCCAGGAAGGTTTTCAGTGGTCACGCATGTATGAATTTTTCGCTTAAAGGTTACATTATTTATCTTAATGCACTTTGGAGGGGGGCATATCTAGACCATCCAGTGAGTGACTTTAAGGATATATTGCTTAGGATGAGACGAAGTTGTAAAAGTGAATGGACTGTAATCAACTTTAAAAATTAATTAACATTGGGGAAATCACGATGTGTGCATGACGAAGTTGGTGGAACTCTGTTTTGTTGCCTGCTTAAGTCTACATTCTCAAACTATCTGAGACCAGTGAGACCCCCAACTCCAGCCCCTCAGCTGCCCGGCCGTCCTCTGCGGTTAGCGAACCCCCTTGTGAAGCCACTCCGCCTTCTGAAGCAGAGAGAAGTCAGCCCTCGTGCTCCTCCCACCATGGACCCCATGCACACCTGGAAGAGGATCCCATCCACGTGGGCGCCTGAGACACTGGTTGTTGGGCGGGGGCTGGGGGGTGTCGCCCTCTTAACTAAGGGAAAGGTAGGAGGGGATATCGAGGCATCTCTTCCTCTGCCTCGGGTTTAGGGAAAAAGGCAAGCACGGAAACCAACAGAATGGCAAAGGTGTTCTGACCGCGGGAGAAGAGAAGGGCTTTCTCTGTTTGTCTTCAATTGCCGGGATGGAGAAAATCAAAGTGAAGCAAAAGAAAATTGCTGCTCTGAAGCGAACCTGCAGGAGTCCTGCCCACCTGGCGGTTAGCGCGAGCAGCCTTCCTTGAGAGGAAGGGGCCGCTGGGCCCTGCGCCCCAGGTGAGCTGCGGCATGTGACCTGCCCCGGGGCTTGAAACAGGGACAGTAAACTGAGCCCTCTGCCACCAGCACCTTCTCCCTGAAGCCAGCAAGAAAATGGGTCTCTCCCTTCAGGACTAGGGTATAGAGGTGTCTTTTTGTCTGATGCACCTGAAGAGTTTAGATTTAGAACAATGCTTTGAGACGAAATTCTGAACCCCAACTGAAGTCCCAGAAAGGACCCCTCCCCTTTTGCAAAATAGAAACACACCTCGCCCAGAAACTGTTCTATTTGATCGGGCGCTGGACCTCTGGAAATCCGTGGATTACTTAAACAGCATTTTCTTCCTTTCAGTTTTGAGATTTTTTTCAGAAAACATGACTTTCCCAAAGGGCCAGGTGGCTAAAGATGAAAGGCGTTTCATTTTTTATTGGTCACGAATTAGATAAAATACCTTTCAAAAAGTTCTTCCTTTTCAATTGGACAGGATTTGCTCGCTCTTTCGGTTGAACAAGTTGAAGAGAATAATGTCACCCCTTGGCTACCAACCACTAAGACGATTCCGTTTTATCTAGCAATTTATATGCAGAGTGTGATCTGTGGTTTAACCTTCCTAATTGGGGGAGACGCTGTCTGAATTAGTGACAAGACTGAATTATGGTGCTTTTAAGAAAAGAGATTCCATTTTAGTACTTTCCAGTTCCTGAAACCATTAGAACTGTTCTCCCCAAGTACCACCCAGCACAGACCTCCCTGGGAATCTTGTCGGCTTACGTGCCGGGCAGACTTGAAAACACATATTCTTATACATTTCCTTTTCAAATCTTATTTGCACTAAATGATTTGTCCAGATGAATCATTTTGTAAGGTTGGGGGTGGGGGGGCAGTTAGTAGATATTCAATGAGCTGATTTCTTCAGTAGATGATTCAGCCCTGATTCATTTTTAGAATAATCACAGCGTGGTCCAGGGTGGGAATGGCTGATGAATTTGGGTTCCGTCTTTATTGAGATGATCTCAGTACAAAAGAAAATGAAGAGGAGAAAAAATAGTGGCAGCCTTGGATGAAGCATCCTTCCAGTAAGTTGGGACCTAGAGCAAGGCCCTTCAGGAGACTGAGAATTGGGGGCCCGTTGGAACCCTCCTCAGTTCCAGGGTTCCCTAAAATAGGCCCATTCTCTAGGAAATGCCTGTCGTTTTAGGCAGCAAGGATGTGGTAAGGAGGCAGGCAGTGGGCTCACGCCTGCTGCCCCAACAGGACGCAAGAAGCCGTGTATGTGCCTTTGGGGACAGTGGAGGAGCAGGGTCCTCTCCATCCGCCAGGGCAGCATGGGGCCGATCTGTAGATGATACAGGACCAGGGATGTGGAGCTTCTGCAGCCAAGGAAGTCGGGGATTTGGAGATTCCATGCTAACGAGGTAGATTGATAGTGAGGGGAGACGGAAATCCACAGGCCTCTAATGTGAAATGTCAATACTAATACATCATTTAAATCCAGTTAGGGAACCAGGTAGACCTGTTTTGACAGAGTTCCCTTCCGTTGTAGAAGGTGCTGGAAGGGAGGAAACCCCACACATAAAATAACGTGCCCACCAGGTCGAGGCGCCCATCGTGTCTCCGACGGGGCCAGGCCTGTCCTGAGGTCTGTGGGCAAAGGGGCGGAAGGGCACTCGTTCCAGGTTAGCAGCTATGGCTTCCCTGAGACTGACAGCGAGGAAGAAATGCCAGAAGAAGGAAGCGAGGCAGAAACAACAGATCATCGGCCAAAGCTCAGAACGGCTTTTTTTCCAGGTAACTTTTCTTTGAATTGGCTTTGAGCTACTGCAGGCACAGGAGACGCCTCGTGTGGGCTGAATGGTCCTCACAGAGGATGCTCTTTCCTTAGACGCTTCCATGGGCGCCAAAGGCATGGCTGGATCCGCCCGCGGTGGACCGGACTTTGTAGAACAACGGCCTTAGAACTTAACCTGAGCCCGAGTTTGTTTGGGGATTTCTAATTCTCAAAAGAACAACGAGTGCTTTGGAGACCCACCTCCCTGGATGCTGGGTGCTCGTTAATGTGAGATCAGGGTGTGATTCTGAGGGTATCTTCCCCACCGAAGGGGCTCCCTGCTGGCTCTTGGGGGAAAGTGGTGGAATCATGAGGAAGCCAGTTAACGAGTCCTTCTGTATCAAATTGGTCAACTAATCTTCTTGGTATAAATGACTCCCATTGCCACGGGCACATGCAAAACCAAGTGGAGAACAAGGGCGCTTATCTGGAGATGTCAACCAATATTTTTGGGGTATTTCAGGCAAGAGGATAAGTTATTTGAAGGTGTGTCTTAATCTCCTTTACCATGTCTATGCATGTGTGTCTCTGTGGCATTCTGTTATTTAGGGTTTTTTCTTAAGTGTACATTTTAGTTGAAATTAATTAATTACTCCAAAAAATACTGAAGGAAGAGCAAAAAATCCCATATATTACTTACTCTTTGCTCCTGTCTTAAGGGATGCGTTTTTCAATGTTTTTGCTTTGTTTTGTTTTGTTTTGTTTTTTGGCAAAGCCAGGGCTACTTAAAGCAGACACGAGAAAGACCGTCACCCGTTTTAGCCTTTATACCAAGCAGCACTGTCTTTTCCGGGAATGAGGAACGAGATCATCCAGTGAAATTCCGTTTGGGTTTGACTTTGATGTTCCGATGTCTAGATGCAACTTTAAACATCTTTTAAATTCGCAAACCGCTCCTAAGAGCCTTTTCTCTTCTGAAAGGAAATTACTTGGAACAAATATGACATTGATTTTCCATCTCCCTTGATTAGTCTCATTCGGTCTGATTTTTATTATTTCAGGCTTACCAACAACGAGAATATACAGTTAGTGATGGTTCTAATTAGATTCTTTGACCTTTAAGGAAGAAAAGGAGGGTCTGGGCCCGGCGATGCCTGAAATTGCCGGGGAACAGAGCCGGGTTTACGACGGTCTCCCCGCAGCTCGCACGTGACGTCTGGACCAATAGAGCCACGTCTGCTCTGAGGATGGAGGAGGGATGGGGAACCCCGGGGGGAAGAGAGGGCCCGGCGGTGCCACCCTGGAGGTACTGTCGACGGCAAAGTGGGGCTTGTGTGGTAACTTGGATCAATAGATGGTCGACTAGGAAACACTGGCGTCAATCAGTTTTGGCTGGTGACTGGGTCCCTTGACAGCAAGTGGAGTGTGGAGGGAAGATGGGGACATGGGTGCACGTAGGAAGAATGGGGGATCTTTTATACACGCTGATGGTTGGGTTGGGGTGCCTCATGGAGGTATCCTTGCCGCTTGGACAATGGGACATTTGCTGACAGGCCAACTTGTTATTCTGAAATATTAGGGGGAAGATATGCATTTTTCCAAGCCTGTTTTCCGTAATGGCTTGAACTTTGGAATGCATTGACCAGACCCAGGGAGAGAGAAATATGTGGTCTGTCAGGTGTCCAATCTTTCCTAAGTGAGGCATTCGCTGGAGGTAAGCCCTGGACCCTGACAAGTAGTGGTCAGGAGCCAGTACAAATTTGAAAGGCTTTCCTCTTTAGATGGACCTGCTCTGGGGAGCGTCTGCAACGAAGATCAGGTGATTAGATACCAGTGCCTGTAGCGTACTGGCAACCCCAGTAGAGGGCCCGCAATGTTATGTATGTTTCAGGAGGACCGTAATTTCCCTGACCCCATCATCACGCCTGCCTTAGACACACAGACACCCTTACGGGGATGTAACGAACATTTACAAAAAAATGTCAATTGAAAACAGACGGGAATTTCCAATCGCCGTCTATTTTGTTTTCCTTTGGTGATTCAGGAGGTGAGAGACGAGCAACTCGTGAGGCCGAAGTTGAGGCCAGAGCAGAGAATTCAGATGAATCCGGGAGGTTCCCTGCCGCGTCCAAGACAGAAAAACAAAACTACAGGAGGCAAACCACGTCACTGATCAGGGCAGACCTCTGACAAGCTCACTCGGAGATGAAAGTGGGTAGAGTTCAGAGACGAGAAAAAGTAAAACTTGACCTTCAAGAGGAAACTGCTGGACTTCACCAAGGCTTTTTTACCTATGTCCCGCAGTGTCACCGAAGTGAGTAGGAAAAGGGGGTTTCACTGTGGGCTCCTGCAGCCCCGGCCCTTCTCAGCATCAGGTGGAGCCTTCGTTTCCATGGAGAGGTCGCACTTAGAGGCTAGAGTGGGCCCTGGTCCCCTCAAAGGGCTTCTCCCCCTTGAAAAGTCATAATCGAGAAATGTGAACAGGCCTGAATCTTTGGGCATGGAGAAGACAGGCACATGTTCACCCCAAGGTGACACCAGTAATCCCACAATCCCAACCTCGGGTGCCCACTCAGGCCCTACCATGTGCCAGGCACAACCCGCGTACCCACAACGCCAACGGCCAGTTAAAGAGGGGGACAGAGGGCTTCAGTGCCTTGCTCGAGGCCCCGCACCTGGATCGGGGCTGGGACCACCCGGCACAAAGCCGGACCTCAGAGGGGGTCTCCTCTTCTCGCTCATCCCTGCCTGTGGGCAGAGCGCCTTCTCCAGAGTCCTCTCCATCTCTCATCTCAAGTGACCCTTCCTTCAGCACAAGCCCGGGCGGCCTGCAGTCAGACCCGCTCCCATCCCCACTAGCTGGTGCGATCTGGGGCGAATTCCTTCACTCCTCTGGCCCTCGGTCTCTCCATTTGCCAAAGGAGGACAGTAGTAAGAGGACCTGAGTGAGAGGGTTGCTGTAGGATTAAAGGGCCAAACCATAAGATCACACCAGGGCCTGGTACACGGTAAGTGCCTAATTCGTGTTAGCTATTCAGACGGCAAACAGTAACAGGGCGGCCCTCTCCTCGGGGGGAGGAGGGGTGGAGGCTGCCTGAGGGTGCTCAGACGCAAAGGCTGTCTCTGGGGCTCGCCCCGGCGCCCGTCGGCATCACCCGGAGGCCCCACTGCGGACAGGACCGCTACGTCTAGGGAAATTCCTCCCACGCGGCAGCCCCTCCAGACGCGGTTGGTGGACTGGACGGTGTTCACTGTCTTGTCGCTATGAGGCAAGTTGACGAAAAGAAAGAGGGATGCTCCTGGTGGGGTTTCACGGGCTGTTTGGTTCTTGCTGTCTCCCCGCAGGAGGCCCGGCCCAGAGGCTCATCACCACAGCCCAGTTGTCCTAAGTGCTGGGACAGGTGCCGCTGGACGATGTCACTGTGGCTCTGCGCGCACTCAGCGGGGACAGCACCCCCGTGTCCGAGGCCCTGCGGGGGGAGCGCCACGGCTGGTGGCGAGCTGTCACTCAGGCAAGCTGGCATCTCTTGCCCTATGAGTTGCTTTTAATTACACCACGCCGACAGCTCTGAGAGTCACCCGGTCTGCTGACGCGTGACTTACGCCTCGCGTTAGCTCCTGGCGAGATGGCTGGAGGCCTCACTGCCCACCCCGGCCCTGCCACCCAACCTCCCTGCAGGTTTGGACTGTGGTGGCCGGCAGGGGCGTGCAGGGCTTCGCCACCTGCGTCCAGAACTCCCGCAGGGGACTCGGGTCCCCAGTGGGACAGCCCCGCGGCGATCCTAGCTTGAGTCCTGAGACGCAATGTGCAAGGCACTGTGTTCCATCTGTTTTCTGTCATGGAAAGTAGACACACCGGCTCTCTCCCCGCCTTCCCCGCCCTTGACCGCATCTGCTTCTCTCACTCTCTCTTTTTTTTCTTAATGTAACGATGATTTGAAATTTCTATATAGGGGACAAAGGCCACCACAGAGAACATTCTGAGACGCTGCCATGCGCCATCGCGAGAGTCCCCACGAGCTGCCCCGGCCAGGAGGGAAGAGAGGCAAGAGGGGCGTCTGGACAGCAAAGGGTTACCTGGGACACCACAGCTGCCCCAGGAAGATATCCCATTGCCTGGTGAAATGGCAAAGGGAACGGCCACAGGGGATCAGCACAGAAACACCTGCAGCTCCAGGCAGGGCGCCCTGAGGAGTAGCTGGAGGACCTCCGAGGCGGGGAACAGGTCGCCCTCAGCTCCCGGGAGCCTCCCTGCCCTGGGACGACCTCAGGTGCCAAGGGTCCCCTGGGAAACCACAGTCTCTCTGAAGGTCAAGACTGCGTTTTGTGGGCCAAGGACATTTAGAGAGCTGTAAAAGGGACCGTTTTTGCTAATGCCATGAAATTATACTCTGAGTCCGAATAACAGTGGCCCGCGGCAGGCAGAGATGTAATTTTTCTCAAATGTGAAATCTGGCTTTTAGAGAAGTTGGAGGCTGCCCCAGTGGGTGTTGACAGGGCCCCTTTTTCTGGGCATGTTAAGTGAGCCGCACGGGAGCTGTGACCTTGTAAATGGTCCCATTAAAATAGTCACCTGGGAGGCCTGAGTGGAGCAGTTGCCGCCTGCAGACGTGACGGGACGGGGGAGTGTGGGGGGGTGCTTGGCGAGGAACCCGAGGAAGCTTGTCCCCAGACCATCCAGCTCCTCAGCGGTGGCTGCATGTGTCCTAGACACTGTGGGACAGAGGAGGACAAAGCCGTGGTGATGGCTGTGTGGGCGGAACGGTGGCCTTTCCCTGTGCTGATCCCTTGCTGGGCGGGTCCTGAGCAGTTTTGTGTCGATTAACCCCCTTAGCCAGCAAGAACCCAGGGAGGGTTCGCATTTGACACAAGCGGAAACTGAGGCCAGACAGGCCAGACAGTCGGTGGCTCAAGGTCACGCTGCGGCCGCATTCTGCCGTCTCAGTGCCGCTGCGTCGCGGACGTCCAGGTGCTGTGGGCGTCCAGGTGCTGTGGGCGCAGCCCTGGCTGGTCCACCATCCCAGAAGGAACATCCCATCTTCCCTGCCCGAAAGCTGCCACCTTGACCCCTCCCTGTGTCCCAGGAGCCGTGGCTTCTCTCGCCCACCTTCTCCCCTTTCTCCGTGGCTTCTGTTCCCAGCCCGTCCCCTCCACTCCTCTTAGTGACCCAGCAGCCTGGGGTCTTCTTGGGTCTGCAGAGATCGTGTCCTCCTCCCTCTCCTCTCTTCACCACCAGACTTCTTGTAAAGGGCGGAAGGTCAGTTGCAGCCTCACGCTTCCTCGCCACGACAGCTGCCCTATTTGTCCCTCGAGTTTTTACGGGACCTCCTGGCTTCGGCAGCCTCTGCTCTGCTGGCCCCTCCCCCGCTGCCCCCTTCCTGTCCCTTCTTGCTCTTCCCCAGCGCATGTCCTGAGCTCCAAGCCAGGGCTTCTACCCACTTAGGAGCCCTCTCTGACCTTGCAAAACCCAAGCGCATTACTTCCCTCTCCCCACGGGCTGGTGCCCCGCTGTGCTCCCCGCATGGTCTCTGTTGGCGAAAGCTCTACCCCAAAACTCATGCAAAGCCTTCACAGGCTGTCCAGCTCCTAGTGAAGAGTCCTGGGAGGAGATGCTAGCTTTGTTCTTTTCTTTCTTCATCGCATCCGGTTGGTGGGGGGATGGGGGCGTGGCACCCAGGGCTCTATTTTGAAAATGTCTCTGGATTCCACCCGCATCCCCCCACCCTGTGCCCACGGCCCTGCTCAGACTGTCACTGCTTCTCGCCTGATCTACCAGCCTGTCCTCCCTGCCACCACCTCCTCCTTATGGTTCCCTCTCCACACCGACCTCAACTCACCCCAGCCTGCCCTTGTCGCCCCCTTTTTTAACCCTTCCAGGTCTTTCCTGGCTCTCCAGAATGAGCCTGGCTCGCGAGGCCCCTCGTGACCTGACGGGCTCTCTAGTCCCTGGGCCCCGTGTTCTTTGCGTTGCACGGGATCTAACAACGCATGCCCGGAATGCCCATTCTCCGGGCCTCTCTGCCTGGGGGCGTTGCCATTCGTCCTTCCAGAGCCAGCCGAGCCGCCGCTCTGGGAAGCCACCTGGCCCCCTGTCCTCCTCTGGACTTCCTTGCCACTTCAGAAGTGGCTCTCACCCAGACCCCGGGCCCCAGACCCGTCCTCGGGACGCCCCTGCCCCCTGCAACATGAGCGCTGTGAGGACAGGGGCCTGCTGTGTCCATCTCTGTGCCCCTGCAGCCCAGCTCAAGGTCTAGAACACAACAGCCTTTCAGTGTCTGCTGCTGGCTTGTTCGACAAAGCCATGCAGTCTTCATCAATGGTGCAGGAGTACATCTCAGACCGTCCCAAGTGATTGCAAATTCCAGATGAGAGGAGTCTGGAATCAAAATCCATGAGCCTTTTTTAAAATTTTAGAATGTCCTTTGATGCAAATGCAATCGATTGGTCATCCAAGGTTTTAAAAAATGATGTCTTTGGGGTCTAGAGATGTCACAGAGATGGTAACGCACTGTCGCTGGGGCCAGCCGGGAGGGGGGAAGAGTGGAGGAGAAGATGATGAGGACACCACCCCCGGCAGGTTGTCCCTCGCAGCCAGTGGGCTGGCGAGTCCAAGAGCCGCCCCCCGTCCCCGCCCGATAGCTGCCAACCTTCCTGTTCTATGCCACCCATTCAGAGAATCAAACAGACCAGCAGCTCCAGCAGAAGAGCTCCTTTTAGGATGTTGCCAGCTAGGCATCTGTAACTTAAAAGGCACGAATCATCTGTGACCCAGGTCAGGAACCAGCACCTTTTTCCTGTTCAATGCAGCAGCCCAAACTGCTGTCCAGGTTAGCAAGCTGAGCCAGAAGGTGTTACACTACACACACCAGAAGGCAAAGCAAGTGGTTCTTTGAACTTGATTACTTGTTTGGAAATACTTTACTCAGTAGAGAAATTGTGAGCAAAGGAGCTTTCTTTGCAAATCACGTTATTTTTTAAAATGCATCTGGGGAGCGCCTGTGCGATAGAAAACTTTGTGGTTGAGTGCTCCAGGAAAGAGGAAAATTGCTCCCTGTGTAGAGTTTGGGGAAACACAGTTATTTTTACCTACTGGGTTTTCTCCAGGCCAGGCCATGCCCACCCCATCCAGGGCCGTGAGCCTGTCTTTCCTGGACTTAATGGCAAGGTGTCTTCCTCCCTCCAGGCTGCCCCAACGAGCTGGAGCAGTCGGACAGGATTTACCGGAGCCTGTGGCGGCGGGTGAAGCCGACCCTCGCCTTGCACCAGGCGGCGTGGCCAGCTCGGAGACGCTGTGCTATTTTATGACCATCCTCCACCACACGCTCTGCGCTTCCAACCTCTCCATGGTTCTCCCCATCTTGCCTTTCCTGCGGGCCGTGCTCTCTGTCCTCAGGCCCTCCAGGTGATTTTGGATGGCAGCGATCTATTACACAGAGGTAGGTGCCAAGGAGGCCCCCTCGCAGACCCAGCTCCTGCCAACAGGTGGGCACCCGCCCGCCCGTCTCCACCCCCTGCACCCCACACACCTTCGATGCAACCTCAGGGCAACACACTGAGCGCTCGTGTCCAGTGATGACGTGGCCGGGGGACCCAGAGAACGGAACCCCTAACGTTTCCCCTCCACACTCATGCCCTCCCCAGGGCAAGGTAGCTTTCAAGAGTCAGACACAGGGATGAACGGTGCTCCCACGGCACCTTGCACATGGTAGGCGCACGATAAACATGAGTGGATTTATCCCACATCATCTCTGGCAACGCATGTCTGTATTATTTTAATTTTATTTTGTTTTTTGGCATCTTGGACATAACTTACCAGCAGCCCTTGCTCTCTGCTGCTCTTTCTGACTCGGATGCAACATTTGTAAACTTGAAGACAGCCGGTCCATGAAATTAGTTAGTGCAAAAGTTAAGTACCGGTCATTAGGTTGTTTCTCCCATCACATCATTTTTATCAGCCTGGGGGGATGAATTATGACTCCCCTGCCCCCCAGAGACCTGGACAGGGAGGGAGGGGAGCCTCCTGGCTCTGGGTTCCCTCCTTCAGAGTCACTGAAAACACCCCCAGGGGAAGCAGCCGCCAGTCTGGGCTCTCTCTGGTCAGGCCCCCTAAGCTCTACTATCCTAGCATTTCTGAGCTAGGAAGAAAAATGTGGCTTAAAAAAACTAATAAACACCACTATAAAGAATATTTTAATCCACTGGAAGGAATATGCCTTTAAAAATCTGTGCTACGTTTTGTATATATAAGCAGATTCTCCTAATTACAAGTGAAACCGATGATTTACTGCTTGTAACTGAGTCCAATACAATTTAATTTCCCTAAAAGTCTTCCGACAATTTTGACTTTTAGTTAATACCATCTTGCACTAGAAGGCCTTAGTCTGGATAATCTGTGGGGTTCCACTGGGGCCTCTGGATAGGTTGTTTGGCAGGCAAGCCAGGCCTTGTCTCCGACTGTAGTGAGAGGGGACACCGGGTCTAGAACGACAGGTCTGAGGTCACTGACTGGGGTCCACCCCTCCTCCCTCGGTGTTTATCGGCATTTGCACTATAGCAGAAAGGACCATACTCTTTCATGTGCACGTGGCCTTTTCCTAATCCACCGTGAGTGGGGAGGTCTCCCCCATGATACCCAGTCACTGCCCCGGAATCACCTTCACCTCCTATGAATCCAAGGTGGTTCTCACGGGGCAACCCCTCCCTTCCTGCCCGGGTCTTTGAAGCTCCAGCTGCCGCCTCCAGGGCATAGCTTTCGATGGAAGGATGGCCTTTCAACGCAGGGCACTTAATGGAGAGACAATCACAGACGCGGGCGCCTGAACTTGTCTCGCAATGAACCGGGTTTCACTGGCCTAGAATCCGCTGCGGCCGCCTCACGGGCGCTCTTATCGACAGGGCTGATTCTCTCGGTTCAGATGGACTAACAAAAATACGTTTTTCTGCTCAGGGAATTACCGAGGGCCAAACTGGTTTAGATGTTCTAAACCAGCCCTGTAATTTTACAGACAAGGAAACCAAGAGGGCATTGGGTCCAAGGCAGAATTTAAGACGAGGGCTCGAGTCCATACCACGTTTTGTACATTGAATGGGGTGCGGGGGGTCCTCCATCCACGATTCTGCCTCTGGCTGCCCGCACTCCTGGGACAGACGAGTAGCGGCCACCCCCTGCCCACCCCCAGGAGAGAGGAAGCGCCTCTCCACTTCCTGCCCTTCCAAACAGAAGCAAGGGGTGGGGGTGGGGGGGCCTCGAGGCAGGAGGCTGTTCACCTAGCTAGAGAGCCTGACGTTTAGAAGTTTGTGAAACAGAAGCTTTCAAGAAACTCTGCGTGGCATGATGGATGCTTGATAACACAGCAGCGCTGAAAGGCTGGCAGCTTCGGGTGACCTTTCCTGCTTGCCAAAGGAAACAAAGCCATTTTTGAGCATTTTCAGCATAAAGAAGTCTCTAAAAATCACTACTCCGCTACTGGCTTGTGAGAGGGGGCACGCTGGGATAGCCGCCTCAATCTGCCTGCCACGCATCAAATTGATTTGGCAGGCAACAAGTGTCAGGAGAAATTAGAAAGGGAGTGAGAGCTCAGAGAAATTAAAAAAGGTTGACCAGCCTTCAGCAGTGTCACATGGGGCCAACTTACGTGTTCACGGCGGTTTCTTATTTCCTTTAATCTCTAGCCTCTGCTGATGACCAGACAATTCCTTACATTTGTGAAGCCTGGCGGCCTATATAAAGAGGCTTCCTGGGCATTCACTTGTTTTAGGTGTGTGTGTGTGTGTGTGTGTGTGTGTGTGTGTGTGTGTGTGTGTGTGTTTCAGGCCAGTTGCAATGACCTTGCCTCTTTTTCCTTCCCTTATTCAGGCCACTGTTGTGGTCAAATACTTTTCGCAGTTTGGACTCTTTCCCTGGACCACAAAACACTATGCTGGCATCAACAGGGAAAAGCCGTTTGCTCTGCCCAACGTCATCGGGGCTGAGGAGCAGGCCGGGCGGTGCTGTGCGACCTGCAGCCGCTGGCCCTGTTCTTGCATCGCTCCACCGTGAAGGTGCGTCCACCTCGAGAAGGGGGCTGTGACCTTTGACTGCACCCTCCACATTTGCTAGTCATGAACAAGAGAGGCGGACTGGCCGAGGGCGGAATACCTGTCCCCGCCCACCAGACGAGGAAAGGGAGCCCCCCTGCCCCGGACATCTCAACAGCAGAGACTGATGATTGAATTTCGGAAGCCTGGCTCAGCCTCCGGTCGTACGGCTGCTCTGTTCCCCGTTGGAGTGTGTTTCCTTTCCAGTGAAGTTTTGAATCATTTGGTTTGAGACTTTCCCATTCCCGGTAACCTCCCGCAGGAGGCTGCACTGCAGCTTACGCCTGCCTCCTGGCTGCACTCGCAGGCCCTTCTCCCCACGCCCCAACCTCCCCGCGGCCTCAGAGCCCCTCGCCCCTTCCCCTGCTCTCCCCATCTGGCCCTGCACTGCGGAGCCTTCTCCCCGGCACCGTCCTGGCCTTCCCTAGAAACCTCCTTCCCCTCTTCCTGCCAGGGACTTACTCCCTCCTCCCCACGGAAGGCTGGACTGGACGGTGAGTTAGACAGCACGGGGAGGGCAGTCTGCTCCACAGAAGGCCGGGCCCTCCTTTCCTGAAGCTGCCCGGGGATGCGGCCCCTTTGCTGCGTCCTCTTCCCTCCTGCCGCTCATCTTTGCTGCCCCCCGGGTCCCCGCCCCCCCCCCCCCCCCCCCGCCGGCTCCTGCGTGCGGGCCCCGCCCCTGGCGCAGGGATGCTGCCCTGAGCCCAGCCGAACCTCCACTCTTCGGTGGCTGGAATCCAGCCGGGCGGAGTCAGGAGAGGGGGTCAGGACTGGGGGGGATCCTGCCCATCCCATGCCCTGCTCACAGCCCAGGGACCCTCCCGTGGCCCAGGTCCTCTGTCTGCCTTTGGAGACGCCCCAGATCAACTGTCTTCAGGGAACTTTGAGAGCCTTTGCCGACTGCCAGGCTAACTGATCATTGGCTCCATGGTGGCCAGAACGGAGGAGACGGCCGACCCCTTGCACCCTCTGGGCCCCTGGGCTGAGGCCCTGCTGCCTTGTGAGGTCTGCCTCAGAGAGGGGGCCAGTGCCCGCTCCCTCCTGGCCCTTCCCCTCCCTCCTACAGACACTGGTCCCCGCCCCCTCCACAGCCCCGCCCCCACCTCCCCCTGGTCCCTCCAGGGCTTGGGGCTGTGGGACCAGCTGCGTGGGACCAGGCCATTGCAAGGGGGAGAAGAGTAGGAGGGAGAGAAGAAAAGGCAGCAGAGAGGCTCCAGGCGATGGGCACCTCCAGAGACAGGCCAGCTGGACCCCTCCTCCCAGGAGCTGCCATTGCCACTGCCAGTCCCCTGCTGGGCCTTCTGGAGGCATTGGTGGGGCGTGGGATGTAGAGGTAGGCTGCACCCCACTTGCCCTGGGCCCCAAGACCCCAAGGTCTGGCCCAAGGAGGAGCCCTCATTGGTCTCAACCCAGCTGCAGAGTCTGGGAAAGTGTAGGCCATTGGGGTCCCCAAATCCCTGGGCTGGGAGAGGGTCTGCAGTCCCCTTGTCCTTGCCCAGTGCCTAGGCCTCCCCATCGGCTTCCTCAGCCTGCCAGGCCTTCCTCTCTGCAGCCTGGGGTCCAGACCAGGGCCCTTGGTATCGGGGAGGCAACAGCGGGAGCCCCTGGCCCGGGCCCAGATGCTGGCAGCAACCACGTGACACCAGTTCCCTCCCTCCCAGCCTGAGGGTGGGGGCAGGGTGGCCCCGGCCAAAACAGCTTCTGGAGGAAAAGGTCAAGGGGAAGGCCTGTGTCATTATGTCTTGCCAGGGGGTCCCCAAGACCTAGGGTGCAGGAAGAGATGGGGCCTCCTCAGGAAGCTGCCGTTCAGACAAAAGCGGCCCAGCAGAAGCTTGTCGGGGCCGCCGCTGCGGGAAGCCCAGAAGCTGGGCCTTAGAAGGTGATCCAGGAACTCCTTCTGGAGCATTGGGACTGCGAGTCCGGGGGGCTCCCATCCTTCCCCCTTCCTCACAGACAAGAACCTCACTGCCGGTAGATCTGGCATGAAAAACATGGCCTCGTGGTTACTGGGGAGCCGTGTGCTTCTGGGTGAAGACCAGGGCCCACATCTTCCTGGGCCACAGGAAAATACCATGTAGGAGCCGGATCCCAGACTTGCGTCTACTGTGACCTTTCCTTCTCGCTGGTCTGTCTGTAGGACTGTAGCGGAGCGTGTGTCCATCCTTGCTTTTGTCCAGGCATTTCTCAATTCATACTTTGGTCTCTCCTTCTGTCTTTCCAATAATCCATCCACTTAACCATCTTTGCATTTACCCATTTTCCGTCTTTCCATCTTTCCTTCTTCCATCAATCTATTGACTCTGGATCCAAACACTCTTCCTTCCTTCTTCCCATCCATCCATCCATCCTTCCACCCACCCAACCATCCACCCATCCACCCATCCATCCACCCACCCATCCATCCACCCATCCACCCATCCATCCACCCATCCACCCACCCATCCATCCACCCATCCACCCATCCATCCACCCATCCACCCACCCATCCACCCACCCATCCATCCATCCATCCATCCACCCACCCATCCACCCATCCATCCATCCACCCATCCACCCATCCATCCACCCATCCACCCATCCATCCACCCACCCATCCACCCACCCATCCATCCATCCACCCACCCATCCACCCATCCATCCATCCACCCATCCATCCATCCACCCATCCACCCATCCATCCACCCACCCATCCATCCACCCATCCATCCATCCATCCATCCACCCACCCATCCACCCATCCATCCATCCACCCATCCACCCATCCATCCACCCACCCATCCATCCACCCACCCATCCATCCATCCATCCACCCACCCATCCACCCACCCACCCATCCACCCACCCACCCATCCATCCACCCATCCACCCATCCATCCACCCACCCATCCACCCATCCATCCATCCACCCACCCATCCATCCATCCACCCATCCACCCATCCATCCACCCACCCATCCACCCATCCATCCATCCACCCACCCATCCATCCACCCACCCATCCATCCATCCACCCATCCATCCATCCACCCAGTCACCTGCCTGCCCTCCTGTTGCTCACCTGTAGGATTCCCTGTATATCACAAACAATCAAACATGGCTGCTGTACTGTCTCATCCTCAGAGCTGTTCCACATTGACTCCCACACTTTACCCTTGCAGCCGCCCCATGGCGCAGTCAGGCCAGGGCTCACGAGCCCCGTTGGGCTGGTGAGGAGCCGGAAGCTTGGCCACAGAGCTACTTGCCTCGTGTCACACAGAGAGAACCTGGCAGGGAGGAGGGGCCCCCACCGAGCTCTTCTCCAGTCTGCATCTCGCTGGCCTTTGGTTGAGACCCTCGAGAGCTTACGGTTGGGTTAGTGATTAGGTTGGACCTCAAGCAACCAGCTCTCAAGGGGGTGGAGATGAAGACATCAAGAGACCGCAGCACGGCGGTCACTCGGGGGTCGGTCCCTGCACACCAGGGCAGCCTCCCCTGTGCCCTTTGAGAATACAGGTGTTAGGAGAATGAACCTGTGTGTGGTCCTCAGCCTCCGCATCTGTCAGCTGCGACCTCCTCCCAGAGCCTTCTGGCCGGCACTGGTTGAGATGTGGTCAACCAGGAGGGCAGCCCTCGGCATCACCCTCTCTCCCGCAGGACCCTCCAGATCTACCACTCCATCCACCGGTTCTTCTCCAACCTCCTCCGGCCGCCAGCCAGCTGGGTGTGCAACGTGTACACCCTCGCCTTCCTGGTGGAGATGCTCAACTTGGCCGTTGTCCTCTTTGGCTACTGGGCCTTTGGGGTGAGCCCGCGACCCCGGGCCCGCACAGCCTTCCAGACTGCCCAGCTCAGCACTTGGCTTTCCTGCGAGCCTCCACCCAGACGTCTGGGCTCCTGGGGCTGCAGTGACCCTCCGGAGTCGGGGGTGGGTGTGGCCGTCAGTTCCTTAATAAAGAGGCAGACGACAGGCTTTCTTAATAGCAGAGGGTGGTCTGTCTCGCTCCCCACCCCGTTTCTGTCCCTCTATTTAGAATAGCAATTCCACCAACTTCATTACTGAAACGGCTCTTGCTTTCCATGCCCCGTCCAAGTTGCTATGTCGCTGTTTTATTGCTTCTCTGAAAAGCCCATACTAACTAAGGTGAAAGCCAGATACAAGTGGGGCAGGGGCTGCAGTGCGGGCATAGGGTCTCCTCCGAGCTGGCGGCATGCTTCTCTGTCCAGAACTTCTGCCCCCGTCCCACTCCACCGCCCACCTCACGTGCTGAGAATTCATCAAGGCCCAGACCCTCACTCCAAGAACTGGGGCCGCTTGCCAGCCAGAGTGGGGCTGGAGGGAGGACAAGCCTACCCCGTAGCTCCCTCAGCTGTGGCCTGTGCTCCGTGGTCCAAGGGGAGGGGGGTGGTGACAATGGGAGCAGACAGAGTCCCCTCCAACTTCAGATTTTGGGGGGTGAGTTCTGCTCTGTGTCTTGGGGCTCATGGAATTGTGAAGGGCAGCCCCAGCTCTCAAGGAACTGAGCTTTCTACTGAGGAAACAGGACACGTATCTGGGAGCAGCAAACCCCAGTCCAAGCTGGAGGGCATCCAGCCTCCATGAGGCCAGATGGGGTCCTGGGGCACGTAATGAACCCGCTCTGCTCGGGGATGGGAGGGGACGGGGAGGGAAGCTCAGGAGGGTTTCTGGAGTCCAGCAGCATCAGAACAGGCCTTGAAGGGCAAGACAGGAATGAGAGAGAGAAGAGCAGGGGAGCCCAGGGTTTTCAGGGGCCGAGGGAGGGACCCAGGTGCAGGGAGGGACGTAGCAGCACGAAGCCTCTGTAATAGAGGACTTGGAGGCTGGCACACAGAGTGAGGGGAGGAGGGGCCCCCGAGGTCCAGGCTGAGAAGGGTGATGCCTCCTACAGCGCCTGCAGCGTGAGGATGGCGGGGACAGGGGAGGGGGGCGCTCTCGGCCACACATCCCCCCGCCAGCCGCTTCCTAAGCCGCCTTTCTGGCTCCGGTAGAAACACTCAGCCGCTGACCTGGCGGAGTCGCTCTTGGAGGAGCCGGTGCCCAAGGCCTTCCTGGCGATGGGGCTCATCCAGTTTGGCACGATGCTGGGGGACCAGGCCCTCTACCCGCGGAAGGCCTTGCTGGGGAAGTGTGCCTTCCAGGTCCTCGGAGTCCTCCGCACCCACTTCTGGCCCTTCTTCATCCTGCCTGGTGTCACCAAGAGGTACCCTGACTGCCTTGCCGGCCCTCCTTTCTCCCTCCCCCCCCCCACGCCCCCGGCCAAAAGAAAAAAGACAGGGCTTCCCTGGTGGCGCAGTGGTTGAGAGTCCGCCTGCCGATGCAGGGGACGCGGGTTCGTGCCCCGGTCCGGGAAGATCCCACATGCCGCGGAGCAGCTGGGCCCGTGAGCCATGGCCACTGAGACTGCGCGTCCGGAGCCTGTGCTCCGCAACGGGAGAGGCCACGACAGTGAGAGGCCCGCGTACCGCAAAAAAAACCAAAAAAAAAAAAGAAAGAAAAAACGCAAAGATCCACCTGCACGGGGAGCATCTTGCAATTCCGATGGAGTGAGAAGCAGAGGACTGGACCGCTGATGTATCCCCGAGCAGCTCTGTAAATAAGCTCGAGAAATATTTATCAGGCCTCGTAAACCTCCCCCAGGGACTCCCCTGGCTCAGCCCAGCTGTACTTTCGTTCCCTCCCTACGAAAAAGGCCAACGCCGGGCCTGCCAGGGAGACTAGGAGATGGCCGGGTTTCAGCTGAGAAACGGCGGGGGACGCAAGGTGGCATTGACCTGCCACCCCAGGCCTGGGCTCCAAGCCCAGATTTAGAGCAGCAGAGACATCAAACCTCCCCTGGACCCCAGGGCCTGGCTCGAAACTTGTCTCCAGAAGAGACGTTTGCAGCAAACTCGCTGGGGGCTCATTTCTCCCCGTTCTGCCAAGAAGCACGTCAAGAGCTTCCCGAGGCCCTTCTGATTAGATGATCTCCTTTCGGCCCAACGAAGAAGATTTAAGGATTATCTTAAGAATAAGTCAGCAGCCGAGCCGCAGACAGCCCGAGAGGGGCGAGGTTCTGACACCTGCAGCTGCGGCCCTGGCTCCTCTGTCAGGAGTAGGTGAGTGGAGAATAAAAACTTGCCTTTTTCAGGAAAGTAAAGGGAGCCCAGGTGTCCCCAGAGGCCACCTGCAAATCAAATCATTTGAGGAAAAATAGTGTTACTTTTTTCTTCCTTTCTTCCCCAACTAACAATTATGCTTGAAATAATAACCCCAGTTGTCCTCCTGGCTTTGATGAGCTCAGTGCACTGGGTTCCTGAGCCCCCTCCTATTCCTGGGCGGGGCTGTGGAGGCCCAGGTGTGACTGAGATGCTCCCCTTCTCTGGGCGTTTGCAGGAGGTTTAATCTCAACCACGTGGCTCAGATCTGGTACCTGGTGAAATGCATCTACTTTGGCCCGTCCGCCTACCGGATCAGGTGCGGCTACCCAAACCAGATCCTCGGAAATTTCCTGACCAAACACTTCAACCTCATCAACCTTATCTTGTTCAAAGGGTGAGTAGAGAACGGAGCTTCAGATGTACCTGGCAGGGGCCCACTGGGGCTTGCAGGGCCCATCCAGGACAAATTCTGGGCCCATGTCTGGAGGGACGGAGTCTCTCTGATGGGACCACGTCCGAGGGGGTCCTGGGACCCCTGTGTAGGCTGAAACAGGGCAAGAGGGAACCGGCTGTGTTTGCACATCTTCCCTGCACACTCTCTCCTCACTGCAGCGCACGAGACCCCGTGGCCCGATCCTGCCCGCGTCTCCTACCTCACTTCGCATCCTTCCCTTCCGTGGGCCCCTGCGGCCACTCTGTTCCCAGACTGTGTCCAGCTCTTTCTAACCTCTGGGGGGGCTGCTGTCCCGGGAATCCTCATCCCACCCCCTTCCACAGAGCTGCCTCTGTTCATCCTTTAGGTCCCGGCATAAAGACCCTCCCCAGCTGCTCAACTGGAGTGTCTCTGCCACTCCCTTTTGCTTATTTCCTTTGTAGCACTTACCACGATCTAGAAACGTTTAGCTACTTAGTGTCGGTGTCCGCCAACTAGGATGTTCTCTCGCTCTTGTTAACCCGCGTAGCCTAGGTACTTAGCATGGGGCCTGGCAGAGTGTAACATTACTTGCTGAAAGGATGGAGGATACATGGGGTGGCTGGAATGGGGTGGGATGAGATGGGAAGAGACAGGATAGGATGCATGAGATGGTGGATGGCACTGGACGGATGGATGGGGTGGGGGAAGGGCAAGGATGAGATGCAGTCGCACGGACAGGTTGGGTGGATGGATGGGCTGGACCCCTGGGTGGACCAGTACCCTCCAGCCTCACAGTGGTCCTCTCTGCTCCCAGGTTCCGCCTGGTACCTTTCCTGCTGGAGCTGAGGGTCGTCATAGACTGGGTGTGGACTGACACTGCCCTCAACCTGTCCAATTGGATATGCCTGGAGGACGTGTATGCCAACATCTTCATCATGAAGTGCTACCAGGAGTCCGAGAAGGTGGGCACGCGGCAGCTCCTGCCTCTCAGGAGGCTTGGAGGTGGCAGCTTTCCTGGTCTCAACCCCGTCCCCCCGGAGCAGTGAGGTTCCTGCCCTGCCCAGTGGGCCGGGTGCTCACCTCATGGCGTGGCCCAGGCCCTGCTTCACTCGGGGCTCAGGAGTTTGTAGGATATCCTCCATAAATGGCAGACTTTATGTTAAGTTCTCCCAGCATCATCTCACGGATGCCCAACCCCCCTGAAGAAGCAGGTACCATTTTTTCCCATTTTACAGAAAGGCAGGCAGCGCAGCATGGCTTTGGGTTCAAGGTCACACGGCTGGGAAGAACGAGGGGTCGGCACTTGGGTCCAACTCTCTCTGACCCCAGCACTTTGGACCACTAGACATTCCCTGAATTGACCACCTTCCCCCAACTTTGGGGGGGGTCACTCACCAACCTGTCCCCCACTGAGTCTGTATCTGCCTGGCCCTGACCTGCTGCCCGCCTTCTGCAGAAATACCCCCGGCCGCCTGGGCGGCAGCAGAAGAAAGCCGTGAAGTACAGGGTTGGACGCATCGCCATGTGCGCTTTGGTCTTCCTTACGTGGTTCCCCCTGGTTTTCATGGCCCTGTTGAAGACAGTGGGTGGGGTGACCAACCAGCCCCTGGATGTGTCGGTCAAGATCGCCATCAACAGCTACAAGGTGGCTGGAGGGGAGGGGGGAGGTGCCGGCACCTGCTTCCCAGACCGAAACGCTTGTTCTCCAAGCTGTGGTCCTAGGTGTGGGTTCAGAGCTTAGACCGGCCTCTGAGCCTTCGTTCCCGTTCTTTCCCCCACACGTACCCTTCCCATTTCCTCCTCCTGCTGGTTTCAAAAGAGAAGAGATCTGAGTCTCTTCCTCAAGTCTGGCCCCTTGGCATTTTAGCTCATTGCAGCTTGTGTGTTTACTTCCAACGCTCATCACCGCAGAGAGAACAGAAGTTCTTTGGGCACAGCTCGGCCAGTTTTCTGAAGCCCACCTACCCCACTGTCCTCCTTCCTCCCAGACCCTGTTCTCCATGAGCGCTCAGCAGCTCATGGAATCTGGTCGCCTTCTCGGACGCAGACTATGACCAGCTGACCCAGCAATACGCCCTCCATCCCGTGAGCGTCTCCCGAGCCCAGGGGGGCCACCGGGCATCATGCATTTCCTTCTCCCATATCCCGACCAGATATCAACACTTCATAACGCTCCAATTGTTAAAATGCAATAGACCTGGCGTGGGAAAGGGGCAAATCCATGCAACGAGCGCACAGACATGAACCCAAACGACGACCAGAGGCGCACCGTGTCCTGATGCAGGTTCGCTTCTCTCCCTCTGCCCCAGCCCGCCATACAGTTCCTAGTGGATTTCAGACCAGAGGACATCGTTCTCGCCAAGATCAGAAGTCAAGCTGTGGGGTGTCAGCCCCACTGACCAAACAGCAATGGTCCAGGAGCTCGCCAACGCCACTGCCATCTATATCACCACCTCCTGGACCGTTCAGAGGTAATCTGGCGCCACCCAAACCCACAGCCCCGTCTTAACTCCCCAGATCTTACAGGTCAACCGTAGGAGTCCACAAATAATAATCATAATGACTGACCTTGAATGAGGACCACGTGGGTGTCAGGCACTGTGTCCATCCTTCCTCCCTTCCTCTCTCTCTCACTTCTCTCTTTCAAAAAACAATTTCTACTTTGAATTATTCATTGTTCACCAATCTTTCACTATGGTTAACTTTTTAAGATTAATTTGATTTTGTTTTTAATTTTATAGACGTATAATTGAGAAACATTGAGAAAAGTGGATGCATATAGACACATATATATATACACATGCATATACGATAAGTGCAATTTGATGAACTGTCACACCCTGAACACACATGTGTGACCAGCACCCAGCTCAAGAAACAGAACCTCACCCCCCCTCAGAAGGCTGCCTCGTGGTTCCCTTGGTTGCTACCCCCCTCTCAAGGGAAGCCACCACCCTGACTTCTAACAATACAGATGAGGTTTGCTTGGTTAAAAAAAAAAATCAGTCAGTGTGTTTTGCTTTTATTTTGTGATACAGAGTACTAGAATAAAACAAAAACCATCTGTTTAATTTTTAATTATATGCTTAGAAAGAAAATGTTTTTAAAATGGACTTTCTAAGGGACAAACAGTATATTACTTGTCCCCCCAATATTTTGACATTATGTTAACGGACTTTTTATTTATTATCTTTTTGCTTTATAGTCTATTTTGCGTTTTGTTGTAGGTTTTTTTTTTTTTTTTTTTTTTTTCTTTGCGGTACGCGGGCCTCTCACTGTCGTGGCCTCTCCCGCTGTGGAGCACAGGCTCCGGACGCGCAGGCTCAGCGGCCATGGCTCATGGGCCCAGCCGCTCCACGGCATGTGGGATCCTCCCAGACCAGGGCACGAACCCGTGTCCCCTGCATCGGCAGGCGGACTCTCAACCACTGTGCCACCAGGGAAGCCCTGTTGTAGGTTTTTTGAGGAAGGAATTTGGAACTTTATGGGGTGCAATGGTGCAGCGATGCTAGCTGAAGGCTGAACGACAGTGTGCATATCATGGTAACTTTTTTGAGGCAAAACTTACATACAATAAATTCACGGATAAGAGTACAATTTTTGCTGAGTTTTGAGTAATGCAAATACCCATGTCATCACCATCCCAGTCAACAGATAACATCTCTGTTGTCCCAGAAAGTTCTCTCAAGGCCCTTGTAGTCCATGCCTTCTGCAACCACTGCTCCAATTTTTTTTTTTTTTTGCGGTACGCAGGCCTCTCACTGTTGTGGCCTCTCCCGTTGCGGAGCACAGGCTCCGGACGCGCAGGCTCAGCGGCCATGGCTCACGGGCCCAGCCGCTCTGCGGCAGGTGGGATCTTCCCGGACCAGGGCACGAACCCGTGTCCCCCGCATAGGCAGGCGGACTCTCAACCACTGCGCCACCAGGGAAGCCCCAGCACTGTGTTTTAAATTTTGGTTCCACACGTTCATTGCTGGCACATACAGATGTGGTCGATTTTTCTTGTTGATCTTACATCTTGCAAGATTGCTAAACTCATTTCTTACTGCTAGGCGGGGTTGTTTTATTTGAAGATGCCTTCGGATTTTATACATGGACAGTCATGTCATGTGCAAACAGAGACAGTTCTATTTCATTCTTTCTAATCTGTATGCCTTTTCTTTTTCTTGCTTTTCTTTGGTCACATGGCTTGGCTTGCGGGATCTTAGTTCCCCCACCAGAGATTGAACCCAGGCCCTTGGCAGTGAAAATGCGGAATCCTAACCACTGGACAGCCAGGGAATTCCCTTTTTCTTGCCTTATTAAAGTAGCTGGAACTTCCAGTGCTATGAGTAAGAGTGGTGA
Organism: Grampus griseus; assembly: GCF_964374135.1. Lineage (NCBI taxonomy): Eukaryota > Metazoa > Chordata > Mammalia > Artiodactyla > Delphinidae > Grampus > Grampus griseus. The sequence continues at coordinate 84,375,022 of NC_139008.1, read as the reverse complement.
GTTGGACATCCTTGCCTTGTTCTTAATCTTAAGAAAGCATCCCGTCCTTACCCATAAATTATGATGTTAGCTGAAGATTTTTGAAGTGTTTATTAATGGGTTAATATCCCTCTATTCCTAGTTTTTTGGAGTTCTTATTGTGAACGGATATTGAATTTTGTCAAAGGCCTCTCCTGCACCTGTTGAGATGATCATGTGCTTTTTTTCTATGGTCTATAGATAGGAATTACATTCATTTATTTTCCAACGTTACACTAACCTGAGTTCCCAGGATAAATCCCACTTCATCATGCGGTATTACACATGTAGATATAATTGGATTCAATTGGAAAGCATTCTGTTAAGGAAGTTTGCATCTATCTTTATGAGGGATACTGTGCTATAGCTTTCTGTTCCTGTAATGTGTTTGTCTGGTTTTGGTCTCAGAGTAATGAATTCGGAAGTGCACTCTCCTATTTTCTGGAAGTTTACGCAGCATTGGTATTATTTCTTCCTTAAGTGTTCGGTAGCATTCACCAGCAAAGCCATTTGGGCCTGAAGTTGTCTTTGCAAGAAAGTTTTCCAATTCAAATCCAATTTCTTTGATGTTTATAGAGCTATTCATGTTATATATTTCATCTTGAGTGAGCTTTTATAGATTGTGTCTTTTAAGGCATTTGCCCATTTTATCTCAGTTGAATTTATCGACAAAATGTTGTTCATAACATTCACTTAGGCTCTTTAATGATGGGCTCTAATTCTGCTATTGGTAATTTATATCTTTTTTCATTTTGCCCCCTGCTAAATCTGACCAGAAGTTTATCAATTTTATTGATATTTTCAATAAGCTTTTGCTTTTACTGATTTTATTATGTTGTTTTTCAGTTTTCTCTTGTACTTTGGGCTGATTTTACCGTTTTTGTTTTGTTTTGTTTTTTATGGTAGAACTGTAGGTCATTTGCGTTTTTTCCTGCTTTTCTAATATAAGCATTTAATGCTTGAAATTTCCCTCTAAGCATTAACCGCATCCCACACATTTTAAGTTATGTTCTAAATTTTACTCAGTTCAAATATTTTCTCATTTCTATTGTGAATTCTTCTTCAACCCATGGATTATTTAAAAGTGTGTGCTTTAGTTTCAGATATTTGTAATTTTCCAGCTATTCCGATACCGATTTCTAATTTAATTCCACTGTGGTGAGAGAATATTATCTGTAGAATTTCAGTCTTTTTAAATTTATTAAGAGTTGTTTTATGCCCATAATATGGTCCATCTTGATGAATGTTTCACGTGTCCTTGATAAGAATTACGTTCTGCCATTGCTTTTGGTAGTATTATTGTCTTCTCTACCTTTACTGGTTTTCCATCTATCTGTTGTATCAACTATTGAGAGAAAGTATCAAAAACTGTAATTAACTCTGGATTTGTCTATTTCTCCTTTGAAATCTGTCAGTGTTTGCTTCATGTATGTTGAAGCTCTATTACTTGGTGTATAAATATTTAGTAGGATTAGCTCTTCTTGATGAATTGTCCCCTTTATCATTATGGAATGGTCCTCTTCATCCTTGTAGCAGTCCTTGCTCTTAAATCCACTCTGACTTGTTTAACATAGCAGCTCCAGCCTTCTTCTGGTTAGTGTTAGTAACGTATCTTTTTCCGTCCTTTTATAAGTTTTGAAGTGGGTTTCTTACAGACAGCATAGATTTGGTTATTATTTTTATATCCAATGTTACAATCTCTTCCTTTTAACTGGTGCATCTAGACTATTTGCATTTAACATGATCATCGACATGGTTGAGTCTGAATTATCTTGTTGCACGGTTTACTATGTACCGTTTGTTTTTCATTTCCTTTTTCCTCTTTGTGTGTGTGTGTGTGTGTGTGTGTGTGCGCGCGGCTGGAAAGAGTTTCAAGGCCACAGCACAGGGAGTGGGACTGCAAACAGAATCTAATGGTCCCCATGAGTTGAGCAGAGTTTGGGGTCTAGGAAGGCCACAGTGGTGAGAATTTGCAAGTCAGAGTAGGGAGGAGAGAGAGCTGAACAAAGAGAAAACGTTGGGCATCTGTAGAGGGTTCCTCTGAGTCTGTAGCTGAGTGTGGATCATTATACATGTGCAAGGAAACTATCAAGGTGGAAAGAAAAAACACACTGGAAAGCAACAGGAGGAATATTACCTGGAGCTGAAAATGGCCAGGAATGATTTGTAAGCCCATGAATGATAGTGGAAAGACCTCATAAGACATGGGGTATAGAGTATGGTGCTCAGGGACCACTGTCTTAGGTGTTGCTTGTTATTGCATTGGTTTCTGCTTTTATCTTTATTATCTCCTTTATTCTCTTACTCGGGCTTAATTTGCTCTTCTTTTTCCAGCTTTTTAAAAGGTAAATTATATCATCGATTTTTAAACCTTTCTGTCTTTTCCAAAACAAATTAAAATCTATAAATATCCCTCTAAGCACTGCTTCAATTGCATCTGACAGATTTTGATTTGTTGAATTTTCCTTGTCATTCAGTTTGACGTATTTAAATTTTTTCTTTGTGATCTCATCTTTGAGCCATGTGTTATTTAAACATGTGTTGCTTAATTTACGAATATCTGTGAGCTTTACTATATGTCTTTTTTTATTTCTAATTTAATTCCATTGTGTTCATAGGAAAAAAAAAAACAACCTCTGTATAAGTTTTCAATCTTTTGAAATTTACTGAGACATTTTTTGACCCAGCATATGGTCTATCTTGATACATATTACATATTTACATGAAAGAATGTATATTCTGTAGTTGCTGGGTATGGTGTTCTATAAATGTCAATAAGGAAAGACGGTTGATAATAACGTTGGAATCTTTTACATGTTTATTAATTTGGGGGGTCCAGTTTTACTATCAGTTTCAGAGAGTAAGTTAAAATCCATCTATGATTATGGAATTTTCTATTCCTTTGATTCTATCAAGTTTTTGCATCATGCATTTTGAAACTTCAGTATTAAGATGCCTATACATTTATGGTTGTCTTGCTTTCCTGATGGATTGTGAAATGTTTTCATTATCATTATGAAATGTTTTATCATTATGAAACGTTCCTTTTTATCTCTGGCAATATTTTTCTTGTAGTCTGCTTGTGTGACATTAATGTAGTCATACTAACTTGTGTTTACTGTTTGCATAGCAAATTTTTCCCATCCTTTTACTTTTTTTTTTTTTTTGCTGTACGCGGGCCTCTCCCTGTTGTGGCCTCTCCCGTTGTGGTGCACAGGCTCCGGATGCATAGGCTCAGCGGCCATGGCTCACGGGCCCAGTCGCTCCGCGGCATGTGGGATCTTCCCGGACCGGGGCACAAACCCGCGTCCCCTGCATCGGCAGGCGGACTCTCAACCACTGAGCCACCAGGGAAGCCCCATCATTTTACTTTTAATCCTTGTCTTTGTGTTTTAATTATTTCATGTAGATCACATGCAGTTAGATCTTGGATTTTAAAATCTAATTGGACAATATTACCTTTTAATTAGAGTGTTTGGTCCCTTTACATTTTAACATAGTGATTGATTGATAAGGTCAAGTTTAAGCCTACCATTTTTCATGGTTTTTTTTTTTTTTTTTTTTTTGGGTCATGCCACATGGCATGTGGGATCTTAGTTCCCTGACCAGGGATTGAACCTGTGTCCCCTTCATTGGAAGTGCAGAGTCTTAACCACTGGAGCACCAGGGAAGTCCCTTTTGCTATTTGTTTTTAATCTCTCTCTTTTTTGTTTTGTTTTGTTTTGCTTTTCTGTTTTTTGCCTTCTCTTGGGTTAACAGAAATGTTTCTGTATTTTTAATATTCCATTTTAATTCCTTGTTATCTTTTCAAATATGCATCTTTACACATCGTTTTTAATGTCTGTTCCAGGGATTATAATATGCATTACTTTTCCCCCCAATTTTTCATTGTGGTAAAATAGACATAAAATTTACCATCTAATCATTTTAGCTATTTTCAGTGGTATTAACTTCATAATGCACTGCCGTCACCACCATACATCTCCAGAACTCTTTCCATCTTGTAAAACTGAAACTCTGTCCCCCTTAAACATTAACTCCCCATTCTTCCCTTTCCTCCGTACCTAGCAATCATCATTCTACTTTCTGTATCCATGACTTGGAGTACTCTAAAAGCCTCATATATAAGTGGCATCATACAGTATTTTTGTGACTAGATTATTTTATTTAGCATAGTGTCCTCAAGATTCATCCACGTTGCAACATGTATCAGAATTTCCTTCCTTTTTATTTTTTATCTTTTAAATTTTTATTTATTTATTTAAATTTATTTATTTATTTATGGCTGTGTTGGGTCTTCGTTGCTGTGTGCGGGCTTTCTCTAGTTGCAGCGAGCAGGGGCTACTCTTTGTTCCAGTGCGTGGGCTTCTCATTGCAGTGGCTTCTCTTGTTGAGGAGCACGGGCTCTAGGTGTGGGGGCTTCAGTAGTTGTGGTTCTCAGGCTCAGTAGTTGTGGCTCGTGGGCTCTAGAGAGCAGGCTCAGTGGTTGTGGTGCACGGGCTTAGTTGCTCCGCGGCATGTGGGATCTTCCCGGACCAGGGCTCGAACCCGTGTTCCCTGCATTGGCAGGCGGATTCTTAATCACTGCGCCACCAGGGACATCCTCCTTCTTTTTGAAAGCTGAATAACAGTCCATTGTATGTATAGACCATATTTTGCTTCTCTGTTCATCCATTGATGGACACGTGGGTTATCTCCATATTTTGTGAACAATGCTGCTATGAACATGGTTATACCAATATCTCTGAGACACTGTTTTCAATTCTTTTGTGTGTAATCCTAGAAGTGGAATTGCTGGTTCATATGGTGATTCTATTTAAAATTTTTTTAGGAGCCACCATACTGTTTTGCACAGAGGTGGTAGCATTTTACATTCCCACCAACAATGCACAAAAGTTTCAACAGTATCACCTTCTGGTTTTTTGAGACTAGCCACACTAATGGGTATTAGGTACGCATTATAGTTAGTTCATTGTAGTTTTGATTGCATTTCCAAATAATTCTTGATGTTGAGCATCTTTTCATGTACTTATCAGCCATTTATATATCTTCTTTGGAGAAATGTCTGTTCAAGTGCTTTGCCCATTTTTTAATCAAGTTGTTTGGGGTTTTTTGGTTGTTGTTGCCAAGTTTTAGGAATTCTCTCTGTATTCTGGATATTAACCCCTTATCAGTTATACAATTTGCAAATGTTTTCTCCCATTCTATGAGTTGCTTTTCTATTCTGTGGATAGTGTCTTCTGATGCACAAATTATTATTATTATTTTGCGGTACGCGGGCCTCTCACTGTTGTGGCCTCTCCCGTTGCGGAGCACAGGCTCCGGACACGCAGGCTCAGCGGCCATGGCTCACGGGCCCAGCCGCTCCGCGGCATGTGGGATCTTCCCGGACCGGGGCACGAACCCGTGTCCCCTGCATCGGCAGGCGGACTCTCAACCACTGCACCACCAGGGAAGCCCCTGATGCACAAATTTTAAAATTTTCATGAAATTCATTTAATCTATTTTTATTTCTGTTGCATGTGTCTCTGGTGTCATATCCAAGAAATCACCACCAAATCTAATATGAAGCTTTTACCCAATGTTTTCCTCTAAGAACTTTATAAGTTTAGGTCTTACTTTAGGTCTTTGATACATATTCAGTTAGTTTGTATACATGGTGTTAGATAAGGGTCCAACTTCATTCCTTTGCATGTGAGTATCCAGTTTTCCCAACACAATTTATTGAAAGACTGTCCTTTCCCCATTGAATAGTCTTGACACCCTTGTCAAAAGTAATTTGACCATATATGCAAGAGTTTATTTCTAGCCTATTCCATTCCATTGGTCTATATGTCTGTCTTTATGCCAGTACCACATTGTTTAGATTACTATAGCTTTGTAGTAAGTGCTGAAATTAGGAAGTATGAGTCTTCAGGCTTTTCCCCCCTTTTCAAGGCTGTTTTGGCTATTTGGGGTCCCAAGAGATTCTATATGAATTTTAGAATGGGTTTTTCTATTTCTGCAAAAAATGTTATTGAGGTTTTTATAGTGATTCCATGGAACCTGTAGATTGCTTAAGGTAGTATTGACATCTTAATAATATTCACTCTTCCAAATGAATTCATGGCATAGAGAGATCACCTTATCATCCTTTTAATATCTGTAGCATCTGTCATGATATTCCATCTTTCATTTCTGATATTTATAATTTGTGTCTTTTCTCTTTTTATTTTGCTCAGTCTGCTTAGAGCATTATCAAATGTATTGATTTTTCAAATAACTAATTTTTGGTTTCCTTTATTTTCTCTATTTTTCTATTTTCAATTATACTAATTGCTGCTTTATTTCACTCCTTCTGCTTTCTTTGGGTTTAATTTGCTCTTTTTCTGTTTCTAAAGTGGAATTCTAGATTATTTACTTGATACTTCCTCTTTGATCCATGGGTTATTTAGAGGTGTGTTGTTTAATTTCCAGATACCTGTTATCAATTTCTAGTTTAAGTCCATTATGGTCAGAGAATATACACTGTATAATTTTAATTCCTTTAAGTTTAATTTTTTAATGACTCAGAATATAAGTTATTTTAGTGAATGTTCCACTTGCACTTTTTTATCTTTATTTTTTAAAATTAATTTAGTTATTTATATTTTGGCTGCGTTGGGTCTTCATAGCCGTGCGCTGGCTTTCTCTAGTTGTGGAGAGCGGGGGCTACTCTTCGTTGTGGTGCGCGGGCTTCTCATTGCAGTAGCTTCTCTTGTTGTGGAGTGTGGGCTCTAGGTGCGCGGGCTTCAGTAGTTGCGGCATGTGGGCTCAGTAGCTGTGGCTTGCAGGCTCTAGAGCGCAGTCTCAGTAGTTGTGGTGCACGGGCTCAGTTGCTCTGTGGCATGTGGGATCTTCCCAGACCAGGGCTCAAATCCATGTCCCCTGCATTGGCAGGCAGATTCATAACCCCTGGGCCACCAGGGAAGTCCAGACTTTTACACTTGAAAAGAATAAGTATTCTGTTACCATTGGCTGGAGAGGTCTGTAAATGTCAACTAGGTCAAGTTGATAGTGTTGTTCAGATCTTCCATATCCTTGCTGATTTTCTGTCTACCTATTCTGCTGATTACTGAGAAAGCAGTGATGAGGTCTCCAAACATAACTGTGGATTTGTCTATTTCTTCTTTCAGTTCACTCAGTTTTTGTCTTGTGTAGTTTGGCCCTCTGTCATTGGGGCACCCATATTTGGGATTGTTATATCTTCTTGGTAAGTTCTTCTCTCCTTATGTAATGGCCCTGTTTATACCTGGTGGGTTTTTTTTGTACTGAAGTCTTCTTTTTTTGTGTGTGTGTGATACGCGGGCCTCTCACTGCTGTGGCCTCTCCCGTTGCGGAGCACAGGTTCCGGACGCCATGGCTCAGCGGCCATGGCTCACATGGCAGTCTCAGCGGTCATGGCTCACAGGCCCAGCCGCTTCGTGGCATGTGGGATCTTCCCGGACCGGGGCACGAACCCGTGTCCCCTGCATCGGCAGGTGGACTCTCAACCACTGCGCCATCAGGGAAGCCCTGAAGTCTTCTTTGTCCGACGTTAATATAGCCACTTCTGCTTTATTTTGATTCGTGTTAACTGTGTCTTTTTTCCATCCTTGTGCTTTTAATCTGTCATTAGGAGCAGCCAGCAAACTTTTTCTGTAAAGGGCCAGTGCGTAGATCTCAGGCTTTGTGACCGCGTAAGGTCTCCATCTCCTGTTCCTCACAACCCGTAGCAATTGTAAAAACCATTCTCTAAAACAGTTCATGTGCTGGATTCGTCCTGTGAGCCAGTTTGCTGCTCCCTCTACAGTTAAATTTAAGATGCGTTTCTTAGAGACATCATCTAATTGGGTCTTCTTTTCCCCCCAGTCCAATGTGGTAATATCTGTTTTTCATTGCCGTATTTAGAACATTCAGATTTAATGCAACTATTGCTATAGTTGAATTTAGGTCTACCATTTTATTATTTTTCTATCTTCCTCATTTTTCCCTCTGTTCCCCCTTCTGCGTTCTTTTGAATTATTTGAATTTTTTTTTTTTTAGTATTCTATTTATTTTGTCCATTGAATTTTTGACTCTATGTTACTTTTTAGTTGTTGCTTTAGGGATAATATATATCTCTCCAACTTTTCACCATCTATTTAGTGCTAATACTTTACTGTATGTATGTGTGTACTGTATGTAAAATATAGAAACCTTATAATCATATAGTTATCTTTACCATCTCTATGCTATACCCTGCTGTTACAATTGTCAATTATCTTACATCTACATACATTGAATCTCCCCAACAACGTTACCCTGTTTGCTTTTTAAAGTCATACGGATTTTAAAGTGCTCAAGAGACGTGAAGCAGAGTCCATTATATTTGCCCAGATAGTTATCTTTTCTGTTGTGCTTCCTCCATTCCTGATGTTCCAAGTTTAATTCTGGTATCATTTCCCTTTTGTCTGGAGAACATTCTTTCGTATTTCTTTTCAAGCAGGTCTGCTGGTGATGAATACTTTCCATTTTTTTCTTTTTCTGACTAGCCCTCTATTTTGCCTTCATTCTTAAAAAATATTTTTGCTGGATTTAGCATTCTGAGTTGACAGTCCTTTTGTTGTGAATTTCCAAGCATGCCGTCTTGTTTCCCTGTCTTTTGATCACCACTGTTTCTGATGAACCGTTTCCAGGCATTGCTCACCTCCATGTAATGCGTCATTTTTCTCTTTCTGCTTTCAATCTTTTCCTTTATCTTTGGTTTTCAGTCACTTGATTCTGATGTGCCTGGGTGTGGTTTTGTTTGAGTTTATCCTGTTTGGAGTTCTTGAAGCCTCTTGAACCTGTAAAATTTATGTCTTTTGACATATTTGGGAAGGTTTAGCCATTCTTCTTTCAAAAAAAGTTTTTTTTTGTTTGCATTCTGGTGGAAACGGTGAATGTTTAGGCCATTCAAAACAAATAAATTCTGGAGATCTGCTGTAAAACACAGGGTCTATGATTAACAATACTGTATTGTATACTTTGAAAAATACTTTAAACTGTATACTTTGAAAAATTGCTTAGAGGGTAGATCTTATGTTAAGGGCCCTTAACCACAAAAGGAGAAGAAAAATGAAGGGGCGGGAGGAAACTTTCAGAGGTGATGGATAGGGTTAATGCATCAGTAGTGATTTGATAGTGATGATGGTGTCCCGGGTTCCAAACACAATTACTTATCATTTGTAATGTAAATCTTTTATTATAATTTATAACTATAAATCTGTAATTTACTGCATTAGCTATCTGTAAGTTTTCTGTCAGTCATATCTCCATAAAGTAGTTAAAACATTTTTTTTCTGCCCTCATCTCTCCCTCTTTTAGGAATTTCAATGACTTGTTAGATCTTACAATATTGACTAACAAATCCTGAGGCCCTCATTTTAAAACATCCTTTCAGTTCTTCAGATTAGATCATTTCCATTGATCTGTCTTCAAGTGTACTGACTCTTTCCTCTGTCATCTTCATTCTGCTATTAGCCTATTCAGTGAAATGTTTATATCTTATACTTTGCTTCTCAGTTCTAAAATTTTTCTTTCTTTTTAAGTAAACTTTTCCTTTAATAAAAGTTTACATTTGCAGGAGGTTGTAAAGATAATAGTCTTTCCAAATACCCCTCACCCTGTTTTCCCTAATGTTAATGTCTTTCATTGCCATGAATTATGGTATGTTTGTCACAACTAAGATAACATCGTGGATACATTATTATTAGCTAAACTCCAGACTGTATTCGGATTTCACCGGTTTTTACACGTATGTCTTTTCTTTTTTTTTTGGTTCCAAAATTCAATCCAGGAATACCACATCACATTTAGTGATTCTTTGTTATAGTTTATCTCTCTTTGCCAAAACTTGTTTTTTCCATTCATTTCAAGACCGTACGGCTTTCCCTCATGGAGGATAATTAGAACAGCTGCTTCTAAGTCCTCGTCTGATAATTCCAACATCTGGGTCATCTCAGGGCTGTCATCTTTTGATTGCCTTTTCCCTAGAGATTTGGTCAGAGTTTTCCTCGTTCTTGGTGTGCTGAGTAATGCTGGATTTTTATCCTGGACATCTTGTTTGTTTGTGTTATGTGAGAAGACTGGATCCTGTTAAAAACGCCCTGGAGAATGTGGGTTTCCTTCTCCTTTTTCCATTTCCTCCTCCCCCTTCCCTCCCCCATCCTCCTGGTTCTGTTTTAGCAGCTGGGTTCACACTGCAAGCTCCGTCTACCTTCTGTGGGCACTGGCTCCTGTCCATTCAGCTGCCAGGCTCCGGTGGTGCTGGTTTCAAATGCCCACATGCGTCCCACTCAGAGGTCAGCATGGACTTGAGTGGTGGTGTCTCAGGTCTCAGCTCTGCTGACCTCCCCAAGCCCCTGGCCCTGGGACTGAGGCCTGTGCAGCTCTGTTCCCACAGGCACCCCATCCCCCCAGCCATGGGCTCAGCAGGACTCAGCTGGAGGCTCAGGGAACCCTCTGCTCAGCTCTGGATTTCCCTCCCTCTGGGCAGCTGTCTGCTTTCCAGGTCTCCACCCTGCAACTCCAGCTGCCTGGGTCCTTCCCAAATCCTCAGCTCTGTCCCCCCTGTCGCTCAGGAGGCTCCCTGGGCTCTGATTGGGTTCCTCTGGGCTGTGATGTAGCCAAGAGGCCTCTGGGCCATCAGCTGGGGCAACGGCAGGCAGCTCATCGCGTTTGCTTCCTTTCTCTCTGGGATGACCCTCTCGTGCTGCATGTTTTCTAGTGTCTGAAAAGCATCGCATTCTATACGTTTGTCTGGTTTTCTCACTTGATTAAGGCAGGAGGTAACTCCAGTTCCTCCCCTCCAACCTGGCTGGAAATGGAGGTCAGACCCAGCCCTCGGGAGGTGTTAAACACTGGCATTTTGCTTCTTTCCCGGCAGAACACCCCCTCCCCCAACCCCGCAACTGCATCACCGTGGCTGTCGCCTGCGGGGCAGCCCAGAGCTCTTCTCTAACACACCCGCCCGTAAGACTGTGGCTTTCTGGTGGAATTCCTGCCACCCCAAGGCTCCAACAACTTTCTACTGTTGTCACTCTCCAGTTTCTTCAAATTGTTGTCTTTCCTATTTGTTAAGAGTTTAGACTTGCCCGCCATGGGTCTTTCATGAACGCTGACACTGTTTTGACCCTCTCAAGGTGGATGTTAGACCGTGTTCTTTTTAACTGATGGAGAGACTTAAGTGCAGCTGATTAGGACACTGGGGCCAGGTCATGTGACCAGGAAATGGCAGGGGCAGTGCAGGCAGGGCCACAAAACCTGTCCCACTTGTGCCCTGCGGGGGGACAGGAACGTGGCGTCCACGACTGCAGAGGTGGCGATCAGCTTTCAGGGCCAGACACCTGGGAACTGTAGCCCCTAGGATGCTGGCTCTCACCGGCCCTCCTTAAACCTGGCCTCCACAGCAACTCGGTTGATCCCAGCCAACACTGGGTGTCGACGTGGGTTCCCTTCTGCGCATGGGAGGCGGGGGGCAGGCTTCTGGTGACCTGCAGCCAGAGGGCGCTCTTGAAGGTGTCAATTCAACCTGCCTCTCACCTGCACAAAACATCTCCACGGCTCCCCTTGCTCTTCGAATAAAAACTCCGCTCCCGCCCGTGGCCCGCGAGGCTGTGCCTGCCCATCACACTCCCCCCTACCCTCTTCCCCACACCCCTCTCTCCCTTCCAGCCTCGCTGGCCTCCTTCCCGCCCCTCCAGCTTGTCACGGCCTTTCCCACCACAGGGCCTTTGCACACGTGGTTCCCTCTGCCTGAAATGATTTCTTCCATCTTCTGCATCATTTAATACTCACTCATCCTTGCAATCTCAGCTCAGATAGCACTTCCCCAACTAGCCCTCTCCCCAGGGCCCCCTCTTAGAGCCAGGCCGTCCCCTCTGCTGTAACTGTCGTCTGTGGGCTGTTTATTTATAGCCCATTTCCTTGCCAGAGCTGGGGAGGAAATGGGGCTGCCTTGTCTTCCATCCACAGGAGGAAACGGCGCCTTCCTCGGGGGGGCCCCAGCAGGCTGGTGGGACTGTGCTTTGCCAGGCCCTTGCAACCCTGGCTGACGACTCGCCTACACACACAAAAGAGCCCTTGACAGGAGACAGAGGCATGGAGGGCCCTCGCCCTGCACGCGGCACCTTCTCCAGGTTCCCAGCACAGCTGGCAGGAGGGAGTGCAGGGCGTTTGCCTTCCGTGCTGTCTTCTGGGCTCGGGCGCAGACGATGGCAGCTCCCACGTGTAATGGGGTCCCTCTGCCGTGACGACTCTCCTCGTGCAAGGTGGCCGGGCACCTCCTGTTGTCATAACACCAGGAAACCCTGATTTCGCAGACCTGCTGTACCTCCACTTGGAGCACCCCTTCCCTCCCCATCTTCAGATGGGGAAACTGAGGCTCGGGGGCCAGTGAGGGGCCGGGACAGGCTGGCCGTGTCCACCGTCCTCCTGTGCTGAGCACCCGCCTTGGGCAACTTCACAGTAGCCTCTAGGTGCTGGGAGCACAAGGACCACAAGCCTGATGCCTGCTGGCCTCTTAGGCCTTAAATGATGCTCAGGTGCGCTGGGGCAAGTGGGAGACGTGTGTGCCGGCCCAGGTGCAATTCCAGGGCTGAGTGAGGCCCGCGTGAAGGGCGCGCAGAGGGCAGAGGGCAGAGGGGGGATGCTGCCTGGTGAAGACTCTCCCAGTGGCAGGATCCTTTGTCACCCTTTCCTCCGGCTTCGGGGACTGAGGGGCCCCAGGTGAACACAAGGGTCATTCAGCCCATCTTAGCAGGGAGCCCTGGCAGCCAGGTGGGAGGGAAGCTGCCCCATGCCCCTGGCTGGTTTGTTTTTCAGCATCGTGTCTCCTTTCCCTCCACCCTCAGGAATGTGTCTCTGGTCAGGACCGTGGAAGCATCCAGCTAACACACGGGGTGTTACACAGACGCGGAGACACGGGGCAGCTGGTCCAAAGGCTCAGCCTCGCCAGGAGCGAGCCCGTGTAAGTGTCCCCTCTGCGCGCCGGGCACGGGCGGGGGCGGCAGTGTGCGGGCCTTTCCTTGTTTAGGCAGCACTTCCCCAGGCGCGTGGGGTCCCTAGGACACAGGTAACCGGCTAACGCTCCAGCTCTCAAGCCACAGAACAGGCAGGGCTGGGGTTTGAACCCAGTTCTGCCGGCCTGGAGCCCCTCAGCAGCACACTCAGCATCCAGCCTCTCAGATCACAGGAGGCCAGAGGGTCCAGGGCCAGTTGACAGATGGGGAAACTGAGGCCCAGAGCCCGGGGCCGCACGCAGAGCTCCGGGGGCATTTGGCCAGTGACGGGCCCTGTGAACTGGCCGCTTCTGTCTGGCCAGCCTCGGCCTTGCGCATCTGTGGACTCACCTCATTCTTCCATGGACGGGTGCCTACCGCGCCCTGCACTATGGGGAGGGCTGCCAAAGGTCAGAGGGCTCTGGACGGAAGGCGGAAATCATGCAGCAAGAGCCCGGCCCCCTGGGCTTGAATCTCCCGCCTGCCTGACGCGCGCGCGCACGCACACACACTGGCTTCCGTGCCCCGGGGTGGGAATAAGATAATGTGCCCTGAACGAGGCAAATTGCTTACAAGATACTATTTTATTAGTTGCTAATGACATCTCCATGGTTGGTACAAGAAAGTGAGTGTCTGAGGTGGGCCTGAGGGCCGCTTCCGGCCTGCGAGCCGCCTACAGCTCAGGCCCCCTGGGTGCCGGGGGCAGCCCACCTCCAGCTTCCCACAGGCCAGCTCTGGCTCCCCAGCTAGAAGCTGGCCCCCCAGGGCTGCAGGCTGGGAAGGACCCCACGAGAGGAGTGCGTGTCTCACGGGTGCATACAGGTGGCGCTTAATACAGATTGCTGGCCGAGGAAGCCGCCTTCAGGCCATCCCCACGCTGGACCAAGCACGCTCGCGGACGCCACAGAAACTCAGCCGACCCATTAGAAGAAAGGGACAGTCAGGCATCTCAAGGGAGGCCACGGTCACGGAGTTGGGGAGACTTTCTCAGCTGACTCGCGGAGGGGGCGGGGGGTCTGAGCCCCGCAGAGTTTCTCACGCAGCCAATAGGAACTCACGGCTTCAGACGGAGGCCCCTGGTGTTTGAACTATGCTAACTGCAGGTGACTGTGAAGTGGCCTGTGCATTCTCGTCTCTTTTGTTTTCCTGACTGAAGACTCCTCCCTGGACTCATCCCCAAAGCTCGCAGGACCACAGAGAGGCCCCCCGGCTGGAAGTTGATAAGGGCCCGTCCCGCCCTCACATCCCTGCCCGGCCTCAGATGGCGCTGCTGGGGCAGACGGGGTCGGGCGCAGGGCTGAGCCAGCCGCTCGCGGGCTGACGCTGTCTGTCGCGTGCGTGCTGCCTGGTACTTTTCCGAGGCTTTTAAACACATTAGCTTGCGGGAGGCTCATTTGAGGCGAGGCCCCGAAGCCAACTGGAGAACAGCTAATTTACTGAATCCTGAATGCAGAGGAAGCAGAAGGCGGCGTGTGTTTTTGCTGAATCTCAAACCAAAGCAACCTCTTGTTAAGGAACAAACAAATAAACAACTGCTGAACATCAATTTGCCAGGGAACAGTGTGAACAGAGGTTCTGGGCAGAGTGTCCTGCAGCAGATGCCAACCCAACCAACGTGGACCGGGGGAGGGGGCTGGCAGGGTCGCGGATGTGCTCCTGGGGGCCCCGAGAGCTCTTAGGGGGTGCATCAGTGTGCACCAGGGGACAAGGCTGAGCCTTCCAGGGAGACCACAACCACCGGCCCATCGGGAGGCACTGCCAGGGGCCGGCTGGGGAAGGGGCCTCCAGGTGGGGGGCCCCTGAACAAGGCAGGAAAAAGGGGTGCATTTCGGGTGCAGGGCCAGGCTGCATTGCGTATGGGGAGAGCCGGAGAGCGTTAGAGGTTTCGTTTCCCTGAACGTCCATCTCGGGCCCATCCGAGGCAAGTTCCTTGACCCGGTCACCTTGGGTGACACTGGGTCTTCCCGAGCCTGCAGACGTCCCCAGGGCCTGATGCTGTGTCTCCTGCACAGCCCACTCCCACGGGTCCTGGGACGTGGACCGCCTGGTCGTCTTCTGCAACGCCACAGTCCGGCTGCAGCAGCTGAGGCCGGCGGAGGCCCTCACGGCCAGCCCGGCGGCCGAGTGTCCAGGAGTGGCGGCCAGGCTGTGACCAGAGCCGGGGCTGCGGCCAGGACATGGAGCTGGTCATCTTTCACGACAAAGTCAGCCCCCGGAGACTGGACTTCCTGGCGGGATACAGGTAAGGCTCCCCCGGCTCTAAAAACCTGCCTCGTGCCCTGGGCTCTTCAGAACCTTCCGGTCCCTCCTCACCCCTGCACCCCAGAACTGCCCCGGGGGGGGGGGGCACAAGTCCCTGTTCCCTTGGCCTCAGAAACATACCAAGATGGTGGTTTACTGTCTGTAACACAAGCCACTAGCAGAAAGGGACATTCCCACCGTCCTGTCCCTCATTCCTGTGTGCAGGGTAATAACGTGTGTCGCTCCACGGGTGCCCGTCACCCCGCCCTCCAACCCCAGGCGGGGGCTGGAACCCCAGACCCACCCACAGGAGGCCTCGGGGGCCGTGAGCAGCTAGCACTTGCGCCCCTATCCAGCTGGGCTGAGTCGGGGGCTGTGACCCCTCTCCCGGGACAGCGGCGCTGACGGCCGCCCCCCACCCAGCCTCGTCGGGCTCTACGTGTCGGTGGTGATGGTCGCGGCCAAGTTCATCCACGAGCACTTCCCCGGCATCGCCCGGTCCATCATGTACGACCAGCTGCCCGACGTGGTCCGCGTGCTCGGGCTCTGCGCTGCCGTCTTCCCGGTCCGCGAGCTGGGCAAGCTGCAGCTGGAGCAGAAGCTGCTGGCCAGGCTCAGCTTCCTGTACCGCTCGCCCGAGACCACGATCAAGTGGACGCAGCGGCGCCTGCCGGCCCCCAGCCACCCTGTTGCCGGGGCTCCAGAGGGGCCATGGGAAGCAGCCGTCACGTCCTCAGGCCCTTTGGCCTCGAGAAGCAGGGTCTTTGCCTCAGCCCTGGGTCCCCCGATGCCAAGCCCTTGCAGCTGCTCCCCAGCTGAGTCCCCGGGCCTGAGGCCGCCTTTGTGCCCACACAAGGGAGACTCAGTTCCTCCCGGCTCCCTGACCCTGCATCCTGCAGCCTCTGTGGGGGGTGTGGGGGGGGACAGTGCCAGCTGCCTGGAGGAGGAGCTGGGCCACCTCGGTGATCTCTGGCTCCTCCAGGGCTTCTCGGGGGAAGCTGGAGCGAGCTGCCTCCTTCAAGACCATTAAGTACGCTAATGACCCGTGAAGGCTCCTGGCCCCTCCGGCCCCCGCGCCTCCCTGAGCTCACAGCGTGGCCCGCCGAGCACCCTGTGACCACTACTACTGCGACTTAACACGTGGGCCATGGTTTTCCCAGGCGGGGCTGTGCCCACAGCAGGCAGTCATTAAATACATGCTTGGGACCAAACCCAGAAAGAGTCACCTTGATTGTCAGGGCACAGCCTGGGGACGAGTGTCCTGCAGCCACGTTCTCGCCCTCCCGTCCCCAGCAGAGGAGGCGTGGGCAGCCGCCGCCATGCCGGGTGGGGCCCGAGTCCCCGATCTCCTCCGCTGGGCCCAGGTCAGGGGTCTCCCTGAAACCTGGCCAGACTGGGCCCTTCAGCACCTAGGAACATGCCCGGGGGGGACTTTCACTTGAACCCGTACAACACTTGCCTCGTGATGTGCTCGGGGGGTTGGGACAGCCTTCCCTGCAGACTGCAGGTCGTGGGAAAGCCCTAAGAGCCCGAGGAGTCTACGCTCTGAACCCTCAGATCCAAGATGGCCCAGGCTGTGTGCAGGCCTGGACCCGAGGGCCCCAGGGTGCTCATCTGTAAAAACGAGGTTGACAAGCTGCATCTCAAAGCCAGATGCTGGTTTGGGAGAAGGTGGTGGCATCCCGGAGCCTCAGGCCCATGGGCAGGCGTCAGGGCTGCTTTCTAAAACGGGCTGGAGAGAGAGTGAGACGGAGGCAAAAATGTGATGTGGTTCAGCCATATTTACTTCCACCCCCAGTGAATTCTAAGGAGCCAGAGTAGAGCTTCCTCTTGCTCCATAAAATTGGGTCCCCGAAGTAAGTCACCTCCATCCTCTCAAAGGGCAGGGCTGCCTGGAGGCAGCGGCAGCCCTGGCTGGAGCACGGGCCTGGGCTCTCTGTAATGTGGGTGCCACGCACAGGGCCCAGCTGGAGACTGGGCCACGGCACCCACCGTGGACACAAGGGCCGCGCAGCCCAGAGCGTCAGGGCCGCGCACGCGTCCTGGGGCCCGGGGTCGTGCGGAGGCCCCAGCAGGGAGCGCGGTCTGCAGAAGCTGGCGGCAAATCAAACAGAAACAAGCCCACTGCTGCCCGCACAGCCCTCCCCGGGGCCCCCGCCAAACCCTGAGCTGCCTCCTAAGCCTGACAAGAAGGAGCCTTTCCGTCACCACGACAACTAAAAACAGAACAAATCCAAGTTCATCTTAAGGTATAATCTTCCAATTGCTTACAATTAATCAGTGCAAAGTGAGGTAAAGAGCCCAGCGCCGCCGGGCGGGGCAGCCGCGTCACACGAGCCTGCGCTTCTTGGAGTCCCTCTCCACGTCCTCCTCCTGGGCGTCCACCTCACAGCCTAGCGGGGACACCAGGTTCAGCAGAGGGTCCTCAGAGGCCCGGCCGAAGAGCGCCAGCAGGAGAGCCACACCGAAGCCCGTGGCCCGCTCACCCTGTGGGCGAGGGCAGTGGAAACACGTGCGGCCGAGCCACAGCCGCTCGGCAAACCGCGGCCGGGGTGTGGGTGGGGACTCCTGGCTCCCGGACCAGGGCGTCTGCCCCCCAACATGCCCCACGGCCCCCTTCTCTGTCCCGCTACACTCCGGGCCGGTGGGCAACGGGCTGGTGGACACGGCCCTGGGCTCCCTGCCCCCAGCCCGTCTCCCTGGGGTGGGAAAGGGCGAGACCGAGGGCCCTGGGCCTCCTGCCGAGGATGGGTCGGCTGGGACGGACTCCACGCAGCAGCCACGCTGTTCCCAGGGATGAGGAGGCCAGAGGTCAGGGGGACCACAGCTGGCCGTGTGACCCTCACACACAGTGTTTCCGATGAGCTCAGCCTGCAGCTTTGGAGCCAGAGAGGGGCTCTGGACGCAAGAGAGGGTGAGGAGGGGCCGGGGAGGGGAGCAGAGCGGCCGGCCGGCCAAGTGAGTCCTAACGGGGGGAGGCGGGGGCACCCCCGGGGCCTGGACTCACGGCGTGCACGGGCGCAGCGATGTCCAGGTGGACCCAGACCCCGGGCCAGTCGAAGCCGATGTGCGAGGCGATGAAGAGGCCGGCGCAGGAGCTGGGGCCGTTGTCCCGGTCCTGGGGGAGGAGGACGGCCGTGACCCTTCGGCACCCAGCGGCGGGGACGCTGAGGAGGGGCTCGCCCAGAGCGCCCTCGGGGCTGCGTCCAGCTGGGCCCTCGCTGGATGCCCCGCACCCGCTCCACCCCACCGTCCTCAGCGACCACGCGGGGAGCGGCAGAGAGTGACCCCGAGGGCCGTGCCCGTGGGCTATGGGGTCTGCCTTCACGCCAGGCGAGGGGGGCGCCAGCGAAAGAGCTGATGGGGGCGACGGAGGCAGAGCCCGGAGTGGGGAGGACACCCCGGCGCCCGCCGAGCGGACACGCCGGCAGCGAGACCAGAGAGCGGCGCGTCCCCACTTGGGACGATTTCTCCCCTCCCCCGACCGGAGCCCGAATCTGGGGCCTCGTGGGGGGTACCCTGCCCTGCCCTGCTGCTGCTTCTCGGGGTCGCTCTGAGCCCGCTCCGCCCTGCTCCACACCTACCGCCACTGAGTTCTTCATGTCTGCCACGGCCGAGGTGAACTCGCTGAAGTGCAGCTCCGGGCAGTAGACGAGCGGGTGCACCAGGTCCCCGCACTGCCGCCCGGCCTTCATGCAGGCCGCCTCCCACTCGGCGCTGTTGGTGAGCACTGCCGCGTGGTACTTGCCCGTGGCGATGCCCTGGGGACGTGGGGAGAGATGGAGAGAGCCGGCGGGGAGGGTATCCAGGTCGGGGTGGCGGGGAACACCCAGGACAGAAGAGGGGCCAACAGAAAGTGAGGCAGCAAGACAGCGAGAGGCCTGAGCGCGGCCACCTGGGGGACGGTCCCTGTCCTGCCCTGACGTTCCCGCTGTGGTCCTCGGGCCCTGCGCGCCTGCACCCCCACGGAGCCCCATGGGCCAGCTCCGGCCCCTTACGAAGATGAAGGGACAGCAGACCCCGCCCCTCTCAGAGTCAAGGTGGCCTCCGGCTCCTCGGGGCCGCTGCTGAGGGCCCCACCTGAGCTCCGGTCAGCGTGGCGATGTCCAGGATGATGTCGGCGCCCAGGTCCTTGCACGCGTAGGACACGCCATCCGCCAGCACCAGCCTGCCCTCGGCGTCCGTGTTGTTGATTTCCACAGTCCTAGGGTACGGCCGAGACCCCACTGAGAGCCCCTCCTTCCTGTCCCCGACAGAAACGCAGCGCCAGGGCCACGAGCAAGGGGGTCCGGAGCGATGCCCGCCCCCCCCGCTCCCGTGCCTCCATTTCCTCATCTGTCAGACGGGAGAACAGGGTTGCCTGGGTAAGTGAGGGGAGGCGGCGTCTCTCGGGGTCACCCTGGGGACAGGCGCCCGTGGGAGGGCTGGGCGGGCGGGCGAGCGGACTCCGCTATTCTGAACCCTGGGCCACCTGCTCCGCCAGAGGCTGCCTGCTGTGACTTTCGAGTGTCTCCTCCTGCAGCTGAGAAGGAGTAGCCCAAGGGCTGATCTCAGGGAGGAGATGCAGGGAGGGCCCCCCAGCTGGGGGTCTAGGGGTGCAGGCCTCAGACACCCGAAGGACGGTAAGCCAAAAGGTCGGCAAGGGCCTGTCCCCCTAAGGCAGGGTGGGTCCCAAGCCCCTGCGGGGCGCCCAACACCTCGCGCAGCGACACGGCCACGCTCGCGGCTACCCTGGGACCAAGCGGCTGCTGCCCAGGGGCTCCTGACACAGGGCGTCCTCCCCACTGCGTCTGGCCCTGGCCGGGGTGAGCTGGGCGTGGCCAGGGCTGCCAGCCCGGTCTTGGGAAGGGCCATGAGTTCCAACAACAGAGACAACCTGAGGGGGGCAGGCACTGTGAGGTGGGCGGGCGGGGTCGGCCTTACTTTCCTGAGTACAGCAGGTGGATGTCGTCCGGCCTCGTGGCGCCGGGTCCCACCGAGTTCTCAGCCAGGCAGAACACGGCATGGAGGGTGTCTCTGAAACCCTGTAGGGACAAGGGCGGAGGCTCCAGGTACAGTCTGGGGGTGCCGGCGGTGGGGCAAGGATGGGCCGGAACTCCCCTCTGACCCACCAGGACAGCGACAGACAGACAGACAGGCAGACAGGAGTCCAGGGAGCGGCGAGCACAGCCTCCGGCACTCCCCGCGGTCCTGGCGGCGGGCTCTAGGCCAGGGGTCCGCCACCAAAGTCCGTGCAATGCAGCGTGGAGCCCGGAAGCAGGGCTGCGCTGCCGGGTTTGAGTCCCAGCCCGGCCGCTCCCCAGGGGCCTCGCTCAGCCCTTGTCTCCCGCCCACACAGGGTGGCCAGCGGTCACGGTCGCTCACCACACACCTGCTGATCTGCGGGCTTCTGAGGTTGGCCTTTGTCTCTGGCGTTTCCTTGTGCCTACCCTCAGGTCGTGTGTGCTGTCCCTGCCCGGTGGAGTCCACGGGGACACAGTGACCCCTGCCCCCGTGTCCCACCGCAGAAGCCCTTGCGTGGACTCACCTCCTCGCTCCCATTCTCACCACACTCACCTCTGGTTTTAGCATCTGTGGGTCATTCTCACCTGAGACAATTACTACACTGCTGTTTGCCACATGGTGGTTTTCTATTTCTGTTACTTGTACCGTAAGCAACCGGGATTCTGCTGTGAATAGTGACTGTGCCTGCCCGTGTGACGCGGGGATACTTGTTCTATTCTGCGGGTTACGACCCGTCTCCGTCGTTAAGCGTTTCGAGGCTCGTATTGAGGCCCGCTCCTTTCCTTACAAAACCAGTTACAAGCGGAGCCTCCGGGCTTCGGCCCCTGTGGGGTGGGGACCCCCAGCACCCCACGGCAGCACGCTTGGCGGTGGAGGGTCCAGAGGGGTCCCGAGACCACGCACGGCCGCCAGCTGATGAATCGGCGGTAATTGCCAAGCAGCTCCCTGCACACAGCACGGGTCTACCTGCTGCGGCGCCTCCCGGCCGGCTTGTCCAGAGGCCAGGACAGACCCTCCACGGGCAGTCACCCGGGCCCCTCAGCAAAGACTCCGGGCAGCGTGGCCACGTGAGCTCCCCAGACACTCCCCCACGAGCTGACAACAAGCAGCGGCCGCCCGCGGCTGGGCCTCTCCCCTCGCATCCCCGTCGAGCTCGTCCACCGAGGGGGCGGGCCCGGCTCAGCCCGCAGGGCCCCAGGCGGGCAGGTGAGCTGGGTGCGGCCCCCAGGCCGGGCCTGCGTGTGCCAAGCAGGGCGAGGGGACGAGGGCCAAGACCCCCTCCCCACCCCACCCCTGGCTCCGCAGGGGGGGGGGCCACGCGCTGCTCCTGGGGGGTTGGTGCCGTGGCCGCAGCTCTCCCTCCTAGGGAGGCCCCCCGGCACCGTCGGGACGCAGGCCGAGCCCTCCTTCCTCCCGGACTTCCTGCTCCCCTCTCGGGGGTGCCTGGGCAGAAACCATTTGCCAAAATCTTTTCACTGGACGTCCACCCCGGGAGCCACGCTGCTCAGGTGGCCCCTGTCTGTGGGGAAGGAGAGCTTGTATCTGGTGACACGAAGGGCCGGGCTTCTCAGAAGCGCCCGAAGGAGCCACACTGAGAGGTAAGTGGCCCTGGACGGCCGGTGTGCGCCCACCCCCCTTTGCTGGATAAACACCCTGTACAAGGGAGCAGCCACTGCTGCTGGCCCCCCCAACAGGGCTCCTCTGGCTCAGGAATCTGGTTCCAATCGTTGGGCTCCACGAGGCCTGGCGTGCCCTGGGTGGGGAGTGAGGGGCCCTCCGGCTACCCTGGACGTCTGTGCTCAAAGTGGCCACCCAGGCTACTCCAGGGCCGACCCCGGGCCCCCTCCTCCAAACAGCAGCCCGGCCCTCCCCAGACCCCGACCCTGAGCACCGGACCCCGAGTGAGGGCGGGCAGGCCGGGCGGGCAGTCTGCTCCACGGCACCCTTCCCGTTTCGGTCCGGACGGGCGAGGCTCTCAGAACTCAGCGGGGACCCGTGAAGCCAGACGCACAGGCGAAGGTGACACGCTTGGGCTCGGGTGGAGGAGCCCGAGGGGCCCAGAGCTGGGGTGCAGAGGGAAAGGGGCCAGGGGGCTGCAGAGGCTCAGGAAGGACGCGGGGGGGCGCTCTGGGGAGAAGGGCCGCGAGGGGAGGATGGGGCCGCACCCACCTGCTTGACGGCGGCTCTGAAGGCCCCCAGCACGGCCGCGGCGCCCCCGCAGTCCCTCTTCATCCCTGGCATGGTGGTCTGTGGGTGGCACAGGGGGACGAGAGAGAGGTGAGCGGATGCTGACCCCCCAGCGCCAGGGCCCCCGCCGCAGCCCGTACATCAGGGCCCCGGAGGTGCAGGACCTGGTGCCCACAGAACCCAGGAAACGCCACTGGTCGCCTGGGGTCCCCTAGAAGCAACGGGAAGCAAGGGCTAAAGATGCCAGGGTGCCTCCGGCTCGAGCAGAGCTTTGGGAGTTACTGAAGGGAACTCTGCGAGGGGGGAGGGGGAGGGGGAGACGTCCAGAGCTGCCGGATTCGCCGTGGCCTGGCTCCTGGCTAGGCCATGACCAAGTCCCCCTACCCTGACCGCCCCGTCCGGGTTAATGGGAGCTCTTCCCAAATGTCACCAGTCACTGTGACGTCACCAATCCCACCCCCACCCTGAGGATACCTGCCACCCGCCCCAGCTGGCGTCCCTGGGGTGACGGGTCTAATGGGAGGATCACTGGAGACAAAGGCGCCCTCCGGCCCCAGAGGCAACACGATTTTCTTTAGGCTAGCTGAGAGCAGGTACGCGTTTTTACATTCCATAGGTTCCCAACACTAACCGACAGGTTCGTATTTTAAATTAACAACAGGTCATCGGATGTAAGAATTTGGGATTGAAAGGTGCCAAGAGATTTTTCTCAACTCTTATTGGATTACGTGAGCCTCGAGTTTTAATGGAAAGTATCTTTAGATATAAACGGAGCTGCTTTTCCAATTAAGTTGAGTGAAAATGACTCAGCTAGCACTACTGAAAATAAGCCATCTCTTTTGACCTAATCTGCAAGAAACCACAAGATTGTTTAAATGGAAAAACAGGGCCTCAGACCTAGAATCAAACCCCTTGCAAAATGGCCACACAGAAAATGGCTCGAGATGGTCCGTGAAAGCCCGTGATCCCCCGTCACGGGCAGAACAGATGTCCCACCAAAAACGCAGCTCAATTGACTGTGTCAGCTTCTCGGACCCCACCCGTCGTTCCTGTTTTTATAAGAGAAATGATTTCCATGGTAACGCCTTGGTCACTGGTAGGCTGACACTTGCACCAATGGGGCAGGGGCAGTGATGGCTGGAGCCATGGCCCGGGGCCCCACGGGAACTGGTGGTCACTGGATTCATTTCCAGGCCTTCCGGGAACTAAGGCACTGCTCATTTCACTCGAGTCTTCTTGCTGAAGCAGTAAACGATTAACTTTTCAAAATCTCAGCCGTGCAGTACAGCCGTTCCCAGCACTGTCTGTGATGAGACGGAAGGTGCCGGGAAGGCCCTGCTCTCTCTCCCCGACGCCCGGCAGTCGGTCACGGTGGGTCGGCTGGAGCCCAAGTGGGAGTGGGCACTGAGTCCTTCCTGAGCTCAGCAAGCCTCTCTGTTCTTGCAAACACCGTTGTACTTGGAGGAACCACGGACACGTGCTGGGGGTCTAGACTCAGATATCTGCAGACATTTTCTCAAAAACTATCAAAGTGAGCCTCTCGCCTCCACGAGGGCACCGGGCACTGCCTGGTGCCAGTGGTAAACTCGGAGCTGCCAAGCAAAAACCAGAATTTGGGAAACTTGTATCTGCCTCCATGAGGGCTTCCTAACACTCACCTTTCTACATGAGCTAGATGGTGATATTAACGAGTATGGTTTTTAAAAATATTATAGAATGAGATGTGTCAAAATCTGGAGGTTCCGCATAACTCTGTGAACAATATTTTCCAAATGACCCACATCATGGGTGATATTATAATCATACATTCAAAGTTCAAGACAGACCCCGCAGATTTCAACGTAGCAGAACACCAAAGCTCACAGACGTGGTTTCAGATTCCACATCGTAACTAACCTTTCAGAAGCTCCCACCTGTCGAGTTTTGGTGTAATAGCAAAGAAGAATGTCCTGAGTTACCTGAAGAGGGTACTAAAATGCTTCTCCCTTCTCTAACTACAAAAGGACTGAGGCCAGATTTTCTTTTTATATTTCAACCAAAACAGATCACAACAGACTAAATGCAGATCACAGCTGTCTTCTATTAAGGCACACATTAAAGAGCTGCAAAAATGTAAAACATTGCCACTCCTCTCGGTAATTTGTTTTCGTTTTGGAAAATACAGTTCTTTTCATAAAACTGTATTATTTACAATGGTATGCAATGGGGTCATACTGTTATTTTTTAATGAATTAATAAATATCTTTAAAATCTCCCAGTTTTAATTTCTAGTAGGGTAAATACCAGCAGACATCACCCTTATAAGCAAAATCTCTTTGGAATCAATACTTGTTAAGACTGGAAGGGGTCCTGAGTCTAACACACTCGAGACCTGTTAATTCATGCTGATCCTGATTTGCCTTGAAAACCGGGGTTTTTCCTGCAAAACTGGGAGAGGGTACCACCGGCAAAATGACTAATTTCCAGGAAGCCCTGCTTCTCACTCCTGCCCTCCAACAAGCCACCATCCAAATGAGCCTGAAATCCTGCCCCCAGAACTCAGGGCAAGAGCCCTCGTCAAGGGTGTGGGCAGGTAGCCAGCCCCAGGTGCAGCTAGAGGGGCTCATCATCTGCAGAGAATTTAAAACGGTAATAAACCGACTAGAAGTCAGTCTGCCTGTTGTCATCAGTGGAAAAAATATTCCTCCTGCTGTTGGCTGAAGCGAGCCCTAATCACGTGAATAAAAGCTTCAAATCCACCTATGTTCACTCCTACAACACTGACTCCAGCAACACTGTCCTACACGGATGCTCATCGCTGCCGGTGGCGCAGACTCCGCGAGGTGCCCTGGTTCTGAGTCGGGCGGGCTCTGGAGGCGGCCGGCCGGTCAGCGTCCACGGCGCCTGGGATGGCGAGTTCCTGCCCTCGGATGGTGCGCTCGGAGCGAACCCCAGGGAGCAGCGAGCCTCTTCGCTGCCCTCAGTCTCGGGGAACCACTGGAGTCGTGGTGTTTAAAATGTTTTTACTCCACAGACGTCTGAAAGCTGCTGGACTTGATCTCAAAGGACCGGAGACATGGCTGCTATACCAATTTGGGGAGTTTCTTGGGAAATGGGATTCTTAGCAGTCTCTGCTGAGGAACCCTACTGTTGGAGACTTTCCCTGAGTATTTGTGTATCAGCTGCTTCATGGGATAGAAACTCTTCAAAATTAAAATGAATTGTGTTGTTTT
Organism: Grampus griseus; assembly: GCF_964374135.1. Classification (NCBI taxonomy): domain Eukaryota; kingdom Metazoa; phylum Chordata; class Mammalia; order Artiodactyla; family Delphinidae; genus Grampus; species Grampus griseus. The sequence goes on along the minus strand of NC_139008.1, from coordinate 84,349,341 downwards.
GGATCAACCGTGAGTGAACACAGACTGACCAACCTGGCACCTCTGTCTAGTGAACACAAAGATGTGAAGATGACCAATTTTGATAAAGTCACTGACAAGTCCCCAGAAGCTAAGGCCTGGCAGCAGAGCCTGATGCTGGCACGCATCACCACGCGAGAACAGCGTGGAGGCGTCAGTTTCTTCCTATCAAAAATGACATTAATGCTATTTTCTTTTTTTTTTTGGCCGCACCTCACGACATGCGGGACTTCCCTGAATAGGGATCAAACCCATGTCCCCTGAAGTGGAAGGTGGAGTCTTAACCACTGGACCACCAGGTAAGCCCACATTAATGCTGTTTAAAAGTGTTAATGGATGACTGTTTTCTTTATTTGTACTATAACATTCATTTTTAATTTTTTATTGGCATGATAATATGTATGGAATTCAATAAAAGGGAATTCACTATCGGGGAATTCACGACTGGTGTTTGGTTTTTTTAAACATTTATTATTTGTTTCATTTCCCGATTAGTCCTGAAAGTAACTTTGTTGTTTAGAAGAGGAGGGATGTTAAAAAAAAAAGATCCTCCACTCTGGGTACCAAATACAGAAGTGCAAAGAGGAGCAGCACAAGCCCTACCCTAAACAGCAGCTGACCCTGGGGTGTGACGTCAGAGGAGCGACAGGGAGTGGCGGGACCGGCCGCCAGCTGGAGGCAGGAGGCGCACCCACAGGGGCAGCTGCCGCTTAGCTCCAGCAGGGCGCCCCCAGGTGCCAACGCACGACCAGCGCTGCCAGGTCCCCTGAGGTTACAAAAGGTACGAGACCCAGTCCTGTGAGAATTCTTCCTGTTTTTAAATGCTGGTAACGAATTCGGATTTTAAAACACCATCTGGGCCAAGAGGACGCGTCTGAGAGCCACGAGGGCTGCCAGTCGCCAGTGTCTTCCCTGCGCGAGCTTGGCTCGCGCTCAGCCGTCTACAAGCTCCCTCTCCGGGATGGCTGACTCTCCTCTTCCAGTTTCCCCCTAGAGCCCAGCCCGGGCCTGGAGCACCTGCGTGTGGGATGAGCAGGTGAAGACACCTCTCCCCCTGCTCCTGGTGCAGGGCAGGCCCCTGGGCGTGAGAAGGGGCCGCCCTTAAGAGAGACTCTGGGACTTGCAGCCTCCCAGCAACGCTCCCAGGCGCCTGGCTCCTGGGCCCAAACTCCCCTCCCTTTAAACAGGGCGTCTGCTTTCCGAAGGTCTCGTGAGAACCACCACTAAGCATCCTCTTGGGGGACCTCAGACGGTCGTGGAGATGGTGGGCGTCTCCCCAGGCCCCTTCCTTCTTCTCCTCCAGATTTTCTGTTTCCTGCCTCCTGTCTGAAGTGTGGGCGTGAAATCGTCTGCTTCTCGGGGGACTGGGCCCTACTGTCTCCCCCCTGGACGCCCCGACTCCGAGGCCCAGGAACCTTGCTCCTTCCTCCGACGCCTGAGAAGGGGCCCTCCCACCCGGCCCCGCCCGAGCCCCAGCCCCGCACCTCACCTTCCCCTTCATGCTGAGACCCCCGGTGTCGTAGACGATGCCCTTGCCCACCCACGCGATGGTCTGGGTGGCTCCGTCCGGGGTGTGGCTGAGGACGGCTAGGGCTGGGGGGTGGAGGGCGGCCTTGCCCACACCGTAGATCCCTAGGGAAAGCACAGGACACGTCAGTGAGGCGCGGGCTGGACCCAGCAGAGGACTCCCGGAAGCCCCCCAGCAACACTGCTCTCCCCCCGAAGTAGCCACTGGCCTGTGGACGTTCCTCCCGGAGAGCTCCCTGCCCCCTCCCGCCCCCTCCCGCCCCCTGGCCGGTGTGGGATCGGGGAAGGCAAATGAGTTCACTGCCCTGGGACTGCAAATGAATTCTGCACGAAGTACTGTGAGGCAAGAAAACCCGCTGAGAAAAAAAATACTGTATCATTCCCAGAAAGACGTGAACAGGATTGCAGAATGAAGTGGTTTCTGGATAATTCTGCAAGGCTGCTCCAGCCCCTGCTTGCCCTCCCTTCCCTGACCTCTCTGTGCACTCAGGAGGTACCTCCCTTCCCGACCTCGCCCCCACCACTGCCTCACTGTTGGTTCCTGGGCCCCATCTTCTCAAGAAAACTGTGGCTTGCTGTGGGCACAGCCCATGCCTCACGGCCCCCCAGTAATCGGACCAGTAACCGTAGCAACCAGGATAAGAGGCAGTAATAGCTGCCTGGCAAACTGCTACTCATCCTGCAAGACCCGCTGCCAACGTCACCTCCTCCGTGAAGCTTTCTGACTACGGCCTCTGCCTCCACTAACGTGTGCCCTCAGATTCTGACTGAACGGCCTCTGCCTCCACTAACGTGTGCCTCAGATTCTGCCTCTGGGCATTCACGGGCGTGTGGATCCCCTCCCCGAAGTGTGGGCAGGACGGCAGGTCTCAGTGCCTCTGGGTGTGGCAGAGATGACAAGACCACTCCCAAGATTAGGTGACAGAAGAAGACCTTGCCTCTATCTTGCTCTTTCTTGGCTCTTGTTCGGAGCCCTTGCTCTGAGAGAAGTAGTTGCCACGTTGTAAGTTGCTCAAGGACAGGCCCACAAGACAAGGAACAGCCAGTGGGGCCCGGAGGCCTGCTGGCGGGGCTGTGAGTGAGCCCTGCTGGGAGCATGCGGCCAGCCCCAGTGGGGCCTTCAGATGACCGCAGCCTCAAGAGAGACGCTGGGCCGGACCCAGCTAAGCCATGCCCGATCCCCCCCCACAGGACTGCAAGACAAGGGACACGTGTTGCTTTCGGCTGCTACCTTCTGGGGTAATTGGCTTTGCAGCCTCAGATAACAACGACAGTGACCTTCCCAGACAGTGACCTTCCCAGCTCCTGTCCTAGTCGTCACCGCACCTCAGCGCCTGGGAGTTGGGGGAGGACGGGCCTGGCAATGAGGAAAGGCTCTCTGAGGAGGTGGCCAAGACGTGCAGGGTAAGACGGCCCTGTCGTGAGACTCTCGGGGGAAAGCATCCCAGACAGAAAGGGCCGCAAGTGCAGGCCTTGATGTAGACGTGAACTTGTGTATTCGAGGAACAGAAAGGCCCTGCTGGGTGAGCCGGGCAGCCAGGACGGCAGCACGTGGGAGGCTGCAGAGGGAGTGGGTGGGGGAGGCCTTGGCTCCCGAGGCTTCCAGGATCTGAATCAGAATCTGAATCGCTGCCTCCTCTCTCCCCCACAGATGGTCTGCTTCCCAGGGTCTGGCCTCGGGGCTGGACGCGGGCTGGGTTCCTTCAGAGTGAAGCTTGGACGACACACCATGCAGCCTGGTGCCCCCCTGCCACCCAGGTACCCCGGGCCGCTCCTGAGGCCAGGATCTGCGAGGACCAGCCCCCACCCACCTCCAAATCCTCTTGTCTTCAGCTCCTCGTCCCGGATAACGGTTGGGACGATCCCCAGTTCTTTTCCAACTTTCTTAATCTCCTGGACGTGTTCATGGAAAAAACAACAACACACAAACACGTGAAGACGGCTTAAATCAGGGCGAGGCCAGGGCCTGGGCCAGGGGTGAGCAGATGCCTTACGGTGGGAGAGGGATGGGCTGTGATGCCGTGGCTTTGACTCTTGGCTCTGAGCATGATTAAACCCAGGAGAGGCGGCTCCCCCTCCAAATCTGCGATTTCCTGCAGCCCATGGCTGGAGTCCTGCCGAGGGGCCTTGGGGAGGAAGCTCTGCCCTCCCTCCACCCTCAGCTGAGGCCTGGGGGCCCCTCGGCTCCGGGTGGACGGCAGGACTCTGCCCGCAGCAGCCCGCGGCTTCCCCAGACGAGGTGCAGAGACTGTGGACCATACCCCTGCAGCCCTGGGTTTCCTGACTCTCCTTGGGGTCTACCGACACCATCCCAGTCCTGGCAGGACCCCAGGGCTACGAACCTCGAGGAAGGTGTCTGTGTTCATCTCATTGCAGGGCGTGTCCACGATGCGGGCTGCCAGCCGCACGCCTTCTGTGGCGCTTGTTAAACACTAGGAGAAACAAAAGGCCGTCACTGGGGCCCCGGGACCAGGTGGAAGGCATCCCTCCTCATCCAAGGGCCAGGGGCCCAGAGGTGTCAGAGGCACACGTCACCCGGGAGAGGTTGCAGGGCTGCCGCCAGGGGAGCGAGGGCAGGTAGAAGGGAAGCAAAAGTTTGCCCGTGACCCTCCAGCCGTCTACATAAAGTCCAACGCAGCTCCAGAATCAGAGGAACCCTTCAAGTCTGGCTGCCCGGCCTACGAGGGGCCCACCTTGCTTTCTAAACCTCATCTCCTGCTACGTACGCCCCTCATCCAGGTGGCAGGTGGCCCTCCTGCCTGCCTCTGAACACACATTATGTCTGGCCTCTGCCAACCCCCTACCCCCTTCTCAGGAGGAGGTGTTGCCCTCTGTTATGGACTGAATGTCCTGAAGCCCTGACCCTCAATGGGGTGGTATCGGGGCTTTAGGAGGTGATCAGGTTTCAACGAGGTCAGGAGGGTGGGGCCCCCTGATGGGATGACTGCCCCTAAGAAGAGGACACAGCGGGCTTCCCTGGTGGCGCAGTGGTTAAGAATCTGCCTGCCAATGCAGTGGACATGGGTTCAAGCCCTGGTCCGGGAAGATCCCACGTGCCGCGGAGCAACTAAGCCCATGAGCCACAACTACTGAGCCTGCGCTCTAGAGCCCGCGAGCCACAACTGCTGAAGCATGCGGGCCTAGAGCCCGTGCTCCGCAACAAGAGAAGCCACCGCAACAAGAAGCCCACGCACCGCAACGAAGAGCGGCCCCTGCTCACCGCAACTAGAGAAAGCCCGCGCGTAGCAACGAAGACCCAACGCGGCCATAAATAAATAAATAAAATAAATAAATTTATAAAAAAAAAAAAGAGGACACAGCAAGAAGGTGGTGGTCTGAAAGCTGGGAAGAGAGCCCTCACAGGACCCACCGTGATCCTGGACGTCCTAAACACGTGCTGTTCAAGCCCCCCGTCTGTGGGCTGTTGTCATGGTGGCCTGAGCAGACCAAACGACTCCCCTTCTGTTGCCAAGATCCCAGCTACGCTTTGAGGTACTTCTCAAAGGCCATATCCTCCAGGAGCTTCTCTGGATCCTCCCAATGGAGAAAAGGTCCCTGGGCCCGCTGGGGAGGTGTTTTTCTCACGTGGGCCCCATGTGAGTGTCACAGCCCCCCACCCTTTTTCCTGGTCGTCTGATGTGACACTGCTCTGGCCACAGGGCCAGGAGGGAAGGACACAGACAGACCGGCCTTGCGCACCGACCCAGCGCCCAAAGGGCAGCAGGAGCCTGCCACCGGCCACCACGGGAGGCACTGCAGACAGGGCACGTGCACACGCAGAGGTCATGTTCATCCCCTCTCCCCTCGGCTGTCCACGTAGCAGGAGATGAGGTTTAGAAAGCAAGGTGGGCCCCAAGCGTCAGCCCTGACGCTCGGCTTTGCCTCCTGCCCCACCTGGCCCTCCAGCACCCACCTCCAGGGCCTGGCTGCCTTTCCCTGTGCAGGAAGGAGGCAACATCAAGAGAGAGGCGCAGCGTGGGTCTGGCGGGGGTGAGGACGGCACCCCGTTCCTCGCCGCCTCTTCCAGCGCCGCAGGGACCGGGAGGGCAGGCTCCGGGCCCACAACGGCAGCCCAGCCACCTCTCAGGCTGTCCCGAGGCAGTTAAACCCTGGAGCCTCAGAGGCAGAGACTTGACAGCTCAGATGAGAGATGTGCCGTGTAGCCCCCGCTGCCTGTCAGCGGGCTCTCCCCCAGGAGGGTGAGGGTCTCTGTCTGTGGGGCACCTACTGTGCACCAGGCTCCACACTAGACTCTGAATTCAAAGATGCCCAAGGGACGCAAGTCCAGCAGAGAATCACAACACATTGTTCCATTAGATGCCACAGAGGAGGAGGGTAGGAGAGGCCACAGACACGGGGTCTCGGTGGTCCCCGTGGTGAGGAAAAGGCCAGCCGGGGTGTCAGAGACTCCTGTGCTCACGATCCAGGACAGAAGAGGAAGAGGCTGACGGACGGCGGCCGCGGGTCAAGCCTGGCTCCACCCCGTGCTGGCGCGGACGGCGGCCGCGGTTCAAGCCCGGCTCCACCCCTGCTGGCGTGGCCCCGGTAGGTCACTTAATATCTCTGAGGCTCAGTCTGCTCAACTCTAAAGTGGGGACAGTTAACAGACCCCATTTCACTGGGCAGCTGTGAGAATTAAGTGTGTGCGCACACGTGTGCGGAGCAGCGCCTGACACCTGACACGCACTCGCAAAGCGCTGGCCCCTGCCTGGTTGTGAGGCAGTGGGAAGCGGAACCGGAGCGGGGAGTGTGGAGGCAGCGAGGCCAGTTAGGAGGCTGCCGCCATGGTCCCAGAGAACAGTGGGGTGCAGGTGGGCAGAGTACGACGGGTGGGATGTAGGGGCCGGGGAGACCCTTCATCACGTACAAAGCCGGTGCGGGGATTATTATGCACAGAACCAGGACCCTGCCCTCCGGGGGCTGGGGGACTCTGACTCCAGCGCAGGGAACAGAGGCTAAACTCAGATGCGTCATGTCCGGTGCGGATGGCTCTCGGCTGGCAGAGGGTCTGGCAGTGTGGGAGAGGCCGGGCTAGCCAGCATGGCCAGGCCTCCCCGAGGAAGGGATGCGGGTAGAAGCCGGACTGAGACCAGGCAGAACCAGAGCCGGAGGGGCCCTGGAGAGGGACCCTGGGCAGGACTGGGCTTGGTGAGGCCAAGGGACAGCAGGAAGCCAGTCCCTGTGGCTGAGGGCAGGAGGAGAGGGGCTTGGAGGGGCTAGAGGATGCTCAGGCCTCCAGCCCCAGCCCAGAACTCAGAAGGAACTCCCTGGAGCTGGAGGGAAGGAGTGATCATTGGCGTCCAACTGCAGGCTGGAACCCAGGGGCACTGAAACCACCCAGAGAGGAGGGAGTGAGGCCAGAATGCCCCCACGGTTGTGGGGGGTGGCGACCACAAAGGGAATGCGGAGAGGGCGGGGCAGGCGGGAAAGGTACGGGGAGGAGAGAAGGCTCAGGCCAGGGCTGGGCGGGTGCCCTTCAAGGAGGGATGACCAGTGCTCAAGTCAGACAGATGTGGCCCTTGGAAAACAATGTCAGGAAGGGGGTGGGCGAACTCCATGCTGGTGGGCTGAGGGGGGAAAGGGAGTTAAGACAGGCAAAGCAATCGGACCATGGGAGGTGAAGGGAAGAGAAAAGAGGCGCTGTCTCAGGAGGGCAGAGATGAGGCACATGGTCTCCTCCTAGGGGAAAGAATCCCGGTGGAGGGGGAGCAGTTACAGACCTGGGGGCACAGGGCGGATGAGGGGCTGCTCAAGGGGCTGGAGACAGAGCGCCGGGTGAGGGAGGGGAGGGGAAAGGACCACCTGAGTCTGGCGGTTGGAGCGGGGGCTGCAGGTGGGGAGGGTGAGACCGCAGCACCCCTGGGCTGGGAGGGTCACCACGGGAGGGAAAGCTGGCATTCGGCCCACACGAGGACTTCTAGGTTGGAAATCACTTCCAGCCTCGCCGTGCCTCAAAAGGATCAAACGAAGGAGGATCAAATGAAATAACATATGTAAAAGTGCACCATGAGGGTAACGCGATACACACACGGGCAGGAGCATCAGCATCAAAACGTGAAAGCGCCCGGCGCGGGGTGGGTGCCTGATCAACACTGGCTGAACAGAACCGAACCCTGAGAACGAGACCACCTGGGGAGAGGGAGCCCGCTGCCCGGCTTTGGACAGGCCCCGGGGGCCTTCTCGGGAATGCCAGCAGCCCTGTCCTGTCCTCCCAGGGAGTGGGAAAGAGAGCTCTGCCCAAGCTGGGGGGTGGCGGGGAGTGCGGCATGGGGCCCCGGTCTGAACTTCCAGACACCCACTTGCAAAGTGGACACTTCCACTGGCCCGTTGTCTTGTCCCACCAGGAAAAACTCCACTGTGACGGTCTTCTTCTCCGGGCGCCGTGATGCCCCCGAGCGTTGGGTGAAGAGTGGGAAAGCGCGGGCCAGGGCACAGGCCGAGGCGAAGGCGTCCGACCGCTCACAGACCATCTGCAGCACAGAGAGCGGAGCTGTGGTGAAGGGGAGGGAAGCGGGGTTGGGGCAGGGGGATGGGACCCAGGGCCCAACCCATGGGAGCCGCCACCAGGAAGTGCTAGGGCCCCACAGCTGGGTCAGAGGCCACTGTGGAAACAATCTGGACGGAGACGCCCCAGCAAAGCCATCATCCCAGGGGCCTTCCCCGGAATCACTGTCCCACGATGTGAGAAGAAAATGTCAGCCACCAGATGGGGTCAACTGCCTCTTGAGACAGGAAGGCAGGACGTGCAGCGCTGCACAGCGGACACAGGCTCAGGAAGCCTGGGTCTGTGTCTCAGATCTGATCTGGGGTAGACCGTTCCGTCTCGGGACCCTCGGTATCCCCGGCAGCGGTAAGGCCGGGGTTGCACGGTGCGGTCGCGGCAGCATCATCCGCACCGGGGATACCGTGGGCCGGAGTGCTCTGCGGTCCGGAGGGCTGAGCCACAGGCCCCGGCCAACAGGCCAGCACGCAGCGACCCGAAGCTCGGGGGCCCGTGCGGGGCCAGCCCCTCAGAAGAACTCACCAGAATGCACCGATGGGTTCCCGGCGGCAGGCAGGTCCGCACGAGCCGGGTGACGAAATGCGCGGCCGAGGGGCTATTGTGCCGGCTCACCCTGGAGGGCAGGGCGGCCACGGTGGCATAGTTCAGGTAGAGGGGACAGCTGTCCGTGGGGCTGGGGTTGAGCGTGCTTAGGGCAGCCTGCCAGAGCTGCATCAGAAGGGGAGACACAAGACAGACACCAGCCTTTACAGGGCCGCCGGCCAGAGCCCTGCGCGCAGACGCCTGCCTCACTTGCTAAAAGGGCCCTTTTGCAGCCTCCCCGCGGCACCCAGGATCCCTAATTAAGAAGTGTCACATCTCACTAGATAAGCGCTGTGTGCGTACGCTGGCACGCGTCCACCCTCGTGGGATTCAACAGTGGGGACTTAAACGGCCAAGCTGGACCGTTTTTCTGCTAAAAACGCTGGAAACCTGCACTGGGGTGGGACGCAGCCAGGTGCCCCTGGAGGGGGGCGGGCGGCACCGCCACAAGGGTTCTGGAAGGTGGTGTCAGGGCCGCGCAGGCTGCCGGGGCCCGGCCCCTCGAGGGCAGTTCCTTCGCGCCTGGTCGAAGGACAGGCCAGCTCTGCCCACAAGCCTGCGGCCCGGGTGGGTGCGGGGCGCGCGCGGCCTCCGGGCGGGGCTGCTGGACGGGAGCCCGCTCCTCTGCTTCCTGGGAGGCGGGCGGCCCCGGGCCTCGCCGGCCGGCCTGCCCTACTGGGCGCGCCCGGGCCGGCGGGCGGGCGGGCGGGCGGGCTGGGGGCACCGGGCGGTCGAGGCGGGGCCTCCGCGGCCTCCCGGCCGGCCCGGCCCCGCCCGACCTCCGCTCGCCGGCAGGGCGGCGCATGGCGGCCGGCGCGGCCCGCTCACCTCCTCGGTGACCCGGGGCAGCAGCTTCCCGCGGACGTGGCTCCAGGGCACGCGGTGCAGGTGGTGCAGCTGCCCGAGCAGCAGCAGCGGCCGGCTCTGCGGGTCCGCGTCCCCGGCGCTCGCCTGGAACTGCAGCCCCACGCTCGCCATCTTCGCCGGCCTAAGCCCCCCGCCCCGGCCACCGCGCCCGCCGCGCTTGGGCTCCCGCTCCGGCCGGGCCTCGGCGCCGCCCCGGCCCTGCCCGGCCGCCGGCCCCGCCTCCCCCGCCGCTCCGGGCCGCTCGCGAGACGTGCAGGGCCCGCCCGGGGCGCGAGGGGGCGCCGGGCCGGCGGGGCGGGGGGCAGGCCCGGGCTGGGCGGCCCGGGGCCGCCCGGACCTGCAGGCCCCGGCCCGTGGCGGGCCCCGAACTCCGCCAGGCCCCGCACCGCAGGCAGTAGGCCCAGGCCCGGCCCCACCAGGCCCCATTCCCGGCAGGCCTCAAGCCCCGGCAGGCCTCAGACCGTGGCAGGCCCTGACCCTGGGGCAGGTCCCGAGGTGGGTCCTTCCGTGCTAGTGAGGAAACAGTTCTCCAGACGGTACTTCCGGGAAGGGGCCCCCCAGCCCCGGCAGGCTGCCAGCGGACCCTAGTGGACCTGAGCTCCAGCAGGTCCTGAGCAGACGCAGGCCCGACCTCAAGGCCACCCCAGCCCGTCCACCAGACCACAGTCTAGGTGGGCCCTGAGCCAGCCCAGCCCCGAGGAGAGGCAGGCCTCCCAGGGGTCTCTGAGCGGCAGTGGCGGTCCAGCTGGACCCTTCCCGGAGCCCTCGCCACACCCTGTCGCGTTTGGGCTGGCTGGGTGATTCTTGGATTCGGGCCAGCTCCCAGTCGCACGAGGCCCCCCCTGGCATGCTAGGCAGTGTACATAGTCCCCTTCTCCTTAGTGGGTTCCTGAACCTTTGTCAGACCCCAGTATTTGCCAGGCCTGTCCTGGATGTAACGAGGGCACCGGGGACTGGGTGTCCATTCAGGTTGCCGCTTCTAGGATGGCCAGTTATGAACCCAGGCATCACCTCGCCAGACCATCCCTTTGCGAGAAGCTGTCCCTGCAGCCTCCCACCGCGCTTAGGGAGAGAGGAGGGACAGCCAGTGGTTTACAAGACCCCTGAGCCCACCCCTCGCTGAGGAGGGAAGGCTAGTGGAGGGGCCCCTAGAGGGTGGGGGGCACCTGGTGGATGGTGAGTGTGCCCGGCTCCCACTGCGGCTCAGGTACGAGGGTCCGGGGGGTGGGGACCCAGTTGAGGAAGCTCTACCAGGAGTCATTTAAAGATAAACACCTGTCACTCCATCCCGTCCACATCCTGATTGCTCAAGGGTCTTTGGTTGGCACCCCTCTCTGCTACCTCAGCTAGTTCCATGCACCAGTCCTCTTATATTTAGAGTTTTCTCTTCATAACCAACCTTAAAAAGCAGCAGAGCCAACTCTCTAGCGTGGCAGCCAAGCGCCACGGCCGCTGACCTCCCAGCGTGTCCCTGACTCCCTGACTTGTGACTTGCGCCACCCACGCACGAGCCACACTCCCATCTTCCCTGTCTGCTCCCTCCACGTCTGTCCCTGGCACAGGGCAGACGGCCCCAAGCATCCCACGGACCAGAGCCTCTTTCTTCAGGGCCTGGCACAGAGCAGCCCTCAGTTTCTGACTGAGTGAAAGGAATTCCTTCGAAACCCTCAGCTTTCCCGACACAAAAGTCGGCGCTAATTGGAGCTTATTTTCCTCAAAAGATTTTAAAGCAGCTGAATGTTTTCACACATTTGTAAAGGGTACGAAGAGCATGTATGAAGATCTATCACCCCTTCTTCTGTTTGCAGATATGCTGCAGACAGGCGTGTGGGGCACTTGGGGGCGGTGGGGAGGGCTTCCTGGGAGGTGAGGGACATTAAGCCCTGGCCTGAGGGATGAAATAGGCCTTACGCAGGCTAACGGGACGGGACGGGACGGGGATGGGGGGAGGCACGGACCCCCGTGTCCACGGGGCTCTGAAACCAGAGTGTAAGAGCAGCGGGTTGCCAGAGACTAGGGAAGGAGCAGGGTCGGGGGACCAGGGAGTCTTTGATTCAATCCATAGACTTTTGCAAAGTGAGGGAGGATCTAAGCCACATTTGAGAAAGCCAGATCTGGCAGTGTTTGTGTACAGGGAGTTGGGGGGCGGGAGGGGGGCAGAGAAACTGCTGGTAGACCATCTTTCCCTTTAGAATTCTTCCGTATTTAATAATAGACTGAATAACCCCGATGGCCCCAAGAAAGGGTGAACAAGATGATTAAATGTAACCAACATTTATTGAACACTTACGTACACAAAGCAAGAGAAAATGGTAGATGCTTGTTAGAAGCAGATATTCCTGATTCTGGTTTTAAGCCATCCCTGAATCGAAGAAATCCAAACTAAACAGAACACTAAGGAATTATTCCACTTCAAACGCCTGCCAATTTCCTCAAGATGCCGCTTGTGACAGATATAACTATATTCCAGGAAAGTACTTTCCCCTTTTCTCTGCAGACTCTGCAGACTTCAACATAAATAAGACAGGCCCCACTTTGTTTAGATAAATTTTTATGAAGGTATTAATCCTGAGCTTAGTATATATTTCACTGTCAATGAAAAATTCACCTCAATTTAATTTTCTTAAAAAATGAAAATTAGAACAACTTACCAGGCTCTTTAATGCAACCCAAGAAGTAACTCATGTTTTTGATGACTTGAAACTCATTCCAAACTCAACTGGGTCTTCAGACTTTTAATTTAGGAGTTGAGGAAAAGACTAAAATCTTCTGGAAGAAATCAGAATAAAGTTCCCAGGACATATTAGGAAGTTTTTTGGTATAGGTTACACACTAGAACATAATACTTAAGTCATATCATGTAAGATGGCTCTCTGTGTATGAAATGTGCATTTTTGTGTTAATTTCATGCCAGAGTTTACCTATATAAAATCAAAACATATGAGTACCAGTTCTGAAGAGCTTCAGGCCAGGTCAGGCTTTGGGGATGTGCAGCAGTGTGTGTGTGTGTGCGTGCGCGCACATGCGTGTGTGCGTGTGTGCACGTGCGCACAGGGGTGAAGGAACAAACACAGCAGTAAAACCAAGAAATTCAGTCACTGGGAGGAGACTGAGTTTGGATGAGATATTTGAGCTGGGTCTTGAGGGCAGGTGTGCCGGCCAGTCTGATCCCTGACAAGGGAATCGCTCACGCGAAGACCCAAAGTACTACTAACGGGCAGGGCACATTCTGGAACCACCGTGGCTCCCGTGGCTGCACATAAAGTGTGCGTGAGATGTATGCTGAGCCCTGGCCTTTGGACTTGACCTTGCGGGCCACTGAAAGCCAGTGGACGTGCCTCAAGGGAGGGCTTGTTCCTGGTTGAGAATGACCTGCTGCTTCTTATTCGCAGAGGATGCAGAGGAAGGCTTGGCTCCAGCCACCTCCCTCCATGGAGCAGCTGGCCTGCAAGGGAGCTCCCATCCAAGAAAGGTGGTGGGTGACCCGTGCATGACCTCCCTGGAGGCTGCCTGTGTCCAGCGTGTGCCCTCCATCACCACGCCTGGACCTCAGGGAGCCTCCCAGTTACATTTTGTAAATACTGCGTCAGACGTGGCAACTAGAAGATTTGTATGTTCCCTCAAGGATTGAAAATTAACTGATTGCCATAAAAATCACATTTCCCTAAACACTTTTTTGAAAAATGCATGAACTTATGGAAAAACCAGTACAATGAATATGCGCTTCACCTAGGTTCATATATATGTGTATGGATGTGTATGGGTGTATATATAGGTATTTTTCTCTGCATCATGTAAAGTTAGCTGCACACACTTAACCCTAAATGCCTCTGTGCATCTCTCTTAGGAACAGGGACACCAGCCCCCATGATGACAACAGCCATGGACATTTAACACAGAAGCCATTCTATCACCTAATATGCAGTTCCCATTGAAACTCCTTTAATTTGTCCCCAAAATGTCCTTCATGGCCTTTTCCTCTTAAATCCAGAATCCAAGTAAGGATCAGGCGTTCTGCTGGGTTGTCAAGCCTCTTTGGTCTCCTTTAATCCAGAACAATCCCTGCCTTTGTCTTTTCTGACATTGACGCGTCTCACAGAAGGTCCCCACAGTCTGGACTCCTCTGATGGTTTCCTTATGATTAGATTCGGGTTAGATGTTTTTGGCAACAGTGCACATTGTGTTTCCCACTGGGCCCCATCAGGAACCGCATAACCTAGGCTGTCTCGCCTTATTGGCCAAGGCTGGTAACTTGGTCTAAGCGGGGTCGGCCAGATCTCTTCATGGTGAAGGCACACTTCCCCCTTTATACCGAATAGAATGGAAATCAGCTTCCTCTTTATAATGTGTGGAGTGGCACTCTGAGACGATGAGAATGTTCTGTTTCCTGACAACCTTTCCCCCATGGCTTTCAAATCCAATAATGATCTCTGCCTGCATCAAGGACTGGTTGCAGCATGGTTATTTTCCAGCTAGCTCATCCCTTCTACACTTGCTGCCTGGTTTTTTTTTTTTTTTTTTTTTTGCGGTACGCGGTCCTCTCACTGTTGTGGCCTCTCCCATTGCGGAGCACAGGCTCCGGACGCTCACGGGCCCAGCCGCTCCGCGGCATGTGGGTTCTTCCCGGACCGGGGCACGAACCCGCGCCCCCTGCATTGGCAGGCGGACTCCCAACCACTGCGCCACCAGGGAAGCCCTGCCTGGTACTCTTGAGTAAAGAAGCCCATCACCTGTGGAGGTCTAGGGCCAAAATGAAAATGCGGAGCCTCTTTTTCAAGATGGTGACAGAAGAGCATTGAACCCAAGACAGGGCCTGGGCGACTGCAGTGGCTGCAAGCCCAGGATGCCGGCCTTTCCCCCACTGAGGACATACGTAAGTGGGTATCTTTCAGCGTCTCTGCTCCAAGCGTCCCCACTTAGGCCGATGAGAGCCCAGCAGGCAGGCTCCTGTCTTTTTCCCATGTCCCTATCCGTTTTTGTGTACTTCTGTCCTTTCTGGAACAATAAGATGACCCCCGGGCTCACAGTGTCCCTTCCTTGCCCCACATCTACAGCCAGCCACTTCCAAGGAACCCTGTTTCCTTTTGGTTGGGGGAATGGCTGGTAAGAAAGTAAGAGCTTCCTATGGAGAAACCCAGAACTGCATTCCAGGTGTGCTCACAGCTCCTTGGGTGTCACCGCTCCCAATCCTTCTAGAGGACAGCAGTAGAATTTGTTTTATAGGGACACTCAGTTGTTCTTTCCTACAACTCTCGCCAAATAGCGTCCACTCCTGACAACAAACCTACCGCATCAAGCTTCCTTCCTCCCCTCCTTCCTTCCTTCCTTCTTTCCTCCCTCCCTCCCTCCCTCCCTCCTTCCTTTCTTCCTTCATGTTCTTAGAATGTATCCCACTGAGATCTTCAAAGTTTACTTCGTGTCTGTGTGGTCTGTCTATCTGACGTCCATCTAGATTCCTGTTTCTGTTTGTATTCAACATAAGGGTTTGCTGGGTCAACTGAAGTAAAAACGCACAACGTGAGAGCCGTGCGTTCAGTTCTATTTGGGGACTCACTGAGGACTCTAGCCCAGGAGCTCTGAGGAACTGCTCCAAAGAGGTGGGGCGGGGGGAGGTGTCAGTATATATGTGATATTGGAGAAGGGGTAGGTGCTATCAAGCACACGTCTTGGTAGAAGGTTACTATTAGTCACGAGGAACAGATACCTCAGTTCAAGATTTCAGCACTTTTCTAAGTATGGGAAGATACAAGAATCTAGGTTCATGAAATTTTCTCCTGAAAAGATCTAACTATCTGAGGGCCTGTTCTCCTTGTTTTCCCAGAGCACAGAGGGCCTCATTCCTGATCTCCACCCTGAATTCCTTTCAGGGTATATGGTAGGTAGAACTGGATGACGGGCAACATTCTTTGTTTTACAGCTGTTTTGTAGTTTTTTTTACATTTTCAGTTTTTGAACACGTAAAACATTTGTACGGTTCAAGAGATGAAGCTGTAAAAAGGAACGCTCAGAGAAACCTCCTGTCCCACCCCTTTCCGCATTCTCCCACAGTAACCATTTTTATTACTTTTTAGTTTATCTTTCTTGTTTCCTTTTGAAAAAAAAAAAAGATGATATATATTCACGGATCTTACACAAAAGACAGCATATTGCACGTCATCTTCTGCGCTTTGCTTTAAAAGCACATTCTGTAGTCTCATCTCAAGTCCTGTGTTTGTTTTTAACCTTCCAGGATCAGTGGGACGACAGAATGTGTTAATAAAAACGTTACTAGTGGAATCATTTATGAACAACAAAAAGCATGCCTTCTTAGCATCAGTTTTCGGGGCTTCTCGATAAAATGAGGGCTGAATGAGTTGCTCTCGGAGCCCCCTGGCCGTGCTAGCAGCCTAAATGATTCTCCCAGGAAGGGGAGAGTGTCAGATAGTAATGACCCTCATGTCTCGGGAACTAAATTTCTATTTACTTCTCAACACCTGCAAAATTATTTTTGTGGTTGTAAAAGTTTTCAAGGGCATATTGAAGACCTGGAGCCTGGGGATGGGGTGGCTGAAGGAAGTAAGAGAGAAATCATTAACAGACCAAACGTGGTTCCACATTCCTTGAAGCAAACTCAGCCTATAAAATGGAGATGTATAGGAAAGCGAAACGAGGGGTCCGTGTTTATTTTGATCAAGAAATCGTTTCTTTAGGAAAAGCTTCCCTTATAGGATCCTCTGAAGTAGTAGGCTTCTCGAGTGCCTTGAAAATGACTCAGTCTTCAAAAACCTGAGTCACATTTTTTTTGCAGAAACACTCTTGTGTAAAGGAACACGTCTATCTTAGTATCTAAATGTGGATCTCTTCAAAAGTAAAGACGAATCCGAATCTGTTGCTGATGATTTTGGTAGAGCTGAGCAGTGTGGAGGTGAGGCTGGGGGAGGGAAAAATTCACCAGAAATCGTTGGGGTTTTTTTTTTTTTTAAGGCCCATGAGAAGGAAATTCAGTATTTTTTTCTCACTGATTCTGGAAGGCTCCATATTTTGGGCCGGTTCCTAGTCATGGATGGGAAGCACAAAGATGCAGCAACCTTGCACGTATTACCATGCAGGTTAAAATGCTAGGTTTGAAATCAGAACACTTATCCCTTCTCGGTGATTTACGAAACTTGAGTGACATTATAACCCAAACAGAGTAAAACGCATTCCAATCAGGTCTGTGGTTCTCCTAACATCTTCATAAATTCAGTAACACTTAAACATCACCTATGAGAACCATAAAAAGACATTCTGAAGGCTTCTTCTTAAAACGTTGGGAACATGTAGTAAGTACGCACTATAAAGTACTGTTTTTAAAACATGATTGATTTGTGACATTATAAATTCAGCAGCACGTGAAACCAAGTTGTGTATATACCAAGAGTTCCCCTCTTTTTTTTCCCTTTCCTTTAAATGAGAGGCTACTCTCCATCCTCCAGTACTCCTGGGGCCATAGAACAGGGAGAGGAGAGGTGGGCGGGGTACAGTGTCAGGCGCGGGGGGCTGCGGCAGTCCGAGGGGAAGGAGTGACAGGGCTGCATGGCAGCCAGCTCTGGCACTTAGCAAGTCAGGGTGCACGATCTGCTGTGTGTCTGCACCTTCGCCAGGGACTTTCGCCTGCCGCTGTTGTGCAAAAACACACGACGGGTGCCTCCACAAGGCAGGACGTTAAGTGTTGAAGTCCAGTGTAAATTTAATTATTAGCATGAACTGAAGGTACTGTCATCGTTTAACTCAGCCGACCTTTTAAATGGATAACCAACCTTGAGGCTTAATTGGATTTAAAAAAATCAATTTCTAGCCACTGCCTATCGTGGAAATGAAGCGCTACATTCTCAGGCAACTGTAAAATCAGTTCTGCTCGAGACTGTTTTTTATTATTTACAACGTCAACATGACACGATCCATCTTGGTCAGCGTTTTATGCAGACGTACACCTTTTATGCGGACAACCGCAGATGGACACGTACGCACACCGAGGCATATCACAAAAGCAGCGTTACTGTCTGCTGGGCGGCAGCCTTAGTCATCGGCAGCCAGCTCTTCACACCAATTACACGAAAAACTGAGCTCGGGGTAATGACATACCGCTGTTGGCAAATCTCTCTTAGCCTCAGTCTGCTCTAATCTTTGTAATAAGAAAAAAAAAAAATCCTTGAGGAAGCTTTTACCAAATCACATCTTGACCATTAAATCTTTCTGGAAGAAGGTCATTTAATTTTATGGAAAGAAATGAACAATGAAAAGGGCATAAGCAGGAACAGTACTGGTCTGGAAATTGGGAAGTCGAAGATTCTAGTTCCCGCCGTGCGTTCCACTAGTCTCGTGACCCTGGCAAACCCTCTGTCGGCTCTCAGTTTCCCCATCTGGAAAAGGGGGAGGTTTGGCGGGGAGAAGGGGGGCTGCTCTATTTCCCTAACAGCTGATGAAAATGGAGGTCTATTATGGTGCCGAATCAGAACACCAAGTTAAAAAAACAAACAAACAAAAACAACCATTTGATTCCCTCAGCACTTCCTCTGAGCAAAAGAGATCAAATGATGCAAACCAGAGCCCTTCTGCTTCCATTACAACAATTACAAAATGAGAGAAATAGTGATTCCTAAGGGCGGAATTTGGACAATTAGCTAAAAAGCAATTTTAGCATAACAGTTGACAAACAGAGATCACTAAACCCAGTGGTCTAGCTTAACTAAGCCCGATTTACATGTGCACCGCACTGAGTGGAGTCTCACTTAAATGGTCCATTTTAGCCAGATTGCAGAGCTGAAACGGGGGCCCACACAATTATCTTAAACATTCAGGGCAGGCCAGAGAGCTCATTTGGACAATTGGACAAACGGTTATTTTCTTTTGCCTCAACTGACCAGATAATTGTACACAAATCCCTGCCATTTGACGCTGTGGAATGTCCCTTTGTGTTGGAAGAAGACCCAGCCACGGACCCGTAGACCGCCGTGGGGGTGGTGCGGAGTCGGGGGACGGGATGCGCGCGGCACACGGCTGATGCCCACCGTCCGACTCCAAGTCCTGAATCGGAGACACCTTCGGACGAGCAGAGGCTCTACACTCCCCCACCAGCACCCTCATTAGTTCTAACACCCATCATTTCGAAGGGGGTTGTTGTCTCCCAATTTAAAAACAAAACTAAACAAAAACATCAGGCAGCAGGGTTCGAGGTGGCACCTGGGTGGTGGAGGGAACGTGGAGAGAGGAAACGAGGAGTTTTTAAAGGGCTCACACACACAGGGATCTACACCTCGGGCCCACACGTCCACGTGCGCACAGCGCTGAGTTTCAGAGTGTAGCTAACATCAAACAAACCGAGTGTGCCCCTCTACATCTTAGGAGGAGAGGACACTTAGGATTACCAGCCGATAAATTAGCACCATCCCATCCTCCCTACACCCGACTAATAAGTGTCCGATCTGTGGAGACAGCGAGCCAGTTTCTCTGCATGGGTCCCACATTTGACTAGAACAGGGGGTCCTGATGACCAGAGTTAATAAGCCAGCAAGTAGAGAAACACGCTACCCAATAAATGCAGAAGCAGATGATGGCAGGCTGGGTGAGTCGTTCTGCTGTGGCTACACAGGTGTGACGGACAAACCAGGAGGGATTCTAGGCTGCTCCGACTCCAGGTTACCATCACAGCTCTGAGAAGGCGCTCAGGACACTGACAGGGGCAACTACTCGCAGCCTGTCCTCCTACCGTCAGTGTGTGTCCCTGAGAGGAACCACCCAACGGCCCACACGCGACACAGTCACGCCTGAGGGTCGGCACCCAAGGAGCTCTCTGCCCAGCAGGCAGTGTTTCCAATCACTGTACCTGCGCGTACCCGGAGCACCACCTCAAGAGAAGGCCACCAAAACCTCAGCGGGAACACGACCCACGAGGCTACCGCTCAAGGAACACACACGTCCGGCAGAGCCCACGCGTGTGGCCGCTTCTACCGTGGCCCCACCAGGATGGAGCGTTTCTTCGGTGTGTATCCTCGGAGAGTGGACTTGATCGTGGACAGAGCCAATGGCTGATAAGCAAGCTGGGGGGCTGTGGTTCTAGTCCAAAGACAAGGTGAGCGCACAGGAAGAGGAGGCTGCTTCTTCCGTGGGGATCAGCGGGCTCCAAAGACACCGTGTTGCCTGGGGCACCAGCGACCTCCAAGGACTGAATGCCTGGCGCCCAAGGAGACCGCCTGCAGAGTCAGCTCCCGCTTCCATGTGTGCGGACCCTGGGGTGTAGCTAAGAAGACACACGCCCGGCGCGCCCCGATGGCATCTCTCGCCAGGCATACACGGGTGAGAGTCAGCGATGAGTTAACAGAGAACCATCCCGGCCTTGGAGGAGCCCAGGACGTTCGAGGGGAAATACGGTCCTGGCTTTGAGTTCGACTGGCAAACACCACCTCTGAAATTTTCGGATTAATAGGATGGGCCACGTTCAAAGTCATTTAGAAGTTCAAGTCTCCCGGAGCCCTTGTGTACGAATTACTTCTCAAAAAGGCACACGTAACTACGGTTTTATCTAAGATCTCCAGTGTTTCTTGGTATGTATAGAAAGCATACATTTTCATAAGGAAAGTAATTATCTGTCTTTTTGTATAGTGGATAGCAAATCGATTGGTCCCCTTGAAAGCATCCATTAGACAGAAAGATGGACTCTCAGACACTGAGACAAAGGCCTCGGCACAAAACAAACAGTCATCAGCCCAAACGATCACAGAACAGGCCAGGCTCTCCCGAAACACAGACGCACATGAAGAAAACATGCACCCCATCGTTAAAATTAATACTAGGATAGCAGGATGTTCTTTAATCTGCACGACTGCTTTATTGTACAAAAAGTTTCCAGTAACAGTAAATTAGTTTTAAAAAAAGGACAAAAAAAGTCATTTTAGATAGAAGCGCTTCACTAATTGCTTTATTTAAGCACACAAGAAAAAAAGTCTTATCTGACCAATTAGGTTGGAAGGGTTTTATTACTTTTAAGAAGCCATTAGCCAGGATAAAACACTGAAAGCGCTTGTGTCAAAACAAATAAATAATGCTTTCTCAGTTAGCAGAGAACGCAGTAAATTCGTTAAATTAGAGACGTATGCGGCTTCACACCCATGGTGGGCGAGCCAGCACCTCCCCGCAACCCCAAATTAATAAAACAAGAGACAGTAGCTTTCAGTTACGATCTCCCGGGAAAGATCAGGAGCTTTGGGGAACTGACAGTCAATGTCTACGTTTCCCCTCTCCAGCCCTGGTCAACAGAGCCACCCAGGGCACGTTAACAGGGGGCAGGGGTCCGGGCTGCGCCCAGGGGAGCCCTCCCTGTGGGTCCTCTTCTCGGGGCGCACTCCAGGCGAGGGGAGAAACTGGGCAGGCCATCACCGCCACCGGAGCTGCCGGCAGGAAAAGGAGGGCGAGAAGGACCCTCAGGTGCCGGGATGCTGAGTACTAACCTGCTACCTGCAACGCTGCCGCGCTTTCCGCAAGTGAAGGCTCAGCAGAGCAGTACAGTGCTTTGCGGTGCGTGGGCTCAGGGCCACTTCCCCACCTTGGGCCACAGTGGTGGCAGCGGACGGCTGGGCTTTAGCTGGCACTGCACTGGATCCGGTCAGCTGCCCGGATCCCACACAGGATCCTTCAAACCATTCCTAGTCAGATTCATACTTTTACCCAAATGAGTTGGGTAAAAAACCCAACTCTAGTCACCCTATTCACTGAAAATAAATACAAATGAACAGTGATCCTTTCTTAATGGGTCACTTTCCTTCAAACTTGAAAAGCTTCAGCAGTAACCCATATCACCATCGCAGACTGTCTGGGAGGGAAGCCCCTCATCTCGACAGCCCCACTCCTAGCAGCAGCTTGACTCCATGAGGTCAAAACCGTTGAGACGAAAGACGCCTACAGCTACTCTCGAGGACCGCAGAAGCCCCCCGTTTCAGGGGCGATCGAGGAGGTGCTGGCCTCTTATCCCCTGACCTTCTTTCCCAATAAATAACTGTCAGGGAATGCCGTGCTATTTCCTGAAATGCCAGGGGCACCTTTAGATCCTCCTACAGCCACATCAGTAATAAGAAAACCAGTGACTGCCCGGCGTCGTAAACCACTTGGGAAGGGAAGGCTGGGGCAGGGGTCTGGGTTTTAAGCCCATGATCTGTTTGGACAACTTGAATCTCGGGACTTGAGTTTCAATTTCTGGAAATAACTTCAAAGTCAATCCTAGAGAGACATTTTATGTGACTGGTCCAAATTAACGGCAGCACATTTAATGAGATCATGCTCTTTTAAAACATTTTAAGAAAGGTAAAAATCATGGAAAGCCATTGAAAATGATGCAAAGACCATTAAAACAATACTGGTGTCTCAAGACCAATTAAAACATGAACAACTTCAGTTTTCAAAGTTATCATCACTTTCCACATTATTCCACAGGTCCAGGGATATATTCAAGCACCATATTGATAATAGGTAAGTAAACAACGAAGTCCTACGTTGGCGATCTGATTCACGCGCACACAAACGAGGGGCTTTTCTAGGCAGGATTTTCACAAATTGCAAGAATAGGCCCACTTTCGGGGCATGGTAAGTGGCAATGGAAAGGCCAATAAATCAAACCACTGGTGGAATATTTTACTTTGAAATGGAGTGATGTGTGGTTAATAATTTGAGACCCACTAATCCTATATGGGGTGACCCATTTAGAATGGCCTCTGTGTAAATTCACAGTTCATTAAATGGTGTCTGGTTTGAACAGGTCATTAAGTAGTGAGTACATAAGCAGTGCATTGAGCAAGGATGGCTGGGGACGAGCACAGGGACACACCGGCTGCTTCTGGCGACTTTCACAACACTACCGGGCTTCCTCTCAATGTGAGGTTATTTCAAATCACCAACTTTTAAATTTAGGCGGTTTTGCTTAGTAACCCCTTTTGGTTACAGGAGAACATGCAGTGCACAAATTTTAGATGAGGAATACTCCATTTACAATTAATTTAAACTTATAAAGCTGTTTTAACTGGCCCATCTAAATGTGTTAATTAACATCAATGATGGTTTCTTATTTTTCACACTTTGTTACTCTGATCATTAACAGTGATGGAAAAGCTAAATTAAGTTAATGGGGAATGGATTATAAATTCTTAAAGGACTTCTCAGTTTGTTTTCAACTGGAAAATATATCGAGAAAAATGAAGAGGCATTTTTGCCTTTACTCATAAATTTTTGGTACCAAATTTCTTAAAAACCAGATGGTTTAAAAAAAATTTTTCCAAAAATTATTTTAACATGCTGCTCAGACGTGACTGCTAAAAAAAATAGCACATACAGATATAATATATTGAACAGCGTGAGGAGGCCTGTGAACCTTCAACTCGTTTTCTCTTTCTAAAAAAAAAATATATTATAACTGAAGAGAGAACTCATCTCTAATCTGCAGCAGTATCCAAGGTCCTTCAAGTGTTGACAGTGAAGGAAAACCAGAAGCCCCTTCCCCTCGCGTGAGCACGACTGTGCGGCCGAGTCCATGGAAACGCTCGTGGCCCCGACGGGCCCGGGGCCGCGCCTCCTCAGGAACCCGCGGGCGCCGGGCGCGCGCACCCGGGTCCACGCGGGCCTCACACACCGACCCCACGCTGCTCAGTGCGACTTCACGCCGACGAGGACAACAATGAGGACAATGATGATGACAAATAATATTAAAATCACAAGCATCTTCCGATTCTTCTTTTGATACTGCTCTGCCTACAGAGAGAGGAGGGAAAAAAGGCCGTCATTTTCCCCCAAATCCCAAATCGTGTCTCGCTCACTTCCAGTCCTAGGCCTCTGGCTGCACCCACACACCCGACACCTCTGCCACCGGCTCCATCACCACGATCCCTGCCATCAGCTCCCGCGGGTTCAATCCACACGAGTCCCAAGACCCCGGAGCTCCCTATTTACCCGGCTTCGCTAACGCCCGCGCTGGGGACCCGCCATCACACGGAGGCCGCCGGAGAGGCAGAAGGCTCTGCTTTCAGATCCCTGTGGGCCGCTTCTCCTTACTTCTCCTTCCACTGACCGCAAGGACCCACTCTTTCAACAGAAGCCTCTCACTTCCGGACACAGTTCTCTGGATAAACGCACAGCTCCTTCACTAAGAAATCGAACACCTGGCTAAAGTTACCACAGCCAGCAGGGATGGAACCGAGGGTCCCAAAGAAGCTTGTTTTCTACCTCCTCTGAATTTGGGAACAAGAAGAAATTCAACCTTTGAAGTAGAAACAGGAAAGTTGGCCCTGTGGCATCAAGCGCAGAAACAACCCACCGAGTCCAGTGCTGTGCGTCCGGTGACACGCACGCCCGTGGTGCAGAATGTGACCCACAGAAAGGAGAGGGGAGAAGAGAGTCGTGAGGGGGTCACTGCCCACGTCGGGGAGAGCACGTCCTGCCCTTCCGTGGACAGTGCTGCTTCACAGTGAAGGTGAAAGCAAGGAGACAGCCTGAGGGCCGTACCTGCTCAGAACGTGCAGCCTCCTCTGCCCTACTTCCCCGTCCCCACCAACCTTCTGACCAGGACGTCTGTTTCCTAAGCGAGCCTGCCCGCCCACCAGGAGCCACTCAGCCACAGGAGGAAACCTCAGCGCAGACAGGTTCACCCGTCTGGAGAGCCCGGCCCGTGTGGAGCAGCTCCCAAGGCTCCATCAGCCTCAGATGAGCCGACCGCCAAGGCAACGGCCAGCCGTGCCTGGAGAAAGAGGACGGCGCGTGCTTAGTTTTCTAATAAGTAACCTGCAACACCACGGAAGCTGACACCAAATGGTATACTTCGAAACCTCTCAAAACGGTTTATAAAGCAGAACCTTAAACAAAATTTTTAGTTCCCACTAGATTTGTACACTCGCGCGGAGAAAGTTTTTTCCCTTTATCTGTGTTATATCAAAAAACAAGTTTCGCTAGTTTTTATTTAAGAAACTTCAAAACCGATGCGTAATTCAACAGCATATGAAAGGCCGGGCATTACAGAGTGACAAACTGAAGTTAGTTTTCACTCTTTTAATATACAAAGCTTGGCAACCGAATGAACCCAACGCTTAAAAAGCCCTCTGCATGTACAAGGCCAGCCTCTTTTTTCTCAGTCTATGCTGGAGCGCCATTCCCCATCCGGCATGTGGTGACAAAAGCACGTGGAAGAGGCAGTGAAGGGCTTCTGGTCAGACCTATGCGAGGTCTTTCTGTAAACCTGACACTACCGTCAGATACGGCCATCTCTGCCACAGGAAGTGGCTGGTTTCAGAAAGGTGATAGAGAAGTACGTTAGTGAATGTACTCGGAAAAATGACCATTATATACGGCTAGGGGTACTGCTAGGTCTCAAAGACATGAGGAAATGGACACAATTTATTTTATTTGTGAAGTATCACATTCCTTTTAAAGGAAACATGCACCCAATTATATATGAGAGTCACTCAGCAGCGTATGTGTATGTTTCTCATAACTCATTACAGGATTTTTAAGATGTTTTCCATCTATTTTTAACAAATATCATGAAAAACATTCCTGAAACAGCCACTTTACTATTAGCCAAGAATCAGAGAGCTAGTACTCTCACTTCAACAAACTACTCTTTCCTCAAGGTAGTACACAGATATACTGCGGTAATTAAAAGGGAAAATTAGATTTTTATCTCCTCCAGAATGAATCCCCACCAGCAATTTATCAGAAAAGTATCACAACAAAGAGAGGCCTGAGTCAGCAGCAACAAGCAGATAGAATGCTCGACACGTATTTTAACAAATACCCACTCAAGTCGATTTCCTAAAACAAGAAGACCTAAACAAGGAATAAAACACTTTCTAAAAGGGAGAAAACCCCAATTCCTTCAGAATTCCCTGTCACGAAAGGGGATTCTCGGCAATTTCAGACCTGCGTGTGAGGTACACCCGGAATCATTAACTGCAGGAAAATGGCAACAGTGCACGTGGTCGGCTCTGAATAAAACGACATGGTGCATTTTTACAGTCCTATCTCGAGCCGACGGCAGACGAGAATGCCGAAGACAGTTATGATGGAAGAGAAGCCTCTCATGAATTCTTGATATCTCATAATAGTTCTTCAAATTCTCAACCACTGAAAGATATGGCATTACCTTGTGAAGCTGTTTCAAGCCATCTTCAGTTTTGATACAGGACTGTTCAACATTATAGTCGATTCTATCAAGGACGGTACCCTGAGTAATAAATGACAGTTACAGACGATCAACAACCACAACTGGGAAAACGGAACTTCAAACATAAGAGATGCAAATTGCAGACATCATTATCCACAGAATTATCTGTTTTACTTAACTGTGATGAAAAGGTACACACTGCCAGGTCTGGAATCCATCACCGTGCAATATTAGGCACTCACAGTGGCAGGCTGCTGCACTAGTTGCAATCAAAGTCTAGCTCAGGAGAAAGAGATACTGACAAATTGAGGTTTCTTTTTTGGATTTAGCCATTGCAGGATATGCCATATTCAGACTTACTGGGGCTTTAAAAAATATACGGTTCAGTGGAAATAGGCTCTGAGTGGTGAAGGGCTTGCGTCTGTGCCCGTCTGTTGCTTAAATACTTGGATTCAAGCAAGCAGAGAGGGCCAGTTAAGCCAGGCCTGGTTACGATGAGGTCTGGAAATTGACTATCATGTCCATAAACGTCAGTCACCATGTGGCTCCACGGGTCAGAACAAACACGGTGAGCTCCAAGCCACATGTAAAATTACACACTCGCCTCAGGGAGAATTTTGTTTTTAATTGTTTAATCTCTTGGTTCAAACAGGAAGAAGGGACACTGGGCTACGCAGAAGGACAGGGCTGTGAATGGAAACGTGCTGTGTTAGGAGACGACAGCAAGAGCAGTTCCGTGGGAGCCTCGGGAGTAATTAATGTAACTAGATCTCCCAGAGCCTCGCCACTCCATTCTGAGGCTGGTTTCAGGGGGATCAGGACCCAAATCCCTGCTGGCAAGATAATAAAATACCCTAATCAGATTGCAACAGCGAACAAACAATTTAATTCTACTCAAGAGCTAGTGGTTCCAGTTGCCATTACACAATAACCTGCCAAAATTAGAAGGGAAACCTTATCTATTGGCAGAATCACTGCTGAGCATGGGCAGACCAACCAGGCCCCCACCGTGGGGTGCTCCCATAAGCACCCTTGGGGTAGAGGCAGAGACTAGGAGAACTGTCACTGACATTTGTTTTTTATCTAAAAAAAAGTTTATTAGTGTTTTTATGGGGAACGATAGCAGTATATGTACACAATCCTTCCACACACATATACATACATTCGGGGAGTAGGTTCAAATCGTTTTCCTGACGGAAGTGCAGAACCAGAAAAGTCTGGAGAAGGACTAGATACTATGGCAGGAAAGCCCGGTGGGGAGGCAGGTAAGTTCACGTACCTGTTCTGCAATCATGGCCCCTAGGTCCCTAAATATCTCGTTTAGGTCGCAAATAGACTGCACGATGCGGCCAACCTCCCGCTCCCGCGCGTCCACCATCAGCGTGCTCTGCCCCACCAGCGCCAACTGGTCATCTGTGAAACCCTAGCAAAACAAAAAGGACGAAATGTGTGCGTTAGCTTCCACTCCCCTCAGGAAAGCTACGGTGTACCATTTTAGATGTCGCTGAAAGGAAATAAATTCTGAAACTAGTGCTATAAAGCACATAAACCACAGATAAGCGCTTATTCTTCCCTAACAGGAAAGATCCGAATTCCCCAAACAAGCGGGCTCTAAAGCGCTAGCGGCCAAAGCAGGGGACACAGAGAACCCCGCGTTTGCAGCTACCCAAGGGCTAAGGAGCAAAACCACCGGGGAGAAGCCTGCGCACCTCTGGGTTCTTCCCAGGAGTGGGGTGGGCAGACTGCTTTCCGGAAGGTTCTGGAAGGCAGATGACAAGGTCTCCCTGCAGCCTTTGGAAAGGAAGAAGCAGTATGGCCCCCATGACCGTTCTTCCGCCGGCTGCAAAAGCCACTTGATGGATGTGCACGTCACGCAGGGCTGATCCATTTGCATCGCATGGAAGTTAAAGGTCCACGAAGAGAAGGAAAACAGACCGGCGCGCAAATGCACAGCAGTCAGTTCTGCAGCCCCTCACGTACCCGATCGTAAAGAGTATTATCGTCTCCATCGTCCATCAGTGGCACTGATGTATCAAAAAAATGCTGGGATCTTTCCTCTCGATTCTTCAGGCCTATCATGGATAGGAATTCACTTTACTTGAATACGTAAACCATCCTGGTTACTGTCCCACCATTAAAAAGGGGAAATCTAGAGTAAAACTCAACAGTCAAAATGGAGACATTCTTAGCAGCTTTAAAAGAGCCCTATCTCACCTCCAACAGAGGTGGGGGGGACAGTAAAGGACTACAAACATGCAACAGTATGGAGTACTTGGGGTTATCTGAGACAAAAGTCACACCGTAAATGTGTATAACTCACTGGACACCAAGTGAATGACAAAATGACACAACCATGTGAGAATCTCTAAGAGAAGCAGAAATATTTAATCTAACTGCTGTTACAAAACATTAAAAAAAAAATCAACATCTCTCCCTAAAACCATCTCTAGTAGAATTCCAAATGGCCCTAGTCAAATTTTAGAAATAGTAAAATTAAAACACAAATATGCCAGTTGTCAGGAGGAGGGAGAACTAGTTTTGGGGGAGCATGTGGGGATACTATTGATTACAATGGCAATAAAGGAAAAACCAGTTTATAGGGTAATCAGAATGAGGGTGTAGCTGAAGGCTGACTTGGCACTATTCAGGAAGGAAGGGAGGCCGAGTAAATCACTGTGCCTGGGGAGAGAACGTTTGTTTAAACTACTCCCAGGAAAGGTGTTGAGACGCTCTCTCAAATACTTCTTGTTGTGCAAATACGAAGCTTTAACATGATTACAACTGTTCTTTACCTACTTAGCAGCAGCTCTTCCACCCCTAACATCTAGAAAGCTACAAGCTTTTAAAATGTGCCAGACTGATTTTCAAATACTTTAAACTTGACACGGCCTATGTTTCTGTTTTGCTCTTTTTTAGATGAGAACGATTAGACACCCTGTCGCCGTGGTTTCAACCTGGGCATGGTTTCCCATTGGGGGCGGAAGGGAGCTCCTTTCTGTTCCGTAAGGTGGGAACGTGCTCAAAAGCTAACAACGAAAGGCACAGGACAAAATGGAGACTAGTAGCAAAAGAGAAGGGTAAAAACACCAAGCTGTTGCAGGCTCTAACGCCGGAACCCCCGTTACTCACGAGGCCCTGCACGGGCGGACACTCACGCTTGAGGTAGCCCGACTGCGCGCGCCGGAAGCGGGCGGACAGCTCCTGCAGAGTCTGCGCCAGGGAGCCCACCACGTTGCGAAGCAGCCGCTCTTCCTGCTCCGAGCAGGCCCTGCGGGCCTGGCTGGGCAGTGCCTGCACCGCACGCTGGCACCTGTGGAAGAGCTGGGAGAACAGGTGGCGCTCACAGCAGGCCGGCGGGTGTGTGTGGGGATGGCCCAAGGTGCCCCTCGGCCTCTTCGCTCACCGGCCAGAGTGAGACACACAGCGCTCTGTCCAGACCGGCTGGCTCGGAGAATGGCCAAGAGATCAATGCTGAACCGGACCTGAACAAATGGGGCGTGTGTGCGCGTGCGTGCGTGCGTGCGTGCGCACGCTGTGTGCATCACTCCTTACGGGCTTCTTCTCATTTAGTCCCGACAACCACCTTAAGAGGCAGGTATTATTATTATCACTCCCATTTTACAGACGAGAACACTGGAGTCCAAGGGATTAAATGAGAATCATGCCGTTGTTACATCGCTAAAAGCCAGGATCCAAACACTCCAACACCCCAGGGCTTTCCCACCCACCACACCGCTTCTCTGCGCATCAGCCACACAGGAGATTTAACAAATGAAAAGATGTAAGTGCTAGTTTACACACTAGTCACATTATTTTAAAATTATTCAAATTTAACATTTTACAAGAAACATTTCTAGGATGCTGAGTTTCTCTAGGATACTAATATACTCAGTCTGGGGCAATAGCTCTCCATCCTTTCAGTTACAACCACCATTTTTTTTAACATGAAAAAATTTTGCACACTAGTATACAATAGAACTTACACATCTTAAAACCAAATGATTGAACTCAATAATGTTCTGAATTTAATTTTCAAATCAATCCACAGTAGCATCTACGAACAAATGAAAAACAGTCCCCACTCCTCCAAGGCATGGAGCAGATGCTGCCACCTGGGGCAGCTCAGGGCCTCCTAGAGTCCCTCTGTGAACCTCCGGTTGGGAAGTGGAACTCTGGGACTAATCTGCAATCTGATTTAGAGCCGGACCGCGTTCTGGATTTTGAGAGGGGGAGAAGGCTGGGAAGCGCAGGCTCCCACCTGTGGGCCCCTTCCGTCCTCACCTGCGTGATCTCTTGGGTGGTTATTTCGATGGCATGCTCCTGCTCGAGGCTGTCATCCAGGGTGGGTCTGTTTAAGTGCTGGTCATGAAGGCTGGCTAACTCCTTCATCTTCTGTTTAATCCGGCCAACGTCGTACTGTATCTAAACAAATGAAATCACAGAACATCACTGCTGCCTGCCAGGTATCTGTCTGCCTGCCTCTGAGACCACTGGCTACACTCACAGTACGGAGCTCAGTCTTCAGCCAACTTGTAGCTGCCTGAGCAACTTTTAATTCAAACGAGCAGACATTCAAATAGCACTCCTCCTGGTTACACAGTTCTTCAGTTTAGTTCTATAATTCAGGTAGGTAGTACTAAAACCAAAATCACAAGCGTGCGCGCGCACACACACACACACACACACACACACCCCCCTTTCTTGTGGTATGTGAACAGAATAATCCTAAATCTAACGTACTTCCAGGGACACTCATTCGAGTCTTTCTGGCAGGTATCTTAAAATACGTTAATGTCCTAATTACCTCAATAAATAAGAGAGTGTGAAACCAACATTCAACTTACTTCATCCACTCCATCCACCCATTTAGGAGGTAACCGCTTTGTCACGCCAATTGCTGCTTCTGGGTCTAAGCTAATGCCCGACACCAGAGCCATGCGATCATCAGCAAGCTACAGGGAAATAAAGGGACATTAAAAAATTATTCAAATTCAATTTAGATAAGCACAGTCTTACTCCCTTTTACTGCTGCTCCCTAAGAAGATTCAGAAATGGAGGAATAAATGCACTTCCCTGTGTTACAAACTTGCTTCTGATACTGCTAGGGTATGGAATGGTTTTCCTGTCTCTTCATGCACCACTTCTTAATTTCCTTGGGCACACTTGTGAACATGCATTTGACTTGCTCTGGCTATGGAAATGTAATGAAAAAGTCAACAAAAGATCCTTACAAGAAAAACCTTAGTACTGTACTATGATGGGATGGCATGAACCTCAGCAATTAATTTGATCAGACAGATGCAAGTTAAAAAAAAATTCTAGGCTGTAAATGGAACTAACACAAAAAGGTCACGGTTTACTTACATACACTTAGCTTATTTTGTAAATAGGGCTGATCTAGTTATCTTAGTCACAAGATCATTAACCATGTGTTAAACTGTGTGAAAGAATTGCCTAAAACAGTCAGCAAATTATCCACCATTTGGCAAAAGCAATCCTTAAAATTTCAAGGCACTCTTACACTGTCCTTTCCTTTCTTTGGTTAAATGTCCACGGGCAACATTTTCATTTATTTTGAAATGATCTCGATAGTTCTTGTTTACTTTACCTATATAATACACTGCCGGAGGAAGCTTTTAAGAATGGGAGGGAAATCATGGGTTCAGCATGCTGAAGCTGCCCTCTGGCCTGGAGGCAGTAAATGCTGAAAGGGTCCCGAGGTACCCTCTGGAGCCCAGCGCTTACAAATGCCAGTTTCAAAAGATGCAAATGATGATCAAAATAGAACGGAAAACAGCACGTGAAAGTCCTTTACAGGTAACACTTTGTAAATTTTCTAAATCACACTGCAGAATTGGGTGAAGAATTTATATTGCTTTTCTCCCCACCTCTGCATTTATCTAAATTTATTGTTTTTCATTCATTCGGCAAATACCTGTTTGCTTTTCTAACAATAAAGGAACAAGGCAAAATGTTTAACATCCTCAGACGAAGGGGGAAGATAAATCACATAAGGAAAAGCCTAAATTAAAAGAACTCTTCAAGTAATAAGCCCTAAATCCCGAGCAGAGAGATTGTAGCAAAATCCCTAAAAGCAAATGAGAGTCCTGCGTCTGCCACCCGTCATGCCTGGGGTGGCGCTGCCCCCACTGGCTCAGGGGACCAGCAGCCCCAGAAGTGCTCCCAGAGTGTCTGAGTCGTGATCAGGGCCAGCGCATTCCGCCGCCGCGTGGACCCTGCAGGGCCGGTGTCATTTCAGGTCTTAAACAAATGGTGCGTCATCCCACCTGCACTATCTGGGGCTCTGCGTCTGTGCCATGGTAATTCTCAACCAGAGCCACCTCGTCTGTTTTTAAGAGTTCACTAACAGGAAGTTTACATTCTCTTTATTATTTTAATCCTCACAAAAGCTAGGTGAGCTAGGAACTATTATTCCAATCTATAAATGAGGAAATTGAAACTCAGGAAAGTTAACTAGCTTGCCCAAGGTCACAGCGTATTATGTGACAGATTAAAACCTGGATCGGCTACTCCAGGAGCACCGTCCACCCGGATTGGCAGGCGCGTGAAATATAACTGTAACTTGCTAAACGCACCAGGACAACAAGCCCTCAGACTTAAACGATAACACCAGACGCGGTCCTCGGATCCACTCCCTACCAACTACACCAGGGACTACAGGACAGGCTCTGGCTGAGCACAGAGGCATCCACAGAGCAGCCTCTCTCGAGGACCAGCTGCAGATGCAGCCCCAAGGTGCAGACCTCACTCCACACAGAGCTGTGTATTCCTCAGAAGTCCTGCTCCAAAGTCACCAAGAGCTATGCAACTTTGTGGAGGGCACGAGGACCAAAACGGAAGGGACAAATCACACATCAGCACCCAGCGTCTGCCAGCTATACAGCAGGCACTGTAGAGTTGCCCGAGAGCAGAACTTGATCTTTAGCCTCCAGCTGTTCATACAAAGCCACACCTACGGGTCATAGTTTCTACTACGCCAGTTTATCACCTAACCCACTATGTTTTACTATGACACCGTATCTCAATAAAGTAATAATAGGAATTTGTTTTATTTCGAGTTTTTAAACTCACGATTTTGAACTGCTGTTACGGTTTACTAATATACATTAAACTAAAAAGGATACAGAGATGGCATTCACCTGAATTTATCTGCACGATAATTAGTATCAACTTCTCTGAAACAAATAAGAAATTATAAATCACATATGAAAAGTCAGTTGAAGTGGATTCAACTCTTTTTTAAGCAGTACTTGATTTTACACCATAGATGCGTTCCCCCAAAAAACGCATGTAAAAGAGTGTGCGAACACACCCTCTTCAAGTGTCCTAAGGAAGCTTGCTAATCGAGAGATGCCCACGTGAGGGGGACAGATGCTAGCCCATCTAGCTGGCCCTGGCTTTCCCACATGCTGTATCAGGATGTTGCCAATAAGACAGAAGAGCTGATTCTTTGAGACTGAGAGCTTTAAACAGGGAAGAATTTGTCCCCTTTATGGTATAATCTGCAGCAATAGCTCATCATGATAAAGAAAAGCAGCCTGACTCAGAAGAAATGTGGCATTTATTTTATCAGTATGGATTTGTAGTATATTTCACAGTATGTACTATTTTTTTTAAGACTGTTTTGGGAAGGGAAAACCTAATTGAAGATAAATGTCACTTAAAAATGGGAACAAATATGAACATTAAAAAAATACATCTTAAATGCAAAACAATCACCCTTTCAACTTCAGAAACCTCACTGCCAATCTCAACACGTTTTCTCATTTTTAAGATCCAGAATGTATCAGTTTTCAAGTTGCCATCCAAGTCGGTTCAGACCTTAAAAAGCTGCCAGACTTTTCATTCTCTTTACTTGTCCCTACTCCATTCGGTGTCCCCCTCCCAAATAGATGGTGTTGGTCATTAAAGCTTTTCTTAATGAACTTGTGCTTCTGAAGTAAAAAAAAAAACTTTCTTACTTTTTAAATAAGAAAATTTTTTTTAATAAAATTGTATTTATGAGGATTAAGAATTCTTGTCTCTTTGATTTGTAACTCTTGTCCTCCAAGAACTCTAGGGTGCACGACCACAACCCAGTCATCCAGCTCAACTCCATCAAGGCAGGAAGATTGAAATGGGTGCTCACAATGGCGCACCCAAAGGCTTCTTGTTCAGCTCATCAAAATTACCTTCTGTTCCTGGTCCACTTTAGACACTGACAACTGTCCCTTTAAAGAGTACCAGACAGTATGCACGAGTGCTTGATCTATGGACGGAACACACACACACACACACACACACACACACACACACACACACACACGAGCACAGTCTTGTAAATCTTGCTGTCCCAAACATACAGCCTTCCTCCTCTTAGCGAACCCTGCCTTTACGAGAAGGCCGATTTGGTGTACCGTAAGATTACAGAAATGGCAGGGCCCCTGCAGGGACTAGGAAAGTCAAACACAGCCCCTCCCACCCCCCCGCCACACACCCATGTAAAAAAACACACCAAGTTCAGCCATAAGGCCCTGGTAATAAGAACCAGTACTGACAATTCTGGACTTTTTAAATGTTCTGTGGCAACGAACATTTAAAAACAGTCCAGAAGGGACGTGGACAATTACAGCCTGGCAGCTCTGGTTTCCACCTGAGACAGTGTGGGAGTGTGTATGATGCAGTCAGACCACAAGCGTAACTCACTGGGCTCGGAAGGCTAATTGAGACAATTAGGCTGAAGAAGTCTCAGTTCTCTGAGGGAGTGAATAAGCCTGCTGTAGAAAAGAGAATCAGGGACTGCCAGCCCTACAGTTCTGTTTTCTTTTAATCTGTGATAGTTTTAAAAGTGTTTACTTTCTCTGATTATGAAACAATAAATGTTCAAAATTGACACTTCTTTAAATGTGCAACACATATAGAAATTTTAAAAATCTGACAATCACACCACCCAGATACAGTGTTACTAGTTTCACTGATTTTCCTTTTTTTCTCAACTCTTATATACATCCTAAAAAAAAAAAAAAAAAGACCTGCGCTCTGTTGGTACTGGACCCCCACTGACTTGGTCATTTTAGTCCCAACAACAAAAGTGCAGAGGGGACTGCTCCCTGTTCTACAAATACAGACACCGAGGGGCTCACAGACTTTCCTTCTCAATGCTGCCCTCAGCAGGGGGACCAGTGAGCCAGCCTGTGGCCCCCACGTCCCTGCTACTTCACCCTGCCCTTCCCAGGCTATATGGTTTGGGAGCCTGATTTTACACCTTGTTATTTTTTAATAGTTCCTCCTATGAATTTTAAAACCCAACAACTTGGGAGATGACTTTGTCCTAGGCAGGGAGTAGATGAGAGCAGAGAGCAGAGGACAGGGCCGTACACTGGGCAAAAGGGTGAACGGTGGGTGGGCTTTCTCCCTGGGCACACCTTACTTAGTATTCCTGGAGAACACAGCCTGCTATCCCCAAGGTGCAGCAGATTTTCGAATTGGTTTGAGTAGGATAAACGACAAACCAATGTGAACACACTGCAGGAGGCCACCAGTGACGCAGTCAGGACAGTGTGCTCAGGCCTCACCTACCCAGGGGTGGGCTTCCATCAGACCCACGCCAGGATCGATTCGAAACTCTACCGCAGCCTTGGCAAGGTGAGGCTCTGGACACCGTTCCTAACACAGCCCCAGCTCCTCGGCCAGTGCCTAGCACTTCGCGGTAATAAACACGCAATTATAATTAGCTGCGTGAGACAACAGTAAATGGAATGAATGAATGAAGTCAATAAAAGACAGGTCACATACAATTCACTTCACTGATACAATGGTTCTGGACAAAGGACAAGAAGGGGAAGTGAGTGGCTCGGGTGGCCGAAGGGCCACGTGGCCCCGGAATGGAAAGGCTTGGAGCTCAGAGGGCCTCTTGGCACGTGAGGTGCGTGTGGCTGGGAAGGAGCTCTCCACTCGGGGTCTCTGCTAGAGATCGTGGCAGAGAGAATTTCTGCGGGGGGAGCCAGTGTCTGGAACTTGCTGCCTGAAGAGGAAGTAGGAGAGACTGGAAATAGGTTCAGACGGCGGAGCCCTCAGGAAAGACGACCCTTGACAGGCCCGGTGGGAGAAGTGTTCAAACTTAAGCTGTTCTGCTGTTTGTTTTTTCCCCACGGCCCACTTCCTTTTTGGGGCCACAAGTCCCACATTTCCAAACCGTTCAGTAAGCGGTAGCATCCATTCTTAGATGGATGGGTTTGGTTTTAAATACTAATTGTTTTTTAATGACTCAAGTAATAGATACACATGGTTTAAAAATATATATCCAACCTACGGAAAGGGTTTGCAACAGAAAGGCAGTTTCCCTTCCATCCCAGACTTTTCCTGGAAGGTGTCCACTGTTAATAGTTTCTTCTGTCTCTTTTCAGAAATCTAAGTACACACAAGCCTGAATGTTAGTTATTTTTCTTAAAAAAATAATTTTTTTTTTTTTTTTTTTTTTTAAGAGTAGGAATCGCGGTGTCCAGTGTTTCGCATCAGGCTTCTCCCCCACTTGGCCATGTGTCTGGGAGCTCATTCCCTGCAGCCCTCAGAGACCGGCTGCACTCTTTTTAACAGGTACAGTACAGGGAATTAGAGTTGCTATATAATTTATTTAACCAGTTCTCCACGAAGGACCTTTAGGTTGTTTCCCATCTGTTGTTATTATCAACTAGTAAGGGACCCCACTGGTTTTGAAGACAGTGGCCCTAACCCCACCTCACCGTTCATACTTCTAAAATTAAAACAAAAACCAATGACACTCTCCCACCCCCAATTTTAAAAGGACTCTTTTAAAAAGGTCTACCTTTAGGAAAAATATTTTCAACCCCTTCATGGCTGAAAAGATAACAGAAACACAAAACCAACAATCACAGTTCAATCCCCTTTTTCCTCAACGCTTTTATTCACACGACTAGAATAAAGTGCTGTGAACACGTACCCTCTCCATCTTCTGGGAGAATTGCTAATAAGTGATGAAAAGGCCAAAATCGTGCTGCTAGGAAGTCGGGGTGGGGGGGGGCACGTAACGATTAGTCAGTCAGCACAACCGGAGGGCCACTCGCTCGGGGCCAGTGACACCTCAGCAGACATCTCAACAGGTCTAGTGGCTCCGGGTCCTGCTTCCTTAGGGCTTTTGCCAGACATCACGTCCTTCTACACCTCTGAGCAACCTCACTGCACAGTCTCAGGAATCAAGGGAGCTGCACGCATAATCCTAAAAACAGTCTGGCTTATTTTAAGTGCAAGAAATTTTACTGCTTCCAAAGTTGAGACACTTTCCCGACAGTAGTAAATAACGTTCCTAAGCCCTTCCCTAGATCATCAATTCACCTGGCGTGAAAATACATTAAATAAATCCTAAGTATTAAATTGTAAAACACGACAATTAGAAGTAATCAAAACAAATGCTAAAATATGTGTACACTCTTAGCATTTTACATATGACCAAAGATTTCAGAAAAACAGGCATAATTTTATAAACTAACATACAAAAATAGTCAAAACACAATACCTCATCCAGCTCCTGAGAGATATGTTGTTCCCATCAGCCCATCCAGTTAGGGATAGCAAAAAAAAAAGAGGGATGGGGACAGACAGACAGATAAGGGATGGTCAGTTGAGAAAACACTGAGATTTTACGCAACTGTAAAGTTGACTAAAAATAAAGATCCACTAACCAAAGCATTTAAAAAAATCTCCCCCTTCTGATTCTTCCTTTTTAAAAAAAAAAAAAAAAGCTACGTCAATATTTACCTTATTATGTTTTTTATTTTTATTTACCATGATTGTTGTTTTGGTAAATGAGATAGGATACAAACAATAAATA
Organism: Grampus griseus; assembly: GCF_964374135.1. Lineage (NCBI taxonomy): Eukaryota > Metazoa > Chordata > Mammalia > Artiodactyla > Delphinidae > Grampus > Grampus griseus. The sequence continues at coordinate 84,311,841 of NC_139008.1, read as the reverse complement.
GTTGTAAAAATTAAAATACAATAGAAACAAATAAAACACACTTGCTTTAGTTTCAATAAAATATAATGGTATTGTTTCATAAATATCAAATATCATACACAAGATTCTAAATTTCCCTGAGGAAGATAAAATCAAGAGAGCAAAGCTGAAATGTAATTTTACCATGTCAAATAAATGTAAATTTTAACATGTAAATCAGCCCTGCAAATGCAGCAAAATTAGAAAATGAAAACCCCCCAAATTGTCTATGGCCGAATTCAGATAATATTCGAGTGACCACATATGCAAGGGCTCTACAGATTAAATCCCGAAGACACGGCTTTCTCCGTGGTAATAAGCAAGCCGAGAAACCACTCTTCCCCGGAGAGAGACACAGGTGGTAAAAGAAAAGAAAAACTCTTCCCATTTGCTTCGCATGCATTATTATTAGTCTAGAAGGCACACAGTTATTTATTATTAGTCTAGAAGGCACACAGTTATTTATTAGGCTATTATAAAGGAAAGTAAAACAAAACAAAAGGTAAGGAGAGGGTTTTTTTGCTGTTGTTGTTTTGGTTTTTAAAGGAGGAGTAGAAAGGAAGCAGCACAGGCAGGCAGAAGATTAAGTTTCAATTTAAAACCAAAGGTTCTTTTTTCGATCAAAGTGGAACTCTATCTTCTGAACAGACATTTACTAATGACAGATAATCTGAACAACTAGGTTTTTTTTTTTTTTTTACAGTATTGATCACTGAAATAATTAGTGGTGAATTTCAATAATCAACTGTTGATTTTTTTTATGCTGAGCAGTCAATTTAGAAAATAAAAAACCATAACTTCTTTCTTTAAAAATTAATAGTGCAAATGAAACTGGTCTATCAGGGCCAAAATATTATTAAACAATGACAGCAATAACAATGTAACCACAACATTCCTCCATGTAAAAATCCAACCAGCTGACACTATAGAAAGTGCTCTTCATTCCTTCTACACTTTGCCATGAGAGCAAGAGAACTATATTTCTATACACACCCTGCCATAACAGTAGTACTACAAGATATTAATAGAGAAGATAGTGTCAAATGGAAATCTGATTTAATTACCTTTTACTTTAAAAAGAAAACCTCTTTATTTTTTTAAAAGCTTAACATTTTCAGCAAGAAAGCATGGAAGTGATTCTGTTAATAAAACAAGACACAAAGCAAAACCCCTAATTCAGTATCTCAGTCTGCACATCTGCCTGTTCTGCAGTGGCTCCTTGGCATCCAATCTTTGGATAAAGCATTACTGCAAACCCTGGTTAAGATCTCTGCTGCACAGGAGCCTGGCCTCTTGGATTATCAACCAAGCACACACCCTGATCTTTTGGTTTCTACAATTATTAGTTGACAAGAGGTGAAATCAGAATCATGGGCTAGATACGACTCTTTTTTTTTTTTTTTTTTAACAAATAGGAAAATCAAGCTTCGGAATATATAAATCCATTTCCCCAAAGTCACAGGGCTGAGATGGGGACAGACCCAGGTGTTCAGGCCTCTTTCCACCCCACCTTCCAGTTTCTCTAATTTTATTAACAATTCAGGGAGTTACTAGTGATGGGCAGCTACTACCATGCCACATTGGGAATTAAATTCAGGAGGTCATCTTTTTGAAGAGCATTATCCCCTCCCATTTTGCTACTTAAAAACAGAAGGCCTTTCAAAACTCCCCCTGCCACCAATTTACCAGAAAATGTTGTCAAGACCTGAATTAAAACATTTAGAATTACCATCAGGAAAAACCAAAATACAGCCAAATGAAAACACGGTACTGCATACCATCACCTTCTAAATCTTTATAACGTCTACATCTAGGTTTCTGACCTGCCAATGGCATACAATCGAGCAAATACTGAAAACTCCAAGTAGCATGTGGAATTTATTGTCTAAAGAACTTTCTACATAAAACTGAAAAATAAGTGGAAACCCATCTGTGTTTACTCAGGAAGTCTGGAAGAGTTGAGCAAAATGAGTTGGAAATACAGGTCTATGCTATAGTGATACTTACTTTATTTCTGTTACTACCAAAGTAAAAGTTTGCTTCACTTTTATCCAACAAAGTACCCTTATTCTCAAGTATGCCTCTCTGCTCAAATGGAATCTTTAGAAGCAGAAAAGCAAATAGATCTAAAGAGAAATATACAATGATTTCATACTTGGATTCTAAAGACAGAGAACTAACTTTCCAACAGACTCAGCATGGACTAAAACATAGAACTTTCAATATGCAAGTCAAAATGGACTTGCATGGTTGTAAAATGAGATAAAGATGCAATCCCATCGTAAGAAAAAAAAAAGATTTTTTTTAATGGGTTCTTCCATTCTCCGGGACCTGCAGCACAAGTCCGGGAAAAGCACCCAGCCTCCTGCGGCCCAGCAGGTAATACAGGGCTCCGGGCCAGGTCTGCCTGAGTTCCCATTCAAGTTCCCTGGCTCACTAGGTGGGCAATACTGAGCAAGTTTCCTAACTCCTCTAAGCCTTAGTTTCCAGATCTGTATCATGAGAAAACACCACCACCTATTTGATGGAGCTCTGTGAGGATGAAGTAGGGTTACACCTGGAGAGGGCTAAGCCCAGTGCCAGGCACATAGTAAGCTCTCAATAAATCTTGGCTAATATTATAGTCAAGACTGAAGAAGGACCTCAGTTTTCTTAAAACCACAGTTAATCCTCAGTTGTTTTTTTTCCCCCAAAGCACACCATGTTTTATTAAAAATAATGTGCTACTTTCAAACTAATCTAAGGCCAATTAACTCTAGCTTCCATTTATAGATTGTGCATTATTCTGAAACAGAGAGTACACGAAGCAGTAAACACTGACATAGTAGCTCAAATCCTCTATAAGATCTGTCTCAGGAGATCAAAGGAAACCACACAAGTCACACAGCACCTCATCGGATCAGAACAGCAACTCAACATCTACTTATCATTCATTCAAGACTTTACACGTTTTTTTGAACGATTATTTAATGCTGTAAATTCATTCCAGCTCCTTAAAGCTAAGCTGCCTGTAACTACCTGAATGAGGTGCTGCCTTAAAACCTGCACTTGGCAGCCAGAACGTTAAAGCTTCTTCTCCACAGTACTGGAGCTACTTTTGAGGATTTTTGAGGTAGCATCGGGCTGATGAGCAGGGCAATGCTGTTGACTGTGATTTCCTCCTTTTCAAGTTAAAGCTAAGGATGCAAGCCTTGGTCAGGAGAAACAATGTATGGAAACAGAATCTGAGAAAGCACTGCTGAATCCACAGGGCCATTAGAAATCACCTAACTCAAACCCTCCATTTATAATTAAGGCAAAAGATGTCAGAAGAGATTAAAAGCTTGCAGGAAGACCTACATTCTGGTCAGCCACAGAGTGAAACTTAGCCCTAAATTCCCAGGTTTAAACTCCAGGGCCCTTCCCTTTATTTCACGCTGCCCTGAGGCATAACCGTGATGGGGCATCCAAAACTGAGACCGAAACAGAATGAATGGGAAATGCCAACAGCTGCATTTTTGCTGACAGTCTAAAAATTAAACCCCTGGTCTATTTTTAACAATTAGTTTTACTAATATCAACACAACCGAGAATACAATTAAGTAGAATTTTGTTCAGTTCTGGGTGCTGAACTTTAAAAAGCACACAGAGAAACTAGACTTCATTCATAGGCAAGAAAACTTAACCTCTCTGCCTGAGCCGGGACTGCTGAGCTAGAGAAAGCTCCGGGGCACCAGCAAGCTGCAGGGTTATCTCTCCTGCAGGAGAAGGAAGAGGCTTCCTGTGTCAGAGACCCGGGGGCCAGAAGCAGGGCTAGGATCACAGGATGCAAGACACAGACAGAGATGGGGTTAATAGAGGCAAGGACTTTTTTTCGCAGTGTAAGAGGTAGGGGTGACGGCTGCTGGAATTTCCTATCCCCATCACATAATGCGGTCAAGGAAGGCAGGCAGAGGGGTTATCACAGAGGGGATGTTGGGTCAAACGACCTTTAGGTCCCTTCTGGCCCTTGGGACGTTTTGTTTGTTTTGTCACCGCACATCCTCCTTAAATTCCTGCTTAGCTGTGACATATCTGCCTGAATGCGGCACAGACCTGTTTTATATGCGTGTATAGGTACACACAGTAACCCCACCACCACCACCCACCAACTTCTACTTTTTTCCTCCAACTAGGATGCAAAAAAAGGCCTGTTTAAATTCTTTGAATGATGTGGCTTTAAGTGCCCTTTGTTTTGAGGTGTGTAATACGCACACGCACACACAAACACCACTTGACAATCAATTTCCACAACTTTCACCTAAAATAAGGATGTGCAAATTCAGATTTAAAACAAACAAAAATATTTCAGATGTGATTTATTTCTAATTGTGAGATAATATGCACACCCCAAAATCAAGGTCTACAGCTTTTTCTTCTAACTAGGAAGTAGACATTTCAGTTTATGATTTTTTAATTAAGTTACACTCTAGAATTTAGTTACTTCCTTTTTTAATTACCTGAGTTTTAGATAAATATATACAAATTGCCTTTTAATTGTTTTACTTGTGTTTTTAACATGCCAGGTATTTGTTGTTTTTATTTATGATTTTTCAAACATATAGAAAACTATGTAAAATGGCATAGCCTCTCCCCACATATTCATCAGTAGACTTAACAATTTGTTACACTCTGCCTTATTTGTTTCCTTTATGGGGGGGGGGTTAAGTATATAAACTAGGTGATGTTTTGACATTTCAATACGAAACATTTCAGGAGACCCCTCTAATAGAGCTAACAAATTTATTTGATTAGTTTAATTAACTAACAATTTCTTAATACCTCCTAAAACCCAGTCCATATTCAAATTTTATAGCATTAATTTTGTTTGATTTGCTACATGATTTTGAAATTTACAACTCAGAAATGAGGTTTAAAAATTTTTATGAGCTAGACATGCAGTGAAAAATATCAGATCAGTTATTTAATAAAGTTTTAAAAATTGTGTTAGACATAGTTTTCCCCAAAATGTTTAACATTTTTCCAACTTCCAGAAAAACTGAAAATATTGTACCCTCTATGTAGTCATGCTAACATCTTGACATATTTAATTTTGCGTGTCTGTGTGTGTGTATAAATGGTTTCTGTAGAATCAACTGTGAGCAAGCTGAAAATATAATAATTCACCCCTAAACACTTCGGAAATTTATGACATGCCATGTTTTTTAATGCACACAATTAAAATATATAAACGTGTGACTTCTATTTAATTCTAACTTAGGCAAACCATCTTTGTTTAACTGCAAAAATCTATATTTTAGGTAGTCTTAATTGACTACAAGGATCTTTTAAATGATCTAATTGCTCATAATGATCTGAGAAAGATTTTAAATAGTCAAACCAATATACGTAACATTTTAAATGGTATAATATGTAAAAAACACTTCTTACCGCTCTGACTTAGGCATGTATTTTTAGTCTGACTTAGAAATCTATTTTCAAGAAAATGTCTGAGTTAGCTAAATATACCTGTACATTTTCTGACATATCTATTTTTCCAAATTGTACAGTTTAGCTATATATTTGAAAATATTTGACTTAGTTTATATATATATTTAAATTTACCTAACTTCGAAAAGCATTTTAAAAATAGATTTGACTTAGAGATGCACTTTTAAAAAGCTGCCTATCTCAGACACCAGGTTTTTAAACCGTCTGACCAAATGATTATAAAAAAAAAGTCTCATGTTATCCTATGGTTCTGTGTATTCTGAACCTTACATGATTAAAAATTTTAAAGCAAACATTATGTTTTACAATCAGTTAAAGACTGACATCTTAGAAAACATTAACGGGAGTTTTAGTTCTGTTTTTTTCTCCCCACGAGGTAGCATAAAATCAAGTCATTTAAGGAACATGCAATTTTTACATCTTATTTAGCAAAACTAAAGTTTCATGGAGGATCTTTTTTGTTTTTTCCACCCACTTCTACTCTCTATTTCTTGGCTTATTTCAGAACATTCTTTTCCAAATTAGCGCTGGAATTAGCCCGTTCCCATTTTGCACTTACTTCAGTATAATACGACTTCTTTCAGTTTACAAACGTAAAAAACCTTCAAATTCTTAAGTAAATGAAAAGCTAAACACACTCTGTCCCTTTGTTTTCTATGCTTTTTGACCTAAGTTTACTGTGACTTTATTCCTAAAACTGCTCACAGTTTACAATATCTTTTCTATATACGCAAGCTGACCAAATACATTTTCCTCTTGTGATTTTTACAAAAAGGAAAAACTGTCTTTGTAGACTGTCAATAATCAAGACAGATGGCCTGATTTTTGTGACGCATTTAGATCAAGTCATAAAGAAAAAATGTAAAGGGAATACAGTCCCTAACAGGTGAAATAAATGTGAGATTCCCCAAACTGTATATGTCAAGTATAACCTCCAAGAACCTGGTCTTGGGGTGACTTTATTCTCTCCTCCTCCAATGCTGCTTCTATTCAAACCCAGCCCGTCTACAGCAAGGACCCCCCACGACCACCACCACAAACTAGTTTCATAACTTCACTTTTCCATTTAGGCTACCACAGAGCTCATCTTCCTCCTCCTGTTTAGATCATGCACACACACCCCCTTATTCAACAGAGCAGGAAACTGAGGCTCAGGAAGAGAAAGGAGCCCCTTAAACAAACAGAAAAGCAACAGCAATCTTTCCAGGCCCTCCCAGTAAAAGATTCTACTGCTGGGCTAAAGAAAGTTTCAGGTTAATTAAATCAAAAACCGTGGGCTATTTGGGGGGGGTTGATTTTCACATACACACCATGTTCTTTTTAAAAAGTTCGAATGGAGGGAAAAGCTTAATTTCCTGTCTGGGAAATGGAAAACGAAGAAGCTAGCACCTTACAGCCTCACAAACGAGAGCCCCCAGGAAAAACAGCGAAGCAATTATTCACAGGGAACACGAAACACAGAGGGCTGCGAGGCCATTAAAAGAAAACAGACGGAAAAAAAAAACCAAAACAACAACTCCTTCCTCTTTGGGGGAAGGGCATCGTGCATTTGCAAGGATTTGGGTCTGCGAGCCTGCAACCCGACCAGCAGAACCGAAGTGAGGCTCAGTCTGCGGGGGCGGAGTGGGGGAGGGGAGCTTAAAACAAAACGGAACGAAAAGGCTTCAGAAAGGCCCAAAGCTTCCAAACCTTAGTGCTAAAACATATGTAAATTGGAGGCTGCGGGTCGCGCAGGGACGGCCGGCGGGGAGGCGGGGTGGGAGGGTGGGGGACTGGGAGGGATGCGGAAGTGAGGAGAGAGTGCAAGGCAGAGGTGGAGCAGGGGCCTAGCACTGGTTCTTCCCCAGCCAGGGTGATCGATGCTCTCGGACCCCAGCCAAGAGACCCTGCATTTCCGTACTAGTCTTATCTTCTTTTTTAAACAGAGAGACAGACAGAGACAGACAAACAGGCAGAGCCGCAGTGCACACGGTGCGTGTGTCGGAGAGGCCGCCGGGAGACTCACCGCAGCGATACTACGTGAATGCAGAGGGCTGCAGGTGGTGTGACTACTCACTTGCTCGGCTAACAGCTGCCGGTTTTGGATGGAATTATTCCGCAACAACAAGAAAGCGTCCGTTAAACGCCTGGTGGCCATGTCTCACCCTTTGTGACCCCCGCTCAGGGGCCCCCCCGCCCACTTCGATTCCAGATTTATTCACTTTCTTTCTCTTGGCCTGGCCTAGTCTAGCCCACCCTTCACAGGAGCTTCTCTGGACGAGGCCTCAGGCCTTCAGCTGAGCAGCCGCTGCTCTGCGCTTCGTCTAAGTGCAAAGACCCCTCCCCAAATAACCACCTAGGCTTTCCGATTGTCTGACTCCCCCTACCCAAGACCTGCCTTCGATCTCTAAGCACTTAAATCCCCCCAATCCTTGCGTTGCTAGCCAACTTCCCAGAGACCCCTCCCCAATCCAACCCTGGATCTACAAGCGTCTAACTCGCCAATCCGGCTCTGGACTGGGAGGCCCTGAAGCCCCCTACCACATTAGTCTCTGACACCCCCTAGGGCCTTAGCCGGCTCTGCCTAACTTGACACACAGGCGTCTGGGCCGGGCCCTCAGGCCTGTCTCCAGCTCAGTTTCCCCACCAGGGGCCTGGGAGGCCTGCTTGAGGTCCCCTTTGGACAACCCGAGCCAGGCCTGGGCCCTGAACTCCTGCTGCTGCCTTCTGGGGCCTGGTCTGAGCCTGCTAAGGCCGAGGCCCGACCTCCTGACCCCTTCCCTTTGTGGGCGGCCTGGTCCTGCACTGCCACAGCAGGCTGCCGGCCTGCAGGAGGGCAGCAGGGCCTGCCTCCCCGGCCTCCTCACTCCTCTTCTCCGGCTCCCTCCATCCCGGGATCTGACTCCTGCTCAGCCCCGGGCCGTTTCCGTGCTACGGTCCCGGGTTCTGGCGTCCCCCCTGGCCCTCTTCCTGTCCGTCTCTCGCGAGTGCCCCCCTGCGACGTTCATAAGCCTTGCTCGCAACGTTCCGGGCGCGGGAGATCCCTACCCCCCCCCCCCCCACTCCCTGCCCCGGGGCACGGGAGCGCTCCGCCCTCTCCCGGGGTGCTCCCGCGACGCTCGGTTTCCCCTTCCCAACTGGGCCCAGGCACCGGGAGCGGGCCGCCGGGCGGGCCTGAGCCTCGAGAGCGTGGCCCCCACGTTGCAAACAACCGCCAGGGGCCTTGACGCGCTTATTAGAGTGGAGTCGAGCGGCAGGCAAATTTGGGCTCCTGCAGAGCCGTAGTTTGAGGCGCGCGGAGTTGGGGCGGGAGAGGAAAAGTTGGAGACGACTGCCTCTGGAGGCCGAGCACGCTCCACTGCAGGCGGAGGCTCACGCTCGCTTTTTTTCTTTTTCTTTCTTTTTTTTTTTTTCCAATTCTGAAAAAAAAAAAAAAAAAAGATGTATCAGAAAAACAACCAGGAGGGAAAAAAAAAAAAAAAAGCAAAAGCAAAATCTGCAGCTAGAGCTCCAGGCCGCCTGGGCCGCGCCGCCGCTTGCGGTCGGGGGTCGTGGGGGGTGCCCGCCCTCCCCGGCTGCCGCTTTCTGTAGGGGGCACTGCAGGGTTGTAGAATCTCAAGTGGAAAAGTTCCCCGAAACTTTGACAGCCCCCCCCGCCCCCAGCAACTTTTCCCTGCCTAGTGGGCCCACGCGTCGGCGTGCCAAGCCTGGTCCCGCGCCCCCCGCGCCCCCGGCCCGCTTTCCGGCGCTGGAGTCGGGTCGGGGAGCCCCTCACGACCGCGGCTGGAGGTTGGGGACCCGGGTGGCCGGGATTCGGGCAGGGGCTCCGCCGGGGCGCGTTGGGATCGAGCCGCCCGAGCCCGAGCGCGCGAGCAGGGACTAGGCGGTCGCCCCGAGAGGTGTCCAGCCCGGGGCCACACCACGGGCCGCACGAGGCCACCCCACCGGCGGCACGAGGTCACCCCCTGGGCGACCCGAGGCCGAAGCCCGAGCCAGAAACGGCCTGGGCCGGGCGCGCGGGCCCGAGGGGGTCGGGGTCGCGGAGCCAGGCGGCCGCGCCTCCCCCGGGCCCGGGCCCGGGGCTGTGCAGGCTTCCCCTCCCCGGGCGAGCCGGGGCCGCCGTGCCACGCTCGCGACTGAGGTCTTAACAAAGGAAAATCGCCCCGGCACTCGGGAACGGCCCCCATCCCCGCAATTGGTCCTGCATTAAACAAACTTTACACACACGTGTGTATTTTCCGAGCGTTTCCCGCGTGCTAAGCTCCGGGTTTGCAAAAAAGAAGGAAAGCAAAACGGGAAACACAAAGCCGGTGTCGGCGCTCACAAAGGGCGGCCGCCCAGGCGGCGCGGAGACCCGCGTGCGGCTCTCAGCTGCACCCGCGGGGCGCCCGGCGGAGTCCCGCCGGGGATCCGCCGGGCAGCTGGCGACCTGCTAGATAGAAATATATCATTTTTCTTTCCTAAAGGAGAATGTTTCTGTGCATCGGTTGTGTAACTAAAAATTGTTGTGAAACATATCTTTGGGAAGGATATATCAAAATGCATAAAAGAAAAAGAACCGGGAGAGCCAGCGAGCAGGGCTGGCGCGTTCGTTTCGAGGAAGGGGCTGTGGTTTCCGGAGCCAGGCGGCGGGAGAGGGAGATGCGCGGGTTAGCGGCGCTCGTTCGCGGGCTTTCGCGGGCGGTGGACGATGCTCGGGGGAGACAAAACCTCGCAACCGTCTCGCCGCCGCGTGTCTCCGCGGACAGCGAGCTGCCTGCCTCTCCGAGCGGGAGGCTGCGGCGGGAGAAAGCCGCTGCTCCAAAGGCAGGGACCCCGCTTATCTCGTGGAGGGAAATTCGGGGAACCTGTGTGCGGACCCCCGGCAAGCTCGGCACCCCGGGAGATATGTGCCTGTTTGCCGAAAGAGGGAGAGAACTGTCCCCACACCGCGTGCGATCCCCGCAGTGAGACCTGACCCGGGGCGCACGGCTAAGCCCCCTGCTCCCCCCTTCGGGGGACAGATATTGTAAATAACAACCGAGCCGGTGTTCGGCAAGACATCAGATTAGAAACGTGGTCCGCACCCTGTTCCTTTCTTTTGAGCACTCATCACCTTGCAAAGCAGGGACGTGTTTATCTCTGGCTTTCTCCCCCAGGCTAGAACGTGATCTTCCTGTGCAGGCACCGTGTTTTATTCATCTTTGTACCCTCTGCCATTTCATCTATTTGGGGCCAGGCTCCAGATAAGTGTTTTGTTTTGATGTGCATGAATGAATTAGAGACCCGCGATACCCTCCACAAACTCTCTGACCTCCCTCAAGTGACTTTAAGCCTTTAGAGCCCTTATCGGTTAGGAAGGGGAAAATGTGGGGTTTTAAAAATCCGTATAATCCGTGCCCTGTCTACCTCTCGGGGCTATTGTGAAGATCCAATGAGATAAGTGAAAACCTTTGTCAACTATCAGGTACTGAGCAGATATTATATAGGATGGTTATTCATTCATTCCCTTCACTGGGAAAGCTTAACAAAGTAATTCCTGGGCTTGTGTTTCAGCAGATGGTGGTCACCCTTCCTGGTCAGTCTTAAATATTTATTGCAGGACAATCTCGTTCTTACATTTAGGAAATCAATCAAGCTTCCATTTCTTTGAGAGAGATGAACGGGCGCTTGCCCACATAAATAATGGAAGAAAAATCCCTGTATTCTCCAAACAGCCACCTCAAGCAACCCGAGAGCCCAAGAGCAGGGAAATCATGAAGAATCCGTGAGACTGGCATAGCAACCCAAAGATGGCAGCGTGCAGTTATAACCTGGCTGCGTCCAGGCACAAGATCATGTGCGTGAAACAGTGTTAAGTGAAATGGAAGCCCTGGCCAGGGCATGCACACTGGTGGAGACCGTGTCCAGTCCGTGTACGCCCTGACCCATACTGGAAGGGAGGTGGGTTGGGGGGAGAGGGAGGATGTAAATCATTACATTTGAATGTTCCTTGGCTGTTTTATTTTCCTGTCAAGTGGCTCAAGACTGATTTTTTTTTTTTTCAAGCATTCCCTCATGGCCAAGTATGTGTTTCCTTGGAATTGAAATCTAGGTTGATGGTTTTATATTTTAAAAGCTTTCATTGTGACTCATTCTTGGCCTGGGATAGGATTCTGTAATACTCCCCAAGCTCAAAGAGCCTGGGTGTCCTGTTTCTTGGGCTTTGTACCCACTTTCTAACATTTTGCCAGTGGATGCAAGAAGTCACTTTGGGAGACAAGTGTTTCATTGTCTTCTTGTCATCTTAATCAGTGCGGAAGGGAACCATAAACATGGACTTTCCTGGCTGAAGCCAGACAATGGCAGGGGCAGGAGAAGGTTTTCAAGTGCAGATAGGTCAGTGGTTAGACAAAATGGGTCAGCAGCGCCAGACCCACACCCTTCAGGGAAGGAGTTTAGATGAGATAGGGCTCACGGAGCCCTCATCTGGGGCCAGCGCGTACTAAGTGTGCCGACCGTGGCCACGTGTTTTATTTCAGGAGCCGTCTTGCTGGCACAAAGCTCACGTAGGCTGGACTCTCCCTGGAAGGCTTCACGGCAAACTCCAAATAGTAGGTCATGGTGGTGGGAACTGGGTACTCCCTGAATACATTTCAAAATTCTTATCCTGTGTCTTAGGAACCCAGATGTGTCTAAACAGGTGGAAAAGGGGTTTAAACAGTCTCAAATGGACCCCTTTTACCTTGGGCCTTCCTAGCGCCTTTTGGAAGACAGATGGTCATTCTTTTATCAGGATGAGCAGCAGAAGCCCCCGAGCCTCATGAATGTCTCCTTTGCACAGATCCGACGTAACAGGCAGATTCTGACCAGATTTAGGAAACAGGAGCTTTGTGATCTGTCTCCCCAAATAGCTCCTCAAAACCTTGAGTATTTCCAACCTCTGGAAACTCCCTAGCTCTGTCTGCCTTCAGCCACGATGCCTCTCGTGAGCAGAGAGATGCCAGAGAGAGGCAAGTTTTGTTTTGTCCAGACTCCATTAGGTTTTTATAGCAGACAATTCAATTCAGGAAGCATTTCTAAAAAATCTAGCAGTGGCTCTGCCTAGCTCTTGCCAGGCACTGCTAAAACGGCTGAACCAGAGCAAACCTCTGGCCTTCAAGGAATGCAGCCTCCACTGTTCTGCCCAAATGCTGCTTCTCATCATGTGTGTTTCTCCAACAGCCTAACACACACTCTCTCTTTCCCTCCATCCATCCTCTACCCTGCAGCCGTGGTGACCTTTCCAAAGCGCGACTCTCATCATGTTACTGCCTGATTGAGGCTCTGAAACAGCTCCCTCTGGCCCACACCAGCGACGCTCAGCAGAAAACAGGTGTTCTCCAAGCCGGGCCATCACTAATAGTAACTAATGACGGTCTTTTCTTGGTTGGCAGAAACAGATTAAGCTAATTGATGGAAGAGTCTCCATCTTAAGTGTTTCTCCCCTCACTGTTCCTTAAGCCTTTGTTCACTGCTACCCCTTGGCTGAAAATAGTGTAAGATTATATCTGACTGATCTCAGGATCACGAATTTCACTGACACATTTTTTTCACGTATCAACATTTCCTGGCGTTCTGCACGTGGGCGTTCTGTATGGTGGGGGGTCTGCGGGGAGGGAGGCCAGGCATTCAAGACCGTTCCCAACAGCCCTCCACCCCAAACAGCAAGCTCTTCCCTTTCCAGGCCTTGGATCAGGTGGTTTTCTCTGCCTAGATTGTGGGTCTTTCCCCTTTTGCTTTGTGAACTCTTCCTTCAATTCTTAGTGCCACCCATTGTCTACATGTCGTAAATGTTTATGGACTAGATGAATGACAGATGGAAAGATGAGAGGAAATATATTAAGGACCAGCATATGCCAGCAGGTCAAGGCCTCTGGTCCTCTTTCCCCACTTCCTCCTCACGGTGCTCCAGCTCCACTGGCCCTCCTACTACTTCTCAGAACGCCTTAGAACTTGCCGCTCCTGCCTACTTAGTCTATTCACACGACTGGCTCCTTCTCACGACTCAGGACTCAGATCACCCCACGTAAAATAGTCCCCCAACCTCGTCTGTGCCATTGGGAAACGAACATCCTCTCCTGGGGCCCTGGGCCATCATACCATGTGGCTGTGTTTGATCAACTTCAAGACTGAGATATCTAACCTCATGGCTTTTGATCTTTGAGGTCCCCAAAGAAACCTCTTAAGTAACAGCTCATGCCAGCAAAGCACACATTCTATTCTCTTCTGTGCTCTGTTTTCTTCTGTGGGATGATGTTGACACATGTGTCCTCAAATAAATCAACCTTCACATCTTAACCATCTTCCTTGGCAAGATCAATTAGTCGAAGTGCCGAGGCGGGGCTGACCTGGATGACTCAACCCTTGAAAAATATAAAGGAAATCATTGTGTTTTCACGTTAACAGGCGTTGAGACACAGCCAGCTCATCTATTTCTATTTTTTTTTTTTCCCGTGGCGGTAACCACTGGCCTGTCCATGGTATTCTGACTGTTGTTGTCAAGTACAGACCTGGACCCAGTCTTCTCCAGATGCCACCCTGGTGACCAGCAGCCTCTCATTAGCCACGTGGTCTAGTAAGAGTCAAGACTCCTTGGGCTGCAAGGGACAGAACCCAAATCAAATTGGTTTCAGCTTAAAAGCAAATGTATTGGCCCAAATAAGTAAAAAAAAAAAAAAAAAAAGAAAGAAAAAAAAAAAAAGAAAGGAAAGAAAAATCTAGGCAGAGCTGGATCCAGAGGGGAAATGCTATTCACAAGAGTCTATCTCTCAGCTCTTCCTTCCTCTGCGTGGGTTTCATGCTCAGGCTAGCTCTCCCCAGGAGGTGGCAAATTGATACCTGGAAGCCCAGCCCTGGTGTCTCATGGCATAGCAACCCCAGTAGAAAGGACGCTTCTCTTTCTCAATAACTTCAACAAAAGGCTAGAACCGACTCTCACTGGCCTGTCTTAGTTCCATCCTCATCCCTGGACCCTAAACACCAAACTGTGGCCAGAAAGTAGTGATCATCTGATTGGTCGGGCTTAGGTCCTGTGACCGCTTCTGGACTCAGGAAGGTGAGGGCGGCTGGGTCTGAGCCACCCGAACACAATGCACTGCAGGTTCGCCCTTTCTGAAATCCGTGTGTTGGACCCAAGAAAAGGGACATTGGGTACTCGCATGCAGCAGGTTTCTGCCTCAAGCCAGTTTTCAATCCTTACTCTGTGCCCTTCACACATGGCCATCTGCCTCTCCTTGAAACTCACTCCTTCGTAGTCTGTCTGTGGCCCAGTCCCCAGATGTCTGGTTCTTGCTTTGCTTATCTTACCCTTTACCTTACCCGTGGTTTCAGGGACCACCCGGCGAGAGATTCTCTCCACAGACTCCACCGTGTCCAACAGCACAGAGCCTCCCGGATGTCTTCCCTGTCCCACAGGGAACCCCTGGCTTCCCACCTAGGTATGCTCCTCCTCCTGGATTCCTGATCATCGGTGGTACCACCGGTCAGCCGAGCCCCTAAGCAGAGCCTCTGGCAGCAGCCACCATCCTAGATCCTCCTTGCCTGAGTCAACGTACCATCCACAACCAGAATGCAAAAGATTCCTCCTCCTACGTATGGGCGGTCCTTCTGCCCCTCTGTGCCCACGACCGCTCCACTGGTCTCGTCCCTTTTGCCGGGAAAATCACAACAGCGGCCTCTCAGCCTTGTCTCCACGCGTCTAATGCTGGTCCCTGATGCAGGATGTTCTCTAAACCGTCACCTTCCCAAAAAGATCAATCTGGTCGTGCTTCTCTCCTGATTAGACGCCTGCTCTCTCATCCTACTGCATGTGGAGAAAAAATGAACGCCTTAACTTTGCCTCTAAATGCCTGTAGTGCCCATGCCTCTTGAGCCACGCCCACGAGGAATCCTACGCCTGGCGGAACATTCTCCGCACCCTCCGTGTTGACCATTTCTGTGCCTTTTGACATCTGATAGCTTCTGCCTTGGATTTTTTCCTTCACTCCCACCCCCTCCTCCTGGAAGACTCACTCACCTTTCAAGATCAGGTTCCAATGTCACCAGTGAGCCTGTCCCCAGCCCCGCAGGCAACATCAGTCACTTCCCCTTCTTGGAGCACAAAGCACCATGTCCATTCATGGCCTGGAGGACACGCCACGCTGTCTTGTGTTGGTCTGTCTCCACATCTGTCTTCTCCACTCGTTGGGGGCCGTGGGGAGGGCAGGCACTGCCGGGGGAAGTACTTGCTCATTGAGCGTGACTGGATGAATGACATTTGAGCACTGCTGATGGGGGATGTGGAATGAGGCAGGTTATAGCACATCACAGTGGGAAGATGGATCCTTGTTTTACAACCAAAGCCCAGGGTTTGGGATGTGAGGTTTGTGAGGCCAGGCCGGACCAAGCGAAGTCCGGGTAGGTGTCTTTAGGGCCAGCTACCTGTGATCAGGAGGCATCCGTAAGCCCAAATGGCTCGAGGTATATTGGGGCTAAGGAGAAGTTTGTATAAACTGAGGACAGAGGGAGAAAAATCCAGCTCAATTCTGCATCTCCAATTGGCAGATCTCCTCTGAAAGTCCGGCTCATCCTTAGCCAGAGTCTAAACCAATTTGAGCCTCAAGGTTGGATTGTTGGGGGTAAACACATGCCTCTGGTACCCACCCTCCTTCTCTTGTTTTGCTTCCAAAGTTCAGTTACAAACCTAGTTAAGTGTTTCCTTTGGCTCTATTAGATGTGACTCACCTATTCTCCCCTGATGGGATCAACGGTGTGCTTCATGTCTTTTTGGTGGAAATAGAGGCTGAGTGAGTCAGACTGGAGTCAAATTATCTATGGAAATATGACTGGGCATGAGTCTGAGCGAAACTCATTCAATTCTCTCTAGGTGCCCTCTTTCCCCCAAGGAGCCGGGGAAGCAGGGCGTGTGCCACTTGCAACATTCAGTGGAGAGTTGTGTGCAGGCCCATGGGGACCACAGAGTGACACGACTTGATGTAACTGGGACTCACTCTTGCCGAAGACCCAGTCTAAGCAGGGTGGGGTAGAGGTCTAGGGAGGGGCCAAGCTCCCACAGACTTTTCTACATGGGTCGCATCTCCTACTTCAAAGGTTACCAGGACTGAGATGTTTAGCACCTCCTTGGTGCTCTGAGCACCATTTCCAGCCATCGGCATTGAGATCCCACTCAGTCAATGAAGGCACCAACTGCTTTCCCAATACGGAAGTATTGAACAGCTACCATGAACACAGCATCATGGAGCCTCTGGGGTCATGGAAGACGCTCTGCTCTCAAAGAACTCACTGTCTAGCTGGGGACACAAAACCAACAGACAGGAAAAAATTAGTGAGCATTGGAGCTTGAAAAAACATGCCAAAGTGACTATAAAGGCAGCAGCAGTTCAGAAAAGGGAGAGATTGATATTTCAGCGAAAGCTTCCTCATGAAGGAAGCAGAGGAGGACCTCTCTTCCTGGAACGATGGGAAAGGGCTTCAGAAGGGGGAGGACATTCCAGAGAGGGGGAAGCAGCATGGGCGGAGCTGAAGAAGCAGGGCTCAGAAGAAGGTGGGCGAGGGACCAGGAGAGAGCCCCACTGAGCCCCGTAAACACTGGGGAGGTGACCATGCAGAAGGAGCGAGATCTGGAGTCCCCTGAAGGTCAGGGGTTTAAATGTGACATTTGTTCAATCCATAAGCACTTATCTCATGCCTACTCTGTGTCAGGCACTGTGGATTGTGCCGGAGGTTCAGAGATGAACCAGACACAAGGAAAGTCAGACACTTCAATAAATATCTTCCAGTAAGTGTTACAGGGGACATAACCACCAGCTGCCTGGAAGCCAGAGAGGGGCAGCTGGCCTCACTTAATGAAGGTTAATGGGGGCTTCTCAGAGGGAATCTCATAGAGCATCAGAAGTTGTCCAGGTGGGGAAGGGGCAGAAGCATGATATGGTCATGTACAAAGATGTTCACTGCAGTGTTGTTTATCAGAGTGAAAACGGGCAGACAATCTGAATTCCCAGCAAAAAGCCACTGATGCAATAGGTTATGGTCCATCCATATGGAATCCTGTAGAGCAGTTAAAAAGGATAAAGCAGAGCTTCCCTGGTGGCGCAGTGGTTGAGAATCCGCCTGCCGAGGCAGGGGTCATGGGTTCGTGCCCCCGTCCGGGAAGATCCCGCATGCCGCGGAATGGCTGGGCCCGTGAGTCATGGCTGCTGAGCCTGTGCTCTGCAATGGGAGAGGCCACAACAGTGAGAGGCCCACAAAAAAAAAAAAAAAAAAAAAGATAAAGCAGTTCAGTATATATTGATTTGGAAAGGTCTCCAAGATACAGTGTTAAGAGAAAAAAAAAAAAAAAAAAAAGCAAGATCCAGAAAAAAAATACTGTATGCTCTATTTCACATGAGGAAAAATTATATATGTGTTTTGCTGGCAAATGACTAGACATCTCTAGAAAGAGATGCAAGAAATATGGAACAATGGTGGCTTCCAGGGAGGAGAGCCAGCAGAGGAGCACAGAGGAAGGCTGTGACTCAGTCTTGGTGTAAAATGACTCCAAAAGGAGCCATCGCTTGAAGCTTGAATCTTAAAAGGTGCTGAGGGCCAGCCAATGGATGGGTGAAGAGCAGTATTCTGGGGGACGGGACGCTCAGACGAGCCTGGGTGTTCCTAGACCCTTAAAGATGGTTGGGAGGACAATGGGCAGGTAGAAGATGCACCCTAATGCACCATAAGGAGAATGATGTTCCAGCCTAAGGAGTTCACACCTTAATCCAAAACCACTCACTCACTCCATCAGTCAATACTGATTCAGGATGGCTCTCCGATATGCTAACTTGGTATCTCGGTTGCCCGGTTCAGTCCAGACAGGCTGCTAGAACAAAATGCCTCAGACTAGCTTATAAACAACAGAAATTTACTCCTCACAGACCTGGAGGCTGGGAAGACCCAAGATCAAGGTGCCAGCAAGGTCGACCACTGGTGAGGGCCCTCGTCCTGGTGAATCACTGGTGTCTTCTCACCCGGTGGAAGGGGGCGAGGGAGCTCGACGGGTCCTCCTTTATAAGGGCACTAATCCCATTCATGAGGGCTCCACCCTCATGACCCAGTCATCTCCCAGAGGCCCCACCTCCTAATACCATCACCTTGGGGGTTAGGATTTCAACACAGGAGTTTCGGGGGGCAGTGGGGGGAAACAAGCATTCAGACCATAGCACTTGGCCAGGCTGAACGACATTTCCTAGAATCCCCTTTCTTCCATGTTTGTAGTCGGGATGGGCCACAAGGAGATTCTTGCAAGTTTCCGGAGGCATCGTTCCTGACTTGGGACACAGGATGGACAAACCAGTGTGCTGCCTGTCCTCTGACAGCTCCCTTGCCAGGAGGAAGAATCAGAAAATAAACAGCAAATAAATAATGCGATCTCAGAAAGTAAGGATTCGCCAGCAGAAAACTAAAAAAAAGTGGCCTGCTTTAGACCAGGGATGTTTCAGGGAAGGCCTCTCAGAACAAACGACCTTGATCTGAAGGACAGCAGGGAAGGCCAGTCGTAGAGGCTCAGACTGAAGTTCGAGGTCAAGGGCTCCGAGGTGGGCCAAGCCAGAGCCTTTGGGGAACAGGTAGGAGCCAACAGGCTGGCGGGTCGTGAAGGAGGGGAGAGTGTGAGGGGTGAGGTCAGAGCCGAGGGCCTCGTTGGCCTTGGAAGTCGGGCGTTTGGATTTTATTCTAGAAGCGTCCTGGAGTCAAGGTATCTTTCAAAGTTGGCCACGTGAGAGGCCACACACAGCTTTTCCTTTGAGAAGTGCGGATAAACCGTGGTCTTGCTGTGTGTGTGTCAGAGAGGGAGGGAGAGGTGCGTGTGTGTCAGAGAGGGAGGGAGAGAAATTTCACGTCTTGGTCTTTGCCTCGGGCTGACTTGCAGATCTCGCCACCCTGCGTCTGTGCTGGGAGGGCCCGGCTCCCTGCTGGTCTCACCAGAATTCCATCTTTCCAAGGAAATCAGACTTCCTCCTGCCAAGGAGTTCTTTCCAGGCCCCTGATAAAAGCATTATGTGAAGCTGAATAACTCACACGGTTTTACGTTTCATTACCCCGGGATGCCATTAGCAACGCGGAGCCCTTCTGCCTTTTTTCAACAGAATTTCCTACCCTGCTCTTCCTGGAACAGAAGAAAAACGAAAGGGGAGAAACGGTCTCGGGGAATTGGGCCCCCTTTCAGCAGAGGGAGGACCTCTCAGAACACAACAGATGGCAGCCACCTTCCCAAGGGTCATTGCTCCACGTCTCTGGCTCCTGTTCCAAGCCTCCTGGCCTCAGCATTTCTATCTAATTGATTTAGAAATAATGAATTTATTAGACAGATACTTAGAGACCACGGAGGCCGCAGGAGGGAAGCCATTTGGCCAAGGTCACGTACTGCCCAGTGGCAGGATTTGGCCTTGAACCCAGCTCGACCCCCACCATGGCCTTCAGCACACTAGAGTCCCTCTGAGAAGAATTAGGACCTTCCCTGGGTTCCCGACGAAGACCAGCATCTCCTCTGTGTGGGTCTCTGGGAGAGTGGGTCTCCCTTCTCACTAAATCACTTAGATCGTGGCCTGTTCCCGAGCAGGAAGTGGGCTGGGGGTGCAGGTCAGAGGGGACAGAAGCAGGGAACCACTTACATGCTGGGGAAAGGACTCGGACCCTTCAGCAAAGCCATCCACAGGCTTAGAACACAGCCAGCTTCTCTTGGGTCGGAAGATGACTGGTCACCTGTGGGAGGGCTGGCTGCACTCACTTCTCTCCCATCATTTAAGACCCGAAGCTCTACCTTCAAAACGCCTTCCTGGATTGATGGAAGACGAATGGATTCTTTGGCCTCGACCAGCGTTTCTGGACTCATTGGTCATTCCAGTAAAGGTCCCAGAACTGAGCCTCATTGGTCAGAGTTAGGTCACCTGCCTCTTCATCCCAGAACCAATCAATCTTTATCCCTGGGGGAGGGAGGGTCTGTGTGGCCTGGCCTGGTTCACCCACAAGGGCTGAGGCAGGTGTGGGGAGGCCTTCCCAAGGAAAATCAGGGCGTTGTTAGTGGAAGAAGGGAAAGTCGATGCTGGGCCGGCAGAAGGGACAGCGAGCCCCAGAGGCCGCAAACAAGGATTTCCTTGTGACCATTTCAGAACCACAAAGAGCTGCGGGGCCACAGATGCATTTCTATATTACGCTCGGGCAGAGTGAGGGCTTTGTAAACATTTGTGGAGTGAATGAAAGAATAAATGAATAGTAAGTGAACGATGGACCTCCTGGGAGAGAGAGGCAGTCCCCACGGTGGGAATAGAGCAGGGGACGGACCCCGCGTTTGGCTCCTGGAGAGCGCACGAGGCCCCGGCAGGCTGACTGCACCCCTGCCAAAGGCGCCTGGGCTTGAGGCTAAGCCGGAGGCTGCGTGAGCTGGCATGCTGGCGGCAGGGCTACGGGCTCAGGGTGCAGCTCCGTGTGAAATGAGGGCGTTCTGCCCCCTGTGTCAGCCTTGGCCAATGGCCCTGGTCCTGGAGGAACTTTCCAAGCGACAGATGGATCCAGAGTGACAGGAGGGAGCCCCCAGGCCTGATGATTTCCTCACTCCTGGGAAGCCAGCCGTCACCAGCCCAGAATGAAGAATCGTCGATGGGCTTGTCTCCTGAGTTGGGGGGTGGATTGCCGGGGGGGCCTGGACAGTATCCCGAAGAGATGGCAGGGCAGCATCCCTTCCCCAGAGGCTGGTCTGGCTGGAGCAGGGCTCCCTGGGCCCCTGACAGTAATGCTGGGCATGGGCAACGGTGACTGAACAGACAACTCCTTTGTTTCCAGCGCAGGAGGCTCTGATGGGCCATCTTTAACACCTGGGAAGGGTACTGGGGAGGGGCCATGCATGTCTGGATGCTAAACAAGGCTGCTTTGGGATGCTTTTCATGCAAATCCCATGATTGAGTTCCCCATGTGTGGGAGCAGTTTTTTCACAGCTCCTTGTTCTTAAAATCGAGGCACACAGAGGCTGGAAAGATTTGGTGGCCCCCAAAGGACCTACTGGGAAAGAAACATCCCCAGGCTCTTGGCTCACGAAGAAAAAGCATCCCATTTTTCAAGAAACTCTGCCTAACCGTGCTTCTCCTTGCGGGGAGGAGGTGCTGTGCTACATCTGTGCTCAGCACCCGATCCGAGTCATCTCAAATAACCCTCCAAACAGTCCTAGGGGCCAGCGTTCCTGAGGTCATGGAGAGGCAGAGCCAAGATGGAACTCAGGTCCGGCTGGCTCCAGGGCCCACACCCAGCCCCTCAATCATGTTGTAAATTTTGCGGGAATCTACGAATGCCACCCACGATGACCTTGGTTAAGCCCGCCCAGCCAAGAGCACCTTGTAAGCAAGTCCTCCGAGGACAGCCGTAGCAGAGCCCCCAGGAACAGGGGTGGGACAGACACTGAGAGTGTGCCAGGCCCAGAGCCGGCTGCGGTGGATGCCGTGGCCGGCAAGACGCAAGGTCCCTGCCTCAGGGCAGGCAGTAGAATCACATGAAGGGTGATCCGGGAAGGCCTCTAGGAGGAGGTGACCCTGGAGCAGAGAAACTGTCTGGGGAAGAGTGTCTCAGGGAGAGGGAATAGCAGCACCTGTGATGTCGCCCGAAGGACTTGGGGTTTGGCTGAATCTAATCGGGCTGTTGCCCATTCTTCGAGTCTTTACTTGTGGGCCACCTCTGCGTCTCCCTCTCCAGTTCTGAAACGTTTTGTGCCCCTAAGGGCTGTGGTCCGAGAGCAGCAGTTCCTCTGGCCTGGAAGCCCCCATCCAGTCCCTGCAAGCTACAGCCACAGAGGAGTTTCTGAGTCGGCCTTTCCTTTCCACGCTGGGTCTGGCGGGCTTCCACCGGCTGGGTGGTCTCATTCCCCCATCCCTGTGGTCGCCTGCCCTGGCCGTCACCTGAAATGGAAGGGTTCCGAGGCCCTTCTCCCAAACCTTCTCCAGAACGTCTCCATGTGACACAAGGGCTGGCCAGCACTTTCTTCTCTGCTCCAGGGAGATTCACCATTAAGAACATTTTCTTTCTTTCTGATTTGTTTTTGTCTTTTAACAACCACGGATCTCCAGCTGGCTTCACGTTCTTTCCTCTGGTGGAAAAGGTTGCAGGAATGTTTCTGGCGCTCTCGCTCTCACTTGATTTTAAAGGTGCAACAGGCCACCATCAAAGAACCGAGTAGGACAGAGTGAGGGAGGTGGGGAGAGGCGGGAACAGCTGTCCAATGACTGTCCCTGGCCTTCAAGGAGGTCACTTCCCCACCGGACTCCTCAGTCTGTCCGCTCCTCAGGTGGGTACATATATTCTTGACCCACAGGAGAGTCCTGAGAGACAGAAGGAGGAGTTTCCACGTGGCTGCAAGCATTCGAAAGAAAGGCAGCTGGAGAGAAATCTCTCTAGATCAGGTCCCCAACCTGGGGGCTGGTTGGTTCGCTGCTGGGAGGCTGACCAGCTTTCCTGGTCCACACCCATGAGAGGCCAGTGTGAAACCTGAGCTGTAACAACCAAAAATGTCTCCAGACACTGTCAGACACCCCCAGTTGAGATCCACTGCTCTTTATGTCCCAAGGCCCTGGATGGGGTCCCCAAGGCTGGTAGCTGTCAGGACTTGGCGGCCTTCAAGGGGAAGGCTCTTGCTGCCTCAAGGACTGGGGCACATTGACACTGTGGGGAACCGGGAAAGACTTGGACCCCAAGCTGGTGCGAGGCAACCCCTCACCTGGACCGGGACACATCACCGCCTAGGAGGCCCCTCTCTTGGGAAAAGATGTCACTTCCTCTGAGTGCTCAGAAAGGCCCGCAGGACGCAGAGAATCCTCCCAAAGGCCCCATGTTCCTGCTGCTCTGTGACCTACAGGAGCATCAGCCCCATTTCGGTGCGAGATGTGTTCCCGAGTTGCAGGGAGAGAGGGGTCTGCGGCCCTCCAGCACGTCAGATCCCAACAAGGAAGGCCAGTTGGGGCCTGGCGTTTCTTTGAGAACCTCCCTTACACAGCTCCCCAAACTGGAGTGGGTATGGCCTAAGCTTTACTTTTCTTACACTTTCATTTTTAATTTTTTTCCCTTGGGTTCTTGGCTCTGGAAAAAGTGGAAAAAGGTATACAGTGACCATACTGTTGGTGTCTTGTTCAGAGAGGAGGAAAGATCTCACAGTTACTCAGAGAAAACACTGGCTGACGTGTGGCTTAATAAATCACGCCCCCATGTATGCATTTGAGGGGGGTGGGTCTCAATGGCATTTCTCCTTTCTCAAGAAGAAAATGTAAGCTCCAGACTCTGACACGCGGCCCCATTAAATAGGGCCTTTCTCCCTCCTGCCTGCCGAGGGCTGCTTTCATAAGAGTGTTTGTCAAACAGCACAGATCCCCACTCCCCCTCCGTAGGGAGTGCGGAGACTCCCACACCGGCCCAGCATCTCAGCCCTGAGGACCTGGCCTTGGGAGAGGCAAGCAGGGTTTCCCCGGTATCGAGTTCATGAAACTAGAGACAGGAAGGTGCCTTCCTGAGCAGGGACCACGGTACTTCCAACATCCAGGACAGCGCCAGCCACGTCGTCTGTACTTAGTAGGCGAAGAAGAATGACTCCTTTACACACAGACTGGCGAGATCTTGGTCTTTGGCACATCCCCCCGCCCAGTCTCCTCTCCAGCACACAGATCCTCCCAGCCCCTCAGGCTCTTCTCCCCCTCGCTTATTCTAGCTTGTAGTCACTAGGCTATATAACGACTATTGAATAAACTATCGATCAAATAACAAATATTTTTAACATCTATCATGTATATACCACTGGGTTAAGACCTATATATGGGGCAATGGGGAGGGGGACAATATATGGGGCTTTGGGGAGGGGAAATGAGGCTCTCAGTGATGAAGGATGGCGAATACATGGTATGCCTGCCCGTCTCTTCCCTCCCGTGCTCCTAGCAGACATCGCTAATCATTCACTGCACGTGTCGCTCCAGAATTCTGTTTGACGTAGAGCTCTGGGCTGTGCCTCCTTGGGAAGGTCTCTCAGTATGTAGCTCTGGGAGATAAGGGGTCACCCACTTGGCCAGCCAGATGTGTCACATCTATCCTGGTGATCGGCGGAGTAACAGACGTCTTGTCACCCTATCCTGTGTATCTTGGGAGGATTAGACACCCATCCGTCATAAAGCAAAGACCCTTAGGAGGCAGAGCCATGAGTGCCGATGGCCAGATGAGGCCATGGCAGAAGGCCTAGGCTTCCTGAGGGGCTACTGCTCACCTCCACCATGGCCAGCCTGAAAGACTTCCTAGAGGAGGAGGCATGCCAGTGTGTTGGCTGTCTCACTAGGGCATTTGTCTCTGATCACATGGCAATCCTGCATCCCTGCTCCTCAGTGGAACCCACTGCTATGCAGCCATGGGAGACTTGGATACATTCTTAGAACTGGCCAAGCCTTCCCCTCCCCAGGGCCTTTGCATCTGCTGTTCTTTCTGCCTAAACTGCTCTTGTCCTAGCTCCTCCCATGGCTGGCTCCTTCCTCACCTCCAAGTCCCAGCTCAAATGACTCCCCCTCAGAGAAGTCCTCTGGCTGCACCCTCCTGCTGGGTCTTCCCATAAGTCTCTATCTCAGCACCTTGTGTTGTCCACTAGATGTGAGCTGGCCTGCAGGATATAGAAGCAACCCAAGTGTCCATCAACAGATGAATGGATAAAGAAGATGTGGTGTATATATATACACACACACACACAATGGAATACTACTCAGCCATCATAAAGAAGGAAAGTTTGCCATTTGCAATAACATGGATAGACTCAGAGGGTATATGCTAAGTGAAATAAGTCAGACAGAGAAAGCCAAATACTGTATGATGTCACTTATATGTGGAATCTAAAAAATACAACAAACTACGGAACATAACAAAAAAGAAGCAGACTCACAGATATAGAGAACAAACCAGTGGTTACCAGTGGGGAGAGGGAAGGGGGGAGGGGCAGGATGGGGTAGGGGATTGAGAGGTACAAATTATCACGTATAAAATAAGCTACAAGAATATATTGCACAACACAGGGACTATAGCCAATATTCTATAATAGCTATAAATGGAGGATAACCTTTAAAAATTGTGAGTCACTCTTGTATACCTGTGACTTATATAATATTGTACATCAACTGTACTTCAATAAAACAAAAATAAATGAATGACTACATGGAATGCCTGCATGAATGAATAAAAATTTTTTAATGGTTAAAAAAATAAATAAAAATAAACGCTATGAAAATGGTAAAAAAAAAAAAAAAAAGATCTGAGTTGGCCCGGGCAGCTCATGACTCTGGCCCTAACACAGATGGTCAGGCACACTATAGGTGATCAATAAATATTTGTCCAAAGAAGGAAGAAGGAATGAAGCTCAAAAGGTTTCGTGGAAGGTGCAAGGGACAAGGAGGCCTTTGCAAAGCCTGTCTAGAAAGCAACAAACCACATTGCACATCTCATGGAACCCTGGTCACTACCCTGAAGTTGCTGTTAACTCTTCTGCTGCGGAAACCCGTACAGCAACCCTGTCCCCTGAAGTGAGCTCACTGGTCCTCCGAGAAGCTGGCTTCTGCACAACATTCCCACATGAATTGCGGGTGGGGTGAGCATTGGGGGCAAGCAATGGTGCGGCCAACCCATTGGCTGATGGAAAACAATGGAGAAATTGTCCCTTAGCACGGGATAAGATGAACAAAAGCCCTAATGCCCATGCACCTGGCCCGGGCCCTGTGCTAAGAGTCCCCCAGCCAAGTTCCTTTCAGTCCTTCTAACAACCCAGTACCTCCATTTTATAGATGGGGAAACTGAGGCTCAGAGAAGCTTGGCCAACATTTTAAAGAGGGGGAGAGAGGAGCTCAGAGAAGTGAAGTTGCTTGTTCAAGGCTGCGCAGCTAGTAAGCAAGAGAGCCAGGGCTCAAACCTGGACGGCATTACCCTCTCAGGCCCTGGTGCTCTTTATTCAGAGACCCTGCAGCAAAGGGTCTCAGAAGGGGAGGCAGGTGGGGCCTGGCCAGAGTCAAGGCGTTGGCCCCCCACATGGGCTCAGGGCTGAGGGGCTCTCCCTTGGTTGGGAGGAACCCCGAGAAGGTCTGCTGCTGCCCCTGGCCACAGCCATCCCAGGGCCTCTGGTCTGAAGTGGGAAGCCATGTCAGACACAGACCTGGAGCCCAGCCCACGTCTGGAGAAGGCCCGAGGGCCCTGGCCCACCATCTTGGATGGTCTCTAGGCTACCCATTTCTTCCCCACCTTTCTGGCTATCAGAGCCCCATGCAGCCTGGAACAGCCCCCACAGCCCGGTCTCCCATCTTTTGTGCAGCTTCCCATCCAGGTTTCTTTGATTTCTGCAACTGTCTTCCCACCCAGACTCCAGTTCAACCTCCTTTGGGTTGTATCAGTGTCTTGGGGCTACTGAAACAAAGTGTCACAAACTGGGTGACTTAAAACAACAGGAATCTAATCTCTCCCGGTTCTGGAGGCCAGACATCTGAAATCAAGGTGTGGGCAAGGCCGTACCCCCTCTGCAGGCTCTAGGGGAGGATCCTTTCCTGGCCTCTTCCAGCTTCTGGTGGTCGACTTGTGGCTGCATCCCTCCAATCTCTGCCTCTGTCTTCACATCATCCTCTCCCCTCTGCCTCTGTCTTCTCCTTTCCTCTTCTTTTTTTTTGGCTGCATTGGGTCTCTGTTGCTGCGCGCAGGCTTTCTCTAGTTGTGGCGAGCGGGGGCTACTCTTCGTTGTGGTGCACGGGCTTCTCATTGTGGTGGCTTCTCTTGTTGCAGAGCACGGGCTCGAGGCGAGTGGGCTTCAGTAGTTGTGGCGGGTGGGCTCAGTAGTTGTGGCTCGTGGGCTCTGGAGCACAGGCTCGTAGTTGTGGCGAATGGGTTTAGTTGCTCCACGGCATGTGGCATCTTCCCGGACCAGGGATCGAACCTGACTCTCCTGCATTGGTAGGCGGATTCTTAACCACTGTACCACCAGGGAAGTCCCCTCTCCTCTTCTTATAAGGACACCAGTCATTGGAGTTAGGGCCCACCTGAATAATAATTTAGGGCCCACCAATAACTTCATCTCAAGATCCTTAACTAGGTACATCTGTGAAGATCTTCCTTCCGAATAAGGCCACTGAGGTTCTGGATAGATGTGAAATTTGGGGGAGACACAATTCGGTCCATGCCAGGGGTGATCAGGACAGCGGCTGGATGTGGACAGCAGCCCCTGGGCATCCAGAGCTGTCCTCAGATCCAGACGCCCCAGAGCTGAAGGCAACATTAACCGCCAAAGCTGCCCTCTGGCTTGTTGCCCTGGTGGGTACCACCTCCCACCTCCCACCCCTCCTCAGCACCAAACCCCCTCAGTGGGGTCTACGCAGCCCCGTTTGCCAGGATGACTTCAGGAAGGGCCTGCGTTGCCTTCTTTCTTTAGGGCCAGGATGGAGCTCGGGTCATCCCGCCCCTTGGATTCCATCATCACTGATTTTTACTTTGTTTTCTGGAGTGGTATGTTTTTAACTTGTTTTGTTTCTTAAAAAGCAAGCCAGGGCCACGGAAGAGTCTTTAAGTCCTAGTAACATCACCACAGGCTAACAGAGGGCCCATTGTCCCCAGGGCCAGGTGCCCTCCGGGGAGATGTGGGTCTCTCTCCTCCTGGGCCTGAGGCTGGTCCCAACTGTCCCTGAATCCCGCTTTTGCTGGAACGTGGGTGGTAGAGTGGACCCCGTGAGAGTCGTAAACCCCAGGCAGGAATGCAGCATGGCTTTGACTGGAAAGCCCGTCCCCTGATGGGACAAACCAGCATGGCTAGGCTTTGACTGGAATAATACACAGCCTGGGAGCTAAGCCTCCTCTTATTCCAGGGCCCGGGTGCTGTAACGAAGCCCACAGGTGCATTCCTGGGAAGATCTGAACCAGGAAAAGAGACCTAAGGACTGGCCTGCCTGCCTTCCAGTGTTCAGAGGCAGTCAAACCAGAGTGACTGCCCTCAGGGAGCCCCCTGTTCATGGCGGAGACCAACACACAGGCAGGGTGCTGGGGGAAGGGGGAGGAAAGCCAGGTGTGGGGTTCAGGAAGGCGGGCTTTGGAACACACCGGCTTCGCTCCATCTGGTCCCGCCTGGTCCCCCCGCTGCCTCCCTGCTCCATGACATCATGACAGGTCCCTTCGCTGGGCTCCCAGGTTTCCACACGGGAACCAGAGGGACTTTTAAAAACCAGATGAGAGAGCTGGCGTAGGCAGAGGTAGGTAGAGCGCTCCTGGATGGTCCAACGATAACCATTTTATTGAAAATGACAAGGAAGTAGTTTCTATATATACCAGGGGTCCCCAGCCCCCGGGCCACGGCCTGTTAGGAGCCGGGCTGCACGGCAGGAGGTGAGCGAGCGAGGCATCACCTGCCGCTCTCCATCGCTCGCATCACCGCCTGAGCCATTCCCCGCCACCCAGCCCCCCGTCCATGGAAAAATTGTCTTCCACGAAACCGGTCCCTGGTGCCAAAACGGGTGGGGAACGCTGCTCTATACACACACATTCCCCCAGCCTCCTGTGCTTTTTTACCCTCTCCCTTGTCCAGGAAGGGTTGTTGCTGGGACACGGATGAGTATCTCCGGCCACAGTGAGCACGGGCCTCTCTGAGCCCCTGCCACACCAGCGATGCCCCCTATGCAGCACTTCCCCCCTTGTGGCCGTTTCCTGACTTCTCTGGGGAAGAAGTTGATGAGGATCTGCCTACGAACCCTCTATTCTTTGAAAATCACACACAGCTCTTGAGACCAAAACAACCACCTTTGCCCAGACTTGAAGGGTCCTTGACACAAACCGAGGGCCTTGGAGGAAAGACAAGTTCTCACTCGGGGGATAAATGCATCCTCTCAGTAGGGAATAGTGCCTAGAGTTTCCAACTGGATTCCAGAGGGCCTCAGGGAAATCCACGGGCACCGTTTTCGGGTGGTTTCAGAAGCACCTGGCATATCTGAGTAAACCAAATAGCAATACTACTGCCAATAATGTTAACCCAAAGGCTCTCGAGCGCTTACGAGTAACCATTCTCTTTGCTAAGTGCTTGACTCTTAACGGGAGACACAGCCCGTCCCCCGATGGGACAAACCAGGCACATTCTGGCTACGGGCAGGGGAGAGAGAGGCGGACGCCTGCCCAGCCCTCTGGAAGCCCACGTCTGGTTAGAAAGACAAGATATCGAAAACTTCACCACTGATAAGGGTTAAATGCTGTTCAATACAACAGCAGAAGACATGTTCAAGGCAGCACATGATTAATTGCCCCATGAATCGTAGGGATGATAAATGTTTTAGCAACTCAGGGGAGGGAGCCATTTGTCCAAGGCTGGCAGAAGAGACAGACACCTGGGTCTGGGGGGAAGATAGTGCCCTTTCAAAGGGGGCCCGTAGGGCTACTGTCTGAGGGGGTCATTGTCCGAGGGATCCACAATGGTGGGATGTGGGGGGATAGACTTTCTTGGTTTTTTTTTTCAAGGAGTAGGTCTTATATGTAGCTGTCCACTTGCTCTAGTTTCCCCACGCTGGAGTCTTTAGAAGAACAGCTAGTTCGAGGCAACTGGGAGTTAATGAAAGTTCAATATTTATCTCCCTTCTATCTGTTTAAACTTCTCGAGGACAAGCCACCCATCTAAAATCTTTCCTCTAGAAACTGGTATTGGGATTTTGTGTGTGCATTATGTGAAACAAGGGGGAAGATGCTGGCTTTAAGCCCCCAAGGCAGCTGGGGCATCTCTCCCTTGGCAAATGGGTTCCACATAATATTAGAAAAACACATCATTTTCACGGTAGTGATAAGACTGACAAGTGTTTGGATTTTGCCTGAAATTTCAATAGGCTAGAGCTGAGGAGTTTCTCTGAAGCTCTCGGAGCTCTGGATGACGTTCGGTTTGGGTATCTCTTAAGAAAACAGCCATTTCATCATGGCTAGCACCATACATTGGTTCATGGATGCCCAAGGCTTTAGCTCATTAAATCGTGTCACTCTCTGTAAATGGCATTCAGGCTGTTTCTCTGGGAGCGAGGTTATCTGACTGTTTAGAAACTCCAACCCAGGATGGTGAGAGGCTGCTATCTGCAGACTTGGGTGAGACCAAGCCTCTCCCGGCGTCTCCCAAAATGCAAACCATCCAGGAGCTGCGTCGGGTCAACCTGCAGCTGCCCCCCAGCCCAGTGGGTCCCGCTCTGGGCCCCCGCAGTGAGAAAGCAGATGGCTGACAGTGAATCACAGGCTGTCATCTGCAGGGGTGGCTGGTGACGTGCCAGCTGGGGAGGGGGCTTCTGGAGCCAGGAGAGGCCCGGAGGGAGGTGTGCTAGGCACTGAATTAGCCACAATGACCCCACCCTTCCCTGTCTCTCTCCTTCTCTCTTCCCCCACCCCAAACCTAACTGACTTAAATCCCTCATGACAAAAGGAATCTCAGCAAAAACCCATTTTGTCACTGATGTTAAGTACTCAGAGGGGCCCCTCCCCCAGCTGGGTCTTAAAAGGCAGCCGTGATGGACTCGACATGGGGGCCGGTCCACGGAGGAGGTAGGAGGCCCCGGCTTTGGGGTCAGAGTCCGGGTCAAGTCCCCACTGGACCACTCTATCTATTTGGGCAGGCCGCTCAGCTTCCCTGAGACTGGGCTTTCTCGCCTCCAGAATGGGCTTTCAATGAGAACGATATCAAATAATGCATCTTGGCGGTTAGAAAGTGGCGGGTGTGGAGAAAGAGTCCAGGTAGGCGTTCCTGGCGCTGGCAGCTCCAGGACTTTCTGTGCAGCGCCCAGCTCCACGAGGCTACATCCCCTCGGACTTTTCATCCAGACCCTCCCAAGTCTCTGTTCTCCTTCTCAGACACTGTCTCAAGGGTAGGGAGAGGAGATGCTCAGGGAGAGAGCAACACAGTTTGCTAGCCCAGAGGTCAGGGGGTGATGGGGAGGTGGGAAGGGTCAAGGGTGTCTGTGGGGCTTTTCTGGTCCTTCCAGGGCATTGGCGTGGCCCCCAAAGCCTGGGAAAGTTTGGCCAAGCCAAGGGGGGCTGGGTGGAGAAGATTTTCCAGGCTGGACACAGTAGCAAAACCCCAGAGGTAGCAACAACCCTGTGTTTCCGGGACAGCCAGGGGCAGTGGCAGGAGGCGGGGGAGGGAGGGGAGGGAGGAGTCTGTTGTTCTCTTAAATTAAAAATAAGTTCCATATATTGATGGTCCCCGGAAAGGTGACCCGGCATGGGAAGCCCTGGCAGCCACTGGAAGACAGGGTCTCTGGGCACAGGCCTTACAGAGGGCACGTCACCAAATATCTCAGCAGTTGTGAGCTACTCGAGGGAAACCATATTCTGACAGCCACCTCCGACCCCCACCCCAGCACACAATGCTGTCAGGACATCAGTGTGGAAGGAAATACAAGGAGGCGAGCCTTCCACAGACCCTAGACAGGAGGCTCCCCAGCAACGAGGCTGCTGAGAGGGACATTCCCAGAAACCGGAACAATACCGGCTACTCCAGAGCCCCCGAGGTCCCTCGCCCCACAGGCCACGAGGGATGAGATGCGCCTTGCCCAGCACAGACTTCCGGGGCTGGTCCCTACCCCCATCCCGCCGGGGGCGTCCAAACCCGTAGCTTGGCCTCCGAAGCCCTCAAGAGAGAGGCGGGAAACATGCGGAAAGAACGCGTTAGTTTCTTCTTCTGCCCAGTGGGAATCATGGTGGAAGACACCTCCGTCTAGCCCTCGCGTGAGGACAGAACCCTCTCGTGTGCCGGGCACTCAACAAATGTCTCATGTCATCCCCGTGCGAGGGAATGGGTCTCCCTTTAATTGGTCAGGAAACAGGATCCAAGAGGGGAAGGGGTTTGACCAAGACCACACGGAGCCGCACCCAGGGCCACCCCATTGCCACTTCCACCCAGCGCCATATTGGTTCCCAGCCTGGACCTGCGCTCCTCTCCTCGGCTCCTCTGCTGGCCTTGCCTCCCTCTGCCTCGCGCTCAGGCCAGCTGGGACTGTGCCTGGCTTCCTTCCTAGAAAGTGAGCCCCGGCACATAGTTAGTTCCCAGCTACAGGGGAGCTGGGAATCGAACTAGTCTTGTGACTTTGGAGGGCACCACTATGCCGTCCGGTGTGTGTATCTCACAGACTCTTCTAGAAAAGCAACTTCAGCAGATACAACAAGGAACCCAATTCTCAGTATGAGATGGGTCACCAAGGCAAGGGACCCTGACGAGCTCACTCTTGTCCTGTCCTTAAAGTTCCTTGAATTCTACTCAGAGAGGAACAGGGAAGTTGTAAGAAGGAGGAGAGAGAGCGAAAGAGAGGAAGAAGAGGACAAGGAAGCAGGTGGGGAGAGGAGAAAGCCAAGGCGAAGACACGGAAGGAGAGGAGAGAACCAGAGTGTCAGAAGGAAAAGTTTGAGACACAAACAGACATGGAACCAATTTCAACAGATTTGACCTCCACCATCTTGCCAGGTCACCCAAGAAACCTGTCTCGAACCCCAAACTTGAGCCATCCCCGAGCTGGGCACTTGGGAGGCCCAGCAATTTTCTGCAGAGGAGAAAATTGCTAAGGATCCCAGTCAAGGGTGGTGCCAGGCAAAGGGAAGTATGTGTGGCAGGAAGGCCCAAGGCTGCGTGGCTTCAGCCTACAGCCCCGCCAGGACCACAATGCAGTACGAAATAGCCAAAACCCAAATCTCGAGCTCCCCCGCCACTAGAGCGTGCTTTCCGTCATCAGTGGTAACAAACTGATCTACAAATGGTTTGGAGAGTGCTACACGTCACTTCTCCAGTCCCCAAAGTCAAGCTCATTGGGGAAAGTCAAGCTGATTGCATTGCTCTCTGCAAATCTGGGTGTTTGGATGTGGTTCGTAGACTGAGCTCACCCAGGCAGCGCCCAGTGCTGGGTGGGCACCGCCAGGAGCGGGGTGAATGGAGAGCCCAGTGGGGGGGGGCGTCCCTCGGGGACTGCCTGGCCGTCCTCCACCCCCGCCTCCTCCCCTTCTGGCTGGGCAAGGCTGGGGCAGACACAGGGTCCAGCCCTGACTGGGGGGTGTGTGCTCAGGACACAAATAAACGTGGACGACGTCTCAGGTGGCCCTAACACCTGCGAAGGAACACAGAGCAGCGCTCTCGCCGTGCGGTCTGCTCCTTATCTATCTGTCTGTCTGTCTGCTGTCCATCTCTCCCGATGGGCAGGGGCTGCTATGACCTCGACGGTGCCCCCTGCCTGCACGTGAGCGGCACCCGAGGGGCTGCTGAGCGGGCAGTCTGGACAGCGCATCTGCCTGCCCTCTGCCCTCTGTGTCTGTCTGGGAAGAGCGTCCTCAGTCTCTGGGGGCGTCACCCTCCCATCCCAGCTCACGAAGTGGCATTTTCGAGACAATGAGGGCCAGAGGCGCCGTGTGGGCGGACCACGGGCTCAGGCTGAGAACAGGAGGCAGGCGGGGATTCGGTGCCGCAGGGCCCGCACCCCTGCGGCTCTGCCGGGGACTGACTCACCCGGCGGCGCGGCGAGTTGCTGGCGTGAGTCAGCTCGGCCAGAGATGCGCTGCGCACACTGATGAGGCCCAGCAGCAAAACGCATGTGGTGATGGGCAGCCGGCGGGTAGCAGCAGGGACGCCACACACACACACACACGCGCACACACACACACACACACGCACACACACACACACACTCGGATGCACACACTCACACCCACCTGTACACACTCGCACAAACATCCCCACCTCACTCTGACTCACAGCCACATTCACACACACCCTTGCACACAGACCCACACCCTCATGCACGCTCACTTATACAACCCACACCACACACGCCCGCGTGCACACACCCACAGCCCCTCCCATCCCTCCCTCCCTCCCCCTCCTTCCTTCCCTCCCCCCCTCCTTCTTTTCTCTCTCCTTCTCCTCCCCACCTTCCTTCCTGGTAAGCTGTGGGCTTTGGAACCAGGGACCCCCTTCCCCCACCCATCACATACCAGCCGCATGCGGCCATGGACGAGTCACTCCACGGCCCTTTCCCCCGTGTCCTCATCTACAAGACACGGAGACGACTAACACCACTTCCCAGGATCACAGTCCACGGGATGTGCTTAGAATGAGGCCCGGCACATCACAGGTGCTCTGGGTGGGTTTGGGCCCCCGGAGCTGGGACCAGTCGTTGCCTCGTGCATCTAACAAGCACCCAGCGCGCAGACGGGGCTCCCCGGCTGTCGCACCATCCCCGTCTCTGCAGCCCAAGGTCTGGAGCAGAGACGGCAGGCAAACCACTCAGACATAAGCTTGTGCGTCCTCAGAGCAGCAAGTGAGTTACAGAGCTGGGAATTAAGTGGGGTGGAGGTGAGGGGGACAGGAGGCCTGGGTTTTTAGGAAGAAAAGTGTAGCAGTGATTTGGAGGGAGGACTGAAAACAGGGAGACGGCTCCCAGGTCAGTGCGACTCGTTTTAGTTACAGTGGGGGGAGAGGGTCAGTGGGGACTCGAGAGCCACGGACGTGGCCTCGGGCCAGAGGAACCCGAAGGTGATCAGGGCTGTGTGAGAAGAAAACACTCTCCCTGTTTCCCTCGTTTTTGTTCATCTCTGGGAGGAGGTACAGTTTGTCTTCTTGGGTCAACAATGCTCTTTTGGTTGACAAGAGCAGAAACTCAGTTCAGTGTGGCTCAAGGAAAAACGTGGGGCTTCACTCTCTCATGAAAGCGCCTATCTGGAGGGATAGGGTGGATTGCAGACACGGGGAGACCCAGGCACGTTAAAGGTGCTGTAAGTATCTTGCTCTGCTCTGAGCTCTGGTTTCCTCCCTGTTGGCTTCTTTCTTAGGCAGTTTCTCCCCACACAGTGGCTCATGGTGGATCCCAGTTTATAGCTTCCCACCTCAGCCATCCCATAGGAAAGGCTTGCTTCCCTACAGTCCCACCCAAAGCCCATGAGTGCATCTCCTTGACCCACCAGTCATGTGCCCATCTCTAAGCGAGCCATAGTGGACAGAGGGTGGACTGCTCTGATTAAGCCGCCCTGGGTCATGGACCCCACGAAGACCTCATGGGTTGAAAATAGGGGAAGGATAGCCTCCCACCCCTAAAGGAAAGTCAATGCACCATTACCAGAAGGGGAATAGATGGCAGGCCATTAGAGGCAACAACGTCCATCTTCTCCAGCAGCAGAGCAAGGAAGTCTGCTCTCTAGAGAACCACAGGGGGCAGAGAGATGGTGGCTGGGGGCCCAGGAGATGGGCTGGATTCACAGGTGGGGGGCACTGGGGAGACAGGAACAGGCCACATCCCCAGCTAGAGACCAGGTTTCAAGGTAGATGAGAGGTTGGGATCTATGGTGGGCTGATGGAGCTCCTTGGGGCAGGTTATTAGATCCAGTAAGGAGGGTGCATTGGTCTCCTAGGGCTGCCATAGACTACCCCAAGCTGGGAGGATTCAAACAAGAGAAATGTATGCTCTCCTGGTTCTGGAGGCCAGAAGTCCAAAGTCAAGGTGTGTTGGCAGCCCTGTTCCCTCTGAAGATTGAGGAGATCTGCCGCAGGGCTCTCCCAGATGCTGAGGGCTTCCAGCAATCCCTGGCTTGTAGACGCCTCCGTCTGCACACGACCTTCCCCTCCATGTCTGTCTCCTCCTCTTCTGTCTCTTATAAGGACAACTGTCATTAGATTTAGGGTCCTCCCTAATTTAGGACGATCTCATCTCCAGGTTTTACCTTAATTACATCCGCCAAAACCCTGATGCTACATGAGGTCATATTCTGAAGCTCCGGGCAGGCATCTCTTTGTAGGGGATACAATTCAACCGCATGCAGTGGCAAGGAGGCTTATTTCTGAGAGGGAATTGACGAAACTCTGCAAGAGACTGGAGTGCTGTGATCAAGTCAGAGGAACGCGTTTGTTTCCTTGCCGATCTATCCTGACGTCGTCAGGCACCAACCGAGTGCTCAGCCCAGGGACGGACGCAGCCGTGAACTTGACAAGGTCCGCATCCCGGTGCTGCCCACTGGCTGGGGGCTGACGGAGGGACCGCAACAGAGCCAATTCCATGCATGCGCACACCTTCCCTGGCGAGGCCAGCAGAGTCCTTGGAGGAGGCGGCGTGGCCAGGGTCAGCTGTGGAGCAGGGGAGAGAGGAAGGTCTGGTGCGTGGATTTGAAGTTGGGTGGCCGGGAGAGGGGATGGTGGTGATACTCCCTGAGAACAGGGGTGCATGAGCAGGTCTGCAGGAGACAATGAGTCCCTCGACGTGTGGGGTGGAGTTCAGACGGTGATGGGTGGGCTTTTGGAGGAGGTGGAGGGAGAGCCAAGATGGGGAGGCTGGAGGCTGGCGGCCGGGGCTGTGATTTCCGTGGCAGCAGGAAGCACTGTGCTTAGTTCCAGGCTATGGCAGGGGCCCCCAGAGTTTCAGAAAGCGCTCACCATGGCGCATCTGAGCCAACAGAATGAAACTCTATACCGGGTCAGACCCTCGCGGGACCCCATTCTTCATTTTCTTGGGCTCCAATCTGGTGGGTCTAGTCAGCATCCAAGACCACCTCATGAAACCAGAAGGCATGACAGAGGTTTCCTGCAGGGTTCTCAGAAGCCCGGGGCCTCTGCCCCAAGCACCACCCAGCTGGCCTCCCCAGGACGAGGGAGGGAGGCGGGAAGGGGACCCAACCAGGAGGAGAGGCGCCCAGCAAGGAGGTTCAGAGCCCCAAATCTGCCCCGGGAGATGTCTCCTCAAAGCGTTTTTGTGTTGTCAGATTGTTCTCGCTCGTGTATACTCTGGGGCTTGGAGGGGATAGCTGCTGGGACCACCCAGGAGCGGGCCAGGTTTAGATACGAGATTTATTAAATAAAACAACACACACACACACACACACACACACACACACACACACACACTCACTAAGCATAATTGCTACTCGTGGAAGAAAGACAGTGAGAGAGAAGCAGAAGGAGAAGGGAAGAGAGAAGAAGGAAAGGAGAAAAAGAGAAAAGGAGGAAGGAGAGGAGAGAGGAGGGAGAAGTTGCCAAACCTTCAAGGTCACAAAGAGCCCGCCCGTCCACGTGGGCTTCCCGCTCTTCTCGGGACCCCACTGTTCACCTCTGCCACTGACCCAGCTCAGCCCTCCCCACCCTCTGATGACAAGGAGGCTGCCTTCAAGAGTCCTGGAGCACGTGGGTCCGTCCATCCACGCCCACCAAACGGAGCATCGACGTGCCCACGTGCACCCATCTGTGCCCCTCGTCCGGGGTCAGAGTCCACAGAACACCCTCTGCTCAGCCCCCAGCTCCACAGCAAGACCAAAGGAGTAGATTCTGCCAGGGCCCGCCGTGGGCGGGGACCAGGGTCCGGGTGGTGCCGTAGGCTGAGCTCGTCCTCCACGTCAGGCAGGGGACACGGAAGCGCCTGCACGTAGTTGGTGCTCAAGAAACAGGACTTGAGTGGACGAGCCACCTGATGAGGTAGATACACATTTCACAGATGAGGAAATCCAGGTGAGAGCGGGCTCCTCGGCCAGGGGCACGCAGATACTCCGCTCCGGAGCCAAGATACGGATACCCAGTTCTGTTCGCTCCAAAGCCGGTGGTGTGAGTTTCCTGTTGCTGCTGTAAAAAAACTACCACGAACTTGGTCGCTTAAACAACACGAATCTGCTGTCTCATGGTCCTGGAGGTCGGAAGACCAAGGTGGGCCTCACGGGGCGAAAGTCAAGGTGTGGGCAGAGCTGGTTCCTTCCGGAGGCTTCAGCGGACAATCCATTTCCTTGTCTTTCCAGATTCTAGCCGCCTCCCGTATTCCTCGGTTCATGGCCCTCTTTCCCCAGCTTCAAAGGCACCCATGTGCATCCCTGACCCTGCTTCTGTTGTCACATTTCTGTCTGACTCCAGCCCGGAAACGTCCCCTGTGTTTAAGGCCCATTGTGATTAGATTGGACGTAACCTGACCATCCCGGAAACTCGCCCCATCTCAAGGTCCATAACTTAATCACGTCTGCAACATCCCTTTCCACAGTTTCCAGGAATTAGGATGTGGATTCTGCCCATCACACAAGTGCTCTGAGCTGCTCCCCCACCAGCCAGGGCCTCTGGGAAGCTCCCTGCAGAGCCCAGCTCTGTTGGCAGGCGCCTCTGCCTAAAGATCCAGGTGGAAATGCCATGAATGGACCCAACGGTGCCACTGACACCCTCCTGGCAAGGCTCTGGGGGCAGGTGGGCCAGGTTGAGGAGGAACAGGGATGAAGCTGGCAAAGAGGCTTCAAACGTGTTCTGGGTGTGAGTCAGGGGGGCGTTTGGGGAGCAGGGAGATCAAGATGGATGAAGAGTAGGCTGTAGAGTTGAGAGGTAGGTGAGAGGGGGTGGCGAGGTCAGTAGAGGCTGGACCATGCCTGCCTGCAGAGAGCTCAGCAGGGAGAGGCGGGTTCCCAGCCATGTCCCAGGAGCCTCGCAAGGCTGAGATGGGAGAGTGCAAACCTGGGAGCTAGGACTCCTCTGGGGTAGCTGAGAGGTGACGGTGGCCACATGTAAGCGGTATCGGTAGGGGTGGAGACGGATGAATGCATTCAAGAGCTACAGGGACACTTCACAAACCCATAACTGCGAATATACAATTGCTTTTGACTTTTTAATTTTTTAAACTGAATGTGGTTGATTTGCAATGCCGTGTTGGTTTCGGGTATACAGCAAAGTACTTCACTCCATATATATATATATATATATATATATATATTTTTTTTTTTTTTTTTTGCAGTACGCGGGCCTCTCACTGTTGTGGCCTCTCCCGTTGTGGAGCACAGGCTCCGGACGCGCAGGCTCAGCAGCCATGGCTCACGGGCCCAGCCGCTCCGCGGCATGCGGGATCTTCCCATACCGGGGCACGAACCCGCGTCCCCTGCATCGGCAGGCGGACTCTCAACCACTGCGCCACCAGGGAAGCCCCACTCCATATATATTTTTCAGATTAGTTTTCCCTTGTTTATATACAAACTGATAGCTAAATGATCTGTTTCTCTTCCTTGTCAATTAAAAATGCTTATGTTTTCTAAAAATAAAAAAGAGCTACAAGGAGGGAGAATGGATGGGGCTCAGTGATGAGTCATGTGAGAGCGTGGTCTGGGAGAGAGAGGTCAAGGATTCAGGTGGGAGCTGCCCAAACAAAAATTGCTCTGGGGATAGAATGAATGCTTCTGCCTTTTGTAAGTCAGTGAGGTGCAACTCTGCTTGCCCCGGTCCTCCAGACGAGCCAAACCAGCACCTTGGCTCCCAGAACTGGGTCTGGGGAAGCGGTTCCTTATTTGTTGGGTCACCCCTTCCTCGCTCTCTGGGCTGCGTCCATGGGAGGCGCGTTAAGAGGACACACCCTATAACTACATTCTTAAAACTCACTTGCGTTAGTGCTCTGATAGGTGAAAACGTCCTCTGGTCTTGGCTCCAATGTCACGCAGTGTCCCAGTCATGCCCAGTCATTCCTAGGAAGGAGGAGAAGGGGGAAAGGCCAAAAGGATAGATATTTTGTTCCCCAAACTGACCCTAACTCAGCCTGAACCCCGAACGAACACTGACTGTGATCTCGAGCCCAGTGGAAACCTCACTGTAACTCCAGCCAGCCAACTCAACCTCAGCCCCAACCCTACCCCAGCCCTAAACCCGACGCAACCCAACCCGACGGCACTCAACTTCACTCCTAACTCTGAGCCCAGGCTTGAAGCCAACCCAACAGAACGTTAACCCCAACTCAACCCAACCGAACTCTAATGCAAACTCTCCTCCTAACCCTAACCCTAACTGCACTCCAACCCCTGCCAAACTCAAACTCAACCCGACCCTAAGGCCAAGAGGAGGTTCTTAGAGAGCCCTCAGGGGCCTAGAAAGCAGGCTCTTGAAGTGGAGAGGCGCTGCTAGCTGCTCGACCCATTGTCCCAATGGAGAAACAGAAACAAAGTGGCGGTGAGAACGAGTAACACCGGCAGAACCGAGACTTAAGTTCTGGGCCCCAAGACCAGCGTGGGGGCCACAGCCAGGCCTCCCTGGGCAGAGCTGGGACGGGGCGAGCCGGGGTCTGTGTGCACCTGGGTGGCCTGTGGACTCACACGTCTCCGTTCACTGCCTCCTACAGCCTTCGCTGGCCATGGCAGTTTGCCAGAGGCTGCCTGGGGGAAAATGGGATGACCTTGGACCTGCCTTTGCCTGGAAAGGGAGGCGCAGACGACGAGCTCTGGGAAAGAGGGAGCTAGGACGGAGGAGACGTGAGATCCCCTCCGAAAGGAAGCAAATTGGGCTGTCACCACGACGCTATTACCCCACTTCCTCCAATCTGTTTAATCCTCTGAGTGGGGAGCTGCGGGGGAGGAATTCGCCCCAAATCAGACACCCAAACCCAGCGTACTTCCCGCTGAGGGAAGCAGACGGCGGGCTCCCGCCCATCCTCGCTCCTCCCAGGCTCTTATCTAATCTCGGCTGCCCAGCGCACACTGGTCCCCGCCCGTCCAGCCACCCCCTCCCAGCTCGCCCGCCCAGGAGCATGATTTCTCTCCGGGGATGCAGGCCTGGGCTCTGGGATTTGAGGCGTCCACACTTGCTTGCGGGCAGCCGCCCTGATCTATCTCATCGTTCCCAACCCCGGGGACGCACGCTCTGCCATCCCAGGTGTTTTGGGAGCACAGCTGTCCTAGGGTCCCCTGCAAACGTCTCAGCTTCAGTACGGAGCCTGCCCACTGCACCAGGTCCCGTGCCACCGGCTGTTCTGGCATAGGGGAGCCAGGCAGAGAACCCCACCTCTGCCACCAAGTCAGGAACGCACGGGCCTCACCAGGGACTGGCCTGGAAGCTAGGCTTCTCCTGCCCCGACCTCACCCTGGGCAGTAATATGGGCGGGAACAGGATTGGAGCCGAGGCTCCTTTGGAGGGTCCTGTAGGCCAGGCTCTGAGGGGCCTGAGGCTTGGTCTCCGCCCTCAGGGAAGAGTTGGCATCCCTGTGCCTTCATTTCCCAGCTGAAAAGCACTGACTCAGGCATGGCCTCTGCTTGAGAAAATGTTAGTCCTACTTCCACTCTGATCCCAGCCATTTGTACCAACCCTGAGACCAGGGGCAAGTCTCTGGTCCTCTCCATGCCTCATTTTGCTCATCTGCAAAATGGAGATCACAACAGTACTTATTCATACAATTGTTGCCATTGTTAAATAAGTCAATACATACAAAGACAATACACTAGAATGCCTCCCACACCACCCATTAATCACTCAAAAAATTACTGATTACTGTTAACATTATTATTATTATTGTCGTTGTTACTTATCCCTTAGAGCTTGGTAAACATGTGGCCATATCCCACCACCCTGTCTGAAACGTGTAGACTTTGTTATTATCTGTCATCACATTCTTTTCTTCTCCTTCATGGCACGTTGCACATTTGTAATTAGATGTTTATGTGCGTGGTTCTTTTGCTTCCTTTGTTTCTTCCACCAGACTGGAAGCTTTGATGGGGCGGGGCTGGGCTTTGCTCCCCGCTGCACATCGGGGGTCCAGCACAGCCCAAGTGAGTGACAGGAGTCAATAAACATTGATTGAAAATCATCACTGGGTGACCGAACAGCAGATTCAGTTTAGTAAGTGAGGGGCAGGGTGCCAAGCCGGCTCTGGCTCACTGCACAGGACGGGCCCCGGCCACCTGCTACGTGTCTGACCCTCAGAGGGAGGCCCAGGCAGGGAGCTGTGAGCATCATTACCCAGCCAGCCCCTCAGCTGAGGTGCGGGGGAGCCAGAGCTCCGGGGGCTGCAGGAAGGGCCCTGGCCGAGAGGCTGAGAGGGCTCAGGGCCGACCACGTGTGCTTCGGATGCTCAGGACGGAGTCAGGCTCTGGGCGCCAAGGAGGCTGCTCGGCCTCGTGTTCCCTCCTGTCTGCCGTCCGAGCGGAGACCAGGGAGTGTGAGCTCATCTGGGAGCTGGGGGTCGGGCCCGGTGATTTCCAAAGCTGCTTCTGCCCTGGGAGGCTGCTGACGTCTGGGATGCACCCCAGTCCTTGCCCTGGAACCTTATACCTTTCAGGGCATCTCTCCCTCATTTCCTCTGCTTCTGCTTCTCTCCCAGTGGTACCCTGGAGCCTGGGCAGGTAGATGGGCCCCTCGGCTACTATGGCCGTGAACCCCAGCCCTGGTAGAAGCCTGAACTTGGGGAAGCTTGTCTGCAATCCAGAGTGGACACTGCAAGTAGGGCTCGAGGAGAAAGAACTGCTCAGTCA
Organism: Grampus griseus; assembly: GCF_964374135.1. NCBI lineage: Eukaryota > Metazoa > Chordata > Mammalia > Artiodactyla > Delphinidae > Grampus > Grampus griseus. The sequence goes on along the minus strand of NC_139008.1, from coordinate 84,269,163 downwards.
ACACCCCAGCAATCAGGGGCAGAGGGAAAGCATCCCTCAGCTTGGGGACCCCCAGGCACTGTCTCAACTTACACAGCCAGTTTGTCGAAGGCAGGGTAGATCTTGAAATATAATTAGCAAGCTGAGCCCACGCTTCTCTCCTCCCGAGGCCTTTGGACCAGCTGCATGGCTGCAGAGCCCCCCAAGATGGCCTTTATTTTCACATTTCCTGACGGTCACGGTCAGGGCCCTTCCCCTTGCTGACTTGTTCAAGCACCATCTTCTAAAACACAGCCGTTGTCGTTTAAGTGAAAAGGAAAAAAAGAAAGGGCTTCTCACATCCCTAACACAAAGTAAACAAACCCACTTTTCATTGGGAAGTCCTGACAGAAATAGGGTATATGCTGAACATCCGGAAAACACATAGATCATGAGCAAAGCCTGAAAGACAGCAAGCAGATGACTGGAGATGTTTGTGCAGTTACTACAGCCAGACTTTATGTGACGCTCGGGCCCTCACCAGGAAACCAGAGGGCGACCTCGGATGGGCGATATGCTTCGTCCAGAGCCCTGAGCTCCCCGCCGAAGGGCAGGAATTGCACCCCAGAGTCCTATGCCCCGGCCCTAACCTGGAGTGAAGGATTGAGACCTTGAACAAAATAATTGCTGCATCCAGGACAGTTTGTCGTAAGGAACTTGGAAACCCCATCAAATAAAAATCTAAAACTGGGGGAGGGACTTCTGTACGTGGAACTGTTCTCTGAACGGCTGAGGAGCTTCTGTTACCAAGATGGAAAGCATCAGGATCTCAACATACTACAGAGCTTGGTGCCGCTTGGGCAGACCTAGCCGGGTCCAAAAGGGAACTTTCCATATGAGTGCAGGAGCAATTAGAAGCCCGCTGCACGGGCCATTGTGTTTAATGGTTACAAAGGTGCTGGTGGCTGCTAAGTGTGTCCTGTTGGTCACAAATGTCAGCTGTTCTCATCACTGTGATTTGCATGCAATTGTTATAGACGCAAGCTGGCCTGCAACTTAGGGACCGCTCACATAGCTGGAGGGATTGCGTCAAGATGGAAAATAAGCTTGCCTTCCCCAAGTCCCAGCCTCCTAGGGGGAGAGGCAGAAAGCAGGCATGGTCCCACCTCTGTGCCTTTGGCCTCCGTGTACGATGCCCAGCACACGATCGGTGATGAATGAATAGTTATTAAAAGATGAAAGGAAAAAGTGCTGAGTCTCTTATTCCTCACCCCCTTCCTATAAAAGTCTTCTTGTTCTTCAGGGCCCTCCTCGAAGGACACGACCCCATGGAGTGTTTGTGTCTCTCCCCACACACCCTGCGTCATCAGAGAACACAGCACCTGCTCTCACCTTCCAACCCCGCTACCCGAGGCAGGACCAGGCACACGCACTCAAGACCTGTCGATTGACTCTTAACAACGAAGGAGACTCAGTCTGACCTGCTCGGAGATTCCACTGAAACCTCACGAGTTCTGCTCAGTAGGGTGTCTTGTGATGCAGGGAGAGAGGATTTGGAGGAGGAGGGAAAGGAAGACCACTTCTTTCGTTTGGTAGAGGAGGAAGCAGTATGCTAAAAGTGCTAAGTAAATGCAAACCTAAACCACAGTGAGATACCACATCGCACCCTCTAGGATGGCTAGAATCAAAAAGACAGACAATAACAAGCGTTGGCGAGGCTGCAGAGAAGTCGGAACACTCACATGTTGCTGGTGGGAATGTAAGATGGTGCATCTGCTTTGGAAAACAGCTCGGCAGTTCCTCAAAAAGGTAAACATAGAATTGCTGTACGATCCAGTGAGTCCACACCTAGGCACAGTCCCAAGAGAAATGAAAACGCATGTCCACACCAAAACTCGCACACAAATGTTCATAGCAGCATTTTTCACAAGAGCCAAAATGTGGAAACAACCCAAACGCCCTTCAATTGATGAGCTGATAAATAAAGTGTGGTGTATCTATAATATTATTCAGCCACAACTGGAAAGGAAGTTTGGGTACATGGTATGACGTAGGTGAACCTTGAAAACGATGCTAAATGAAAGAAGCCAGGCACAAAAGACCACATATTCTATGATTCCATTTATGTAAAATGGGCAGAACAGTCAGTCTATAGAGACAGAAAATTGATTTGTGTTTGCTTAGGGCTGGAGGGGGCGTGGGAAGGGGGGTGAATGCCAATGGATACGGGCTTTGGGGGTCATGTTCTAAAACTTAGGTTGTGGTGATGGTCGCACGACTCTGTAGGCACACCAAAAGCCACACTGCCTGTGGGCGAACTGTGTGGCTCGTGAATTACATCCCGGTAAAGCTGGTAAGAAACAATGGACGTGGGTTCATACGTTGCGTCGGCCACCTTCTCGCTGCCCGTGTCTGAGCCTGGAGCCCTTCATGGTACAGCCATGGCGCCTCTTCTGGGGGGCTGTCTGCCTCTCCAGCCTCCTGGTTCCGTGGGTCATGGAGATGGTGTCATGGCTGCGCCCTGGCGCCCACCTCGCCTTGCTGATCTTTGTCAGAGGAAACGCGTAAAGCAGAGGAAAAGCGTGTGGACAGCTCCTGATTACTGTTTCCTGTACTTCCAACAAACACGTTCCTCGAACCCAGCCCAGCCCTGGTGATGTCTGTGGCCTGTGGGGCATAGGAACTGCCTGCATCCTGCAGACAGGGGCACCGCCAGGCGGGGAGACGTGTGCGGGGTCCATGACCTCCAGGGAAGCACCCCTGCACTGGCATGGGGCAAGGGGCAGTGGTGGTGGGAAGGAGACACTCTGGGAGCACTAGCTGGCCGTGAGATGTTGGGTGACTGCTGGGACCACTCTGAACCTCTGTTTCCTCATCTGTGAAATGCGGACAGCTGTTGTGAGCTCACAGGGAAAAAAGCTGTGCAAAGCAGCTTCACCCAGCGCCCAGCACCCAGAGGACACTCAGTGTGACAGGTGGCACACGGCCAAGGTGGGCACACAACCACCAGGTGGGGGTGGGGTGTCTACGTCTCCCATTTCACAACAAACACGAGCACACACTGGGCACTGGGCAGACCGCACCTGGGCGTCAAGGGACAGGGAGCCGGGACCGGAGGGGAGAGGCAAAGAGCAACGAGCCAGGCGCTGCTCTAAACGCTTCACACGCATTAACCCCCCACGCCCGCCTTGGCTCCGCACGGCAGAGGCTGCCATCAGCCCCATGTGACCGATGAGAAAACTGCGGCTCAGAAAGATTAAGTCATTGCCCAAAGCTGCACCGCTGGGAAGTGGCAGAGAGTGACAGACACCGTCCCCAGAAGGCAGCCGCAGCGACGCAGCTCCAGGCCCGGTGGGATCACAAGCCTGGCGGCTTCGAGGGTGTCATGTGCCCTCATGTACCTCGGGCTCCTCCCCCCTCCCCCCCTCCCCTCACTTCTGAGCCGGCCTCCAGTTGGAGGTGACACGGGGCCCCAGCGTCCTTGCTGCTCCCGTGGGCGTCCGCACACCCAGGGATGCGCAGGCGGGAGGGGTGGGCAGCCCGTGCGACCTCACCTGGGGCGGGAGAGAGGGCGTGTGAGGCGAGGTTGGCGGGGGGCAGAGTGTGACCTCCGGGGCCGGGCACGTGGGCCCGGTGACTCAGGCCGGCCCTGGTGCCGCACGGAGAGGCCAGGAGGGTCGGCTCTGAAGACAGGGCAGCCTTGCGGGGTGACCCCAGGGCCGTGGGGATCTTCCGTGCTCGGGCTGCCAGGATGCAGCTGGCGGGGCTGAGCACCTTTCCCTGGCGGGCCGGTGAGCTCTCAGAAACGCTGGTGTGGGTGCGTGCCTGTGCGCGCGTGTTTATGGATGTGGGAGTTCAGGGACTCGGGACAGATCCCCCCAAGCCCCTCACAAGTCGGCTGGACCACAGAGCAGCTTGTTCTGCTCCCAGGCCCTCTTTCCTATCTCCCACTGTCCCCTCTGTGCCTGCCTCACCCCTGCCTGTCCCTTTCAAGCTCACAGAGGCCTCCCCATCCCCCAAGACGATCTTAGGTGCTCCATTCTTTGTCTCCCAAGGCACACGATGCTTTCTTCTGGAGCTCGCAGCCTCCTGGCGGGCCTGGGTCCCGTCTCTCTCCCCACCAGACTGTGAACTCCAGGAGGACGAAGGGCGGGGTGTCCCCATCTCCGCTGCATCCCCAATGTCCAACACGCCTGCAGTAATCACCAACGAACAGGAGGCAGGGAGGAAGGTTTCCTCTCACGCCAGCCAAGGCAAGTGCCGAGGGGCCCAGCAAATGTCAATCCAGGAGTCCTCCCTGGAGGACTGGCCAACAAGGCCTGGCCATTCTCTGCTGCCGTTACCCAAAAAACCCAAACAAGCCCAGAGGCTGTGGCACAGCCTCCGGCTACCGTGACCTAGGAGAACCGGGCCAGCCTTGGAGTCCCACCTCACCTGACTTGTGGGGCATTGGCAGAAGAACAAATTCCCAGTGTCTTGGGCGGCAGGCTGCTGGCAGCCGTGCGTCTCCATCTGCCCAGGGGCACAGCATTCAATTCGGTGGTGGGGCAGCATAATTGGCATGAGGTCACGGTGGTGGCCACTGCACCAGGGGACAGGTCCGTCAGGCTCCCACGTACCTGAAGCCCAGGGCTTATTTAATTTTGTCCCCTTCAATTAAAATCAGCTCTCCCGCCCTTCTGCAGGGCAGAGGCTCAGACAAACACGGAGCAGGTTTCATTCCAAGACCTTTTCTTCCCTTCTCTTTTCCTGACTGTGTATTTCAACCTTTCCTCCTGAGAATTTTAGGGTCTCTGCTCCAGGAAGCTCCCACCTACCCTCCCCTTTGTTTCTCTCTTCCTTTTTCCTTTTTATTTTATCTTTTTCTAGGAAGTGACTGGTGACTGCATGAACCTCAGAGAGTAGGAAGGGGGAAGACGGTCCTGAACATCATCGATACAAGTTCATACATTTGGAGCTGCGGGGAACCAGCGCCACCCCAATGGTGTCTCGTGTTAAAGTAATAGAGGAAAAGTGAAAAAACAAAAAACCTTTCCACGTCTGCCTCCCTCCCAACCCTCGTTTAAAGGAGAAAAAAAGGTTTCTGTCCACTCAGATTCCCACGGTGATATAACGTAAGTTTTTCAAACAACACGAACATTTACTTTGGCAGGTGGCCCGTGGAAAGAATAGGCATTATCCACACAACGCAGTGGCTTTAGAAAAGGCGAGATGCCCGGGGAAGCTCAGCGCGGGGAGTCTTTGCAGTCTCTCCACGAGGCGCCAGACCAAACCAGCCCCAGGCCCGTGCGGCTCCTGCGGGCCCCAGCCCCCGAGGGGAGTCCCCGTCTGCCCCCCGTCCGGGTCGCAGGTGGAAGGCTGTGTGGGGCGGGCCTCGGCCAGGCATGGGCGCCCGCTGCACCGGGGTCCCCCCAGGAACTCACAGCCTAGGGGGTGTGGGGCAACCAGTGGAAAATGTGAGCTGACCGGTGGAGTAGGAAGGAGGGACGGAGGACTCCTGGGAACGGGATGAAGGGACCACACGACTGAAGAGAGGAGGGAACAGGCACCGAGGGAGGGAGGTTTCCTCTCCAGCTGCCTGGGGGTCTCAAGCCAAGATGAATGAAGGCCGGGTGCACAGAGCACAGGCTCTGGAGCCCAGCGTGGATCCGTATCCCGGCCCCACCCCCGGCGCGGCCTCTGTTTCTATATCTGTAAAGTGAGAGCCAAGGACAGGGCCTGGTTTCTGGGGCTGCTGGGAGGCTGAAGGGGCTACTGCGTGTGAACATGTCTGCAGCTCAGTGCCAGACCCCAGGGGAGTGGAGGGAGGATGGCGGGAGGCCGTCCAGAGCAGCGGGCTGCGGGAGGCCCATCAGAACACTCCCAGGTGGGCAGGGCAGGCAGGTGGCTCCAGGTGAGATCAGAGGGGGACCCAGGGCCAGGGAATAGCCCAGGCTCCAGCTTGCAGGGCGGATGTATATTCTCTTTCAGACCCTGGGAGAGCCCCGCCCCTGGGGTGAGACCAGGCCGGGCCAGAGCGTGGCCCCTGGGCCAGTGGCTTTCAGAGATGAAGAAACTGAGGCCCAGAGAAGTTTAAATCACCTGGCCAGTTCAAGCTCGTCATCCCCACTGGCCAGAGACAGGGCCAGCCTGGCAGCACTTTCCTTCGTGACACCTGCACCGACGGCCCAGGAGCACCCAGGGGTGGCCTCTGTGGCCCATGAGTGTCCCTCCCCTGACAGCTCCCCGGCAGGGGAGAGTGCCGGCTTGTAGCCATCCTTCCAAGCCGGGAAGAAGGAAGTTTCCATGCAGGTGCCCTGAGCTCACAAAGCCCGGGGCCCTCACAGGCCCCATCTGAGTGTCAGCTTTGATTAGTGCCACCCGTCCTGTTTGTCCGAATCTTTCTGCCTAATCGAATTCCAGGTCCCTCCACAGCCCTGCTCACGCATCCAGAGGCGACAGGAAAATTTTAGGAAAATGCTCCTTTAAGGGAAATGGAAAAGCTGGGGCCCGGATCCCATTCTTGTAGCCTCTGAAACCTCCCTTTCAGCTTACCCTTTCCCTGGGTCCTGGGCAGGGATTCTGGAAGCTTCCCTGAGATACCACACACACACAAGGAATCCCTACCTTAAGTGTTCACATCTGTAAAATGGGATGGCAACTGGAGTTAATGACCATGGCAGTGAAAGGCCTTGGTTGGCCTTTCACTGCCCACACCAAGCAGATCCTATGGGCCTCCCGGGCCCAGTCCTGGACCAGGTGCTGGCGGGAGGATAAAGCCCCTGCCCTGTGGTGCTTGTCATCTCACACAGGGAGAAGCACAAGAAAAAAGTACACAAATAAAGAAACAGAAGTGTTGTTCATGATTAAAAGCAATAAAAAAATGAATTCAAGAAAGACTGGGGACGGGCAGTGTGGGGAGTCCACTTCAGACTGGGTGGTCTGGGAAGGTCTGTCTCTCTGGGAAAGGGACTGTGGGGCAGTGACTTGGAGGCTGAGAAGGACACAGACGTGGGAAGAGAGTTCCAGGCAGTAGAGCAACATATGCAAAGGCCCTGAGGCAGGATGGGCTTGACATGTCCAGGAGCAGCAGGTGGCCAGTGGGCTGGGGCCCACTCAGGGAGGAGGGTGGGCGAGGAGGTGGGAGAGAAAGGCAGGGCTGGACCGCAGGGGGCCTTGTGAGACCTTCCTGGTATCCTGAGTCAGTGAGTCTTCACCCAGCTCAGGGGTCCAGATCAGAAAAGTGAGGGCTTACCATCCGCCTGGGAAGTCCTGTGAAGGTACAAACCCCTCCGTCCCTCCTCAGCCGGGCCAAAGAATGGGGAGGGTTGCGGTGGCCAAAAGGCTGGAGACAGTGATCCCTGGCTTCTGCATGTGACGGCTGGTTTACACACCCAGGACCCCTTGCTCCGAGGCAGACACAGCTGTTCCCTGGGTACGTGCGATGCACATCCAGGAATTGCACCAGGATGCAAAGGCCTTCACCTTACTGACATCAGATTGGGTGCTGCGTTACTGCTCCCCTTCCCCCTGTTGCCAACCAGCCCCTCCTCAGTGCCAAGGGCGGACCCTGGTGGTTGAGGCTGGAACCAGATGCCCAGTAGAAGGAACAAGCTCTTTGGGGTCCAACCTTGAACCACACCATCTCTTATGGTTTTCCCCCACTTAGAACCATTGGCTCCCAAGTCCCTGTGCATGTAGTAATAATATTAAGAATTTCAATAATAAATAATAGTAATAGCTCACATTTATTGTGTGATTACCGTTCACCAGGCACTGAACTACGTATGTTACATTAATCAGCTCAACCTACACAATAACTACTTGAAAGAGGTCTGAAAACCAAAGCACAGAGAAGTCAAGCAACTTGCCCAAGGTCACACAGCTGGAAAGTGGCAGAGCTCCCAGATTCCTCTCTGACACCTGCTGTCAGTAATAGTCATTGTAAAGCAGCTCAAGTTTATTGAGCACATACTGTGTTCCAGGCACCACCCCTGCTTCATTCTCCACATCAGCCCTTGTAAGCATCGTTCGTCAGCGTCCCCCTAAGGAGCACCTTTAGACAATTTTTCCTAATCGCCCCTTCCCATGAAAATTTTCATACCCCAGATAAACTGGGCATCTCTTCACGGACCTGTGCTTTATACGTACAGTTTTGCCCATCCCCCCAGAAGTACGGGGTGGGGAGGGACACCGGCCCTTGGAGAACGTGAGCTCTGCCTTGAACTCGTGGATTCAAGGTGTCACTGTTATACCTGTTTTGTGAGGAGCCTGAGGCTCTAAGATGTTCAAGACCCTGTCCATGGTCACACGGCGGAGCCAGGGTCAAAGGCGGCCTGTGCTGATGACGACAACGGAACCATCTGCGAGACTGCAGACACCCCAGAATTGTCCCATCTGGCCCGGGACCTCCCCGAAATCCAACACGTGAGCGTTTGCACGTGCCTCTTCGTGAGGGAGCCGACCTCGGTGGTCCCCGACCCCGAGCGCGAGCTTTGGAAAGAGCACTTGACTGGGAGTCAGGGGCTGAACGTGGGGGGGCCATGAGCCCCGTCACCAGGCTCCGTCCTGGGGCAACCCTCTCGATCTGGGGTTTCCGGATACTCAGGGGTCCACGGTGGGGGGCCCTGAAATTGCAGAGATGCCCCAGAGGGGACAGGCGTGTCCGGGAACAGCAGAGGCCCCGTGGTGGCCCCAGAGGGCGGAAGGCGCAGTCACCCGAGGCCCCCCGGCCTGGCCTTGCACTGCCGCCCAGCCCTCCCTTCTTTGGAGAGGAAGCGGGAACACTGTGGGAAATGAGGCCCATGGGACTGATTTACCCCCCAGGCTGGGCCCACTGACCTTTCTCCTGAGAAAAATGCTGGTAGCAAGCAAATGCACGCCTTCCCCGGCACCCAAAATAGCTGGCATCTCCGGCCCGGGCCTCCACGTCCTGAGGAAGCTCCTTGCGGCGGCGGAGACAATGAGGCATTGTGCGCCCGGGGCCTCCCAGACAGGAAGCCGGGCCCCGCAGCGCCCTCGGCAGCGACCCCCTCCGCCCCGGGCCCACACGTGCACCCAGATGCCAGGTGTGGCCTGGCTTCCTTCGCCTGGAGCAGGGGAAGGAGAGGAAGGGCAGGAAGCGCCAGATGGCCTTCTCACCCCTGCAGCGCGGGGCCGGGGTAGAAGCTCGGAGGGCCACTGAGCAAGCAGAGGCATGAACGGACAGACAGACAGACAGGGAATTATGCCAAACCCTTCCGGGACCCTGGCCGGGACGTCCCCCCAGGAAGCCCATCCTGAGGCCAACAGTTGGCAAGTGTTTCCTCTGTGCCAAAGACCGTGTGCCTCGTGGGTCAGACTTCGAGTCACCTCGCGTCCCTGCTCCCCACTCCAGCTGCTCTCGTCCCTTATCATTCCTTGAACGCACTGTGCGTGCTTGTGCCCCAGGGCCTTTGCACTCGCCGTTCCACCCCCGGACGCTCTTCTTCCAGCTCGGTGTATGTTCGGCTCCGATGTCGCCTCCCCAGAGAGGCTTCCCTGACCAGCGTGCCTCGCGGATGCGTCCTGGCGGTGCTTGTCAGCTGCTGCAGGGCAGGCAAGGGTGTTGCAGGCCGCTGTTGTCTTCCCGTGTCTGCACCCTGGAGGGGCTCAGGTGGCATTGTCAAATGAACAGATTAGCATATCAGTTCCATTTATACGGTGGTCACCTTCGTCCCCTCTTAAAGATGAACAAGCTCCTGCCACCACATAGAGAAATCGTTGCAGCTCGAGTGCAGGGATCTTGTAAGCATGCAGAGCGAAGATGTAGCCAGAGGGGCCAGGACCATCTGGGAAGCTATCCAGATACAACACATAGGAGAGGGAGGTGGCCTGGCGAGGGGAGCAAGAGGGCCATGGACAGAAATGCACAGGTGGCAATGGCACCCAGCACTCCCCAGGGCTTCCTTAGAGCCTCCTGGGGCTCAAGTGCTAATTCTTGGAGCTACTGCTGTGTGACTTCCAGCAAGACACTTAACCTCTCTGAAATTCACAGGAATGACAGTAACAATTACACTGGGTGATGCCATTGGGAGGTGTTGGCTCTGCGACCAGAGCTCCGCACGTGTTAGCTATTATCACTTGAACCACAGGAAACTGACATTTTATACGGATGAAAAAAGTCAAATATTGGTAATTTCCTGATTCAACCTGATAGTATCAACTGTCTGAGATAGTAGCTATAGTTTAAAGTGGGATGCACTTTATATACAAAAAATGCCTCTAGGGTACCCAGCAGGACACCGCAGAATCACATTTGAAAGTGCTGGGCAAACTATTAAAACGATGCAACGTTATTTAAAAGATAAATGTGGAATTCTCTTTGAAATAAAGCTCAGAGCTTCGTCCCTAAAGTTACGAGGGTGAGGATTTGGCCACCAGAAGAAAGCCCCCAAAGGAAGTCCACACCTCTTCAGGCACAGATGCCCCAAATTTTATCAGTCTTTTGGGATGGACTCACAGCAACTAAATTTGTAAGAGACTGATGTATAACCCCTCCCATGCCTGCTTATTCATTTGAAGGGACAATTGCGACTGCAGCCAGATTGGGATCCTTGGGTCTGCTCCCCATGGCTTGTGCTAGTGGTTGCGAAGGGCTCTGGGGAGTCAGATGGGCCCTCAAAAGGCTAAAGGGGCACAGGAGTCAGAGAAGCACCACCCAGAAGATGGAAACGCCTGTGGGAGAATCCACCAGCTCCAGAGGAGCCTGATGAACAATTGGACTCACGATAGAACCCACCAGAAATCATGGCCCGAGACTTAGCAAGTCTCAGGTGGCACTGGCCACATGCTACCAAGTCCTTGTCCTCTGACCACTGCCTCCTTCCCAGGTGCCCCATGAGCCCCTCACCCACCCTCCTGTTGAGGCATCAGAGCTCCCAAGCCCACTGATGGGAAAGATGACTGTAGTTGGTATGTGGCCGGGTATTTTTATTTTGATACTTGGGCTCTCAGAAGGGACCAGAATGAGGGAGGCAGAAGCAAACGTAGGCTTTGGCATGGAGCTTGGGCCTGGTACTCGCCACACTCCACGCCCAGCCTCCTTCCCTCCAGCCCTCCATCGCTCGCTTGAGTATTTATTCGAATGTGAAATGAGCATCCCAACCCATGGTCAGGGCTCTGGGTTTTCCTTTAAATTTCTTTCGTTCTTGGGAGCTCTTGTTTGAACCAAATATGAGGGTGGAGGCGGGGAAATGTAGGTGATGGATGGGGGAGAACTTGAGAACTCGCCGCAGACGTGGGAGCGCCTTTGCCCTGTGTCTTTCCTTCCTGTCTCCTGGTGATGGGCTCGTGTCCTCCGGGCCTGGGACGGGAGTCCGGAGCAGGATGTGGCAGGGAGGTCGGCAGCAGGGACAGGGACTCCCCTTTTTCCTGTCGCTGAGCAGACTCCGGCCCCAGGCCCCTGTGGGTCTGGCTCGCGTGGGCAACCCGACCTGGCAAGCTGGCAGCTCTCGGTCAGTGGCAACATGCCGATTGCTGTGTGGCCTGAACACTGCACGCCAGGGGCCAAGGGAAACCAGAGCGGGGCCCCAGCTTGTCCGCAGGGCAGAGGGCTCCGCTGCGGCCAGGGAGGGGAGAGGCAGGAGATGAGGAGTGTGTCTATCTTGGCACCAGCTAGCCTCTGAGAAAAAGCCACAGAGAACATTTCACCACAAACGAGCAAGCCTCATGCAGTAAATCACCTCCTTGGCTTCCTCGCTCTGCCTTGGAATCTCTTGGGCGCCTGCGGAAGGGACCAGGACAATTATCAGAGGCAACACGTAGGGCTCAGCCCGAGATTCTCGGGCTTCCATCCTTCCGCCCCCAACCATCTCACCCTCCGTCTGCCCAGGGACTGCTGGGAGCCACGTGGTAAGGAGCAAAAGCAAGCGTAGCCGCTGCCCTCTCGGAGCTCAGAGGGGGCTTAAGTATTATAACTGCTCAGCGTGAGCGTCCAGCCACAGCGCCGACGAGTTCAGTGAAGGGCAGGTGCAGGGTGACACGAGCAATTAAAGCAGAGGGGCCAGGCGGAATTAGTGAGCTCGGGGGAGAGAAGGGCATCCTAAGCAGAGGAAACCGCACATGCAAAGGCCCTGAGGCAGGAGGGAGTGTGGTAAGAGAAGAAAGGGGACCGTGACTGTTTTTTCATCTTCCCCAGGTTATCGGAGAGAAGGACTGGAGGTGGCCAGAGGGGAAACGTGTGGCTCTCAGATGAAGGATGATGTCAGCCATCCCCTCCTCCAGCCAGCCCTTTGCAGCAAACCAAGTTCTCCACCAGATTCGGCTTCCATTCCAATACCCACAACCGCCCTGTGAGGTGGGTTTCAAAAGTCCCCCTCATCACAGGAGTAAAGTGAGAAGCAGAGGGCACACGCTGTGCTGAGGGTCTCAGAGCTGGTTCGTGCAGAAGCCAGGATTCCAGCCCAGGACAGATGGATGTCGGCATCCCCACCTCCACTTTCCGTGGGTCCGTGGAATGGTCAAGGGCTTCCCGGGCCCCCAAGGACTATTTCCATGTTGGGTTTGGGGTACCCACATCTCCTCAATCCTTTACAAGCACACAAGTGGGGGCCAGCTGGCCCACTCTCCTAACAAGCCCCACACCGGGTCTATCTCACACCCCCCAGCGCTGTCACACATGCCTCCCTTCTCTTTCGAGAGAGAGGCCCGCTGCTGTCCCTCCTGAGCTGCGAGTCTCTGTGCCCCACAGACCAGAGAAGTTTGGATCCTGGGGCCCCTCTCAGACTCTTACTGTCATTTTCCTAGATTTCTTTTGTACTTTGGAGTCCCCTGTGTCCTTCACGTGACTGAGGCTGCATTGTCTCCCTTACACCTGAACTCTAGGGAGCGGCACGATTCCTGATTCCAACACCCACCAAGTCCTGAGCACTTCAGGCCATGGTGAACTGTGTGGTCTCAGGGCTGTTCTCGTGGCCTTGAGTGAGCCTACTGCATGTGGGATTGACACAGAACCGACCCTAGGGATGCTGTGTACAGCTGTTCACGCCGTGCACTGCACAACCCCATGCAATGTGCCTTGTAGTGAACCCGGTGGGGATGAAGATTCTCTGAGCACCTGTAACCATGCCAGGCATGGGGCGGTGCTCAATATATATTTGCGAGGATTACTACTCTCTTCCCTTTATTAATCACTGTTATGTCAGCGCTGTGCACAGCACTTGCCTCGCGTGATCTCAATTCATCCTTCTGACAACCTGTGAAGTGCTCATCTCTCTACAAGAAATTGGAGGCCAGAGAGGTTAAGTGACTTGCTCAAAGTCACACAGTCAGTGAGGAGAGGAGTCAGATTTGAAAGCAGGACACCTGACTCTACACTCCAGGGCTCTAAGCCAGGACATTGAGCTGCCCCTCAGAGCTGCCCACTCCAAGGGTCTCAGTCAAGCCCCGGGGTGCAGGGAGGGTGGGGGGCACACTGTATTAACAGAGGAGGGGAGGGGGAGGCCATTCACTCTCAACTCCTGACCTTGGCCCGCAGGAAACACTGCATGTTTTTCCAAGTGTGGATGAAGGACCCTGTGCATCGAGGTGTCCAGTAAAGAGATCAAAATGCACTTTCCTGGGCCTCACCCCACGCCTACTGACCCTGAATCTTTGAGTGGCCTTGCCCAGGTAGGGATTTCTCCAATGAAATGCAGGACACCCCATTACATTTGAATTTCAGATAAACAGTGAATGACTTTTTAGCATGACTATGTCCCAAATATGTCACGGGACATACTTACACTAAGAGATGATTCGTTGGTCATCTGAAATCCAGATTTAATTGGGTGTCCTGCCTTTATCCTGGCAACCCTTTCCCCAGGTGACACAGGTGCCCAAGGAACAAAAGCTCTCCCAGTGACTCATACATACCTTTTAGGAACCCAAACTGGGCAGGTCTGTATGGAGTCCACCGCTGTGTGCCAACCCGGGTTCAAGCTCATTGTTCCAGCATGAGTAACACAGGAGAGGTCCTTGCTCTCAGCTGCACCACCCAGGGTCACCACCAGCTTGCACAGGTGGGGAGACCGAGGCTCAGAGAGGGCAGGCTGGTGGAGGTGCTTCTGAGAGGAGGCCCAGAGGCCAGCGGGACCCTCGGCGGAGCTCGCGCCCCAGGCAGGCCTCCCCAGTAATCAGGGGCCACCTGGGCTCAGACTCAACACACCTGGCATCTCCCGAGCGGGACACGGTCCACCCTGCCCCCTTGTGATGAGTTCCCACCCCTGATAGCCAGATGGCCCAGCAGAGGAGGGGGAGTGGCTGAGAGGCGGGAAGGGAAGCGAGAGATCATGGACAGGAGGCAGCCCAGACGCCTTCACAGGGCTCAGGGCAGCAGCCAGCTCTGCTTTCATTCCAGCTGTGGAGATTGGCCCTGTTTCTGGGAAGGGGAAAACACACACACACACACACACACACACACACACACACACACACACAACGCCCAACACCCCTCTGGCTGTTCACCTCAAAGAAACCCGAGGTTTAGAAAGAGTCTAATTAAGCATCTCCCCCGCCATCTTATCTTGCATGGACTGTAATTGCTCATGAAACCTGGCTCATCCTTGACCAGCAGCTCTGCTGGGACCTGTCTGTGTCTCGGGTGGGGTGGCAGGTGATGGACTGCCAAGAGGCTTCTCTGGAGCGATGCTGTAACTCGTGAGACCATCCTCCCTGCTCCCTTCTGGTCCAACCCCCCCCCCATCCCAAACACCCTCGAAGATGCTTTGGGAGTTTAGGGGTTGCCTCTCTTCCCCAGGTCCTAAGGGCCAGAGGGCACTGGGTTTGAATCCTCTGACTAGCTATATGACTTTGGGCAGGTCACGTAATCTTTGTGAACCTTTCTCAAATCTATAAAATGGAGCTGATCATTGTTTCATCCTAGGGTTGGTGTAGGATGGCATGAAACACAGGGCCTGTCACGTCGTTGATGCCCCGTGAGTCACAGCTGCTATGCTGATTAGTCCTGATTTCCTTGTAGTGCTGGTTTACGGTCTACTGTCCATTTCTCCTATGAGAAGCTCCACGGGCACAGGACCTTTACTTTGCACACCTGCTGGGTCACTAGCACCTGGCATCTGGAGCAGCTTCAGGCTTATGGTGGGTTCTCAGTAGGTAAATGAACGACAGAATGAATGCCCTGGGGTCCGGGAGAAGCTGGAGTTTAGCTTCAAGGAGCTGAATGGCCGCCTCGAAGGAGAGTGGGGTTAAGGCGGGATGAAGGTCTACACAGATCCCCAAAGCGCTTTCAAAAATGGGAATTATTATCCCCATTTTCAGATAAGGAAACTGAGGCTCAGAAGAGAGAATCGAATTCCCCAGGCTGCTAAGAAAATGAAAATATAAACGTGGTCACCCATCACCAGGGTGGTCCCCAAAGATTCTCACCTCTGGCTATACATTCGTGCCCTTCCATGATCTCTTCCTATATTGAACAGAGCTGACAAAGACCTAGGTAAACCAAGACCTAATATTCCTAAACGATAAAGCACGTTTCAACAAATAAGAAAAAAAAACCCAATAAAAATGGATAAAGCATATTGATGGATAATTCACCAAAAAGGAAATATAAATGGGTCTTAACTGTATTAAAAAGATGTGTAATCTCACCATAATATAAGGCATACAGATTAAAACCACACTGAATTGCCCACTTTTACCCATCAGATGGATAAAAAGCCAGAAGTTTGGTAATACTCTGTGTTGATCAGCCTTTGGAAAGACAGGCGCCCCCATACGCTCCTGCTGGGGTATCATTCGGCATAGCCCTTAAAGGGGTGGAATGGGACAGCGTTTACAAGAATAACAAATTCATAATGTGCTTTTAAAAATAAATTTATTTATTTGTTTGTTTATTTTTGGCTGTGTTGGGTCTTCGTTGCTGTGCGCAGGCTTTCTCTAGTTGCAGCGAGCGGGGGCTACTCTTCATTGCACTGCGCAGGCTTCTCATTGCAGTGGCTTCTCTTGTTGCGGAACATGGGTTCTAGGTGCATGGGCTTCAGTAGTTGTGGCACGCGGGCTCAGTAGTTGTGGCTCACGGCCTCAGTAGCTGTGGCTTGCGGCCTCAGTAGTTGTGGCACGTGGGCTCAGTAGTTGTGGCTCATGGCCACAGTAGTTGTGGCACACAGGCTCAGTAGTTGTGGCTTGCGGCCTCAGTAGTTGTGGCTCGTGGGCTCCAGAGCGCAGGCTCAGCAGTTGTGGCGCACGGGCTTAGTTGCTCCACGGCATGTGGGATCTTCCCTGACCAGGGCTCGAACCCGTGTCTCCTGCGTTGGCAGGCAGATTCTTAACCACTGCGCCACCAGGGAAGTCCCATAATGTACTTTTGGAATCAGTAATTCCAATTCTAAAATTTTACTCTATAGAAGTACTTCCACATACATAAATGGGTATCTGTACAGTTATTCACTGAAGTATTATTTGTAATAGCAGATAACTGGAAACAATCCAATAAAATATCGTGCAGCTTTAAAAAGAGAGAGAGGGACTTCCCTGGTGGCGCAGTGGTTAAGAATCCACCTGCCAACGCAGGGGACACGGGTTCCACCCCTGCTTGGGGAAGATCCCACATGCCGTGGAGCAACTAAGCCCACATGCTGCAACTACTGAAGCCCTGGCGCCTAGAGCTCGTGCTCCGCAACAAGAGAAGCCACCGCAATGAGAAGCCCGCGCACTGCAACGAAGAGTAGCCCCTGCTCGCCGCAACTAGAGAAAGCCCACGCGCAGCAGCAAAGACCCAACACAGCCAAAAATAAACAAAAAATTAAAAAAAAAGAGACAGAGAGAGAGAGAGAGAAGGGTAGGAACTTACCCCTGTTTGCTCAGTGAGTTTTCAGTAGCTCTTTACCCACCTCCCTTTGAACGTCTCAAAAGTTGCTCTTTGGCATTTGGGGGAACTCTCAAGAATCATATCCAAGGGTTAATAGCCAGAAACACAGGGTTTTTTTTTTTAACTTGATTTACAGATAAATCCTCTTGGGGGTGGGGGGAGACTGGTTTTGCTTTCTACAATAGGTTACATGTGTAAATTTGTAAAACAATTACAGTTAGATTAAAAAGTCACTGACTACTTGCCTCCCTGTTTTAAAGTTAGGAAAGAAAAAAAGCTCTCCATCCCTTGACAAGAGTGCCAAAATTATCCAATGGGGAAAAGAATAGTCTTTTCAACAAATGGTGCTGGGACAACTGGATAACGACATGCCAAAAAATGACGTTGGATCCCTTACTCACACTATATACACAAAGTAATTCAAAATGAATCAAAGATCTAAAAGTAAGAGCTGAAGCTATAGAACTCTCAGAAGAACACAGAGGAGCAAGTCTCCATGACCTTGGCTTGGCAAAAAAAATTCTTAGGTATGACAGTATGCACATAAAAGAAAAAATAGATAAACTGGGCTTTAAAACTAAAAACTTTTGTGCCTCAAAGGACACCATCAAGAAAGGGAAAAGACAACACACAGAATGGGAGAAAATATTTGCAAATCTAATAAGGGACTTGTACCTGAAATATATAAAGAACACTTACAACTCAACAATACAAATAACCCAATTTAAAAATTGGGCAAAGGTCATTTCTCCAAGGAAGATGCACAAATGGCCAATAAGCTCATAAAAAGATGCTCAGCATCATTTGTCACCAGAGAAAAGGTAAATCAAAAGTACAAGGAGACACGTGCTATAACCACTAGGATGGCTGGAATCAAAAAGTTCAATAATAAGTTTGGTCCAGGATGTGGATAAATCAGGACACTCATACACTGCTGGTGGGAATTTTAAAAGGTTCAGCTGCTTTGGAAAACAGTGTAGCACTTTCTCAAATGATTAAACAGAGGGTTACCATATGACTCAGCAATTCCAGTCCTAGATATTATACTCAAGAGAAATGAAAACATATGTCCACACAGAAACTTGCCCACAAATGTCTATAGCAGCATTATCCATAACAGCTAAAAACAATCCAAATTTTTATCAACTGAATAATGAATAAACAAAATGTGTTTCATCCGAACAATGGAATATTAATTTTTCTCCCGTGCAAAGGAATAGAGTGCTGATACGTGTCACAACTTGGAGGAACCTCGACAACATCATGCTAAGTGAAACAAGCCAGTTACAGAAGACAAATGGTTTATGATTCCATATACATGAAAGTCCAGAAGCGGGAAATCTATAGAGACAAAAAGTGGATCAGTGGTTGTGTAGACCTGGGTGTAGGGCTTGGGATAGGGGTATGGTAGCTAAGGGTGATGGGTTTCTTTCTGAGGTGATAAAAATGTTTTAAACTTGGTTGGGCATTAACTGTAAAATACTAAAAAACACTGGATTATATACTTAAAATGGGTGAATTTTTTGGCCAATGAATTATTTATCTCAATAAAGTGGAAGGAAGGAAGGAAGGAAGGAAGGAAGGAAGGAAGGGTACCCCAAGGCTGTGCTGGGTGGAAGATGGGGACCCCCAGCAAAAGCCCCAGGTAAGGCTCTTGTGCTCAGTGGACATCCCCCATGTACCACCTGTCTTCCTGGCTGAAAATCCGTCTTAATGGTGACATTTTCAAGATATTCCCTTCCCACACTTTTTTTTTTTTTTTTCCTCTGTGGATCCTGTGCCCCAGAAACCAGAAATTCTGTTTTGGGGGTGAGTCTTGGACCACACTTGGCCTCTGTAACAGCCCCTAAGTGTGGTCCCCAAGGTGTGATTTCAGAGAATCCAGGAAGACCCCAACCTTCCACACCCAGCAATGCCCCATCCGCTGGGCGATGCTCCCATCTTGGTCCTGTCCGGCCTTCCCCAGAGAGTTGATTTAACTGCAGTCATCCCTAGGGAGGACATAGGGTACCAGGCTCTTTGGAGAAGAATTAGAAAATCAGATAGTGTGTTCTCTTTGACAAGGAAAAACCATGGACAGCTGAAAGATGCTGGAGGCCTATAAGCTCTTTGAGGGGAAAATGAAACCTTAATCATAATTCAGGTCCTGCTAATAATGGTTGAATGGAAGAACAGATGACCTAAAGCAGGGAGGTTCAAAGCGTGCTCCCCCCGAGCAGCAGCTTCACCTGGAAATGAATTAGCAACACAAATTCTCAGGCCTCACCCCAGACGTGCTGGGTCAGAATCTCTGAGTGTGAGGCCCAGCAATCTGTTTGAAGCCCTTCAGGTAATTCTGATGCGAACTCAGCTTTGAGAACAACTCAACTAAGGGATGGGTTTGTTCATTCATTCACTCAACAAATTCTTCCTGAGTGCTCCCAGATATACTTGGAATTGCTGGAGGCCCAAGGGTTAAACACATTGGTGAACACTTTGCAGTGGGTTGGATGGTAGCCTCGCAAAAGATATCCCCCAAAACCTGTGATTGTGAACTTATTTGGAAAAAGCATCTGTACAGACATAAGTAAGCTAAGGATTTTGAGATGAGATCCTTCTGGATTACCCAGGTAGGCCCTAAACCCAACAACAAGGTCCTTAAAAGAGACAGAAGAGGAGAAGACACAGAGAAGGCCACGTGATGACAGAGGCAGAGGTTGGGGTGATGTGGCCACAAGCCAAGGAATTCCTGGAACCATGAGAGCTGGAAGAGGGAAGGCAGCATCCTTCCCTAGAGCCTTGGAGGGAACGTGAGCCCGCTGACACCTTGATTTTGGCACTTCTGTCCTCCAGGACTGTGACAGGACACATTTCTGTTATCTTAAGCCAACCAGTTTGTTATGGTGGCCACAGGAAACTAATATACAGGACAAATAAGGGTCATGAACTTATAGAGCTTGTATTCTAGTGGGGGAGATAGATGAGATGATAGATGATAGATAGATAGATAGATAGAAGATAGATAGATGATAGATAGATGATAGATGGATGATAGATAGATTCATAGATAGATAGATGATAGATAGATACATAGATAGATACATAGATGATAGATTCATAGACAGATGATAGATAGATAGATAGAAGATAGATAGATAATAGATGATAGATGATAGATACATAGATGACAGATAGATAGATTCATAGACAGATGATAGATAGATACATAGATAGATGATAGATAATAGATGATAGATGATATAGACAGATAGATGATAGATGATGGATAGATAAAGAGAGAGAGATAGAAGAGACAGATATAGAAGGTAGAGAGATATAATAAATAGATGATAGATGATAAATGTGATAAATAGATGGAAGAATGGATAGGTAGATAGGTGACTGGTTGGTAGATAAGCAAGATAACCTCACACAGCGAAAGGGCTATCACAGCAATACAACAGTGACGTGCTAGAGAAAACCTGGAAAGGGGACAGAGTCGAGACCTGGGGAGTGAGAAGGAGCTGGCCACTCACACCTCTGGGGGGAGCTGTTCCAGGCCAGGGGCTTACAGACATGAGCAGCTTAAGGCAAGGACAAGCTTCACACATTGGGGACAGAAGGAAGGCCTGGGTGCCTGGAGTGGGTGAGTTGGGGGCAGCGGGGAAGGGAATGAGGCTGGGGAGAAACAAGGGCCACGGGAGGAGGCGCGATCCCTCGGGGCGGTGGGGAGCCCTTGGAGGGATGGGAGCAGGAAGTTGGTGGGGAACGGATGTGAGGAGACCAAGAGGCCTACACAGGGGTGCCAGTGAGAGGAGGCAGCTGGGGGGGCGGGGTGCAGAGGAGGAGAATGGCCCAGGGGGTTTGGAGTAAGGGCCAGTCTTTCTGCTGATGGACCGGCTGTGGAAAGGTCTGGGGTAGACCCTTTACTGACATAGGAAAACTGGGTGTATCAGTTCTCTATTGCTGTGTAACAAATCACCCCAAAACTCAGTGATGCAAACAGCACGTGTGTACATCTCCCAGCATCCGTGGCTCAGTTGGGTGCTTCTAGCTCAGGGTTTCCCATGAGGCTGCAAGCAAGGTGTCAGCAGGAACTGCGGTCACCCCAAGCCTCACTTGCAGGAAGCTCCTCTTCCAAGACCAAGGGCCTCCAGGCCTCCCTGACTGAAGGCCAGAGACATTAGCTCCCTGCCCCGCGGGCCTCTCCACGGTGTGGCTCACAAAGTGGCAGCTGGGTCCATCAGAGCATGCGCACGTGAGCAGCCAGAGAAGCAGCGAGACGGAAGTCCAAGTTTTTGGTACCTAATCTCAGAGGGCACCTCCCATCACTTTGCCACGTTCTCTGACTTAGCAGTGAGTCACTAGGTCCTGCCCACACTCAGGGGGAGGGGAGTACACAGGAGTGTGAACACCAGCTACACTGCCTGTCTTTTTAGACGCTGGGAAGAAAGCAAAAGTTTTATTGAGGATATGATAGGTTTTACATGCTTCAATTATGACTGTAGCATGGCTGGGAATTCCCTGGTGGTCCGACGGTTAGGACTCCACGCTTTCACTGCCAAGGGGCTGGGTTCGATCCCTGGTTGGGGAACTATCGGTGAGCTGTGAGACTCAGCCAAAAACAAGAAAAGGAAAAGAAAAATTTAAAAAGATCGTAGCATGGCTGATGGTAGACCGGCAGTTGGAAGATGAATAAATGAATGCAAGAAAAATGAGTAGGTGGGCTGACGGGCGGAGGGATAGATGCTCCATTGCTCAAGGCTGGTCCTGCCAAAATCACTTAACATACCCCTGCCCCTCGTCCCCACAAAAGACAAGCTCTTTCAGGAGCAGTGGCCTTCCTAATGCTTGCTCGATCACGGCCCCTCCCCATGCCCCCTCCCCCTGCCTGCACGGGACGAGCTCCTGGGAAGATGAACTCAGAGGTGATTTTCCGCCCAGCCAGATGGAAACATGGGCTTCCATCCTGCCAGAGAAACATATCAGCGTGCCGGGTCCACAGAGGGAACCACTGGCTGCCTTGGAAGAACGGCTAATAGATCATGGAATTCCACCAGCCAAGCCACCATCTCCAGGCCAACAAGCTTGAATTATGACAGAAGGATTAGGAGCCGGTGGAAACTTGGAGGTCACCCACGAAGACGTCTGAACATTTGTTTTCTATCTGCAGCCTCGTTTTCCAGCTGCATGGGACACTTAATCCAACGTGAAGCCTTGCGTATTAAACTTTCTCCCTGATCACAGTCCTTTTCACTCTCGAATGATCTTCGGCGCCCAGTGGGCACCTCCTTTGATTTCTCTTGGTGTGCGTGCGTGTGGGAGTTGAAGCCAAGCCTTTTGTATGTTGCACTCTTCTCTCTTGGGGGTCTGCGCTGGGTTGCTGGTCGGAATGACAGCTGGGGAACCTGAAGCATGCGCCATGCCTATCAGCAAAACAGCGGGTCAGGCTCCTGGAGATGTGGTCCGAGAGCTCAGAGATGCCGGAGGTAATTGGTACGGTCAGGGCAAGACGGAGGCTCTTCCAGATGAACTGGGCTACCGGGGGTGAAGATCCTGAGCTTCAAACGAAGCCTCCCAAACTTAAGCCTATTAAGTTATCATGGCTGATTACATCCAGAGGGGCCTCGGCTGGCGGGCTTCTAACTGGCAGTACTCCTGTGATCTTATGGGAACGGGGCTGAGATGCGGAAGGCTGAGATCACCGAGAAAGCAGCCCCGCCTGGCAGAGGTCAGAGGAGCTGGGGACTTGAATCTTTATTCCGATGTTGCGGCAGCTCATCTGCATCCCTTGATAGTCTTTTGTTCCCAGCAGCCCCTCAGCACAGCTGACCCTGGGTTCTTGGAGGGCTGCCCCCATTCACAGGGTGGGGTGGGAGATGGGGAGGCCAAGGTGAAGGTCAGGGGGCTGCCGAGGACTCCATTGGCCTTAGCTGGCCAAGCACCTCCACCCTTTAACCTTCAATGCTTCCTCCATCCAGAAATGTACGTTGAGACCTGGCCATGGAAGAGAGCTGGCAGCTGGCTCGTAGCCAGAGGAGGGGAGCTGTGTGGATACACAGAGGAGACAGCAGAGCAGTAGCAACGGGGCCCCAGAATTTCCAAGTGGGCGAAGCTTCTGAGCTTCATTTGCACAGCCTGTGGTGTTTATTTAATTGTATGTTTATTTGGAGTGCCTTGGGGGTGTCTTATAGGTTTGGCTGCTATAACAAAGAGACCCAAAATGACAGTGACTTAAACAACACAGAAATTTCATTTCTCTCTCCCGTAAAGGCTTCAGGTCATAGTCCTGAGTTGGTGGAGCAGCTCCACAGTCATCAGAGACCCAGGTCCCGTCCACCTCATTTCCCTGTATCTTGCACACGTAAGATACACGTACCTTCCATTTCAAGATACAAAATGGCTGCTTCAATTCCTGCTATTACTTGTGCATTCCAGCAGGTGGGAAGGAATGAAGGGGCAAGGAGTGGGCCCACTCCTTCCCTTTAAGAGCACAATTTGGAAATGGTTTATACCACTTCCACTCAAGGCACAATGGCCAAATCTACCACATGGCCACATCTAGCTGCTAGGGAGGTTGGGAAATGAGGCCTTTATCTGGGGTGATCACGTGCCCAGCTATATAGTCTGTTAATGTAGAGGAAGGAAAATCAGCAGGAATTTCCACAGAGGAGTGTGATGAAGACAGGGTAAGAACAAAAGCCTCCAGCCCCAGCCTCTCCTGAGTTTGCCTTTGGGCCACAGGGATGACTCCCCTCCCTTCTCCCTGAATCCAAGGCTGTATGCAAAATCCTCCTCCTCCAGGCAGACTTCGGGGTTAAGTTACTCCGGCGGCTGGCTAACCCGTCAACCTCGTCTCTGGCCCGCCCTTCCGTCGGCCGCGTGCCCTTGGCTCTTCTGAAACCTGGGCATTTCTGGTGAGTCTGTCCCAGCATCCCTGGTAGACTCTTGTTTCCTGATCCAGGGACCCCATGTCTTCTTTAGTATGTACCCAACCCACCACCTTCAGCCCCGGATCTCTACTCCCAGACAGTAAGCACCCAGGGCTGAGAGCTCTGGTTATTTTTTAGAAGAAAACATACTTTATCATCTTAAGGAAGAAAGCTCTGTGAGGGCAGGGACCTTGCCTTGTTCCCTGTTTTATCCCTAGAGCTCAGCACATGCCTGCTAGGCAGTAAGGACCTGCTAAATGAAGGAAGACCTTCTTGGATAATCATAGTCATAATCATTCTCACCCCAGATGTTCCCTGAGGACTCCTGTTCACTTAGCAAGGGTTACATAACAGTCGTCTAAAACAAGAGTTGGCAGACTTGTTCTGCAAAGATCCAGCTAGTAAATACTTCTGGCTCTGCGGGCCACAGGGTCTCGGTTACAACCAATTAACTCTATCATGGTGTCTGGAAAGCAGCCACAGACAATATGTAAATGAGTGGGCATGGCTGTGTGCCAATAAAACTTTATTTACAAAAGCAAATGCAGGCCAGATTTGGCCGGTGGGCCATAGTTTGCTAACCCCTTATTCAAAACAAAAAAGAACGTCCTGGGTTGGGGGTGGAGATCCACAGGCATCTTGTAGAGCTAATATGGGGGTATGTGGTAGAAGGGACAGGGGAGAACGTGCTGGAACCTAATGTCCAGGCCTGAAGGAGACCCGTTTTTGGGTGCTAACCTGACTCAGTCCTCCGATCTCTGAGCTGTACTTCGTTTCCCACCTACGGGAGAGGGGCCTAGCACAGCCATGGGTGTACAATGCAACGCCACACCTGACCATGGCTGATTGGACCAGCCATGGTCCAATTGGACGCCCAGGGGTGGATGTCCACCCTGAGGGGGCACTTGGAACTGGGGCACAGCCCCTCTGGTCCATCTCAAACTGAGGACCCGCAGACTCGGGGATTTGGGGAAGCAGAGAGGGCTGGCTGCAGAGAGAACCAAGGAGCATTTGAGAGCCTCCCAGACTCCCCAGGTCCTGCTGGTATTCCTATTTGCAGGTGCCCCTGCCCCCGGGCCCCCTGACACCCGCTGTACACTTTATTGAATGGCCCCCTCCCCTGAGCTGTGTCCTATGGGTTTTCATTATCTCCCACCATGGGGCTTAGGCCAGACAGCTGCCTTCACCTCCACTGCAGGTGGTGACGCCTCCCGGGGGCCGGCCGCCCCCCACTGCCCTCCTTTCTCTTGTCGGGGCTCCTCTCTAGCTGCTCAAGGGCTCATTTTGCTGGAGCAGCTCAGGACATTACCCAGCGAAATGAAGAATGTGGAGTACTTGAAATTTCCACTCACACACTCCTGGAAAAAACACATTAACCTTTAAGAAGGGAATAATGGCTTCGTTTTCAAGTGACCTTATGGATTAACCCTCGACGAGCACTTTCTAGGGGGGAACCATGGCCCATGGCAGGGACCCAGTAGGTGCAAATGATGAAGAAAACAGAAAAGCAGGCAGAATCCCTTGGTTAGCCCTGAAGAGAGGCAGATCGTTGTCGAATGATGGCGACAATAACATCCCTCCCTGGCTCCTGTGAGACACCAAGTCTGCTGGACGGGAGGTTGCCTGCTTCAGGACGAGACCAAGGCTGTCCTCCCTGGATCTGCTCTTGACCCGGGGCTGACCGAGCAGCTGGTCCTTGGCCAGCACAGCCTTCTGCTCTTTCGGTTGGCTCTCCTTCCGCCAGACCAAAGGAGGTTCCCTCCTCCCCACGTCAGCCTTCCCCGAAAAGCTTTTCTGCCAGCCTGTTGCGAACCCCGTCCTTGAAACACAGACTCCAGGGTCCACATGTTGGAGGAAACGGCATAGCCTACATCCTGGGGGATATTTGCAAAGCATATGAGCGTAGTAAAGGCTCTGAGAAGTCTTGCCAGAAAGAAACCTTTTTAAGTTTGTTGAACACCAGTATTTTCCAAACTATTCTGGCCCCAGGAAGTCCTCGCCCCTTTTCGTAGTTTTTGGATAACACCGACGAGTGTTTGGCAGGGCTGCTCCCCCGGGGAGCGTGCTTTAGAAGAGGCAGACCGTACAGCATACCTTCTGCAAGATCATTGGAGCCACAGAGGAGACCAGGGCTCACCCTCCGTTCTCCAATTCATCCGTTCATTTATCACGCAGGCATGCATTCCTCCATCCATCCATCATTCATTCATCAGAACAGGTTTCCGTGGCCAGGAGCCTCCATTCCTTGAAGGCAAGCCTGAGTGCTTCTCTGCTTTTGCCAAGCTGCCCAGATGGCAGGAGAGATAGCAATGCCCAGGGGTACCGAAGAGAAAAGACAGGCACCTACGTCGTGTCCCCAGACATCAAAGGCCCAGCTTCCAAAGATGCTCTTTTGAAAATAAAGGGGCAGACTATTAAAAAATGTCTCTACTGCCGAAAAGTGTCAAAATGTAGGCAGCCAGGAAGCAGCTTGAAGGAGAGGGCTGGAGGGAGGGCAGGAGGGAGACTGAGCTTCAGGACCAAAGATGGGACGGGAGGTTGACATCGGCCTGTCACAGTCAAGCTTCGGCCAAGGACCTGCTCTGGGCCTGGCGCTGTGCCGACAGCCGAATATCCCCACGTGCCTCATTCACTCAACAAACACATAGAAGGTGTTTCTCACGAGCCAGGCGCTGAGAACACCATGGCGGCTGTGTCCTAGCTCACATCCAGATGAGCCGGGAGACGATCTCCCCAATAACCCACGAGGAGAGGGTACGGCTGCTGTGGGCGAGGCTCGCTCAAAGCCACAGAGCTGGAGAAAGACAGAGCCGAGAGTCCAAGGCAGGACCCCCTGACTCCCAGGCCCAGTCTCTGCCGAACCAGTGGGCAAAGGAACAAGTTTATCCCATTAGGAAGTCAGTGACGTGCCCGAGAGAGAGCGATGTTCGGAGGGCAAGCTGAACGCTCACGATGGATGGAAAGTGGAAAGAGGTGCAGCCAGGAGGACAGAGCAGACCCGGCCACGTGGGCTCTGCCCGTGACAGCGGCGTATCCCCCCCACCTCCCACCCTCGGGCCAGCGAATCCCAACACGGTCCGCGCCTTCCCAGCACGCTGACCGCTGATGAGCACAGTCCCACCCACCAGCCCCTCCACCCTCACCTCGTGTCGAAGGGTGGCTTTGAGCAGCTCTGGGCAAGACCCTGTCTCTGTTGGTTTCTCTCCTCCTTTCCAGAAAGCCACTGTGCCTCTGTCCCTGGAAGATGACAGGGAGCTGAAGACTGCCGAGGGGGCCATGACACCAGCAGATGGTGTGGCCAAGAACAGTGCAGATGACCGCTCGGCTGTGACCCCAGAGCGGCAGATCAGCCCCGTTGGCCGCCGCCCGCATCTCCGCCCGTCCTGGCTCCTCCAAGCACCCCCGGAACCCAGTGGCAAAGCCACCCAGTGGTGCCGTGGCTTGGACATCATCTGTCCAGATACAGCCTGTATGAGTTTCCTATGGCTGCTGTAACAAACTACACAAACGTGGTGACTTCAAGCAACACAAATCATCTATCCTACAGCTCTAGAAGTC
The DNA here is from genome assembly GCF_964374135.1 of Grampus griseus. Lineage (NCBI taxonomy): Eukaryota > Metazoa > Chordata > Mammalia > Artiodactyla > Delphinidae > Grampus > Grampus griseus. The sequence goes on along the minus strand of NC_139008.1, from coordinate 84,241,932 downwards.
AGAAGTCCTAAATTCAAGGTGTCAGCAGGGCTGTTTTCCTTGCGGAGGCTCTGAAGGAGAATCTCTTTCTTTACCTTCTCCAGCTTCAAAGCCAGCACGTGACCCTCTGACCTCCCTCTTGCAGGGTCTTGTGATATGCTGGGTCCACCCGCATAAGCCAGGATAATCTCCCATCTCAAGGTCCTTAATCACATCTGAGAACCTCTTTGACATGTAAGGCAACATGGTCATGGGTTCTGGGTTTTAGGACGTGGACATCTTTGAGGGGCTGACCTCAGAGTCTCCCCCTCAGGCCTCTGGACTTGTCTTGTGGCCTGTCCTATTGCTGTGGGTATGAGCTGGGGCCTGGGCGTCTGGAGGGCTGCAGGCGATGTCTGGATGCCTCAGAGAGCAAGAGAGGAATTTGCTCTTTACCCTCTGGGCTCCCCCAGAATGCCACATAGTGCCGAATCCGGCCCTCTGGTTCCTCCGGCATTGGACTCAGTTTCTCATCTGTAAATGGGGTTCACAATAGCACCTGCCCATAATAGCTCTTGGGAGGATGAAATGATACGAGCACCCCTCCTGGGCTACTCTAGAAGCGTAATATATGCTGGCCAAGTGAATGAATTGCTCTGCGCTAAGCGACTGTTGGACCCCTGAGCAAAGGCCTTCTCCTGTGAAATGGGGGTGTTCACCCCAGCTCCCCCTCCAGAGGGCTGCTACGGGCCCCTGCCCTCAAGCCCACAGAGGCGAGGAAGACCTCAGAGCAGCACCTTGGAGAGCAAGAGGTGTCGAGGCTGGTGACGCAGGCACAGCCTTTCTTCATGTCAGGGACCCTCCCGGTAATCCTGGGGCACGTAGGGGTCATACCTGAAGTTCAGAGAGGTTAAGTAACTTGTCCCAGCTCCCACAGCTAACAAGTGATAAAGTCAGGACTCCAACCCAGGATGCCGGATTCCAGAAGCTCATGGACTGAACCACTAGGCTCTATGGGCTCCAGACTCCAGCAGAGCCAAGAAGAGTCACGTGCTGCCCACAGACCAGGGAACAAGCAAGCAGAGCAGGACAGAGGGGCCACGTGCCAAACACGCTCCGAAAGGTTCACAGTGAAAGGTGAAGGCTTCCAGGTGAGCCAGAGGAGAACTCTCTCAGGCGGCAACAGGAGCAGCAGGACACCCACGAGACGCCCACACGGCGGGCGGCGTCTGCAGGGGACAAGCTCGTGCCAGGGCCGGCGCTGCAGGGCAATCGTGTCAGCTGACCTGACCCTCACCACCATCCCCATGGCCACTCCTACTCTCACACCCATTTTCTCAAACAAAATTTGAGGGAAAAAGAAACCAGTGGTGGGGGGCACTTTTATTGATCAAGGTCGCCATCCATCATTAAGATCCAATCAAAAATGCTGTTAGGGACTTCCCTGGAGGTCCAGTGGTTAGGACTCTGTACTTCCACTCTAGGGGGTGCAGGTTCGATCCCTGGTTGGGGAACTAAAATCCCACATGCTGCGCAGCACAGCCAAAAATACCACAAAAAAACGCTTTTTTTAAATACTAAAACCACCTTTTTAAGGTGCACACTCTTTGAGTCAGCCCCTCCCCGGCCAAGAATTGGTTCTAAAGAAATCACTGTGGCTGTTCCCAAAGGCCCCTAAACAGGGATATTCACTGCAGCATGGTTTACAATAATGAAAAATTGGAAACAACCTAAATGTCCCAAAGAAAATCAGTTAAACAAAATGATGATGCATTCACAACACAATACTGTACAGGCAGTAAAAACGGTGGTGTAGGACACCCTTGTTTATTGACACGGAGCAGTGGTTATAATAAATTGTTAAGGGAAAACACAAAGTCACAAAACAGTAAGCTTAGAAGGATCTCATTTCCATTCAAAACTTGTGTATAGACAGATGATAGGTAGATATAAGTGATAGAGAGATGATAGACAGACAGATGGAGAGATGGATGGAGAGGTAGATAGACAGAAAGGAAGAATGAGGAAGAGAGATGCAACAAATATTTATTGAGTGTCTGCTATGCGTCAGGCACTATGCTATGTGCTGGGGAGACAGTCATGAACAAAATAAAGCACCCACCCTTGTGGAGCTTCCATTCTAGAGGGGCAATTTTATAGAGAGATTTTCTTTATCTAGAGCAGAATAGTGGAGTCTTAGGAGCACAGGCTCTGATACGCACTGGACAACTTCACAGAGAAGTGACGTGAGATCGGGGAAGGGCTCCCGATAACGTGGGCGGAGAAGCAAGGACGGCAGGCACAGATGGGTCACACGTGATGGGTTCAATAGACCATTCCCTCTCCTTTCATGAATGGCTGAAATTTTCTGAAATCAACTTGAGGGGTAAGCGGGGGAGTCAGCTCCAGAGTGAGACGCTCCAGGGTCAGAGCCCAGCCCCCCACCTGTGAGCCTGGTGAACCCTCAGCCCTCCTTGCCCCTCACCTGTCAAATGCCATCATATCACTGGCTGAGCAGGGAATCAGGGCGACTGGGGTTTATCTGTACCTTCGATGTTTTTGTCAGGACCACGGATAACTGGGATGATGAAGCCGTAAGCGGGAGGGGAAGGATGCTAGCCCCAGACCCTCCATGCCTCTCCCGCCCGGTCCGCGCACACTCAGGGGAGGGGCCAGGGAGGTCCAGGCTGGGCTGACAGAGGGGTGGGCAGGAGGCCTTGGGCACAGGGCCTCACCCACCCCCAGAGCCCACCTTTGGAGGAAACGCTTGGTCCCTTGACTCTTCTCACTCAGCAAGCCCTTCCTGGACTGGAGGCCGGGGATGGAAACACTTGAGACCAAGGCCACCACTGACACGCTCCTGGTTTACAAGTGCACGATAAGTGCAGAATCGTCCGAGAATTGCTGTGCTGGGGCGGGGTGGAGGAGGGCGGTGGGTGCTGTGAGCCCTAGAGGCGTCTGACACAGCCTTGGGTCAGGGAGGGCGTGGACCGGCAGGCCTGGGGAGGGGCACTGTTGAAGGTATGGATTTGGAGTCCAAAGACCCATGTTCTAATTCCAGAGGCCAGTTTTCTTCTTACGCTCGGTGTGACCTGGGGCCACAGAGGTTCTTCCGAGAGTCCAATCCCGCTCTCTGCAACACGGTATTCAAAGCGTGCTCTTCCCTCCGGGGCTCCTGGATGACAGCAGTCTCTTGGCAAATAAGTGTGAGTGCCATGCTTCCTCCTCCCATCCCTCTTGGAGCACCGCCATGCACACATAGTCAAGGCTCTGACAAGTCCTGCAGTGTAGACATCTAACTTTACCTAATGCCATGTTTAATTCCCAGCCTGAGGCATTACTCTGTTGGCCCGAGGCCCCAGAAGGGCCCTAAGGAGGTAAGCCGGGAGGAGCGGGGAGAGCAAGGGGGCGGTCCCACAGAGGAGACAGACCCACTCCTGCCCCAGCTCCGGGAACACTCAGGGTCCATCTCACGGTTGTTTCCATCAGAGTGAGGGAGCAGAGGTATTAATACCCTCACACCCACATTCTCCAATCACTGGTTAACGAATCCCCCGAGGTGGGGGGCTGAATTCCCAGGCTCTTCCTGTCACCATGACGGCAGAGAACGTAGGTTCTGGAAGCCTGAGGGCGGCCTTCAACAGAGATACAGGTGCTGGAGCCTGGGAGAGAAAGCTCCCAGGAACCAACGTTGGGGATGTGAGTAGATAACTGACAATATGAAGGCTCTGACAGGTCCTACAGAAGAGGCCGCTTCCGAGCTTGGCCTGATCCCAACGTATCTGGTCAGGAGCGCTCTTTCCTACTGAGCTTCTAGAAGGAATATTCTGAGATCCACAGAATATCCACTGCTCTGCCAGCAAGTCAAACTTCGCTCTGTAGTTTTTAACTTTTCGGCCTATGCCAATAAAACCGCTCCACTGCCAGTTCCTCTAGGGCAGAAATGACGACCTCTTCCTTCTTCTGTGTCCCCCAGGCTTGACATCCCCACGGAGGAGACACAACACGAATCCTCCCGAGAAGCAAATGAATCAATCACCAGTTCTTTAAGCTGCGGAGTTCTATAGCTGGCATGGGGCGGGTGGGAAAAGAACTTCTCCTCTTGGAAAATGTGGGGCGTATGCACACTTAATATTAATAAAGTACAAACTTTCTGTACAGGTGGAGCATAAGCCAATGGCATCAGTAGAGCCACCAGCCTTCCGTTAGAGCTTCACACAGAGCTCAGTGGCAACAGCACCAAAAGCCTAAATGCTCTGGGACGCATGGGGCCAGAAGCCCCAGCATAGCTAAGATCAGGGACAGGTCACAGAGGTGAGGCCACCAAGGGCTTCTGAGCACTGCCATCCCTCCCGTAAGTCCATTAGGATGGTCAACTGGCCTGAGAGCCTTCATATAGGGGCAGGGGGCTGGCTGGAGAAGAATTCTCTTTCTCTGCTCTAACCACTTGGAATAAAATCCAAACTCCTTACCAGGGCCCCCAGGCCCTGTGGGATTTAGCCCCTGCCTGCATCTCCCACCTCCCCACCCTTCATCCAGTCCGATTCAATCCCCTCCAGACCCACCAAGCTCATTCCTGCCTCAGGGCCTTTGCACCTGCTGCTCCCACTACCTGAAAAGCGCTGCCCCCAGAGCTTCACTTGCCAGCTCCTTCTCATCATCCAGGGCTCAGATCTAATATCCCTCCTCGGGGGTCCCAACCAGCAAGCCCCACCCCTCACAATGGAGCCTCCAAGCTCTTTTATTTTCTTCACAGTACTTTCATTTTCTGAACTTCTTTTTGTTTGTTTCCTTTAAGTACTGTCTATAAAGTGGCCTCCAGGAGGACAGGGACCACGTCTGTCTTTGCTCCTCACTGTGCCCCTGTGTACCAAGAAGAAAGTAAGTGCTCAACAAACAACCGAGATGATGAAAGGAAAGCGGGAGGGAGGGATGGAGGGAAGGAAGGAAGAGCAGATGAATGAATGGCTCATATGACTTTGAATCCATTAAATGATGGGGGTTCTTGGGTGAGGCCAGGGACAGGAGAGTAAAAATCATAAAAGTGATGTACATCAGGGTGTGAGTGTGTGTGTGTGTATGTTTTCCCGAAAAGTGAAAGTACAGAATCATAGCAAAGATTGGGTTAAGTTCTTACAAGGTGCTATGAGCATTCTGAGTACTTTAGATGTATTTTAATAACTTAAATCATCATCCCAACAACTATCTGAAATAGTTCCTGTTATTATACCCACTTTACAGATGAGGAAGCTGAGGCTCAGAGAGGTTGGGTGTCTCAACCAAGGTCACACAGCCCAGGGCACGCTAAGCCCTTAGGCTGCCCCCAGCCAGGGCCCCTCTTCCTGGTGTGACCCCTGGCTAGCTGGAGCAAGGCCTACATTTATAGCTTAGTGAGCTACTGTACACGGCTCTGGGGACCCACGAAAGGCAAGCAGCCCCAAGGGGCCGGGCCTCAGCTCCCACATTCTTTCCCCCGTGGACTGCATTTGTTGTGCTGTGGAGGTGCGAGGCTCGAGGCAAGGGAGAAATAAGGGAAGGCCGGGAACACGACATGGGGCAACTGCGGGACAGAATGTGTTCCCAGGAGGAGAGAGGGCTGACTGACACACGAGTCACCGCACTCCTGCAGCAGCTCGACCCCTCCGAACAGTGATCACCAGCCTGTACCAGCGCCGAGCCCCCGAGACGCAGCACCCCAAGGGTTAAGCCCCTTCCCGCTGCTCTGACTGCCCCCTCCCCTCCACTGGGGTAATGAGGGAAATGTCAGCAGAAGCAATTGCTAGGAGCCCTACAGAGAAACTGCCCTATTGAGTTTGTTAAATTAAATCTATTTATAATTTATACCCTGCCTGCTTCCAAAAAGGATTTGAGGTGGTTTACGATAAACGACACATAAAATGGAAAGGCTGTTAACTAGAAAGAGAAAAATCAAGAACACCACACAGGAGGAGGGGTCAGAAACGCTCCCAAATACTCCGGTTTAGGGAAATGGAGATACATTAGGTAGTCTAGCTTGGCTCCTGCATCCTGGCAGCTGAGGCAAAAAGGGAATCATTGCAATGGGCCACGCAACTCTCTCCAAGCGACTCGGGGAAGCTCGGCGATGCGTTAGCAGCTCCCTGGCTGGTGCAGCGAGAAGCAGAAGGCTGTCTGGCCCTGGAGTCGGCTGCCGCCCCTTCTCAAGCCTTTCTACCCCGCTCCTCAGTTGTCTCCAGCAAACTGATGCCCTCCAGGACCCCTGGCACCAGCCTCTCCTCCTCCACCTACTGGCCCCTGGGTCACCCTGCACAGAGGACGCTCTGGCCAACACCAGTCCTCCTCCTGGGGAGCACCCCAATTTCACCATCCTCACCTGCCCCCAGTGCACACAGTTGAGGTCAGACTCCCCTCCTGATCCCTAACTCCAGGGGTGGGCATGTGACCCAAGATGGTCCAACCCGAGTTAACACTGGGACTTTCACTAGAACTATAAGGAAAGAGATCCTCTCTTCCACGGGGATTGCGGAGCTGGGGGAATGTAAGCAAGGAGCTTCTGCCTTGCCACCACTCAGGGACAGCCTGCCCAAGAGTCAGGCCAACATAAAAGAAAGCAGAACAGGATCCTGCTGAGGGGATCCAAGTCCTGATGCATTTGAGCACCTGGATCCAGCCATTCCTGAAGCTGATCCACTCCTTGTCTTTTCTGGTACAGGAGCTAATAACGTCCTTTTCTTCTAGCTTATACCTATTGGAGTTGGGTTCTGTTTCCTTACAATGAAAAGCCACCTGGCCAGCTCACACCTTCCACATCCACAGCTTTGAAGCCTCTCTATTCCAGGTCCCACCATCAACTTGGTCTTACAAACTTACGAGTAAGAATTCTCCTTGTCCTTGTTTTACAGGTGAGGAAACTGAAGCTCATAGAGGTTAAAGCAAGCTGCCCGAGGCCGGACAGCCAAGCAAGTGGCAGAGCTGGGATTTGAAGGCAGGCAGCCCGGCTCCCGGGTTAACTCGTGTACCTTGCCATTGGGTCCTCCTCACCTCTCCCATAAGCCTTTCCTTCTTCAACTTCCACTGGGTGGCCTGCCCCATCTGGGAGACAGAACAATCGCATGGACTGGTCCTGATTCTAACTTGCAGGTTGACACCTGGGCTCCCCACTCGCCTGGCCTCTTCAGACCCATAACTTGTGCGATAGTGAACCCCGTGCTATTCCCTCCTACCTCTTTGTGCCTACAGCTGCCCCTTCCTGGAAGGTTCTTTGCTTCCTTCTTACTTCCACTAACTCCTATTCCTTTAGATATATGGAAATACAAATTAAAATGACAAGGTACCACTTTGCACCCACGAGATTGGCAGAAAGTGTCCATGTCGATAATATCTGGTGAGGACAAAGACTGAGGGGAAAAGACAGATCACTGCACATCGCTGGGACCACATGTCCCATTAGCCTGGATGGGGACAGGGTGGTGATACCCAGTAAAACTTTAAATGTGCACTTGGGTCGGCCCAGCAGTTCTGTGTCTGCAGAGCTGTCCCAGAGCACGTGCGTGGGCACTCAAAGAGCACGATGAAGCTGCTCGTGGCAGCACGGTCTGAAACGGCAAGAACAGCCAACAACTGCGATTCCATCGACAGAGGAGTGTGAAATAAGCTCTCCTGAGCTACAACCGGGAATACTAAACAGCAGGTTAAACGAATCCAGAGTCCTCAGGAAGTTAAATGTGGAGTTTCCATATGACCATGTCCACGCCCAGGTGTACACCCAAAAGAAAGGAAAACAGGGGTCCCCACAAAAACGTGTACACAAATGTTCATACCAGCACTATTCACAACAGCCCAAAACTGGAAACCACCCAAATGTCCATTGTCAGAGGAACGGACAAAGAAGATGTGGTCTAGCCATACAGTGGAATATTCCCCAGCCGGAAAAAAGGAGTGAAGTACTGATACATGGACGAACCTCGAAAACTTTATAAGTGAAATACCCAGACCCGAAAGGCCACACCTTGTATGATTCCATTCATAGGAAATGCCCAGCACAAGCAAATCCACAGAGAACTGTAAGGAAAGAGATCCTCTCTTCCACTGGGATGGCTGAGCTGGGGGAACGTAGGCAAGGAGCTGCTGCCTTGCCACCGAGAAAGTGGAGTTTTGGTTGCCAGGGGCTGGTGGGCGTGGGGGTGGGAAGTGAGCGCTCATGGGGATGAGGGCTTCCCTTTGTGGTGATGACTGGGAACTAAATAGTGATGTGGATTTACTTAATGTCATTGAATTGTATACTTTAAACAGAGACAATGGTATACTTTATGTTATATGTATTTTATCACAATTTAGACATGATGAAGAACAGAGTAAAAAATAATCAGCGGGATCTGTTTGAAAAAAGAGGGGGGGCTTCTGGGTATGACTGGGGGAGGTCTCTAGACATTCTCAGCGGAAAAGACAAGGTGCCGGACGACACCTACAATGTGGTCTGTTAAGGGAAGAAAACGGTTCAAATGTATTTTCAAGGTGAGGTGTTCACACTTGGTAATGAGGCTGCCTTTGGGGGAGGATGCAGGGACATCTGCACTTTGAACGGTCTGGGAGAGGCCGCAGCCTTGCATCCCTTGTGCACGCACGGTTTCCCTCTGCCTTTGCACCCCGCCCCTCCTCCTTTCCATGGCAAATCCCTCCTCTGGACTTCCTGGCCTTTCCTGGGATCATTCAGGGTCCTTTCTAGAGAGCCTTCTCACCCTTCCCATTTTCTCTCCCTTCCTTCTTGCGTTCAAGCTATCTTCTGAGGCTTATTCTGGGCGGCCCAAGGTAAGATGCTCAGCTCCAGCCGCACCAGAACTCCCATCCAGCAGCGGGGCCAGCCCCCCAGCAGGCCACTCCCTGCAGAGGACGGCGAAAGCAGCAGTGGAAGCACCCATTGCCTGCTCTCTGCGGCATCAGATTCAGTGGTGCTATCTGGCTAGAAGATTCTGGAAGAGCCTCCCGTAGACCTGAAGCTGAGGACACCCACAATTACCTGAGAGGCTTGTGAAAGCCCCCAGAGCCCGAGCCCGACCCCGGGTCCGCTGAGCCAGAATCTGTGGCCCAGGGGCTCCTCCACACGGGCAAGTTTGAGGAGCGCAGCCATCTGCCACCACAGCGGCTGCTTCCCGTCCTGCGGCCACCAGGGCCTCACCCCTCTCTGCTCCGGGCAAGAGCGGCTCACCCACCGCCCTCCCGCCATCCCAGTGGGGACCCAGGGTTACAGTAGCACACCCTTCGCGCTGCCTTTCCTGGCCTCTGGTCCCACAGAGGCACCTGAAAAACAGGAAGGCCCCGAGTTGGGAAACTCTGGAGCCAGACAAGGGGCCTGTGCATCAGAGGCGACCGCGTTCCTCAGCGGGATCAATAACCAGCAGCTAGAAAGGATTTGGGTTCGGGAAACGAGCATGACATTGGATCCGAGCCATCAACTAGCCCTAGGCCTGGCCCCTGACGGCGGGCCTGTTTGTTCAAGGTGACGGTGGGCTAACGGAGGTTACAAGCTTTTTATGTGCCAGTCTGCACCCTCCCGGCCTGTTGGCAGGGCCATTCGGCCGTCTAAATCAAGACATCTCCGTCCGCAGCACCCGTTAGGCAGTCACGCGCCGGGCCGCCTTCCATCCCTAGTAATCTCAGTCTAATTTATTGGCCCAGGGACGCAGGGAGCAGCCTGCTCACATGGCTGGTGTGCACTGAAGAATGTAATATACAGCGTTCCCAGGTAATAAGGCTCTTTATAGTGGGCATTAAGGAGGGTCTGGCTCGGAGCGCCGACGTAAACGTGATTCATTCCTGCCTAGAAAATATCTACGGTACAGACCTCGGAAGGCTCCACTGGGACAGGACGGGGCCCGGTGCCTCCGAATTCTCACGCCGCTTTTCCATCTGGGTGGTTTATAAGATTAGATGTGCTTAAGCTCCCTGAGGGCAGGAGTGGTGTTTTATAGCCCCCGCTCCCCCATCTAGCCATGATGAAAGCTGTGCGATAAACTCTCGTTGAATTAATCTGGATGGAGTTGAAGTGCAAAGTTATTCTTTGTGCACTTGCTGTGACTTTGGGGCTGCTTCCTCAGCTGATGAGGAACTGCCCCTCCAGAGGTGCAGTTGGCACTCAAGCCTTGAGGCCCGGCTCCTGCCAGGACCCTCGTGGTCCTGGATTCCTGGTTCCCACTTAGGCACTGTGGGACAACAGCAGTTCCCAGGAAGAGCGATGGCTTCTTGGAGGACATTCATGGGACGTTCGTGGAAGCCCCTGCTAGGTACTCGTCTTCCCTGCCCGACACTCAGGGGCACACGCCTGAAGGCATCATTCACTCACTCCTTCATCACTAAGCAAATATCAAATCTCCTTTATTCTAAGATGTGGAGTTTTTCACATTATAATTTCTCTGAAACCAGGATGCCTTGTAACATTGACATCTTTGATTCAACGACATATGGTAGGAGTCCATAGACTGAGGCCCACAGCCCCAATCTGGCCCACTACTTGTGTTTGTAAATAAAGTTTTATTGGAACACAGCCACACCCATTTGCATAGATGTTGTCAAGGGCTGCTTTTGCACTTTGCCGTCAGAGTTGAGTGACTGGGACAGTGATGGTGGTGCTGCCCGCAAAGCCAACAGGGTTTGCATCTAGCCCTTTACAGAACAAGGCTGCCGACCCCTTTTGTCTGGTATTTAGGAAGTACCCACAGTGAGATTTGTCAGCACAATGGTTAGAGACCAATATGGTGGCCTCAGGGACAGCCAGCACTGGATTTGAATCCTACTTCCCCCTCCAGCCAGCTGTGCAGCCTCCAGCAAGCTACTCTGCATCCCACGTTCCCGGTCTGTAAAACAGGGACCTGATGAAGATTAAATAAAAGCTCAGTGGGGCTTCCCTGGTGGCGCAGTGGTTGAGAGTCCACCTGCCTATGCAGGGGATGCGGGTTCGTGCCCCGGTCCGGGAAGATCCCACATGCCGCGGAGCAGCTGGGCCCGTGAGCCATGGCCGCTGAGCCTGCGCGTCCGGAGCCTGTGCTCCGCAACGGGAGAGGCCACAGCAGTGAGAGGCCCGCGTACCGCAAAAAAAAAAAAAAAGCTCAGTGCCTGGCACACGGTAGTCACTCCTTAATGATAGTCCTCTCATTTTTTGAGGATTATTAAGATTGCTATTATTGATACATGCCAGGCACTGGGCTGTAAGAATTTGGGAATGGAATCATGGACAAATAAGCTCTTTGCCTTTAAGGTGGACTTGACAACCCAGAGGAAACAGGAAGATGCATTACAGAGAAATAAATCCTGTGTAGATGACGCCAGAGGGAGCCCAGTGGCAACTCCTAATCCTGCTGGTGGGTAAATCAGGGAGGGCTTCCTGGAGGCAGTGAGGTCTATGCTCAAATCTAAGGGATGTCTAGGAATGAGCCAGTGTTCAAGCTAAGAGCAGGGGTCTTGAGAATCTGTCAGTCCTGGGTTTGAGTCCCCACCCTCACACTTCCTGGTTGTGCAACCTTAACTCTCTTAAGCACTCTGCTTCTGTTTCCTCATTTATAAAATATGGGTGATGACTATGATGATGACAACTGCCACTACCAGTAGTAATAATAACAATGCCACCCCCCAAGGGGGTGCGACAGCAGTTACTTAACAAACGTCCATCCATCGTTTTCTATTTGCCTGGCTCTGGGGCAAAGGTAGGAAACAGACACCTGCCCAGTCTCAGGAAGGGAGGGAAATAGCAAATAAATAGGTAAAGCAGTATACAGCCGTAACTTGGGATAAGTGCTCTAAAAAACAATGCAGAGGTAGAGAACGGGGAGTGCAAGGCGAGGTGGGGTCAGGGACACCAGACAGGAGTGTGAACACTCCAAACGGTGCCGGGTTCATAGTTCACAGCAGCAGGTTCAGCTCAGCCCCCAACACGGGCAGCGCCCCTCCCCGTCCCACCTCCGGCCGTTTCTGGCCGGAACAGAGTCCAGCTTGGTGCTCCACACTTATTCACCCCATGGTCCCCACTGCCCACGAGTCCCCGACCAGCCGCTCAGGAGTGACAGCCTGCTTATAGACAAATTACATTTGTCCTGCCCGCAAAATGTTTTCTTCTCAAAAATTTGACTCCACTACTAAAATTTCAAATCAAGAGCTCACCCGTTAAAAACCCCCAATTTCCAGTTTCTGTCAAAACAACTGGAAGATCTGGACACCCTGGGCCACTTTCCTTCCCACGGTGAACAAGTTAGTTTCCCACACTCTCCACCTCGCCCTTGTGTCACACACCCGTCTGACTCCCCTCATTTATATTACCTGCCTGGCCCATTAGGTTGTTTGCAACCCCTAAAGCAGGTGTGAACATTCTACGGGAGTGGGTCTGTGCTGCTGCGTTCTGATGGCCCCTTGGAGTCACGTCTGTCCTCTCCTCCTTGCCCTGAGCCCCAGGAGGCTGCCCCATACGGACCAGTCAACAGGCCCCGCGCCCTCTGGCTTCTGGGTCGTTCAGCCAGTGGAATCGCCCGCTGGAGACCTGGGGGCCTTTGCTCTCCTGGCTCTCTCCCGGCCAGGTGGCACAGGTGCTGGGTCCCTTTTCTAAAGGCCCCGGTCCTACCAAGCAGCCCACATAGGGCCGCCCTCCCTGGGCTCCGGGCATTGCTCCATCCCCTTGACCCCTCCCCCAGGGGTGGGAACATCTCCCCACTGTTACTGGTCCTCCGGGACCACGCCATGCTACCTTGCTTTTCCTAAACCCTGCCCACGCCGCACTCCTCTTGAGAGTCGGTTTGTCACGTCTTAAACGACCCCACTCCCGCCCGACTCTTCTCCGCGGGTTTGGCACGAGGTGGCTGCTTGGTGCATAGACGCTGAACGAACGGATTGAGTGTTGTCCCCGTGTTCTCTGGGCTTCTCCTTTGACAAAGGAGCTGGTCACCTGCAGTCCCCACCCCAGCCCCCAGCGATCACCCGTCCATCTCATCAGACTCAGGGCTGGCCCCCAGAAACATCTGCAGCCCCGAAACCGCACCATCTCCCCTTCCCAGGATTCACTGGGCCGCTTGGCATGCAGGTCTCGTCCGCCCGCAAGAGCATAAACAAAGCGCGTTTTAAATCATGTCAACGCGGGCCCGTGCTCGTTCCCAGGTCTCTGGGAGGGAGTCCCAGCTGCCAGCAGGTATTTCCACGTGGCCACAGAAAGCCACGGGCAGGCACAGGCGATGCCTGGCCTTTGTCGGGGGGACAGGCATAGGCTGTCACAGGGGCAGCGAGGCCCGGCCACCTGGCCCGGCTGAGCGGTTTCCTGCACCTCTGAGGACAGAATCAGAGAAAAAAGCACCCCTTCCCTGCCCCCGCTGTGGGCGCCCAGAGAGGACCTTGCTCCAAAGCACTGCAAGGCCTCCCTGGAGCCCGAGCTTCACCGTCAATCAACACGCAGTGGCCATAAATCTTGCTCTGGTGCGTTGAGTGCCTACTCCATGAGGCCCTGCGTTGTCTCCAGTTTACAGAAAGTTAACTGAGGCTCGGGAATGACGGGCCCTCTCCCAGCATCGCAGAGCTAGCTGGATGAGGAGGAAAAGGTGAGACTCCTCGGCCGGCAGTCGAGGTCACTGCTCGCCGCGATGGCCCTGACGTGGGATGGTGACAGCCCAGGAACAGGCAGGCAGGGCCTCTGGGAGCTGGGGCGGGGTGGGGGGTGTCTGCTTGGAGACCCCACCTGGGCCACTGATGCTGATGGAAGACGCCAGACTGCAAGGCAGCGAGGCGTGAAGCTCGACACCCCTCCGCGGTTCACATAAGCCGTCTTCAGGCATCTGCTTTCGTGAGGCTCCTTGGATGGCCTTGGGGAATTAATGGAGGCAGAGCTGAGGCCGGCCCGGCGTGGGCGAAGATGGAGCTCCGACATTAAACAACCCGAGTGGAGCAGCTGGTCCGTTTCTGCAGGAGTGGGACAGGAAATGAAGCATGAGCTCGGAGAACGGCTCCTCCAGGGTATCTCGGAGAGCGTGCTCACTCTCCTGGTGTCCGAGCACTCCTCCCCACTAAATATTTACTGAGCACATAGTAAGTGACAGCCATGTGCTAGGCACCAGGGCTGGGGATAAGCAGAGCCCCTGCCAGCAAAAGGTTCACGGTCAAGTGACCTATTCAAAGATTTCAAACAGCCAAACTTATTAAAGAAATTTAAAAAGAATCCTGCTCTTTTTTTAGAAAAAAATCCTCAAGGTATTTACTTATTATTTATTTATCTTTGGCTGCGTTGGGTCTTCGTTGCTGCGCCTGGGCTTTTCTCTAGTTGCAGTGAGCGGAGGCTACTCTTCGTTGCGGTGCGCGGGCTTCTCATTTCGGGAGCTTCTCTTGTTGCGGAGCACAGGCTCTAGGCACGCGGGCTTCAGTAGTTGTGGCACGCGGGCTTCAGTAGTTGTGGCACACGGCTTCAGTAGTTGTGGCTCACGGGCTCTAGAGCACAGGCTCGGTAGTTGTGGCGCACGGGCTTAGTTGCTCTGCGGCATGTGGGATCTTCCTGGACCAGGGATCAAACCTGTGTCCCCTGCATTGGCAGGCGGATTCTTAACCACTGCGCCACCAGGGAAGTCCCGAGAATGGAAATTCTTTACTTGCACACTTTACCTCAGATGTGAGTTGTCAGGTTTGTACCCGTCAGTTAGAAAATGGGCGTTTCTAGCAGTCTGGATGGTGGTTCCGGTGTTTTCTGTGGAAAGATGTGTAAGGAATCTCACCCTGATATTTCTCTGTGGGAGCTACTGAGGTGAGTTTTCTGACTGAACGTTAAGCCCCTGGATTGCTGCGTTGGTGGAAAGGGTTTCTTCTGTCCCTCTTCCAACACCTCTTAGGAAAGTAAACCACTCTTTCTGTGTGGGCGACGTGGAAAAGCGCCAGTGGACTGAGGCAGGTCGTCTCCTCAGCTACTCGCCCGGCTGCCATGTTGGAACCATGCCTCTCCTGGGAGCGCACGGCTTATGGAAATAAATGTGACTTCCGGTGGGAAGAAAGTTCAAATGTGTTCCTCACATGAGCATATTTTCCGGAGGGCAGGGCTGGGGGTGGTGAGGTCACTTTCTGAGTAAAGCTTAGACCTTCTGCCATCTTTCCATTGAGCCAGTAGCTTCCAAAGTCATCACTGTGTAGGTAGCAGAACGGGGTGGGGTCGGGGAGGGGGCCCGGAAAATGGATTTTTTGGAAGCGTGGGCACGTTTATAACAGAACGGTAACTGTATAATGTTATTGTATCATTTAGCTGACACGTCTGCTGTGGAATGTTTATAGCTACCGTAAATCAAGGGGCCTTCAAGCCAACACAGAGGCCACACGTAGACATTCCAAGGGAAACGCATAAAATAAATAAGACAATCACACAGTATCAACGTTCCATTCCCAGCTAGAAAACGGAAAATGTAACGGCTCTGGCACAAATGCAAGTGCCCAGAAATGAGTTTGCTGGGAGCTGAGACGGCTGCAGCCTCCGTGCTCGTGCTTTGCCCTCAATAAAACTGTCAAGGGAGAAAAAAGTTATTAAAGCAGTAAGAATAAATGCCTGACCCCTGCCACCCGGCTTCATGGGCGCCCTCGCCCACACTCCCCTCTGGGGGACACACGAATTTCTAGATCTGAGATCTGTGATCTTCTGCACTGGGGACGGGGGTGGGAAATCACCACCGTTTTGTTATCTTCCTATTTAGGACTTCTGTCCCTTTACGTTACCTAAAGAAAAATAGATTTGCTGTCCCCCAGGCATCAAGCTTTGTGCGTTGACAAACTGCCTGACTTCCGACCTTTGTGATTGTTTTCGGGCTTAAACTACTTTTATGTTTTGACCATCAGCTTGTAAAACAAAAACACACATCTAAACGAATTCTGGCTAGATAAACATCTGGTTATGAAAACTACGTGGGCCCTGGGTTTGAAGGGGGAAGCTGTATAATCCTTCTGGATTCGTCAGCACTTTTAAGACACCTGGAACTTTCCTTTACCCCATTAACTGGGACCTGGAACAACATAGTCAGAGCAATGAATCCTAAAAGTGTAGGGGTTTTTTTCTTTTTTTTTTTTAAGTGTTTGCAAAACTCTTCGGGGCCGTCTTTCCTGTCTTAGGGCCTTTGAGGTAGAATGTATAAGCTTGGGTAATAAAATCCATCACAAGTTAAAAATTACTAACCGTGAGGGGTTGATCCCCTCTTGGAGAACTTTGAAGCTGTTTTTTCTTTCTCCCGGGAAAGGGTCTCTGTTTTCAGACTGTGCTGGAAAAAAATGCCTGAGTCATTTCCCCTGAAATGTCTGAGGAGACTATTGCAAGGTATTTTTTCACGTCCCATTTTGTCTTTTTTTTTTTTTTTTTTTTTTGCGGTACGTGGGCCTCTCACTGCTGTGGCCTCTCCCGTTGCGGAGCACAGGCTCCGGACGCGCAGGCTCAGCGGCCATGGCTCACGGGCCTAGCCGCTCTGCGGCATGTGGGATCTTCCCAGACCGGGGCAAGAACCCATGTCCCCTGCATCGGCAGGCAGACTCTCAACCACTGCGCCACCAGGGAAGCCCCCATTTTGTCTTTCTGAGTTCAGCTTTCCTTTGGTCATCCGATCAGGGAAATGGACAGACTTTGGATTCTCTAGAGCTTGGGATCTGAAAGTGAGGAAGGGGGCATGCATTTTTTTCCCCCCACCTCACTGATGGCTTGGAAAAGGTTTAGGAAGTTTAGAATAAAGGAGGCCCCAAACACACAGAAAACAGAATTTCCAGAGGGACTCAGTGCTAAGAACAGAGACCCTGGGCACATCACAGCCAGTTCAGCCTCTTGGCGGGCCAAGCATCTTCTTCCTCCCCAGACCTTAATTCCAGAAGGAAAAAAATCTTCAAATTCCTTGTCTAGAATTCATATTTTTAGCCCAGGACAGAAGTGCACAGGACGGGTGCAGATATTTGATCAGGTCTGGCTTCTTTCTTGGTGCTTTTCAAACCAAGTTGGTTCAGAGAGCGCTTTCCCAGGCCACTGTTGGTTTGGGTTTCTTTGGACGGTCGGTCGGTGAGGGCAGGGGCCTGGTGGATGGCCCTGTACCCTCAGAGCTTCTCTAATGACAAGTCAGCTAAGAGATCTGCTCTCTCCCTGAACCAGTCCTTCCCCAAACGCCATGCTCTCTGCCCGTGAACAGGAAAGAAATTGTGCCCGATTAGCATTGCATTTCTAAACAGAACAGACAGGCACCAAGACCGCGGAATTCCAGATGTCGATATTTGTATTATTGGATCGTAATTGCATTTCAGAACAACAAGCGCTCTCTGGAAGTTGGAGCTATTGTCCCTTCTTTGTCCTTCGTCTGCCCCCTTGAGCAGCCCTCTGGTGATTTATTATTTCAGGGACCCCAGAGGGGGCACGCCACTGCCTCTCTGGAAAGGTCACACGGTGAGCGCAGACTTTATCCGGGTCAGGAGTTGCCCTCGGACACCGGGGGGGAAACTCCCGGCGAAGTTAATCAACATCCAGCCCAGAGCGGGTCAGTGATCAGGTGCTGGGTCCGGGCTGGGAACCTGCCTTCATGGTGATTTCTCCAGAGCAGATTTTCTGCACCACCTGCCCCCCTCCGGATGAAGAAACTCGTGGTTTCATAACATTTACAGTTCTGAAACTATTCCCACTCGCAGGTGAGATCCTGGAAATTCATGCTCCATGGAACGATGCCTTTCAATCATTCAGCTTTTGGGCCTTTGCTTTTTTTCCCATAGATGGTGGCCGTGGAGGAGACTTCAACCACCCCCCGACCAGTCAAGCAAGCTGAGGTCCCAAGGCTGCCCAAGGCGGGGTTCAGGGCCTGCTTAGTTATAACCAGCCAAGCGGATGGGAGAGGTAAAGGAAAAGCCAACAGGTAAACGCCAAGCTGACCCCCAAGGTTCCAGGTAGAAGCCGTGTCCTAACACTCCCGAGGAAGCCACAGGTCCTCCTGGGCTGACGCTTCTAAGCTTCAGCAGGGTTTGAACCTGTCACCACACCTGTCCCATCTGAGACGCTACTCCATGGCCTTGGAGGAGGGAGTCTGGTCTGCCCTGACCCAGGCCAAGACCACAATTGAGACAATTCGTTTTAACCGGCAGACAGCACTGCAAAGAGCATCTGTGGGAGGACTTTGTGTCTCAGAAGGTCAGGGGCCCCCTCCGGCCCCCAAATCTCCTTTCCATGGAACTTTTCTCTGGTTAAAGGGACGCAACCACGGAGGTGGGAAAGCCTGCTTGGGGCAACGGCTCTTAAGTAGATGGCAGGGGGGAAGCAGTGTGAAAGATAGATGGTTTGGGGAAACCATTCTTTTTTCTTTTTTTTTTTTTTGTATTACTCGGGCCTCTCACTGCTGTGGCCTCTCCCGTTGAGGAGCACAGGCTCCGGACGCGCAGGCTCAGCGGCCATGGCTCACGGGCCCAGCCGCTCCGCGGCATGTGGGATCTTCCCAGACCGGGGCATGAACCCCTGTCCCCTGCATCGGCAGGCGGACTCTCAACCACTGCGCCACCAGGGAAGCCCGGGGAAACCATTCTTAATTTCATTAAAAAATGCCCAGAAACACCAAACACAGCGCCTGACCCTTCTTCCCCGTTCCGGAAAGAGAGGTAAGAAAGGACAGCAGCTCAGACCTGCCAGCCTCCGGGGGCTGCGAGGAGAGCTCCCTGAAGTTTGGGGCTGGTAGCCTTTCATGGAACTAAGCTGGTACACCAGCCCCGGGCATACACCGGATGGACGCGGCCGAGACAACGCAGGCCGAGGAACAAGCCAGGATCAGTGCGATCACAGGGACGGGCCGTCTCCAGCTCTGTATTAATCTTTCTAAAAGGCTTCACTCTGGGGACAAGGCAGTAGGTGGCTCGGCCAACTTCTGAAAAAGTTCCTCTTTCTTTACAGAGTGTCAGGTGAGATTTCAAGGGGGCATACTTCATAACCGAAGTATGTTTTCCTCAGGGCAATAAACCACGACTCAATTTACTCTCCCCCGGCCCCCCTCAACCCTCCAGGACTTCTAGCCAAAACCTTCATCTGTTTTTCAGAGAAACAGCAGCAACAAAAAAACCCGTAGGTGTTTCCTTCAAGGGCAGAGAAGGTCCCTCCCGGGTGGCAGAAGGAAAGTTAGGCAAACTTTATAAATCTGGAGGGAGAGCTTGTTTTGGGCACTGGTAAGGAGCTGAGAGGGGTTCTTCTGCTGGCTTTTTAAAAAATGGTACCCACGGGAGCCCCATCCCCTTCGGCCTCCGACTTCTGTATGCGGCGGGGCGGCCACAGAGTGAAAAGTCAGGCTCCCCCGATTCCTGGGCGACCCCCAAGAAGAGCGAAGATTGGGAGGGTGTAGGGGTGGGATGGGGCAACGGGATTGTCCTCAGTCATGGGCCCCAAAGAGCACAGACCCAGACGTAATTGTCACCAACTGAGTAAGGGCGAGTGCCACGGGGAGCAACTTTGCTGAGATGCATGTGTGTCCTCTCTGCACACCCCTCCTGGAGAAATCACAAGTGTGACAACCAAAGGAATGTCCCACACTCCCTGGAAAGAAGTCCCCTTCTCTCGTAGCCGTGTGAGGCCAAGGGGACACCTCAGTGGCAGGCGAGGGGCACAGGGCTTGGGAGACCGTGGCTGCGTGGCTGGGCGCAGCAGACAGGGGGTCCGTGCCCTGCTTCCCGCAGAGTGGCCAGGACTCGCCCAAGGTCACAAAGTGAGTTGGGAAGAAACCATCAGCTCCCGGCTCTGTCCCTAACAAGTCAGAATCCTATGAAAAAAAGAAGAAAAAGCCTCTGGGGACTTGAACAAAGCAGCCGGGCTATCCATCCATTCTCTGCACAGCTGCCGGGGATCTTCCTACGATGCAAATCGATGCTGGCAGGCAGCCGTGCGATGCCCTTCAACAGGCGTCCCTGCACCCTTGGGAGAGAGACCCGGATCCTTAGCCCCGGCCGCAGGGCCAGACGGTCTGCAGCCCAAAGGCACCTGGACCCCACTGCCGGCCCCCTAACCCCACCCCTGCTGTCCCCACCCCAGACACGCAGGCCCTCTTGGAGCTCTCTGTCTGTGTGTCTCTGTCTCTGTCTCTCTGATCTAGAAACTCATCTACTTATGCAGCCACGACTTCTCAAGCATTGCCAGCTGGCCCCACACTGTGTACCCAGGACAGAATGGTGAACGGTGGGCACAGCTTTGTCCTCTCGGAGAGGCCGGTGAGCTGGGGGAGACAGAAGTTAACCAAACACACACACAATTAAAATGTAAAACTATGTACACATATACTTTGAAATACCAGTGCAGAAAAGCACAGGGGACTGGAGGGCATTCAAGGGGCCCTGCTTCAGAGAGGGCTGGGGGACATTTCCCTGAGAAAGGCACCTTTGGGGACTGAAGCATGACCAGAACCAGAGGCAGGAGGGACAGGCGTGTTCCCACGTGAGCCTGGAGCCCGAGGGGGAGGCGCCCTGATCCGAGGGGCCGGGAAGAATGAGGCTAGACGGAGCCTCAGGGGCGTCAGGGGTCCTGGTCCTGGAAGCCGAGCACCGTGCCTGCCGCGAATGTCTGGCTCTGACCCCGACGTCGGGGCTGCAGGCCTGGGTCCTTAACCTTGACTCACAGTTACCAAGGCCTTGTTGGCAGGTGCTCACTCCACCACTGCCCTGCCCCCTCTCACCCTCACAGCCCCGTGGGGCAGGTGCTGGGGAAACTGAGGACAGGGGAAGCTCCGAAACCTGCCCAGGTACGAACCTAATGGGTGGCAGAGCTGGGATTCGAACCTGAGACTCTGGGATGCCAGCGACCGCTTTCCCATCCCTCCTCCTGCTTTCTCCAGGCCTCCCGCACCTGGCTTATCACAGTGATTGGTGAGTGAGCAACCTCCACCTGCTGGGGGCCGGGGGCTCACGCTTCTCGGGGTAACACTGGGCCTTCGCTTGTGGGCTGAGGTGTCCCCGGGGTTAAAAGCCGGAGACGGACTCCAGGAGGGGAGGGGGGCTGGCCCAGAGAAGACACGGGCCGGCTCGTCTAATTGCCCGCCGTGCTGTGGAGCCCATGCTTCGAAGGAGTGTGGACCAGCTCGTGGGGATATGACAGGATGCACTGAAACCCATCGACACGGCAGGCGACTGTACCGATCCTGAGGAAATCTACTGTTTTGGAGGAGGGCTTGGTCAGAGGGAAGACGATACGTCAAGACTCCAAATTCAGGGGCGGTAGTAGGGCCCAGACAATTAGCAAGAGAAGTCGGAGGGAAATCAGGAACACACATCCTCGTCCTCCCAGGACCCACCGCCGAGCAAGGGGAGCTGGAACCCAGCTGGGTGTGGCCACATGAGCAGGGGACACAGGCACTGTGTCCCAGTGCCCCCTCGTGCCACCCCACTCGCCAGCGGGGGGCGCGTAACTGGGGGCCTCGCTGCGTGAGGATGCCCTCGCGGGCAGGAGCGAGGCAGGGCCAGGGGACTGGCTGTGCGACCCGGGCAGCCTCGCAGAGCCCCACGCTCGGAGGGTCCCGTACTCGGTTTAATGTTCTGCTGTCACTGCCTCGAAATTCTGAACAGTTTTTGGACGAGCACCTCACATCTTCCCTTCGCACCAGGTCCTGAAAACTCTGCAGCTGGTCGTGCTTGGGAAGGACGGGCAGTGGACAAAGAAGGGCGCCTCCGTGGTGGACGCCGCCTGCGTGTCCAGACAGCCGGGGCCGCGCCACCTGCTCGGAGCCTGCCCGGGGCAGCTGCGGCAGGCGTGGGCTCACCCGGCGGAGGCGACCACGCTGCCGCGGGGACGTGCTCGGGAAACGGCGAAGCACATTTACCCAAGACTTCTGTCGCCTCTCTCAAATTCATAGTCACTGTGGCCGCTCGCTCCTACCGAGGAAAGCGGCGTCCTCTCAGAGGGGAGCAGACGGGGAGGAAAAGAGAAGCCGTCATCGCCTGAGAAAGGCAAAAACCCTGCAAACAGCAGCAGGAGAGCTTGAGGGGCCCCCCTCTGCGCAGTGCTTGAGCCTGACCCGCCCTCCTCCCTCCTGCAAGGGAAGGGGGTCCGGCCTCCTAGAGAGCCGCCTCTAGACGGCATGCCCTCCACTTGCATGCGCTGTTAGCGATCGGCGAGCGATGACCGATAGGGCCCCCCCCGCCGGTGGGGCTCCTGGGCGTGATGACTTGTGGTCAAATCCAACACCGTGGCCTGGCATTCAGCGCCCAGCACAATCCTGTACTGAATTCACTGCACGCGGGGCTCTCCCACCATCCCGCCGGGTGGCCCCTGGGCTGCCCCCCTGGAGAACCTCTAACTGGGCTTGAGGCTTTCCTCTGCTTCCCAGAAACTCCAGGGTTAAGATCCCATTCCGTCTAACTGTGGGAAGCCCACCTGCCCCTGCAGCCCCTCCCCGGCTCCCCCCATCCATGTCCATCCGTGCAAGGTGCTGACTGCTGAGTTCAAGGTTCACACCGTCAGCTTGGCGCTTGTGAACACACTGGAGCCAGGTCCACTTGGATCTGAATCTCAACACTGTGCCAGCGCTGGAGACCCAGTGGTAACGAGAGAGATGGTCCCCGTCCTCGCAGAGGAGCTGAGATAATGTGTGAATAGGGCATGGAGAACGGAAGCCAGGAAACAGTCCTCACAACATTATCCTTGCGCTTATTAAGAATGCAGCGGACTGAAGGCACAATTGGAGAAAGGCTGCTACAGATAAGAACACTGACAAAAATGTACTCTGACAGACAGACAGCAGCACCCAGCTAGAAAAACCGTCACAATTACACAAGCACATAAAAAGACACAGCAATTTGAGACCAGGCAAGGCAAACGCAAAGTGCAGACATGGCAGACCTGCACAGTTAATGAAGGTGATGGCCAGCAATTCTCCAACTATCATCAACCAGGGACACATACACAAAGCGGGATTCCTGGGTCAAACGCTAAGACTATATTTCACTTCTTATGAACCTGCCCAACTTCTTTTCCAACGAACCATGTAGGAAAACTCGTCCTTTCACATCCTCGCCGACACTTGTTGTTGTCTATCTTTTTCATTTTAGCCATCTGGTGAGTGCAGCGGTATCTCACTGTGGTTTTAATTATCATTTCCCTGGTGATTAATAATGCTGAATATCTTTACAGGTGCTCATTGGCCATTCATGTATCTTCTTCTGTGAAGTGTCTTTTCAAATCCTTCTCCTATTTTAAAAACAGTTTGTCTTTATTATTGAAGAGTAAGAGCTGTTTATAGATTGTAGATACGAGTCCCCTGTCAGATATGTGCATTCAATATTTTCTCCTCGTCTCTGTGTCTTGTCTTTTCATTTTGTTAATCGTGTCAGAAGTTCGCTTTTTTACACTCCAAAAAGTTCCTTCATGCCCCTTTTTAATCTCCACCCTATGGATTTGCTTTTTGCAGAGCGTGAATGTCCTACAAATGGAACCATATATTACGTAGTCTCTCAAGCCCAGCTTCATTCGCTCATCATAATACCTTTCACGCTCACCCAGCTGTTGTGTGTTTCAGTCCTTTGTTCCTCTCTGTTGCTAAGCCGGCCCACTGCGTGAATTCCTTTCGTATGGATGTACCACGGTGTGCTTATCCACACATTTAGTTGATAGATATTTGGGTTGTTTCCAGTTTGGGGCAAATATGAATATATACACTATAAACATTCATGTAAATGTTTTATGTGTATATTTTCTTTGGGTAAATACCTAGAGGTGGGATTGCTGGCTGCTATAGCCAATGTATATTTAGCTCTGTAAGCTTTGTAAGTGGCTGTACTGTTTGGCACCCCCATCGGCAAAGGATGAGTAATTTTTGATTGGATGCTGGACATTACGATTATTACAGGGTTGAGGGTCTAGATTGTGTTGTCTCCCTTTGAAGAGTATTGGGCTTTGTTTTGGCAGGGAGATGGTGCAATAAAAACTTTTGTAGACACAAATTCTTTCAGACAAACTGAACTTGTGGTTCAGTTTGAACTTTTGAGACTCGTTTTTAACCCTTGTTAGGGTGGGTCTAATGTAGACTTGAGGATTAGTTGAGGCCCACCACCAAGGTGTAGCCCTCTGGTCTCCTCAGTGAATGCCCTGGGTAGTCAATGAGGACTCTTCATGCTGGCTAATATATCCTTGAATGCCCCCAACACACACATCCCTGCGTTAGCCCTGAGAGCCGTGCAGTGCGACGCTCCCGGCTCCACATTTGCACAGCTTCATGAAACTCCCCCCTGTACGCAGGCATCTTTTTTTTGTTTTTGTTTTGTTTTTTGCAGTACGTGGGCCTCTCACTGTTGTGGCCTCTCCCGTTGCGGAGCACAGGCTCCGGATGCACAGGCTCAGCGGCCACGGCTCATGGGCCCAGCCGCTCCGCGGCATGTGGGATCTTCCCGGACCGGGGCACGAACCCGTGTCCCCTGCATCAGCGGGCGGACTCTCAACCACTGCGCCACCAGGGGAGTCCTGCGTGCATCTTAATGTTCAGCTGAGACTCAAGACTGTGCAAATTTCTGGAGTTCTTTTACTGCACAGCTCCTTCCTCTCTATAATTCCGCCCCACACACTCTAGCCTCTTTGGCCTCCCTAAATTCCCACCTGTACTTCCTCAACTTAGCAAGACAGTCATGTTTGCTTAGAATCCCATCTCTGCTCCACAGATAAGAAAGAGGCTCTAGGCAGAAATCCAGGGTGATTGTAGAGCTCAGCTGGCTCGTTTCCTCCTCTGTGAGCGCAGTCCTGGACTGCCTGTCGACCAACGTTGGACAAGTTGTTTCATATATTTTGTCCAATTTTCTAGTTACCCCATTCAGTCCCAGTTATCCACCATGGCCAGAGGGGAACATCAGTCTTCCACAGATTTAAATCACATCATGGTTAAAATTCTCTCTGCTCTTAGGATAAAGGCTATACTCTCCGCCACTTCCCCTAAAGTCCTGCCCGACCTGGCCCCTGCCCAGCCCTTCACTCCCCTCCGTCTCTCCACTTCACCCGTATGGACTTTGCAAATGCTGTTCCTTCAGTGCAGAACACTGTTCCTCCCCTCGCTGCCTAGGCAACCCCTAGTCACTCCTCACCTCTCTGATCCACTGCCGTTTCCTTAGGGAGGACTTGGTGGACTGTATCTCCCTATTACATCCATTCATAACACCTTACAGCTCTCCTTTGAAGAACACACGTTTTATGCTCTGTGTGATTGCTTTTTGCTTATCCCACAAGAATGCAAGCCCCGTGAGGGGATGGACTTCTCTTTCTCCAGCACCTACCGGAGTGCCAGTCCCCTGGCTGGTACTCGGGGAGGATTATTGAAGAAAGGGGCATCTACTAATAGGACTCTCACCCACCCCCTTCCCTCCAGTCCCTTCCCTTAGCTTAGACTCTCCCCACGTTTTGCTTGGACCACACACAGTCTCCCAACTGACCACCACCCTGGCTACAGGTCCACCTTCCCACACTGCAGCCAGCGTGAGCCGCCAAACACTGACCGTGTCCCTCCCCTGATTAAAACCTTTACGGGGCCCCCTGTCACCTCTAGAGGAAAAAAAGGAGATAAAACATCTGACCTTCACAAACTCTCTAATCCACCCTTTCACATCCTATCCCATACTTGACCCTCCAGCAACATGAACGTGATTCGCAGCCCCCAGACACCAGAGTGACCGCAGGCCTCCGTGCCCGTGCCTGGGACGTCCTTGCCGCCTGACAAAACACAAAGGCGTCTCCGAGGAGGTGGCACACGTGCTGGCCTTTCCAGAACCATTGCCAGCTCGAGTCAGAAGGGATCAGGTAAATTATGGCGGTTAGGCGTTACGACCTGGGAGCCCAGGGCTTGGCCACCGCCCTTGAGCCACGCCCCAGCTGTCAGGGCCCCTGAGCTGTTTGCTCATCGCTGGAGCTAACCTTCCGTCAGCGTGTACCTATGGCTTCTCACTGGTCCCTGGCAGGACACGTCTATAGCTCGGTTATCTAGAGAATTCTGAGCCCCTGCATCTGGCGTAAGGGCCTGGGACACAGCACTTTTTTTTTTTTTCCGGTACGCGGACCTCTCACCGCTGTGGCCCCTCCCCCTGTGGAGCACAGGCTCCGGACGCGCAGGCTCAGCGGCCATGGCTCACGGGCCCAGCCGCTCCGCGGCATGAGGGATCTTCCCGGACCGGGGCACGAACCCGTGTCCCCTGCATCGGCAGACGGACACTCAACCACTGCGCCACCAGGGAAGCCCCGACACAGCACTTTTGACAAGCACCTGTGATTCTGATGTGAACCGAAAGGAGAGGATGGCCAGTCTCTCTCTTACGAACAAGGACTCTGGTCCTCCAGCTGGTCCTGGCTCCCAGGTCACGTGACCCTGTGGGCTCACAGTCTCCACCTGCACTTCGTCTGTAAAAGCCTCCCTGGGAAGGTGGTGAGAGTGGAACCCAGGCCCAGCAGGCTTTCCCTTCACGCCCATCTTTCCATCTTCCCCTTTGCTTGAACTCTTCCAGCATCCACTGCCGTCTCTTTCCTTGTGGGGGGCTGGCAGGGGCTGCATCACTGCACACACACCTGATCTACTCCGTGGGGGGGATGGAGGTGTCTTGCTTTGTGGTGACATGTAGCTCGGGCTCTCACAGTGACTTAAGGAAACGCGGTTGGCTCAGCCCCTCTGTGATAATAGGCGGGGGGGGGGGCTGATTGAGGGGGAATTCAACACTCAAGGGGGGAAGAGAGCCATTTAAAACGCAGCAGCCAGACAAGGTCCTCCCAGCCCAAACTGGAAGCCTCCTCCCCACTGGCCCCACTGCCGTTCGACTGCTTTGGAAAAAACCATCCAATAAAATCCATATGACCCACGGCGGGAGTTGACCTTCCTGGCCCTGGGGAAGGTTCCGGATGACTGGACAGGTTTCTGACAACTCGGAATTTCTCCTGCACTCAGCGAGGGCAGGTTTGGAGGTGAGAAAGCCATAAACCACTGTGATGCCTTCAGAAAATGAGATGATGCCACTCAAGCGACACGGCATTAGGCCGACTGGGGAGCGGCTGAAATGTTTCCTCAGGACGGACCACGTGCTCCGTGGCCCAGGGGGCTCCAGAGAGCAAGGAAGTTACGGGGTGAGGACGGGGGGGTGGGGAGGTGGGGGGGGTGGGCAGAAATCACAGCTGCTTGGACTCCGGGAACGTTTCCTTGAAGCAAATGATAACTTAATGGGGCGAAAAACTTGGGCTGTTTTGAAATTCAAGCACAACAACTTCCCCTGATTGAGCCAAGGGCATGGTTACGGCCGCTGTTACTGATGCTTTAATGCAGCCCACCGTCCAGATCCGACAGCTGGTGGGGGGGGGGGCGGCCGCTGGCCACGGGGGACCACGGGGAACAGCGACAGAGGTGGATTTAGCCGGAATGACGGCAGTGAGCAGCCAGCGGCTGTGACTCAGGTCCAATTTCTCCCTCTCCGCCTCTCGCCTTGGATAAACTCCACGTAGGTGACACCAGAGTGATTGCCTAGTTGCCATCTGAAGGCACCGTGACATATAATAAGCCACTCAAACCATAAGTCAACATTTATCTGTAGGGAGCCACATTCTGCACGTCCAGAAAAGGCGAATTTTCCAGCTGAGAAGGACCTTGAAGATTTTCTGCTTCAGTGGTTTCCATCCTCCTCGCTGCCGAGCATCATTTTTGTTCTCTCCCTGCCAGGCCTCGTGTTTGCAAAGATTGTGTCGCCTCAACTGCCTTCGTGAAGTAATAATTAATTTGTTTCCCAATTGTTTAATTAATCAAAGGCATAAATAACTGTCAAGGTGAGCTTTTCATCGGTGTGTCTGTGGTGGGGAGAGGAGCCAAAATGCTGACACTTACGAAGCACCTTCCACGCACCAGTCCCTGGCCAGACACCCTCCCGGTTTTCTTTCCTCTCGTCCTCACACAACCCTTCCGTGCGAGGACGCAGACACAGAGGGGCAGAGAAGCCAGTCTCCTTGTCCAAGGTCACACAGGCAGCCAGTGGCAAAGCTGGGACCGGCTCCTGGGTCCGCCTGATGTCGAAGGGTCCACTCTTTCTAACAACCTGTTACTGCCTCTCTGCTCACCACCCTGGGGTGATGTAAGTCCAGCCCAAGGTGGAGGGGAGGCATTGGAGTCAGCCTGGGACACTGAAATTGCCTCCTGTGTTGGGTCAGGACTCTTTCCGCTGCAGGTGACAGAAGCCTGATTCAAACTGATGCAGGAAAAAAAAGGGGGGGGGGATGGGGACAGGTTAGCTCATATGACTAGAGACCAAGGTGGTCCAGCTTCAGGTATGGCTAGATCCAGGAGATCAAACAAAAGTTGTGCACTCTCCCTTCCACCCTGCCATCTCCTGACCCGAGTGGATTCCACGCCTCCTGGGTCCCATTTTCTCCTGCCCCAAACTTCCCCATTAAATCCAGACTTACACATGCAACTGTCTCCTTGATGTCTAAAATGCATTTCTCATTCAACAGGGTCACATGGAGCTCTTTGACTCTCCTGTCCCCAAACCTGTTCCTCCCCACCTTCCTGCAGCCCAGGAAATGGGGCCACATCTACCCAGCTTCTCAGGCCCTGTTTGGAGCGGACCTTCAGTCACCTCTCTCTCCCACCCCTAACAATCCATCAGGCTTCACCTCCACAACAATCCCATACCCTCCCCTTCCCTCCAGGCCCCTGACAATGCTCTACCCCACCCCAGTCCAAGGCACCTGGTCCCTCCAGCCCCTCACTGGTCCCCAGGCTTCCACTCCCACCCCCATTAGCCACACCCAACTCCACAACCAGAGCAAGGATTTCAAAATGAGACACAGAGTTACTCACCTAAGCCCTCCTATAGCTCTGCTACGCTTAAAATCAAACTCCTTCTCGTGGCCTGCAGGTCCTACGTGATTTGGTCCCTGCCCACCTTACCAGTGACTTTCCGTGTCACCCCTCACCTTGCCCACGGGCCTCTGTCACACTAAGACTTCTGTTTCTCAAAACGTCTCAGCTCCCATCTACCCCAGGGACTTTGCACTGGCGGTTCCCTCCTCCAGCTCTTCCCTTGGCTGGCTCCTTCTTGGCATTCGTGTCTTGGCTTAAATGTCATCTGCTTGGGAAGCCTTCTCTAACCCCCCCATCTAATATTGTCCTCCCCTGAAGTTGCCCTCTAGTACATCCTTCGAGTGTTAAGTGCAACATGTAATTATCTTACTGAGTTATCTGCTGGCTCGCTGTATGTCTTCTCTCATTAGAATGTTGAGTAGATGGCTCTACTGGGCAAATGTGTGATTTCTCTGAAGAGTACCAAGGTTCACCTCTCCTTCTGGATGTGTATAGGGATCTCACCAACTCTCTGTTGCCCCATGGCAGAAAGTTCTGGAAAGTCAGCATCTGAGGGCTCAGGTGCAGGTGCATAGTGTTGGGTGCCAGGTGGAAGCACATGTAACACACCCCCAGTGTGGCTGCAGGTCATGCTGGGGCCTTGCCTGTGGGGATTATGATGACAAACACATCTGCGCCTCTGATTTTAATGGAACTACATGTTTCTGAAGCCAGCGCCCGAGGAAAAGCACGCCGACTGAAGAATCAGGCCTCGTTTGAGATGGTCTTGTCAGTAACGGGGCATCTGGGCAGCAGCTTTTCATCAGTGCTACCGCCACAACTCAGACAAGCAGAGAATCGAGGAAGGAGGGGTAGGCAGGGTGCCGCCCCCCACCAGCCCACCCCTGGGGCCTTCTGGTCCTCTGTTCACACTGGTCTCAACTGCAGGCATCCCTTGCCTCTCCACCTCCAAATCTCTCCTCCAACAAAAATGCCACCTCCTCCACCAAGCCCTCAAGGATTCACCTGAGGAGGGGAGCTTTTTCCCTTCCTGAGCTTCTAGCATTTCATTTCCCCAAGGACAAAAATCACTGCCAACCCACAAGTCTGGTTAGTTGTACATGAGAGGTGGTCTTATATCAGACTAGAAGCTCCCCCAAAGGCGCCGTAGATCTACCAAAGTCCTGTTTCGTGCCCAGAGTATGGAAGGCCCACGCGGTAGATGTTTGTCAGCTGGATACCGTTCGCTTGGATGTACACGTGATGAGTGGATGGCTGGGTGGATGCATAGAAAGACGGATGACGGATCGGATGAATGGACAGATGGTTCATTGAATAAGTGGTTGAGTGGATGGATGTCTGGTTGCTCACTGCCATTTTAAAATGTATTCTTGATGACAACAGTGGTCACAGGGTAATAAGATCAGATTAAAGCAGCGGATCTCAAACTGATTTCCAGGAAATCCCCAGCCCAGAAGATGTACCTCAAAACACATATTCATCCTTAAATAAGTTGGAGAGACACTACACGCCACACCCCCTAGAGTGTGGTCATGGTGTCCATTAGCATGTCACGGCCCTGAGAATTTGTGACGAGGGAACACGCTCAACACCCTTTGTTAAATGTTGGCTTAAAGCCTGCATGATGAACTCACTCACAGAGCATCCCTCAACCAAGGTTTTTAAAACTGGCTAACATTGCAAGCAGGTTGATGAGATGGTGAAGACCCCAGGCTCAAGGGCCGGGGCCGGGCAGCTGACTGTCTGCTAAGTGAAGAGCGTGTTGGAGACTCAGCAGACACTTGCTCCTGCCAAACTTCCTTCCTCCTGCACCCGGGCTGCAGGGGGGGTGATGCTGTCTCGCTTTCCTGAGCTCTCACGACCCAAAACTGAGTCATCCCACTTTATCTTCCCTTTGTTACACTGGCAAGCATTCAGATGGTTTTAGCTGTAGTGATGATACAATGCCGCAATGATAAAATACTGTCTATTCTCCTTGGAACAAGAGGTCGTGAGGAATCTGATCATTTTTCCTGAAGAAATCATCTTACGTTTCAAACTAAAGACTCTCCAACCTCTTCAGTGGCTACACAATACAGAAACTTAAGATGCAAAGGCTTAGAAATTTCAGGAGAAATCCACCTGTGGCCCCTTCCCCACATCCCATAAGGGGAGGGAGGCGGTCTCTATAGACTGTGCCTGCAGGGGCTAGGAGGGAGGGTCCTATTTGGGTCCATGGTGAAAAAGTGAGGCTGGACTTGCAGCCCTTCTCACCTCTCCCTTCCCTGCTTCAACCCTTCCAGCCGCACAGACCATATGCCTATTTCTGAAATGCCCCATCAATCTTTGCGTAGGCCACCGTTTCTGTCTGGATCACCCTCCTCCCACTCAGCAGAGTGGCCCCTGAGCATCCTTTGGTCAGCTCAGCTGTCCCCTCCGAAGCATGGTCACTCTGACCACCGTCCTTTGCTTCCTCCTTTTTTCACAGAGTTTGTTCCAATTTGGAGTTATATTTATTTGTCTGCATCCTTGCGCTTGCAGACCACACTCTCCTGATGGCCAGACCTGTATCTGTTGCACTTCACCTCACGTATTACCCGTCCCTGGCACAGTGCTTGGCACATAATAGTTGCTTAATAAGGATTTGCCAAATTAGTAAATACCTCAAAGTGGCATGCCCAGGCAGAAAAGGAGATGGGTACCACCTTTCGAGATGGTGGTACCCATCACCTCTCAAAAAATCTACCTGCTCGGGCTTCCCTGGTGGCGCAGTGGTTGGGAGTCCGCCTGCCGATGCAGGGGACGCAGGTTCGTGCCCCGGTCCGGGAAGATCCCACATGCCGCGGAGCGGCTGGGCCCGTGAGCCATGGCCGCTGAGCCTGCGCGTCCGGAGCCTGTGCTCCGCAACGGGAGAGGCCACAACAGTGAGAGGCCCGCATACTGCAAAAAAAAAAAAAAAAAAAAATCTACCTGCTCATGGTACAACCTCTGCCATCAAAGTCACTCATGCGGCCGAAGGGAGCTGTTGGGATGACAACACACCTTTCCCCTTTCCTTCCTTCTGGCCAACCACGGCGCGGGTAGATCTGAACATTTATTTCAGAAAGAATTTCACTTTCATCCTGAAAAAGGAAATGCCCCTGTCAAGACCCAAGATGAGAAGCTGGAGCAGAGTACCCAACACTGAGGTTCCCTCTGCAGCGCCCTTGCACACGCACACGGATTTTCGGTGAAAATGTCCAGAGTCCACTGTAATCACCCCAGAGAGAGAAAGTGCATGGCAAGTCGTGGCCTTCGGGCCTGTGGTTGCAGATATTTCAGTCCTGGTTATTTCCATGCTGAAGCCACTCCACGTGCCCCAGCCCACCCGCTGCCCACTGAGTAACCTCACCCTTGGAGAATGTTGCTCTGTAATTAGACCCCTCCAGCAGGACAGAGCTGGAGCCATTTCAGAATTCTCTCTTGCTACTTCAAAGCCTACCCCCTCCTTGATTAGCTAATGACAGAGGGAAGCAGTTACGTAATTTCCCCGGCAGAATCTCTTTCTGCTTGTGGCTTTGCTCTCAGTCCTTGGAGAATCCAACTTTAGCTTCCAAGAGGGGTTGTGGGCGCTAAGCGCAAACATCTTCAAAGCCATTCACAGTTCCCTGCCCCTAATGAAATCCCGCCCCAGGAAAAGGCGACCTGTGTCCACCCTGACAAGGCAGGGCTGGATGAGCAGCTGGGCATCACGACGCTCCTTCCCGCTCTCTCTTTTCTTCTTCCACTGGCCTCACATCCTCCACAACAGCTACTCTGCAGGTCCTATTGTTCCCTGGATACGCCATCGTCAATCTCAGCTTCAAGCCTTTGCACGTACAGCTTCCATTCCCAGAGTGAGCCTCCCCTTTACTGAACCCAAGGGCTCCTAGGCATCCCTCAAAACCCAGACTCAACATGCCCCCCTTCCAAAGAGCCATCCCCGGCTGCCCCAGTGGATTTGGGTGACTCTCCCTGTGCTTCTACAGCCCAGCACCACATCCCAAATTACCCTCCAGCCCAGCAGTGTGGCAAGACTGTCTTTGTACAATCCCTGCACCGGCCCACACCCTAGGGTTTCCGGGGGGACCGGGTACATAACAGGCAGCCCGAGTTCTGCTTTGCTCCCGGCTGAGCACTGCACCTGGAATTCCTAATCCTCAATTTAAATCCTGGATTTGGCACTGGTTACTGATGCGACGTCAGGCAAGTCCCTCCACTTCTTGAGCCCCCAAATTCCCTGCCTCGCAGGATTGTGGTGAGAGGCAGGGAGAAAGGGTTGGGAGAAAGGATGACCATGAATGTCAGGTGAAGGCACACATTCACCTTCTAGTAACCGATGGAATAAAGGCGTTGTTATGACCCCTCACGCTCCCTTTTCTCCTTTTCTCCTCTCCTCTCCTCTCCTCTGGGCCTTCCTGCTTCCCGCATCGCACAAATGGGGTCTTTGAGAAAATCTCCCCCGGTCCACGAAGAAAAACACTAGCTGGAACCCCCAAAGCTGAGTGGCTCCGGGGGTGAGGCCCCCTCTGGGTGAAGCTCTGCTGGGTTCAGCCACGGACACCATTTCACCACTCTGTTAAGTCTGGATCGATCTCTCCAGCAGACGCTCCTGCAACAGCAAAACTGCGGCCAACAGATTCCAGGGGGATCGATCACCCCCACCCCTGTGCTCCCGTGACATTTTGTACCTCCCGCCTCTAATTACAGTTAATCAAAGGATGGACAGAGGGCCTCCCCCCTCCTGCCTCAGGGACCCCACTTTGTGCTTTAAGACACGACTCATACGCTACCTCCTGGGGGACATTTTCCAAGCCCCCTTCCCCATCAAGCACCTGCCGAGTTTCACCACCACCCCAGGCCACACCCCACTGTCAGACCACCTTACTGGCCTGGCCCGTTGACTTCTCTGCGTCCATGCGGGTCCAGGTGCCTGGGTGGCCAGTACAGGGCTTGGAGACCAGCCTCCTGGCATCCCCGGGTCCCCTTAGACCCACTCAAGAGGGGTGTATTAAAAAATTCAAGTCCAGGCAAACCCCATTTCTTGAACCCCAAAGCATTTATGTAAGAACTAAGGTTTCTGCAGAAGACTCAGAAGGCTTCATTCACCCGCCCTGAGCCTCAATTCCCTCATCTGTTAATTGGGGGCGTGGTCATGATTCTCTTGCCTCTCCGGGTTGACATGAGCTGTTGTAAGTTAGGCTCAAGCATGAGGTCCGGCCCCTTAAATAAATATGAACAAATTGTGTTACTGCTCTTATCAAGACGAATGCAAATTCACGCATCTCGTGGGGAAAACGGGAGCCACAGAGGGGAAAGAGCATCACTGTGCTGTGATGGATGAAATGCACCCGGCTTCAACTATTCTCTGATTTTCAGTGCGGGGTCGTTAGGGATGAAGAAGCAGTTGCCCCTTGGGGGAATGTTCCTCAGCTCAACCTCTCACTGACACGTCCCTCGAATTTCAATGCAGTAAGGCTAGTAGCAGGAAGCACGAACAGCACCTCCAGAATCGTCCTACAGTGGCAGCATTCGACCCATTTGACCGATGAGGACCAGAAAGGGCCGGCCCTAAAAGGGAGCAAAGTGCTGGTACAACTTGAGACGTGATGCTGAGTGAGAGAAGCCAGACACGAAAGGACCAACACGGGAGGGTTCCATTTATATAAAATTGTCCAGAATAAGCAAACCTGTAGAGACAGAAAGCAGATTAGAGGTTGCTTAGAGCTGGGGGAGCTGGGGGGGGGGGTAGCTAAAAGGTATAGGGTTTCTTTCTGAGATGACAAAAATATTCCCAATCAGACCGGGGAGATGGTCGCACACATCTGTGAATATATTAAAATCCATTGAATTCTAATTCTTTAAACGGGTGAATTGTACGGCATGTGAATTATATCTCAATAAAGCTGCTCAAAAAGAAATAAAGGAAAGAAAAGGCGTTAGCTCGAGGCCACACAGCCGGAAAATTGTGGGCCCCGACGCCATCCACGTCTGCTCCCTAAAAGACCATCATTCAAGCCCCCCGCGCTTTTTCCGCAGCCCCATCTTCACAAACAGCTCTTGGGTCTCAGCACTTGGAGAACGTCTATCCAAGGGCAGAGCCCACCTACCCCCGATCTCCCACCCCGCCAGAGCCGATGATCTGTTTCCTGGTCACATAAACAGTCTGAGGATGGTACTTTCTGGAAGCCCCCCACTTCCACGAGCCCCAGCTTATCTGATCCGGCACAGACGACTCTAAATAAACAGTTACAGACCGCCCTGTCTGGATGAGCCGTTTTCCAACATCATATGAACTTGCTTTTAAGTACCAGCTTTTCACAGATCCGTTGCTATGAGGCACTTTATTAAAAACCACCCATTTGCAGCTAAAATCCAGCTCCGACCAAATCCAATTTTCGTATCTACTGCTTTTTTAGACATAATGATCAGAACATCGTTTCTGTTTCTATGGGGAGGAATGGATTCGAAGGGCTGTTTTTCTGTGTTTTTCTTAACAGGCAGGCGGACTGTGCACGTTGAAGGTGCTGTTTGCCATGGCCCTGGAGGCCTTCAACAGGGAACAAATATTTATGCTCTGTGAGCACACACAGACATCCCCGGCAATGTTGATTAGCGCTTGGGGCTGATCCAGCCAAGGTCAGGGGCTCACCCCCCACCCCCCATCCTGGGCCCATTAGCTTCTCTTAGAGGTAGAGGCTCTGCTTCAGCCCCTACGCCGGCCTCCCTCTGATGAAAGTATATTACTGACCGTACTGGAGACCGAACAGAATACACTGGTGGGTAGAAAACGCTCTGCACCAGGCCCCAAACAAAGAACATGCCCTTTTCATAATGGTCCTCCCCGGGACCTGTGCATCACACAACCTTTATAGAAGCCCGGAGACCGCAGGCACGGCAGTGGGAGGGGCCTCGCGTCCACCCCCGAGGACTCGCTCGCTCAGCTCAGGGGTCTTCTGGCTGGATGGTGGTGGCTTAGGCTTTCTGACCATCCACTGCTTGACCTGCAACAGGGTCAGGGCAGGACCTGCTTTAGACAATCGTGCAAGGTCAAAACAAGCTACTATGTGCAAAGCCCTCGGCATGGAGCTCAGCAGAAACTAGATGCTCAGTCCTTGGGAGCCGTGATGACGATAATGATTAAAACCTTCCCAAGGGGGCCAAGGTATACTGAGTGTCTTTTCCTTTTTTTTTTTTTAATCGTCATTCGGTTTAATCATTTGCAGTGAAATTGATCAGCACTGACTTGAGTCGGAAGCCGTTTCTTAGCCTTCTGTTCCTCAAATCCTTCCGATCTTTCCTCCTTATCGATTGGATTTGAATACACGTGCATTCATTTAAGAAGTACTTGCAGAGACCTACTGTGTGTCAAGCCCTCTCAGGGAAATTCAAATGTGCAGGAGCAGGCCATGCTGCGTGGGGCACTCGTGCTTCCTTGATGAACCAGAAGCAAATCTGGGTCATAAATACAGTGGTCAGACAGGTACCAGGTCCGCAGGAAGATGGGGCTGCCTCTGCACTCAGGGGAGGGATGTGACCCCCCAGAGCAAGGTTTTAAAACACAGAGAAGAGATGTCTTGGGGACAAGGGCGGGGCAAGATGCACTGCCGCAGAAAGGTCCACAGGATGTCCTGTGCGTGGGTCCGGAGCTCAGAAGATAGATGAGCCCAGTGTGGTCTCTCTAGGAGCCCTGTGGTCCTCCGTACACCCATGGCACCAAGCCAGCAGCAAGCACTTGGACGCACTCACCATGGCTTTCTCCTAAGCTGGGTTCCATTCAGAGAGCAGCCTCTGGACTTCAGCACGTGTGGGGAAACAGCTCACTCCTTAAAAAAATTAAAACAACCCGTCATCGGGCTGAAATAAAACTCTCGCTTCCGCCAGTAACTTCACAGTATAGATTAGAAGCTGATCTTGAGACTTAAAGGCACCCGTCTGATGGCTTTGGGTGGGAGCCTGTTTCTGCAGAATTAATAGTAACAGCAATTCTACAAACAGGTTCTAATAACAGCACTCACCAGAGACATCCTGTGTCCTGAGGTCTCCGGATGATAAAGTGGATGGAAATAGCTTATTTCCATCCCCAAATTCACTAACAGAGAGCAGTTAGCCAAGGCAGATCATGGGTAATGATGCTCGGTTGTCTATGAATTAATTTCTAGACAGTACTGCCAGGAGCTAATGCATTTTTCAGTGAAGAGGAACGTCAAGAAGTCTTGATGCTTGTGCCGATTGGTTAATCGTTGTGTTTACATCGCCTCGGTGGGGTGAGGGGCCAGCTGGAACGTCCTCTGGGGTTAATGGACATTTTGGAAAACGTGAGGATGCAGGCTTGGCAGGGCAAAACACGTAAGCCGTCTCTTCCAGGCCCGGGGGCTGAGAGGCTCTGCCTGTCGTCGGGACTTGCCGCCCAGTCATCTCGGAACTCAAAATGCATCTACTTTCTGATTAGTAGAGTTCAGCTTCTTTTGTGAAACTTCTCAGACAGTTTTACTCCCTGGTTCCCTCCACATTTATTTTCGAATCTCTCCTCTGAGGAGAGGCTGGTGTCAGGGCAGCACTGATTCCGCAACTTAGTGTTAACCTGATTTATCGATAACGGTGTGAGATGGCATCCAAATCTGGCTTATCATTTTGATGTATTGGCCACACCTGATGCTAAGGTACGCATTCCTATAAAAATAAAACTCACTGGGGCTCCCGCACGCCTGGTTTCTTTTTTTATTCTTTTTGGCGGCACGGCATTCCCGGGAAATGATGAACAAGATGCTTCATTTAAGCATTTCTGAGCGATCTAGAAACTGAGCAGGAACAGAGGCGCCCGGATGCGGGAAAGCCTGAGGGCCCGGTGGGGAAGGCATGTCCTGAAGGACGGAGGGAGAAGTCATTTTGAGCGGAGGCGGCAGATTTCACAGCTACTGTCAAAAGCCAGGAGCTGGGAGAATAAAGCAAATGCCACCAGGCATTCATTCATTCACGGAGTCATTCGTTCCAAGACGCTTCCTGACACCTGATGTGGAACCTCCCGGACTCTGCCCTCTCCTTGAGAAAACCTTTGAGCCGCACCTGACCAAGTTTTTAGGGTCATTTGGAACGGCTCTGAAATTCAATTCCATTCAGGAAATATTTATCGAGCGGCAGCAATACGCTCAACGCCATCCTGGCTGTGTGGGGAATAGCAAAGGGGGTGAGACATGGTGGCTGTCACCGAGGATCTCGCATCTAATTGGGGAGTGAGATATACACACACAATACAAGGCAATTATGGTAATAGCACGCATTGAAGCACCACTGTCCTGTTTACCCACATTTTCATATCACTCTCTCATACGTTGTTGGAACCTCTCAACAACTCAGGGAGGGGAGGCAGGGCAGACATGATGAGTCTCATTTTGCAGATGAGGGATTGGAGGCTCAGTGGGGTTGGGAGGCTGGCCTCACATCACCCAGCCATAAATGACAGCGGCGGGCCGCCAGCCAGGGTCCTCGACCATTCTGTGGTGCGTTGCAACTAATCAGCTACACTGATTAAATGCCCGAAGAGGGGCGCAGAAGGCGGGCTGGAGGAGTGCCAGCTCCCCTCGGCTGCCCTGGCTCGGGGAAGCCGGCCTCATCCGCGAGCTGAGCTCTCAGCCTGCTTCTGGAAGGGGGTAGGCGACGTCAATCTAGCTTTTGAATCCTACCCCGATTTTCCAGCAAGGATACTGAAAGACAGCCCCCTTCTCTGTCGTGCCCCAGTTCGGGGGTGTCCTGGGCATGACACCCCAGGACACCCACTCCCCTGCTGCTGGTGTCCTGCCCAGCCCAGCAGCAGGGGAGCAGGCAGCAAGAAAATGCCAGCCTTCGTGAGGGTGGCCCGATGGCTGGTCCAATGGCACTGGACGGGGAAAACTGGTGCAAAGTCTTGCAGACCCCCTCTTTACATCAGGAGCAAGCATCAGTTTTAGGGTACCATGTCAACAAGGACACAGATGATACTAGGACCCAGGTCTCTCTGGGATCCCAACACGGGGCACACTCTGGGGACTTTTAGACTAGCGCCCGGATGAAGGAGTCCGGCCACCTTTGCTCTCAGAGGGTGGCTCTCAGATGCCTGGCCGTCTTTGTTCAGTCTCTCGTTTCGTCTCTTGTTCCTAGTTAGAAGGATGGATGAAATCATTCCTACCCAGCCCCATGAACCACACAGATTGATGGCAAAGAATAAAGTTTGGATTTTTCAAAAATCTTTGCAGCAGACGGCCGCAGGAGACCAACTGCAGGCTAAAATATGACAAGATTCCTAATCAAATATAATTAAATAAGCATTAAGAGAGAGACTGACGCTCCCCTCCCCACACTACACAGCAATGTGCTAGAGTACA
Source organism: Grampus griseus (assembly GCF_964374135.1). Taxonomy (NCBI): domain Eukaryota; kingdom Metazoa; phylum Chordata; class Mammalia; order Artiodactyla; family Delphinidae; genus Grampus; species Grampus griseus. The sequence continues at coordinate 84,202,862 of NC_139008.1, read as the reverse complement.
AAACTGAGAACGTCATTCTCTGGGAAACCCCACAACAACCATAGAGCCCAAGCCGCCTGGCGACCCAGCTGGGGAAACTGAGGACACATTTATGGTTATGACTTCAAGCAGGGTCTACAGGGATGGAGGGCTGATGACAGAAAGCTGACCGAGAAGAGCAGACCCATGTACGAGCGCCTGTTTGGGGGTGATGCTGTTAGCTTCTAAAAGGTGTTGCCACTAGGATGCTGTGTGGCCTAGGGCAAGTTACTTAACCTCTCTGTGCCTCGTTTCTCCCTCCAGACCAGCACCGTGCAACAGAAATATAATGCAAGCCACATCTGTCATTTTTCATTTTCTGGCAGTCAAAATTTTACACAGTAACGACAAAAGTAGAAAGAAGGTCATTTTATCATACATTTTACGTAACACAGTATGTCCAAATGAGGAGCATTCCAGAACATGTAATCTAGATAGAAAATCAATTAAGTAGTTCCCATTCTTTTTTTGCCCTAAGTCTGAAATCCGCTGTGTGTTTTACAGCTTCTCTGAATGGGCACCAGCCACACTTCAAGTGCTCGAGAGCTGCTCGCCACGAGCGGCTACGGTATCAGCCGGCGCAGGTCCAGAGGATGGGCCTGAGAATCGAGTCTAACTTCGGTTTCAAGTTTGAAAACAAACAAGACATGAAAGCATTTAACAGTGCTCTGCGTGTCACCAGCACCCAGTAAACATTAGCTGCGATTATTATCAGAAAACCAGTGTCAAACGGTTCATCCAGAAAGAACTCTGATCCATGGTTCCTATTTACGAAATTTTCTCTCTCAAATCCCTTCCACAAAAACAACCCCAGACAGAGCAGTGGGGGCGGGCGGAGGGGATTTCTTTAGGCTCTGGGTAAAGCTAGTGAAAGCGAATGGTGGCCTCTGGAGCTTGCCCTTCAAGCAATCGGTGGATCCCAAGATTAAAATCGGCCAAATTCTGTTATAAACGGCTTCGCTCCACCTGGGGTCTGGAAGGCAGGCAGAGGTAATCCCCTCTCCTGGGCATATACGCTGATGAAAACCCCGCCTCACTCCATCACCCACAGCTTTCCATCAGCCGTTATTCCCAGGCCTGACACTAGAGTTACTGCAAGGTTTTACACCCCTCTGTAAGGCTCTCAATTTTGTGGCCAGAGCTTCCTAAGGCTCCTTCTTACCCAGCCATCCAAATAAAAATAGTGCTATTGATCACAGAGGCATCAATAACGTCAGCCCTAAAGCTACTCACACACATTTTTAATTGTCCTGTCCCTTTTTATATCTTTAAATATTACCATAAGCTTCCAGGAGACACATCACCCCTCGTTGGGAGGGAGGAAATGGCCCCCACGGCTCAATCCCACGCATCCCAGAGCAGCAGGGAGGGTTCCTCTCGCACTATGTATAATCGGGAGGTCCCTCTTTGTAAAAAAGAAAATAAAACACCAGCTAATCCCATCTGGGGGCTCGGTGTTACAACCCGTCAGGGAATGCCGCCCAATTATGCCTAATTTCTCCTTGTTTTTCCGACGGGTCCGCATCCCGGCAATTATGCTTCATTTGCTGTAACAGAGAAAAGTAAAATACGCAGCTGGTAGGCAATTTCCCCGTGATTAAAGCAACAGGCCGATCAGAAAGCTGCCGTCCAATAAATTAATCAAGAAATAAGGAATGAACGCCCGTGTTTGATGTTTGCGAATCGCACATGTGGATCTCCAGATGTTTCAACTTAATTTTTACCGCCATAAAAACGAAGAAAGAGAAAGCTGGGAGTGGATCCAACAGCCGGGCGGACCTCCCCCGCCCCGCCAATCCCACGCAGCACAGCGACTGCTTAGCAGTCTCTGGAATCTCCTTCTCACCTTTTGGTGAGAGCAAGCCTGGTCCTCAGAGCCTCAGGCACGGCCCTCTCCGGGGCCTGTGCGAGTGTGTGGCATGTGGAGAAAAATGATCGGCTCCAAAATTCGACAAGGAAGCCAGAAAATCAAAATTAATAAGTGCTTCATTAAACGCCTGCCAAACGCAGCAATGAGGCCTCCTCGCCGCTTGCTGGCTGCGGTATCCACGATGTCGTAGTCATAAAAACTTCATTACATTTGAGAAAACAGTTGCAAGAATTCCTAAGGATGCTATTGGCTGTGAGGGAATCACAGGTAATTATGACGTTGGTGAATTATCTGCCGCCAGATAATATAAGAAGCAAAATCATTAAATTCCTTTCAAAGATTTTTACTGCAAATAAATTATACTTAAAGTGTGGGTGTGTTTTAATTTGCTGGCGATGATGGGGCACGAGGCATCCAAATGAAAGGCTTCCCAAGGGCTCACATCCTTCAAACATTACCCACGGTTGGGGGCCCTGCTCCCTCACACCTGAGATGCTCAGGTAGCGCTCTACACCTGCGAGGACCCAGGGGCTCTGCTCAATACCCTGCAATGTATAGGACGACCTCATCACACTGAATAGCCCAGCATCAAGTACCAGTAGCACTGCTGCTGAGAATCCCATCCAGACCAAAGCAGCCTGCCTCCTGAGGGTCTTTCTCGTGGACTATTTACAACTCAGGAGGGCAGGAAAACTCAAGTTGAGGGACCTCACAAATTCACTGCACACAGTACACCCAGGTCTCCGGGCCGGAGGAGACGCTGCGGAAACCCACTTTTTTGGGCAGCTCTTGCAACTAGACATATTTTTGATGGAGTCAGACCCAAAATGAGGCCGTGAATCACCAACTTTCCAGGAGAAAGAGCTCTCCGTTTCTAAGCCATAAATTAAGGGACCTGGCCACTCAGTCTCCTCCGTAGCTTCCAAACTTGCCGTGTGTTCATGCCCTTTCTTCTCCACGAACATTATCTCCTTTCACTTAGATCTCCCTTTTCAGGAGACTTGATCTTGTCTGGGGCTGGTTTTAGATTATTCTTTCAAGTAAAGTAACATCAGAAGAGATTAATCATAGCCTGAAATGGAAAGGGATGAAGCCACATCCCATTGTGACCTTATAATTTCCACTGTGATTGCCTGCCCAGCCTCAGGATGGAGACCAGCTCTGGGTGGGAGGTGATCATTTTTCCAAGTGGCCCTCAGCCCTGATCCCCACTCACTGCGGTGACTGTGACAGCGTCTTGGATTTATGAATTAAGTGGCGACCTCATAAGTAGGAGTTTGGAGCCTCACAATGGAAATAGTGATAATAAATACTGCTCATCGGCAACGATGCTATCAGATATAATCTGGGGGCTGTGGGCGGAATTGCCTTCCGCCGGCAAAGGTATGAGATTAGCCCTCTGAAAAACAGTGACTAATTCCTGTGCTACTGTGAGCAGGGTTGATATTAACTCTATTTTCCAGGAGATGAAACTAACACAGAAAGGTTAGACAAAGCCTGCCCTGCTCCACAGGGAACCGGTCCTGGGGTGGAAATTAGAACCCCAATGTTGTGGGCACCAGACAAGAGATAAAACCTTCATACACATGATAAATTACAGTTTGAAAACTCCGTGCACCCGTGTCCAGGCTCGAGAGCACAACACAGCCAATGATTCGAATAAAAATCAGGCTGGAGAAGAGAAAAGAGAGGCGGGGGGCTGGGGTGGGGAGGGCTGCTCCGGAGGGAGGGTGGAAGTGGGAAGGGTCCTTCTTCCCGGCAGAATGTGGAAACCATCACCCTTTAGAGCAAGAATTTCCCCCACCCAACTACACCCCAGCTTCTTCCCTAATTCCAAGCCCCTTCCTTGGAAATAGGAGAATCCAAGAAGCATCTTGGAAGCAGAGCCCAGTCAGCTAATTCCAGGGCTCCCAGCTTAGCTGCAAGACGCATGAGAGACCCACGACTGATGATTATTGATCGTGGGAGGCAGGGTTCTGAAAAATGACCCCTCGCTTGCTTTCATAACTTTTCAGGAAAGGCGGCACAATTATCCTTTCTCTTCCCTTGCTTAAAAGTTGAAACTGAAATTAATTTTTTTAAAACAAGCCAGTTATAAAAGAAAACCATAATGCCTTGCCACTGGGTAATTCCTTCTTGATTAAAGACAGGGGCTGTTGATAAAAATTGATGCCCAAAAAACTCATAACAGATGAAGACCTCTGTCTGAAGCTCCTGTGTGACTGGATGGGTTTTCTAGGCAGAGAATGAACATTTTGGGGAGTGAGTTTTCTTGTAAGAAAGTGGAATAAAGCAACCTGAAGTGGGGTAACTGGGAGTGGGTGGATTCCATGAATGGGAGCAAGGGAAGGAATGGGAAAGCTGGTGGGTTTTTCCTGCCCAGAATTAACTCACTCTTTTTCTAGTAATAACCTTCCATTTTACTTTGAAGGCTCTCAGTCCAAGAGGTTCATATGAGGTGGCCCTGTAGCAGCCCCTCCCACCCTCCTGCCCCCAGGGAAGGATACACGTGCCAGTCCGGACATTCGCTCTCCAATAATTTCCTGCTCTAATTATTGGGAGCGAGGTGCTCTCTCTTGGAAGGGGTTGCAAAACTGGCAGGATGTTAAGTCTGGTCCTGCTGAAAATCACTGGTGACACCAAAAGGGAGGAGCCTCCTGAGAACAGAGCCACTCTGGAGGAACTCAAGACCTGGGGACAAGCCAGGGCCGCCACATACAGCTGGGCAGGGTGTGCACTGCACAAGTCTTCCCGTTGAAGGGGCAAGCAGGGTCTGAAAACTAGCCCACACTCTGCCAATCAATGATAAGTATCACATCCCCTTTACCATGTGCAAAGCATCCTTCGAAGCACCCCAGCACCTCGGTTCTGCACAACAACTCTATGAAGTATTATTATCACCACTTTAAACATAAGGAAGGAAACCCAGGCGGTCTGGCTCCAGAGTCTGTGCCCTTAGCTTCTGCCTTTTGTCAGATTCCGGGGTAGAGAGCACAGAGTATTCAAGAGACTCCAGCGTGGCTGAAGGAGAGAAGGCAGAGAGCGGGTGGTCCATGGGGAGGCTAGAGAAGTAAGGAGGCCGGAACATGAGACATAAAAAAGGAGCATCCATGAGAGGGACGTGATCAGATTTCCCTTTGGATCAGATTCACTTTGACCATTGAATCTCATACAAATGGCTAAGGGTCATACCCAGATTATACCAAGAACTACTACAAGTCAAAGAAAATACGAGTAACTGGATGCAAAAAAAAAAGGGCAAAAAACTTGGACGGGCACTTCACAAAAAATATATGCAAATGGCCAGTAAGCAAAGGAAAAGAGCCTCAACTTAATCAAACATCCGGAAATTGCAAATTGAAAGTATCATGAGGCGAAAGCAACCTCAATGTCCATGGATACAGATGTGGTCCATCCATACAATGGGATACTATTCAGCCTCAGAAAGGAAGAAAATCCTGACACCTGCCACAACACGGACGAACCCAGAGGACAGGATGCTCAGTGAAATAAGCCTGTCACAAAAGGACAAATGCTGTACAGTTCCACTTACACGAGGTACCTAAAATAGTCAAACTCATAGAGACAGAGAATAGAAAGGTGGTCGCCAGGGGCTGGGGCCGGGGCACGGGAGGAATGGGAGTTGTCGTTCAATGGGTGAAGAGTTTCAATTTGGCAAGATATAAAAGTTCTAGAGATATATTGCAGGACAGAGTTAACACTATTGTAGTGTATACTAAAAAATGGCTAAGATGGTAAAAAATCTAATACCTAAAATAAAAGCACAGAAAGATACCCTATCTACCCAGAGAATGATAAACTAAAGACACAAAAATAAACACAGAACTGCTGGACAGCAGCAGGCATTCCAAGCGTACAGGACAGCCAGAGCTCTCATACACCGCTGGCAGGCGTGTAGGCTAGGACCACGGCTTTAGAAAATTATCTGGTGATGTCTATGAAAACTGAACATACCCTATAAGCCAGAAAGTCAACTTCTGGTTTAGATATGTGATAGAAATAAATTTGTACAAGAATGTATATATAAGTTTATATAACTGTTGTTTGTAGGAGCCCCCAAGTAGAAACACCCCAAGTAGCCGTGAAGAGTTAAATGGGTACGAAAATTATAGCAAACTCATCAACAGAATACTATACAGCAAAGCAGTGAAAGAACGACACCCACACACAACGGCGTGCTGGAGTTTCATTTTGTAAATGTTGGGCAAAAGGAACCGGATATAAAAGAACACGATCTCAACTACTTGGTTTAAGGAAAATTCAAAAGCAGGCAACGTGAAACGGCAGGGTGGGATGTCAAGACCGTGGGCCCATTTCTCTCTTTTTTTTTTTTTATAAATTTATTTATTTTTGGCTGCGTTGGGTCTTTGTTGCTGCGCACGGGCTTTCTCTAGTTGCAGCGAGCAGGGTCTACTCTTCGTTGCGGTGTGCGGGCTTCTTATCGCGGTGGCTTCTCTTGCTGCGGAGCATGGGCTCTAGAGCGCAAGCTCAGTAGCTGTGGCGCACGGGCTTAGCTGCTCCGCGGCATGTGGGATCTTCCCAGACCAGGGCTCGAACCCGTGTGCCCTGCACTGGCAGGCGGGTTCTTAACCACTGCGCCACCAAGGAAGTCCCCAGGAGGGGCCATTTCTGAGACGGGGTGAAGAGGTGACTTCACGATCTGGGTTGAGGCTCCACAGAGGTGCACCGGTGATTATTCTTTTCATCCTTTTTCTGGATGATGTCACATTTCAGTTGGGGAGAAAAATCACTTTATCTGCCGTGGATGATAGGATGTGGGTGAGGCATGGGGCAGGAAGACCATTTCAGAAGCTGTGACACTTGTCAGGCGAGAGGGGAGGATGGGCGGGGTCACGGTGGTGGCTGGGAAGCTATAAGGTGTGTTAGTGAGCGTGGGCTGGACAACACTGACCTGCGGTGAGGTTGCCGGACAAGGGGCCAAGCACAACGCCCGGGCCAAACGACTTCTCCCTCCTCATATCCTTTGGCGGGGCATTTTGGGGTAAAAACCATCTGGTGTATATATATATATATATGCAGTGGAATATCACTCAGCCATAAAAAAGAATGAAATAATGCCATTTGCAGCAACATGGATGGACCTAGAGATGATCATGTTAAGTGAAGTCAGTCAGACAGAGAAAGGCAAATACCCCATGATATCACTTATAAGTGGAATCTAAAAAATGATACAAATGAACTTATTTACAAAACAGAAACAGACTCACAGACATGAAAACAAACTTGTGGTTACCAAAGGGGAAAGGTGGGGAGGCATAAAGTAGGAATTTGGGATTAACAGATATACGCTACTATGTATAATCTAGATAAACAAGGACCTACTGTAGAGCGCAAGGAGCTATAGTCAATGTCTTGTAATAACCTATAACGGAAAAGGATCCGAAAAAGAATACACACATATAACTGAATCACTGTGCTGTACACCTGAAACTAACACAACATTGTAAATCAACTATACCTCAATTTTTAAAAAAGAGCCTATTTTGTACCTGGGCTACTTGGCCTTTAAGAAAAGGTTTGCCAACTCCTGGTTTAACCAGTCAGAGAAGAATCGTATCAGGTGACTTTAAAATACACTGATACGGATGTGCATCCTGGTTGGACTAAAAGAAGTGCAAAGAGATCTTCAACTCTTTTTAGGAATAATGATGGTGTTAGTAATAATATTGGTATTATTATTTTGAAATAGCTAGAAAGAGCCAATAAACAACAATTTTAATTATTTGCAGCCTAAGAGAGAAAAGAACTATAAACATAAAATCTAAGCAATCAGATATCCACAGTTAAGACCCCCATGTTGGCTGGGAACCAGCCCGTGGCTCCTGGCCCCTGCATAGGGGGCCTGTGTTTGTGCCCATCTTTCTCGTCAAGATGTGCTTCCATAGCCCCCCCCTCCACCCCACCACCCACGTCCTAGCCCCCCACACTCACCCTTCAAACCTCAGCTCCAAACTCACACTCTCAAGGAAGCATCCCCAAGCCCCCAGACTCTCCATGATAAGCTCTCATGTCAGCCTCTGGAACCACCAATTGTCATCAGCTCTGTGTGTGTGTGTGTGTGTGTGTGTGTGTGTGTGTGTGTGTGTGTGTGTGGTGTGTGAGTGTGCGCACGCAATGACTTGTTACCATAGGCCTGAGTCAGAGCACACACCATCATATCCCCAACCCAACAACGCCTGGCACGTGTCAGAAGCTCCACACAGATCTACTGAGTGAAACTGCAAAGACATCGTAACAGCTAATGCTTACTGAGCACTTACTATGTGCCGGCCTATTGTGAGCATTCTCTCACCTAATCCTCTTCCCAGTAATAACCTAACATTTATGGAGAGCATCCTCTTTGCCAGGCCCCACTTTACATGTGACCCCTCATCTTTTCCCGTCAATTCTATGCTATCTGGGATGGTCAATGTCATATGCCAGCTTGGCTGGGCTACTGAACCTTATTATTCCACCAAACACTAACCTAGGTGCTGTGGTGAAGATATTTTTAGACGGGTGAGCATTGACAGGTGACTTGACTTTTTTCTCATTATTAATAATGAACATTTATAAATGCATGCAAAGCTTGAGGATGAGGAATCTGTGTTCTCCCATTGAATTTTCACAACGTCCCTGTAGGTCACGCACTATTATCATCTCACTTTGTAGTCTTGTTAAATGAGATAGAGAACCGTTACACAACCCGAAAAGATCACAAAGTAGCAAGAGATGAATCTGATACTGAATTCATCTCTGTCTCCCCAAATGCCCTGCTCCTCGTCACCCCACGCACATGGGACCAAGAGACTGGAACAGAGCACGGCACACAACTCTTTGCATACGCCGGAACTCCACGTGCCCTTTTCTTTCTTTTCTTTTTTAATTTTTTTTTGAGCTGTAAATTGACTTCATGCAGAAAACAAAATGTTTAAACTGACATTTTAACTGCCTCCCCCCAATTTTAGGGTTTTTAGGAGTAAATTTTTTCTGCTCTAAATAAAGCAAAAATCAAACACTTTTTGGGAAAAACATTAAATAAAGGAGATGATCCATAATAAGGTGTGTGTGGCGGGGGCCGGGGTGGTGGGCTTCACCCAGTCAGTTGAAAGGCAAAACTGAAGATTCCTTGAGGAAGAAATTCTGCCTGTGGACGGGGGCCTCAGGCATCCGCTTACGGATTTCAACTTACCTAGTCAGACCCCCCCAATCCCATAAGCCAATTCCTTAAAATGCATCCCTTAACATAAATATCCTACTGGTTCTGTTTCTCTAGGGTAACCCTGACCGATACACCATCCAAATTGCTAAACAGGGAAACTGAAACAGGGGCAGGTTTCTACAGCTGGTCCACGGTCCCCCCGCTGGAATAGGCCGGAGCTGAGATTCAAACTCGGGCAGTCGGGCTCCAGGGCTGCAATTAACCTCCAGTGCTCAGCAACGAGTGCTTCCTTCCCCGCCCACCCTCCTCCTTGATTAAAGAGAGATGTGGCCGCGGGGGAACGGCGTGGGGCGATGGTGGGGAGAGTGAAGTTCTAGAACAAAAGTTGACTTAGAAACTCCTGCCGCAGTTGGATATGGGTTGAGTTGGGTCAAGGATGGTAATCAATAAGATTACTACAGCATAACTTGAGTTTTTATTCCCCCTGTTGTGATGGATGAGGCCTTTGAAGCAACTGGCGGAGGCCTCACCCTGAGCGTCCGGGCAAGATTTGTGGACACATTTATGTGAAGGATATCCTTCCAGCTCCCATGAGCGTTTAAGTTGACTTGCTTCAAACCAAGATCAAAGAACAGGCCGCAGATATTGTTTCACCAATTTGTATAAATCAGGCAGACAAACCGTGGCCTCGACAACTACTGATGTTTCTCCAGTTGGAGATAACTTGTTAAGAAACACATCAGGCAGCTGCAAAACTCCCAATGCCTCCTTGGGAGAGAAACTTCAAAAAGAATTGATCACTCGCTGACCGACTTTACCTTAACTATTCCTGAAGCCGTAATTGAGAAGGCCCCAGGGTCCACTATTCACGTATCCTTCAACCTTTCAGAATGGATTTGAGTGATCATTTTTAACACTAATGCCTTGTACGTTCGTAGAGTTTTCAGATGGTCACAGACATCGCTCTGTTTCAACCTCATAACAATCATAGGAGCTAAGTGAGGGCAGCAAAGGTGTCTGCCATCTTGCTGGTGGGAAATTGAGGCTTAGAGAGGTCAAGGGTCTCCCAAGGTCAAGCAGACACGTGACTGACAAAAGTGAGATGAAGCTGGAAGTTTAGCCCCAGCCCCAGTGAAGATTTCCTTCTTCTTCTCATTTTGCCAGTGTTTACTGAGGGCTTTCTGGACGCCCTGTGCTGGGCTGGTTACTTCCCCTCTCTCTCACTCGTTAAAATATTTCCTGATCAATACATTTTCTCAACATACAATTCCACAGTGGGGGTAATGCAGAAGCTACTTTAGAAAATCCCATCAGAGTCTCACACACACACACACACCAGCCAGAGCCTAGGAGACTTGGGAATCATATAGAAAATAACCAACTCTACAAATAGCTCATACAACTGAATAACAAAAATACAAACAACCCAGCCGAAAAGTGGGCAGAAGACCTAAATAGACATTTCTCCAAAGAAGGCATACAGGCGGCCAACGGGCCCAAGAAAAATGCTCAACATTGCTAATTATTTGAGAAATACAAATCAAAACTACAATGAGGTATCACTTCACATCCGTCAGAATGGCCGTCCTCAAAAAGTCTGCAAAAAACAAATGCTGGAGAGGGTGTGGAGAAAAGGGAACCCTCTTGCACTGTTGGTGGGAATGTAAATTGGTACAGCCCCTACGGAGAACGGTATGGAGGTTCCTTAAAAAACTAAAAATAGAGCTACCATATGACCTAGGAATCCCATTCCTGGGCATATATCCAGACAAAACTGTAATTCAAAAAGATACCTGTACCCCTATGTTCATAGCAGCACTATTCACAATAGCCAAGACGTGGAAACAACCTAAATGTCCATCGACAGATTAATGGGTAAAGAAGATGTGGTACATATATACAATGGAATATTACTCAGCCATGCAAAGAATGAAATAATGCCATTTGCAGCGACATGGATGGACCCGGGGATTGTCATACTAAGTGAAGTTAAGTCAAACAGAGAAAGACAAATACCACATGATAGCACTTATATGTGGAATCTAAAATATGACACAAATGAACGTGTCTATGAAACAGAAACAGACTCACAGAGAGAACAGACTTGTGGCTGTCAAGGGGGAGGGGGTGGGGGAGGGATGGACTGGGAGTTTGGGATGAGCAGATGCAAACTCTTATATAGAGAGTGGATAAACAGCAAGGTCCTACTGTGTAGCACAGGGAACTATAATCAATATCCTGAGATAAACCAGAATGGAAAAGAATATATATATATATACACACATATATATGTATAACTGAATCACTTTGCTGTACAGCAGAAACTAACACAACATTGTAAATCGACTGTACTTCAATAAAATAAATTTTTTAAAAAAGAAAATAAGCCACTCCCTTCTCATCTGTGTACATCTAGAAGTGCCTCCCACAGTGTGAAAATGGCCTTTGGATCCATGAAAATGAATAACCACTCTATCAAGCACTTAACACGAGCCGAGCCCAAAACCAAGCACTATTTATGTATTAGCACTTTTAATCCTCTGGAGTAGATCACATTTGACTTCCATTGTACAAAAGAGGAAGTGGAAACTGAGACTCACTGAGGTCGAGTCCCTCACCCAAGTTCATGCAGATATCATGAGGTGGAACGTGGGTTCCAAAGCTCCTGTCCCTAACGCAGTGTTTCCCCACATCACACCTTCACCTATCACCTCCCCATTTTTTGTCACTTCCTCTGCAACCTGTATGACCGTTTGCTTCCTGTTATGAACTTATTATTTAAAGGAAACGTTAATTTTACTGAAAAAAAATTTATCTTTAAAAGAAGTCAGACAGCTTCAGATGTAGAAAGCTGGAAAGGGCATCACTCCCATCCTTACTACTACAACAAAAAAGCAAGCCAGACAAGTTGAAACTTGCCAGCTTTTCTTTAGTCCAGCAGAGCTCTGAGGTTGCCAGGGAATCAACTAATCTGAAATCTAAGGAAAGATAGGTGCCTCTAGGGAGAGACAGAACTGGGGCACTTGCTTACTGGAAGTACATACCATTGGACACTGGTATGACAAAAGTTAAAATATTTAACAAATTGCTAAAGGTTGATGTGGGCTCATTAGACAGTGTAGGACTTCTGGGAGCCACAGACATAAGAGGAATTCATTCTATATGCAGTTTTGCTTCCACCGCTGAATCAGTGCTCAGATAAAGATAGGAAAGGGCGGGGTGAGAATTCTGAGAGAGCTCCCTCGTAGGGCAGGCCTGAAGGAAGGGAACAGCGGCCACCACAGGAAAAGCACAAAGCCCCACCCAGGTCCTTCTCCCCATCTCCGAAAAGTTCTAGGGGAAGGGCAAAAAAACCTGGTACCCTTAGGACACTGGTGAAAACCAATGATGCTGATTGAAGGAAAAAACAAAAAAAACCCCTCTATTCCTGGGGTAGGGTGGGATGCAAAGGAAGATATCCTGATCCCAGACCCACAGCTGTGGTCTCACACAGGGCCTGGCTGAGATCAAGGCATACTCATAACAAAGAACACTCCCCCCGCCCTCAGCCCACCACCAGGTGAATCAGTGTGGAGTCACAAGTAACAGCATCAGCAGCCAGGAGAGGGGCAACAGGATGTAGAGATCCTCTCCGGCAAAGTGCAAAGGAAGACTTAAAGGTGAGGGTGGAGCAGACATTACGGAAAACGCTCTTGCAAAGCAACTCCCCACAAAAACACAAGCTAACCAAAGAGGTTAGCTTGAAGCTAGTGGTACATTGAGGGTAACTATAGCAACAACAAAACCTAAACCCAGCTGAACTCCTAAGTGGATTGACTCATCTCCCCATACTAAAGGCCTGGCAGAAATAAAGGCATGCTCTGTTTCCAGACATAAAAACTATTTACCTCAGTCCCTGCTGTCCAACACTAGATGTCTGGCTTTCAATAAAGAAATTTTGAGGCACTCAAAGAAAAAGCAACAAGCCATCAAGAGACAAAAGAATCAACAGAATCAGACTCAGATATGGTATAGATGTTGGAATTATCAGACAGGAACTTAAAATAACTGATCAACATGTTAATGGCTCAAGTCAAAATGAAGACACCATGAATGATCACAGGGGTAATTTCAACAAAAGAGTACAAACTATAAGAAAGAATCAAATGGCAGTACTGGAAATAAAAACCACAGTAACAAAGACAAAGAATGATTTTGACAGACTCATTAGTAAACTTAACACAGGTAATAACAAACTTGAAGACAGGTCAATAGAAATTATTCAAATTGAAACTCAAAGAGAAAAAAGAGTTTTTAAAAAATCAGAGCATCCAGGACTTCCCTGGCGATGCAGTGGTTAAGAATCCTCCTGCCAATGAAGGGGACACAGGTTTGAGCCCTGATCTTGGAAGATCCCACATGCCACAGAGCAACTAAGCCCGTGTGCCACAACTACTGAGCTCACATGCCACAACTACTGAAGCCCACATGCCTAGAACCTGTGCTCCACAACAAGAGAAGTCACTACAATGAGAAGCCCGCACACCACAATGAAGAGTAGCCCCCGCTCGCCACTACTAGAGAAAGCCCGCGTGCAGCAATGAAGACCCAATGCAGCCACAAATAAATAAATAAATAAATAAATTTAATTTTTAAAAAAATCAGAGCGTCCAAGAGTTTGGGGACAATAACAAATGGTCCAACAGAAGTGTATTTGGAATCCCAGAAGGAGAAGAGTGAATGAGGCAGAAAAAATATTTGAAGAAATAATTATCTAACTGACATTTATAGAAAACTCCACCCAAGTACACAAGGAACATTCACCAAGACAAACTGTATTCTGGGCCATGAAACCAATGTTAATACTTTAAAATAAATTATTGAAATTATAAAAAAAGGTATTTTCCAAAACTAATGACAGACATCAAACCACAGATCCAAAGAGCTCAGAGAACACCAAACAGGATACAATAAACAAAAACAAACACCAAAACAGGCATATCATAGTCAAACTGCTGAAAACTAAGGACAAGGAGCAAATCAAAGGTAGGCAGAAGAAAAACAAACACATTACATACAGAGGAACAAAGATAATAATTACATCAGACATCTCATCAGAAACTAGGCAAGATAAAAGACAATGGAACAAACTTATGGTGCCAAAGAGGAAAGGTGGAGGGAAGGGATAAATTAGGAGGTTGGGATTAACATATACACACTACTATATATAAAATAGATAATCAACAAGGTCTTACCGTATACCACAGGGAACTCGACTCAATATTCCGTAGTATTCTAAATGGGAAAAGAATCTGAAAAAGAATAGATACATGTGTATATATATATATATATATATATCTGAATCACTTTGTTGTACACCTGAAACTAATGCAACATTTTAAATCAACTATACTCCAAAAAAAAAATAAAATAAAATAAAATAAGATTTTTTAAAAAGACAATGGAAATGACATCTTGGAGTGCTAGAAGAAAAAAACTATCAACCCCAAATTTATTCCCAGGCTGTGGGCCATATACTGCCTGCTGCCTATTTTTGTAAATAAAGTTGTATTGAATTTATAAAATTCATTCATATATTGTCTATGGTTGCTTTCATACTACAGTGGTAAGGTCAAGATGCTGTGACAAAAACCACATGGCCTGCAAAACCTAAAGTATTTACATCTGACTCTTTAAAGAAAAAGTTTGCCAACTCCTGCTCTAAAAGATAACTGATTTTCAAAAAAGTAGTAGCAAAAGCAAAAGTCGTAGCAAGCTTCTGTGTGGTCATATCATACGCAAAACTAAAATACATGACACCAATGACACAAAGCACTTGAATGAAGAATTATTAGCATATTGTTGTAAGTTTCCTAGACTAGACATAACACAGTATCATTTTATTTGAAGTCAGAATTTTTCATTAAAGATTTATATCGTAAAACCTAGGGCAGGGCTTCCCTGGTGGTGCAGTGGTTAAGAATCCACCTGCCAATGCAGGGCTCACGGGTTTGAGCCCTGGTCCGGGAAGATCTCACATGCTGCGGAGCAACTAAGCCCGTGTGCCACAACTACTGAGCTTGCACTCTAGAGCCTGGGTGCCACAACTACTGAAGCCTGTGCATCACAACTACTGAAGCCCGTGCACCTAGAGCCCATGCTCCGCAACAAGAGAAGTTGCTGCAGTGAGAAGCCCACGCACCACAACGAAGAGTAGCCCCCACTAGGTGCAACTAGAGAAAGCCCGTGTGCAGCAAAAAAGACCCAACACAGCCAAAGATAAAATAAATACGTTTTTTAAAAAAAAATCTAAAAAAAAAACAAACCTAGAACAACCACTAAAACATATTTTTAAGGTATAAATACTAAGCCAACAGGGTAGATAAAATAGAATCATAAATAGAAGAATGGAAATAATAAAGATAAGAGCAGAAACTACTGAAACTGAGAACAGAAAAATAACAGAGAAAAATAAATGAAACCCAAAGCTTCTTCTTTGAAAAAATAAAGCAGATAAAACTCTAACCAGATTAACCAATAGAAGAAGAGAATAACACAAATTATCAATATCAGGAATGAAAGCCTGGACATCACATTGAAAAGATTAAAAGATAATAAAGGAATATTACAATCAACTCTATGCCCACAAATACGACAACTTAGATGAAATAGAGAAATTCCCTGAAAGACACAAAATGCCAAAGCTCATTCAGGAAAAAATAAATAACCTGAATAATCCTTTATCTATTAAATAAATTAAATGTACAGTTAAAACCTTTTTAAAAAGAAAACCCCGGGCCCAGATGGCTTCAATGTTGAATTCTACCAAATATTCAAGAAAGAGATAATACCAATTTTTCACATATTCTCCCAGAATACAAAAGAGGAAGGGACATTTCCCAACTCATTTTATGAGACCAGTATTACCCTGGTGCCAAAATCAAAGACATTACAGTAAAAGAAAACTACAGATGAATAACCTCCATGAATATAGATAAAAATCTTTAATGAAATACAAGTAAATCAAATCCAACAATATATAAAAAGGATAATTCATCACAGTCAAGCGGACTTTATCCCAGGAATGTATGGCTGGCTCAACATTAAAAAATCAATCAATGAAACTCACCATATCAGCAGGTGAAAGAAGAAAAATCATATGAGCATCACAAAAGATGCAGAGAAAGCATTTTATAAAGACACGTCCATGATTAAAACAACAACAAAACCTCAGAAAACAAGGACTAGAAGAGCATCTAAACTGATAAGGGGCATCTACAAAAAACCTACAGCTAACGTCACACATAATAAAGACTAAATGCCTTACTCCTAAGATCCAGGACAAGACAAGGATATTGGCTCTCATCATTCCTACTCAATCTGGTACTGCTGCAATAAATCCAGGGGGGAAAGGGCATCTCCTTCAGAAAGGAAGAAATGAAACTGTCTATATTCATAGATTACATAATTATCTACACAAAAAATTCCAAAGAATCTATGAAAAAGTTACTAGAACTAAAAAGTGAATTTAGTGAGGTTCTAGGATACAAGATCTATATACAAAAATTAATTGTATTTCTAGACACTTGCAATGAACAATTGGAAATTGAAATATTTTAAGGTACCATTTACAATAGCACCAAATCCATGAATAATTAGGTACGAATCTCACAAAACACATACAAACCCTATATGCTGAAAACAAAACAATAGTAATGAAGGAAACAAAGACCTCAATAAATGGAGAGAGATGTCATGTCAGTGGATTGGGAGTCAATATTAAGGTGTCAGTCCTTCTAAAACCAATTTATAGAGTCAACACAATTCCAGTCACACAACTCTTTGCATTTTAGAATTGACGTGTTGATTTCTATGCAAAAGCCCAAGTCTTGGTTCCATTCCCACTCCACCACCAACAAGTGTCTGCTGAATGAATGACTGAAGGATAAAGAGACTCTGGTCTTCCTAGGGGTGTGTTTCTGCTTATTACGATTTTCTGTAATAGGCATGTATTTCACGTTGGAATTAGAAAAAAAAAAGAGAGAGAGAGAGGAAAGAAAGCTACACCCCTGGAAGCCAGAAGCTGTGGGGTGTCAGTTTCTCAAGCTCACTTCTCACCTCCCTCCAATGCATTTTGGATGTTTTATGGACAAACAACGTGAGTGCAGAGGTAAACAGGGACGCGCCGAGGTCACTGTGGCGGTGAGTGGTTTGGCTGGGCTGGAGCCAGAACCCTGACCCCTGACATCCTGACTCCTCCTGATCATGGTCATCGTCACTGTCATCATCACTGTCATCGTCATTGCCATCGTCATTGCCATCGTCACTGCCATCACTGCCATCATCATTGCCATCATCACTGCCATCATCATTGCCATCGTCACTGCCATCGTCACTGCCATCGTCATTGCCATCGTCACTGTCATCGTCACTGTCATCATCACTGCCATCGTCACTGTCATCGTCACTGTCATTGTCATTGCCATCGTCACTGCCATCATCACTGCCATCGTCATTGCCATCGTCACTGCCATCGTCACTGTCATCATCCCTGCCATCGTCACTGCCATCGTCACTGTCATCGTCACTGTCATCGTCATTGCCATCGTCATTGCCATCGTCACTGTCATCGTCACTGCCATCGTCACTGCCATCGTCACCGTCATCGTCACTGCCATCGTCATTGCCATCGTCACTGCCATCGTCACTGCCATCGTCACTGTCATCACTGCCATCGTCACTGCCATCGTCACTGCCATCGTCACTGTCATCGTCGCTGCCATCGTCGCTGTCATCGTCGCTGCCATCGTCACTGCCATCGTCACTGCCATCGTCACTGTCATCACTGCCATCGTCACTGCCATCGTCACTGCCATCGTCATTGCCATCGTCACTGTCATCGTCACTGCCATCGTCACTGCCATCGTCATTGCCATCGTCACTGTCATCGTCACTGTCATCGTCACTGCCATCGTCGCTGTCATCGTCGCTGCTATCACAACCCGACGCTCACTTTGGGCCAAGCACCGGGACTGCAGCTTTACATACATCTTCTCACTTACTCAGAACAGCTCCTGGAGACCCATCAGTGCGGTCCAACAAAACGTGCATCTTAAACACCAGAATCACCCTCGTGATGGTGCAGCCCGTACGATCGGCGTTCCACTGTGTCCGCGCTGCGGCAGAGCTCACCCCATTAACCTTTTTGGTAGAGCGCAGACAGTTGAAACCCGCCACACACTCTACTTCCCAATAAACCACACAGCCTGGAGACACTGCAGGAACCTATGGGTTTAGGTGGGGCAGGAGAAGGCCACCCAGTGCCATGTCGGGGACCAGCTTCCAAGGAAAGGCCCACTGACCCTGGGGGTCTGCAGGGAGGTCAGTCGCAGCCCGCAGATGCCCCCGTTCCCCCTCCTTCCCCACCGGCTCCTCCTCTACTTCTGGCAGCATCCATGAGGAGGACCAGGACCACTAACGGGGTCTCATTCAGATCCTAGGCCTTTGGTGAGACCTCTGGTTTGAGTTTGCTTAAATTGTTTGCTAAAACTAATGGCATGTTTCTTAATTTCCTGGAGCTTTGGGGAAACAGGCCAGGAAAAAAAAAAAAAACCGCCTCTGATTCATTTTCTCTCCACCTTCTGCAAATGAAAGAGAAAACGGAATGAATGGTGTGGTTGATAAATGAGAGCGGCTGCTTAAAGCCCTGCTTCCCCACTTCCCCCGAGGCGAGATAGGACTACACAGCTCCCGAGAGACCTGGAAGCTGACTCCTCTCGACGGGTTTCAATCCGAGACCCCGCCAGCCACAAGGCACAGGCAATCGCAGCCCCATCAAACCCACCATGAAAGCCGGTGGGAAGATGCTTGGAGCGTGGGAGGGGGAGGAAGACACACGATCTTGTCAACCCTTTTCCTTAGGGGCATTTTGCACCATTACCCCAAGTCACTTTTACCTTTGGTGTTGCAGAATTGGGACATTCTGCAGTACACTCTATAAATTCTTTTTTAAGCTAGGCTTGAGCCAAATATAACAGGTAAGCCGTCCAGACCTGCTTAAAAAGGATAAACCCCAGCTAAGCACATAAATTACACCCCACTGCTTTTATCATATAAACACGGCCAGAGAGCCAAGTGCATTAAAGAGGCGAGACACAGGCCCTCTTTGCTATCTCATTAAGCCCCTTAAATTTTAGGAAAGAAAATACCTTCACATCTCGGGTCTGGTTTAAACTATCAGGGAACAGATTAGAGTTAATTAATGCCATGAACTCTGAAGCCGCCAGCCAGGACGCTCCCAGCGGAATCCACACCTGTCACAGACTCAATTTCAGGAAATCTAAGTGGACACCGACGTTGCCTCCCCTCCTCCCCGCATCCCCGACGCTGGAACCCTAGGTCCCTAATCTGTAACTCCCGAATCTGGATCAAGAGATAAATCCCACCCCTGAGACAGAAAGTCGGTGGACTCCAAGGAGAAACTGTGCCAGGGTCTGTCGCTGGCACTCCAGAAATTGCCAGGGGTTCCAGGCTGCAAGGCGAGACTGCTAAGTTGCTTCTGGCAAGTTGGAAAGAGCTTATCAATTATTCATGCAATTGGATAATCCGGGATTTTATCTTGTAGTGTGAATCAAAAGATAAAAATTCCATTTCAAGAGGGAGGGTGGAGACTGAACTCTGAATGTTAATTGTAAGCTGAAAAAAAAAAGAAAAGAAGGAAAGAAAAACTAAGTAAGTTCTTCTGCTTGGGCTGTGCCCCGAGCATGTGTAAGCTTCCCCCCACCCCCAAATTTCTGTCTGCTCCCCTGGAACGTAGCTCATCTGCTCCCCAGACGACGCACTGCCTCTTCTATTGATGTAGTGAACCAGCCATAACACTTCCACTTGGCAGTTGGTGGTGGGACCCCTGTGGATGGATTTTCCAGCCCCCAAACACCACCACCTTCAAGGTATTTCTATTTAAAATCAATCTGCTGCTTCCAGACTGAAATTTGAAGCAGAGGAAAGTTTACAAACAGACACCTAACACGTCGAAAGGCTCAAACAAAATAAAACAAGAGGAAATCCAACACTCGGGCTACACAGGCCAAAAAAGAATATGACTAATACGACTTCGCTTTCTGTCCTCTTGTCTCCCCTGCCCCCGTGGCCCTGCACCTGGCTGTTCCTTAAAGGCTGGAAAATTAAGCCAAAAGGTGAAATTGGGGAATTAGTGGTTTATTTAGACATTCACATTATTAAATTTGACCACAGATTGGAAAATGTAAATATAAATGGAGAAGAAAGTCATACATCCCAGCGTCAGCCAGGCTTGTCCTCGTGTGGTCAGATTCCGAGTGACTGTCATTTTTATTCTTTCTACTTTGTATTTTCCAAAAAGTATACGAGGAACAGTGTTCATGTTATAATGGGAGAGAAATAATCAACTTTGTGCCAACCATGAGCAGCCCTGGCATCAATGAGAGATGCTGGCTGGGCTGGGGACCCAGAGATTTCAAAAGAAAACCAACCACAAACTTCCCAGGCAAGCGAGCCTGGTGACACGAGAACAAGTGCTTGCTCTTCACTCAGGAAAGAGCTGAAGCATCTTCCCACTATGCTGGGCTCTGTGGCTACTCATGGGGGAACATATGGCCCAACTTTGGTGAATGAGCACATGTTGAATGCAGGGATTATGATGCATCTCCACAGCATGGGGACCAGCAACCCAAGGGTGGGTTAGTGCATTAGTGAGTTATTACTAACAGATTAATAAATGAGAGGATACAATCAACAAACCATTCAGCTTGGGTACCACCCAGAACAACAACCATGACAACTGAAATGGTAGGTCATTCTACACATCAATCCATCCACCCATCCAACTATCCACCCATCCGTCCACCCATCCACCCATCCAACTATCCACCCATCCGTCCACCCATCCACCCATCCATCTATCCATCCATCCGTCCACCCATCCACCCATCCATCTATCCATCCATCCACCCACCCACCCACCCATCCACCTATTCATCCACCCACCCATCCATCCATCCATCCACCCATCCATCCATCTATCCATCCATCCATCCATTCATCCACCCACCCACCTATCCATCCATCCATCCACCCACCCATCCATCCATCCACCCATCCATCCACCCATCCATCCACCCACCCACCCATCCATCCATCCATCCATCCACCCACCCACCCATTCATCCATCCACCCACCCACCCATCCATCCATCCATCCACCTATCCACCCACCCATCCACCCATCCACCTATCCATCCATCCATCCATCCACCCATTCATCCAACCACCCACCCATCCATCCATCCATCCACCCATCTATCCATCCACCCACCCATCCATCCATCCATCCATCCACCCGTCCATCCATCCACCCACCCATCCGTCCACCCATCCATCCACCCACCCACCCATCCATCCATCCATCCACCCACCCACCCATCCATCCATCCATCCACCCATCTATCCATCCACCCACCCATCCATCCATCCATCCATCCACCCACCCACCCATCCATCCATCCATCCACCCACCCACCCATCCATCCATCCATCCATCCAAAATGTGTTCACTGAACACCTACGTGTCAGGTGTTGGGTTGAGCCCTCCAGTGCCCCCTTCCTCCCCACAACAGCCTGAGGGGTCAAGAAGACTGAGACAGGTGTGAGGGCTGGTGGGAGGAGCTTCTGGGCATCCCAGGGCATTCTCACAACCTGCCTCCCCCAGAGGCAGGTGAACCGGGAGTCATTTTGGTCCCAGGCGGTTAGGGTCAGGCTGAGGCGCAGAACCTCAAGCCCCAGAGCAGGTCTCGTCCAGGCTCCATCTCACACCAGCGGTGTGAGCTCTGACTTCCCTCCAGGGAGTCTCAGGGCCTGAGAAGACTGGATCCTCACCCAGCACCCACTTGGGCACTGTCTTCTTAATCCTACAGGGTAGCGTGGGCATTATCCCCGTTTTACAGAGGAGGAAACGGAGACAGGGTGAGTTGCAGGGCTGGGACCAGACGAGGCCAGGGAGGCACCCAGGGCTCAGGATGTAAGGAGGCGCTCGGCTTCAGGCACTCACCCTGCACCTGCAGGGCCTGACGGTGGGCACCCCTTCAGCTTTCGAGCCCTGGTCCCCTCACCCTGGCCGTAACCCTCGTGAGTTGCTAAGTGGTAGCATTGAGATTTGCCATCAAGTCTTCTGACATGACCCAGGGCTCATTCTGTGACAGTTTACTTGATCATTCATTCATTCATTCAACAAAACGTAGCGAGCCCCCATCACACACAAGGCCTGTGCGAGGCATGGGGGCGGGTGCAGGCAGGGAGAGGCACCAGTGCAATGGGGGCAAGGCCGACACCACGGCAACTACCAGAGGCGACAAATGAGTGTCCATTACCCCGGGACCACGGGCTTATCCCAGAGGACAAGAACAGTTTCTCCATCTGAGACACAGGGGTGGTCGTGAGGGTCTGGTTTACTCCGGGGCCAGCAAATGTGATGCTCTGTAGGCAGGAACGGCCACCGAGGGGGGGTCCAGCCTGCTCTGATCTGCCCCTCACTTCATCCAGAGCAGCCCCCGCCTGCCTTTCCCAGCCAGGGAAGCCGGCCTGGATGTTTATTTGGTTATTAGATAACCAGGCCCAGGCACCACTTCTTTGATCAGACACCCTTGATAACAAGCAGAGGAAACAGACCATTTTATAGCAAGATTTCGCGGGGTGATCTTATCTTCCCGTGGTGTTTTTAACAGGGACAAGGTTGAGGAGGTAGGTGTTTGGTGGAGAGGGAAGAAAGCGGCCCAGTCTGCGAAGCTCTCCTATCAGCCCAGCCCCGGACTTTGATCAGGCGGGAGGGTGGGGTGGGAGATAAGCACAGAGCACAGAGGGCCCGCCTCCCACCCACCCTGGACATCTGGCTCATGGCCCTCCCTCACACGGGTTGTGCTTGGCCCGCCCTGTGTCCCCCCCCCCGTACCCCCTGCTGCTCTGACCACTTGGGGAGGGCCCCTGCGGTTGACAACTCAGAAAAGCGCACCTCTGGAGGCCAAAACGCCATAATGCCCACGGACATGACTCACGGCCAGCAGAGTCTGGGCTCAGGAAAGAATTGGCTTCTCCCCAAAAAAACCTTATAATTACCACCATTTCCAGTGTTCTCGGGTGATGGTCCTGTAGGTTAAGAAAGGGGTCAGGAATTGAGCGAAAACCACCCTTTCTTCAGCAAAATGCGAGGTCTGGACGATATAACTTTTTTGGTTAAAAATAAATATCTATGTTTGAAGCCAAATAAGTTTAGCTTCAGTTCCTTCTCTCTCTTTTGTTTGATCTCCTTGTGACCAGAGGGGAGTCTCGTTCATGATGGCTATGTAAGGATATTCACAACAACATTGGAATAGCAGAGGAATTGAAAATGCTATACATTGATCAATGGGAAAGTAGCTAAATTAATTCTATTGCATGTACACAAGAAAATACCATGAAGAAAGCAAACACACACATAGTCTTTGGTTGAACCATAGACCATTCTAAGTGCTCTACGTCACATATACTATCTCACATAATTTCCCAACAATACTACTACTATCCCACTTTACATATGAGACAAGAAGTTAAGTAACATACCCAAGATGACACACACACACACACATATATATATTTTCTATGTCATAATATTGACATTCAGTCCAGTAATCCTCCAGTGTAACAGCTCCTTTACTTCGCTACTTGTTCATTTCCTTTTCTTTTCTTTTCTTTCTTTTTTTTTTTTTTGAATAAAATCTGCGCTGAACCGGGAGCTTATCTGCCCTTGTGCTTCTGTTTTCTCACCTGTAAAACCAGGAGAGCGGCACCAGTCGGCCTCGAAGGCCCTTTCCAGCTTCTCCCATCCTCCCAAGCATCACCCACCGGTAGTGTGTGGCTGGGCAGGCGTGGGTACCACCTGCAACTCTCGATCTCAACAGATGAGTTTAGCTAAGACTTAGGCATCACTTTGCAATAGTGCTTCCCTGTCATCCCTAAGCTTCTTCGAAGAATGGCTGTTATCATAGAATGGGCTTTCTCGTTTAGGATCTGCAGATTCAGAATGAAGCCAAGAGCACGGTCAGACAGGGCATCCTGTGCAGACACAAGAGCATCCCAGACACAAGCAGGGACTCAGGAGTTCTCCCACCTTCCAGCTGTCTGGCCTTGGGACAGTGGCCCAACCTCTCTGAACTCAGTTTCCTCGTTCTGTGAAATGGGGCCAACAATACTTTCTACTTCTCATCAGGTTGTCCGGATATAAAGTATATGCATCGGAAGCACCTGGCCCACACCAAGGTCGAAATAATTATCAGAAATTCCTCTTATTTATAACTAAGCCAATACAACAATTAACACACGAGCACCAGGCTTTGCGGGGAAGTTCCCATTTCTAATAGCAGTACAATAGGTTCTGAAAGTCCTGAATCATAACCCCACCTGAGACATCAATGTCACGCCTCCTCCCCGTGTCAAACCATTAATACTCAAAGCCCCGTCAGCGACTTGGGACAGCAAAATGCCCGCATTCAGGAAGTCCAGAGAGTACAGCCTCAAACACTCACGGACAGAACAGCATGCAGTGTTTAAAACTATCAATAATTGTACATTTTGAAAAATTAAAGGCACATAATTGCCACAAATAATCACAATTATGCAATTATAAATAACCACCCCTCACAACTCTCCTCCCGCCCATAAGTTACCCCTTTCACGGAAACTTAAGATGCGGCGCGCGTGCAGCCACTGTCTGCCGGGGAGCTGGTACCATCGCGGTTTCGGGGGGGCCACCTCGAGTCTCACGCTGTTCTCAGCAATCCATAGAGACCCGAAAAAAATGTCATTTTCAGGAAGGGAATTGATCTCTTCTCTCACATTTCCATTCGTGTAAGATCACGCTGTGGCCTCATTCCTGTCTCCGGAGAAGAGGAAAGCTAAGGACAGCCCCGGGGGTCCCCAGTCGGGGGTCCTTGGGTTGAAGTTGAAGTTGAAAGGCTCCGGAGGCCCCTGGGAGCCTCACCCGAACTTCTGCAAATGAATCAAAAGATGGGGTGCTGCCTACCAACTCCCAGGGCCAAGCAGCCCACAGATGTGGACGAGTGGGTCTATAAGCCCTTTAGCGGGCAGGTGAACCGCCTGGACGTGCACCCTGGACACGGACACGTCCCTACGTGCCCAAGTCCTCCCCAAGGCGACAATCTCCATCTCTCTTCTCTTACTCTCTCCCTCTCTTCCTCCCTCTTCTCATTCTCTTATTCCTTCTCCCTTTTCCATTCTCCTTTCTGTCCATCTCTCTCCCCTCAGCCTTATTCCTTTGTCCCCACCTTTCTTTGTGTCTTTCTCTGCCCTTTTCTCTCTTCCCCCTCCTCCCTTTTTACTTTCTCTCTCCTTTCTTGGTTCTACCTTCTCTCTCTCTGTCTCCCCCCCCCCCCAGTTAAGGACAACACAATGAAAACAGACGCCTTGACCTATGCCATCTCAGGTCTCCACCCCCACCCCCACACAGCTTTACTTCCGTTCTCCCGGTGGTCTGTGCGCCCTAGGAACGATCCACTTACATTTCTCTAATGCAAGTGATTCTCTGTCTCTTCTTCATTCATAAATCCAAGAACTTGGGAGGTCCTTCTTCCCAGATGCTACTCCTGTTCTTCAAGGCTTGCCTGCCACTGGGGAGCTGCCTGGGGAGGCCCAGGGCCTGGGGTCCGGGGTAGGAGGTGACTGGTTTGGGGGCATCCCATCCATACCTCGCCCCTCTCCTCGCAGCTGCCTTGCCTCTGAGCTGCCACCCTCAGCTGACTCACTCAGATGGGAAATGTGGGGAGGGGAGGAGTTGGGGTGGGGGGAACCGCCCTGGTCTACTCCACACTGTTTGCCCAGATGCTCTTTGGAGCGGAGACGAGCTAATCCCAGAGAGCGGCTGTGGGCTGCGGGGCGCCCCAGGTTGGCCACATTCACTGCGCGCTCCTGCACTCGCCCGCCTCCAAGTTGACGCAACTTTTCCAAGAGTATCTGTAAGGCCTGAATAGAAGCCTTGGGGGTCTGAGGGCCCAGAGGGCGTACAGGAGCTTCCCCTGACCCCCTCGCCCTTCTAGGAAACGGCCTGGATAGGGGTGCGCTTTGGTTGGAGGAGCGCACCGCACCGTCTGACTTGTCCCGGACAAGAGTTTGAGGGAGGCCTCCCTGCTCACTGCAAAGACCTGGCGGGGAGGCAAGAGCCCGGGCACGGAGGGGGGTCGACTGGGGGTTCTGAATGGCTGGAGGAGCTGCGCCAGAGGGCTGGGCGCGGGCGCGGCAGTGCGCGCAACGCCCGAGGCTGTCTCCACCTCTTCTGGCAGCTTGGACCTATGAGTGCGCGGCTCGACTTACAACCATCAACAGCCCGGGAGGTGAGCGCGTGAGAGCGCCGAGGGGGGCGCAGGACCCTCGCAACTTCCTCGCAGGAGCCCGGCGGGCTCCCGGAGTCCGCTGCCACCGGACAGCCCCGCGCCCACGCCTCCTCTCCCTGGGGGCCGTCCTGCCACCCCGACGGGATGCCCGCAGCCATGCTCCCCTACGCTTGCGTCCTGGTGCTTTTGGGAGGTAGGTGCCACCCTCCCCCCACCGGCGCGCCGCCTGAGGTCGGAAGGGAGGGAGCCGCCGTCTGAAGTTCCTTGGGGCTTCCTGGGGACCGCTGTATGCGCCCGTGAACCAGGCCGGTGATTCTGCGTTTTGCGCTCTCTTCTCCAGCCTCCCCGGCCAGCACCTGCCTCACCTCCAGGCTCTTCCTGGGCCCTGTGTGGGGTAAGCCGGTTCCGGCACCACATGCGCGCCCGCAGCAGGCTGACCTCCAGGCACCAGGAGCTGCTCCGGGCCCTGGGGTGGCTGGGACCTCCAAAAAAATTCAGGAGGATCCCAGGCCCACTGAGACTCCCTCGGCAAGGTGCAAGCTCCACGTCACTCAGGCCAAGGCTACAGAATCTGGTCTTGCCCACCGAATCCTAGACCTGCTGGGACTCAGAGCTGTGTCCTGCAGCAGAGCTGGGGAAGAAGTTAGGGGAGGGTACAGTGACTCTGGGCCCCTCCCCTAACTTCTGGTGCCCAGCAGGCCTGGGCCGGGGAGGCAAAGGACCACAGGACCCCTGGTAGAGGAGACAAGGGCCATCTCCAGGACTAACTGCTGTCCCGCTGCGTCTTCTTAGGGCCTAGGAATGAACAAAAGTCTGCAAATGCCAGCTGCCCATGGTGCACCACCATTGGCAAAAATGACAATAATAACCACAGTGTGCCAGGCTCACCCCCGAGCACCCTCACCTTGTGAAGGGTTAAGAATTCTGGCCCTGGAGTCAGACCACCTGCTTCAAAAGCCCAAATCAGCTTCATATCAACCTGTGTGGCCTTGGGCAGGCATGTCCATCAGCTCTCTTAGACTCAACCTTCTCATCTGTCAAATGGGCTCACCAGACCCTCACCTCTGTCTGGGATTGCTGTGAGGATTTCAAGAAGGAGAGCAGGAGAAGCACCTAGCACCTGCTTCCTGGCCCTGAGGCGTCAGGTCCTGCAGGAAGACACGCTGCGCAGGTACAGCCAATCATGCTTTACTCCACTACGGGCAAGGAGCAAAGTCAGGTCTCCCTGCAGGAGCTCTGCAATCAGCCCCGAATTTCTAAGCAAGATATTTGAAGAAGAGATGAACGGGGTCTGAAGGAAAGTGGAGGGAAGGTGTGTTTGCAGTTTGAAGAGCTGCAGATACATCCACCAAAAGGGGACATTTATCTCAGGGCTGGGGTGAGAGGTCACACAGCCGTCCACCGTCATGGAGTCC
Organism: Grampus griseus; assembly: GCF_964374135.1. Taxonomy (NCBI): domain Eukaryota; kingdom Metazoa; phylum Chordata; class Mammalia; order Artiodactyla; family Delphinidae; genus Grampus; species Grampus griseus. The sequence continues at coordinate 84,174,986 of NC_139008.1, read as the reverse complement.
TCCCTCAGAGCAAAGATAGGCCACGGCAGCCCTGTGCCAGGACAGTAAGGGTGGAAGGAAGGGGGCGAGGAGGGGGTGGCTGAGAAAAGAGTCTGTGTACTTTCCTTCGGGGCACAGAGCTGGGGAGGGGAGAAGGGGGATGCTGTGTCTTCATGTCTCCTCCACCTCCTCCCGGGCTGTTCCTCCCCGTGGGAATGGGACAGTCCAGCGCAGCAGGACAGATTTTACCCCAGGAACCTGCAGTCTTGGTCACCGCGCAGTGCTGTTGTCCTTGGCAAGCCCCGAGCTTCTGTCCTGCCAATAAAATCACTGCAAGTGTAGCCTCGCGGCTCTTCTCCGGAGTCCTGCTGCTTTGCTCCTTGGCGACCTTTCACCGCCGCAAGTCAGACAGATTCCACAGGAGAGAAGCCAAGAGTGCCCGGCGGGCCCAGGCGAGCGCAGGAGTCCGCTGTGGAGCCCGTGATTCAGACCCAGACGCTAGGAAGGGCGCCGGTCCCATGCGGGCTGCCTTCAAAGTTCCTTGCTCTAAGCCAGGAACCATTTTCCACTGAACCCTTTTTCAAAAGTCCTTTTCACCACTGGCTGTATCACCAGGCAAGAGGCTCTTTGTACTTTAGTGAAAGGAAACAGAACCCCGTTAATCCTTCAGATACTTAGATAATTTAGGTACCTGAGCTGAGGGAAGCCTGAACTTCACGTCTCCAGGTTCAAAAACTTTAGTGTAGGCACACCAACGGCCCCAGCACGGGAACTCACCGTGACACACACACACACACACACACGCACACACACACACACCCCAGGGTTTCTCAGCCTCGGCACTGCTAATGTTGTGGTCCAGATCCTTCTCTGCTGGGGGTCGTCCCGTGCACTGGAGGTGGTGTAGCGGCATCCCTGGCCTCCACCTACCACATGCCAGTAGCAACACCTCCCAGTTATGACAACCAAAAGTGTCCCCAAACACTGCCAGATGCCCCCTCGGGGGCCACAGTTGTCCGCAGTGGAGACTCGCTGGTATGGGCAGATCTAATTCAACTGGTAGATTTTGAGATGAATCTGTCAAAATCACCGGGTCAGATGGATTTTGTTATGCTTACTCTGAGCAATCAGGAAATCAAAGACACAGTGGGCCCAAGAAAAACAACACAATCTAGGTAGTTTCTAATTTGGATGTTGATTTTTCCCATTTGTCCTCTCTCCCTCTTGTCTCTGAAAATGTCCTCCCTGGGGATAACAGGAGCTAGGCTGTGGGTAAGCGTGGTTAGTTACCCGCTGGAGCAAACCCTCCTCAAAACCCTGCAACGCCAGATGTGTCTTGTGCCAGTGCAGTGGCTTCCAGCTTTGGTTCACTCCCCAGCAACCTCTGGCGTTTAAAAATCTCCTTACTCAACAATTTATGCTTGAGGGGAAAAATGAAAAACCACAGCTTCTTTTTTTCCTCTCATTTGTATTTTTTTTTTTTTAATCTCAGTCCTGCTTTTATCTCTAGCCGTATACTTTGCAATGGCAAGTTATCCCTTAGAGACAGATTAACTAGAAAAAAATCACGGGCCATTCCATAATAAATTAGTTGTTGATATGGGGGCTCTGTTTCAAAACCAAGAGTAAAAACTGGGGAGAAAATTAACTTAGGTACACGCGTCTGAAAAATCAAAGGTGAAAAGAGATCGGTAATTGTATTCGTTATTTAAAACAAAGAAGAATTTTGAACAGAATCTGCCCCTTGCCGCTTTGCGAGTCTCGTGTTGTAGACAGATCGTCATGGCCGGCTGTTTCACTCATGTTCTGACCGAGGCTGGGATCTCCAAATTCAAAACAACCAACTCAAGGCTAATAGAGCAGCTTCCTTGATTTCCAAACCATCTGGATGGCAAGCTAGTAAGAAGTTCCATTGAAGAAGTCTTTGGGAAATGCATTGCAAGTTCACTATGTTCATGAAAACTGTAAGCCAGAATGAGCCCCTGGTAAGACTTCCAGGATAAGAGTGCTTCACTGCCAAAGTCGGTCTCTGAACTTGAGGGCATCTGAGCTGAGCTGGGGGGACTCTAGGGAAGGAACTGAATTCTGAAGTTGGCGCTGGAGGTGGCCATGAGTTGTGGCCAGGGGTGGTGGTGTGACTGTTCCTCAAACCAGAATGGCTTTCAGAAGCTCTTTGTGCAAAGCCCGCCCCCGACCCTGGAGCTGGGAGTGCAGGTGTCATGGTGAACAGGATGTCCCAGAGAATGTCAGGCCTCCCAGCGGGAAGGGCAACCAGTCCAATGGGCATGGGGACACTGGGGAGGCAGGGCTGGTGCCCGCGCAGGACCTCTACCTGTGCGACGGGAGGTTGCCTGGTCTCAGCTGAATCTAACACGTGTCTTAGAATCTATCACGTGTCTCTCTCTGTGCTACGGAGAGCTTGAGAGCAGCGTCTTGGGAACTGAACAGACCTGGGTCCCATTTTAGCTTTGTCACCTATGTCCCCATCAGTGAGTTGAGAATGGTGATAGCTGCACCCTCAAGGGATGATCGAAGGGTTAAATGAGACGTCGTGTGGTCAGCGCTAGACACCAAGAGCCTTGTGAACGCTCCCCGCTGTCAGTGTTGAGAGCTGGAGCCTGCACTCGACTCTCCAGACCCGGAGAAGAGAGAGGCAGGTCAGGGCTCTCAGCCAGGCGCCAGTTCAACTTGAGCTTGGGTGCGTCCCTTTCTGGCCATCTCCTTTTGGTGGGTGCTGTATTTTCTTCCCACTCTGATGTTCCGTGTGTCCTCAGGAACACCATGGCTAGTCTAATGATACCGACAACAGCAACAAAATTAGCACCTGTTCCTGTTCAGCGAACCAGGGTCAGCCCTCCTTGTACACCATCTCCTATAACCCTCCTCCAGCCCCAGCTGCCAGCCTCAGTTTCCTGACCTGTGAAATGGGAAGGGTGGCCGCCCTCACTGCTGGGGTCGGACCTGTCTAGCCGAGAGGGGCCCAGGTGAGTTTCCGATCAGAGACTGCGTTTGGGGGGCCTTGATGTGTACGCGCCACTCACTGGGGGAAGACGATGAGGACCGAGAAACAAATGGGGCAGCTCCTGCCCTTGTCGAAGTCGGAGTCAAGCAGACAATGAAATCTCCAGCTAGCAAGTAATAACGATATGAGAGTGACTATACAGAGTGACTATACAGAGCAGGTCCGCGGCATCTAGCCTGGACTGGGAGGTTAAGGAAGGCCTCCCTGAAAAGGTGAAATAGCTGAAACTTGAAAAAAAGAGGGCAGTTTAACTAGAGGAGACGGAAGAGTAGGTTCACCCCGGGAGAGGAGGTAGCACGTGCAAAGGCCCGGCTGCAGAAGAAAAGAGCAGCGTGTTCAGGGACCAGAGAGAAGGCCGGTGAGGCTGGTGAGGAGGGAGTGAAGGTGCAGGGGGTGGACGAGGTCAGAGGTTAGCAGGGGCTGAACCGCCGAGGGCCATGGAGAAGGAGTCAGACGTTATGTCAAGGGCAATGGAGGGTCCCCTGAAGGGCTCTCAGCAGGGTGCGGAGGGGCAGGGGATGCCTCTAGAAGTCGTGAGCTCCCCACCACTGGAGGCATCCTAGAGCGAACGGGACGATGGTGGCTAGCACTGACTAGGGAGTTGCCTGGATTTGCTTCTAGCCCCGAAAGTCTCTGATTCTAAGGAGTCCCACCAACCTCCTAGTACAGGACATGGGCTTTCAACTGTCATTTTGGCGCCCCCATAGACCCCCCTCAAAATTTAGTGCCCAGTAAGGATACTGGTAATGGTGATAGGCTACACTCACCAGCATTCAAGGTGTCCAACCATCCCGGGCTCAGTGCTGCCCCTACTTCAGCCCTTGAGGCAGGCTCTGCCCTGGTCCCCGTCTTACAGCATCCCCGGGAGGAGAAGCAGGGTGGGACGCAGAGCCTCTCCCCAGACACGTCCTCTAGGTCATTACTGTGGCCCATTTTCCCTGCTCTCTTCTCCTCACTACCACCATTAGCATCTAATCGAGGCGACCAGCCACCCTCAGGGGCATTTTGCGATTTAAAACACTCATATTCTATCAAGATGTAGGAGGTAAGAAAGTCCACCAACTAGAGTCACTTATGTTTCATGGGACTCAGTCCCAGCCAGAGCCTCCATCCAGCTCAGCCGTGTTCACACCCCAGCCTCCTCCCCTGAGCCCCTGCCAATGCTCCTTGGTCCCCGTGTGACCCTCATCCCCACACACTTCACAGGCAAGCTTTCTTCCGCCGCAGAGAAGATGTCACCAGCCACCTTCTGTGACCAGGACACAGTCACTGTGTCACCCTGTCCATCAAGCCACACCCCTTTCCACCACAGTCTCCACACACACACGTCCTGTTCCTCCTGCTTAGAACACTGTTCCCTGCCCCTAGCCTCCCCTTCCCCTGCAGATTTGGGTATAAATTCCTAGCCGTGGAATTGCTGCAGGAAAATGTATGGGTTAAGCTCCTCTACCAGCCTTCCTTCCGAACGGGTTGCACAGTCAACACCCCCCATGGATGGCTTATGAGAGCCCCCATGTCCCACATCCTTGCCAACCCTGGTCATTATCGTTCTTTAAAAATCTCACCAGTGGCAATGCTTTGTTGTTTAGACTTGCATTCCTTTAATTATGAGCAAAGAGGAGCGTCTTATCTGCCCCTTTCATTGATTTTCCTGTGAGATGTCTGGTCGTATCCTTTGCCCATTTTTATATCAGACTTTAAAGAAATCTCTTCTTCTTTTTGACTCGTTAGTGCTCTTTCTGTAGAGAGGAGCTGTCTCCCGTATGTGTTGCCGTTTCTCCCAGCTTGCTGCTTGTCCATCGAAGCTTCCTAAAAGAGAATTTACTCATTGTTCCTCGTTTCTTTCATGTTTACTCCATTGAAACGTGCAGAGGCACATGGGTTTTAAGCTAAATGTGCATTTTTTTACCCAGGAGGAGAATAGATGGCCAGATATTCTTACCATAAATGACCATATATGGGGTCTGTGTGTGAGAGAGAAACTGACTTTCCTCGGAGGGAGAGACACAGCCCAAGCGCTGTGCTAAGCACGTCATCAGTGAGACCCCGTTTGATTCTTGCAACCTCCTATGCCACGGGCACCATTTTACAGAAGACGAAAGCAAGACCACACACCCAAGGTCATCCAGCCAGCTAGCCCAGGGGCTGAGATCTGTGGGCCCTCCTGGGGCAGTTCAGCTCGAAGTTCAGGCGAGGACCTCCCTGCCCTGCTGCCGGTTTGAAAGAACCAGGGTTTAGAGCCAAGTCTGGGCACCGGGAGATACACGCGCTCTGAGGCATCTGGGCTGGTGGTTTACATAACACGACTTAATGGGGAAGATTGCAGCGCAGAGACCACAGGCATGCTAACAAGAGCAGCGTTTTAAATCCCCAATTAAATGTTAATCTGAGAGTTGTTGGAGAGGGAAGGCTCCTAATGGTCCATCTGCAGAGACCGCAGAGCTGGCTGGGCTCTGGAATTCAACTTCCCACATTCAAATTCCAGCTGCTCCACCGACTGCAATCCGTCCGTGCCTCAGTTTCCTCCCTTGTGAAACAACGTCTACCCCAAGGGGTTGCTGTGAGAAATAGGTGTTACTGTCCACGTGAAAAGTTTAGCACAGTGCTAGGCACACAACAAGGGCTTGGTGATGTCACTCACATCATTATTTTCTTCTATTTTTTAAAATTTATTTATTTATTTATTTATTTTTGGCTGCGTTGGGTCTTCTTTGCTGTGAGCGAGCTTTCTCTAGTTGCGGCGAGCAGGGGCTACTCTTCATTGCGGTGCGCAGGCTTCTCATTGCAGCGGCTTCTCTGGTTGCAGAGCACGGGCTCTAGGCGCACGGGCTTCAGTAGTTGCGGCACGTGGGCTCAGTAGTTGTGGCTCACGAGCTCTAGAGAGCAGGCTCAGTAGTTGTCGCTCACAGGCTTAGCTGCTCTGCGGCACGTGGGATCTTCCCGGACCAGGGCTCGAACGCGTGTCCCCTGCATTGGCAGGCGGATTCTTAACCATTGCGCCACCAGGGAAGTCCCACTCACATCATTATTAAGGTGACAGGACACTGCCCTGCAGGGTCCAATCTTGGGATTATCCTATACTACCCTTCTTAGGGGTGGCTGCAAGGCATTCTGGGACATCAGGAGTGTGGCTGGAGAGGAAGGGTCAGAAAGGGTGGTGACACAGTCAGAGGAGGATGGGGGTGCAGAGTAAGAAAAGGGAGTCAGAAGCCCAAGTCCCTGCTTCCAAAGGCGTGCGGGAGCTTGGGTTGCCTTTGTCTGGTAATGTATCCAAAGTGCCCATCTGGTGGGTGGGTCAGTGTCATGCATTTCAGGAAGTCTGTATTTGTGTCCTAAGGCTACTGTATAAGGTACCACAAACTAGGTGCCTTAAAACGACAGAAACTTACTGTCTCACACTTCCGGAAGTCTGAAATCCAGGTGTCAACGGGCCATGCTTTCTCTGAAACCTGTAGAGGAAAATCCCTCCTTGCCTCTCGTAGCTTCTAGGGTTTGCTGACAGTCCTTGGCTTTCCTTAAATGCATCACCCAGTCTCTGCCCTGTTGTCCCATGGCTATTTTCTCCTCTTCTTATAAGGAGACCAGGCATCTTGGGTTAGGGCCCGTTCTACCCCAATATGATCTCATCTTAACTCTTTATATCTGTAACATTCCTATTTCTAAAAAAAAAAAGAAAAAAAGAAAAAGGTCACATTCTAAGGTACTGGGGTTAGGACTTGAACATGTCTTTTTGGAGGATGCACTTGAACCCATAACACCTACTGTTGTGTCTGAAGGGCCTACTCTGCTGGGTGGGATGGCGCTAGGTGTTTCTGGGAAGAGGAGATTCGAGAAGTTATGGGATCAGCCTGTAATTGAGAGGTGAGTGGGACAGGACCAAGCCTCCCAGGGACCTGGGAGGGAAGGGAGGCCAGGAAACCAGAAACTAAATACTCACCGTTAGGCAATGCCTTAAATAAAATTTGAGGGAATTATGGACCCACATAAAAACTATATATCTAAAAAACATTGAATGATGGGAAGATATTTTGGGCATAATGTTAGAATAGAAACCCAGTGTATGTGCATCTGATCTCAGTTATGTGTTCATGGTGGAGGGGGGCATCCTTATCTTTTAAAATACAGACAAAATCATATGAAATGGGTGGTTATTTCTGAGAGGTGGGATTATGGGTGATTTCTCCCTTTGTCTTTTTATGTTTTTTTCTGTACTTCCTATGGGATTCATTCCATCTGGGGCTGGGGAGTCCAAGGAAAGGGGCTGAGTTTGCCCCCAAATCTCCCAGATTTGCACTTCCGCGCGTTTGCTAGGATGTCAGCAGGAGAGGTCGGTTAGAGAAATGACGGAGGCTGAGGCCTGTGAAACCTGACCTGGCTGCAGGGCGGGGTCCTGGTATCAGAAGTGGGGTCAGCCCCAGCGGCACCATCTCTCCTGGGCAGTAGACATGCCCTTAGGCGGGCTGGTGTTCCTGGGCGCTGATGTGAGGAACAGCAGTGTCCCAACCATTCAGGTATTTAGACAGGAACTTGTACCCTCCTTGCTGCCAGGAGAGGGGGATGCCAAGGTGGCCTGTGTCCAGTCAAGTAGACAGGACTTCAGAAGAGGGAACTGGAGTCCCCTAGGGTGGCTGAGGCCAGACCATAGCTATGGATGGCTCCGTACCATCAAGAGCCGGCATGCACTGGGCACCTTTTTTTTTCAGCACTGTGGGAGCATTATGTTATTTCTTCCCGATCGCCTTGTGATTCGGGCACTGCACTTGTCACCATTTCACACCTGAGGAGATGGAGGCCACTGGACTAGGGTGCTTCTCAAGGGGCAGAGTCTGGAAAGACTGCAGCCTGGTGGGCTCTTAGTTCCTCAGGGGCCATCCACAGCATGGAGGTCCCAGCCCCAGTTAGCCCAGAACTCGTGGCTCTCTGGTGGCCCTAAGGTACTGACAGTCTCTCCACACAGTGAGCCCAGGGCCAGGAGACCCACCACCCATCACCCAGGGGAAGCAGGGAGGGTGGAGTCCAATGCCAGGGAGACTCATTGTGCTACTTGTTGGTCCCATGAAGTGGGACCAAAGTGGAGCCTTTGCCCTCCAACTGCTTCGCAAGTCCTCTTCTGCTTGAAGCCAAACTGCGGTGGACAGGCGCTGGGTTTGCCTGCCTAGGTTCCATGCTCCCTTTTTCTGCCAACAGCAAAGTTTCCCTTACTGGCTGTAATCCTGGAGGACTTGTTAATCAAAGTGCCTCCCCTCCACCTGGGGCATGAGTCTCAGGCCGGGCAAATAGCTATCCCCAGAGCTTAATGTACGTTACAATATTTGAGCTGCCCTTCTCAAGGCTCAATATTAAATTATACACAAAAAAAGGGAAGCGAAGCAATAGCTCACACCCAACCAATCTTTCCCCAAAATATGCGTAAAAACAAAGCACAAGACATAGATGTGTTTAGTTTGGAATGACCAGTGGCCACAGCAAAGCGAAATTATTTGTTCTTTGAAATGTACAATTAGAGTTGTTTTAACATGTGTTTTTGGTGGCTGGGTGTGGGTTTCTAGATAGTTCGCAGCTGAAGTCTACTGTTTGGCCCATCAGCTTTAACCCAGTTCTGATGGGCTCCACTTTCCTTAACAGCAAACCACGGGTACTGAAATGAAAACCAACTTGCCAGGGGGTGAGACTGCCTGGGCTTTTACGACTGATGTTTGGACTTATTTTTTCTGCCACAGTTTCGCAATACTTTTGCATTTCATCTGCCTTTTGCAGGGGAGGTCAACTTAAAGTAACCATTGAAATCTCAGAAAAGGTAATAACCTTGTGATCGAGCGACTGGCTGCATTTTCCTGTAAACCCCACCCCAAGCTTTCAGCGACTGTAAAATGCCTGTTTGGGGCAATTCCAAGATGTATCCATTTCTGCCATTGAGGGTGACTAGGGGCAGCCTGACTTCCTAAAAAGTCAGATTTCCAGGTTACGTGTAAAGAACTAAGCCCAGTCCCATTCTGGGCATCCATTACTGCTGTGGACAGGGGCCCAGGGAACAGAGGTTAGGGTCCTGAGCTTCCAGAATCCTGTAGGGGCTTCAGCAGAACATGGAATCACTTGGAATTTGCGTATTCGTTGCCAGAGAGCTTCTCAGAGTGTTTGAGGCCAGAGATGCTGGAGTTCTTTATTAAGAGGGTGAAACATATTCCCTGTCTACACAGATAATTTGCTCAGAAAGTTCTTTCCTTCTTTTTTTTTTTATCCCACTTAAGTATTAATACAAAGACAAACTTCTCTCTCCTCCAAATTCTGATTTAGAAGAACTAAATGAATGAGTGTGCACTGACTATGTTTTTACATAACTTCCTATCATTTCAACTCAACGATGGAAATACTTCTTCATTCCAGTGTTCTTCAAGGGGCGTTCGGTGGGTGCCAACAAGGTGCCCGGCACTGTTCCCCATCCTGGGGACACAGTAAGGAACAAAAGGGGCCTGGCATAGCCCTTGTGGGGCTGGCATCTGATCGGGCAGTGGGGTTGGGGGAGCACAGACAATAAATAAGAAAACAAACAAATAAATGATATGAAAAGAAGAAAAGATAGCGACTGGGAAGGTGGGGTTGCCAGATGAGGTGTCCCTGGAAGGCCCCTCCAAGGAGGTGACACTGAAGCTCGCTCCTAAAAGATGAAAAGGAGTAGCTGCGTGACGGTCGGGACGAAAGGAACCTGAGTAGGGGCACAGCAGGTGCAGAGACCCTGAGACAGGAGGCAGTTTGGCCCGTGTAAGAAACTGAAGGGAAATCAGAATGTCTGGGGCCGGAGAGAGCGATGGAGAGTCAGAGAGGTGGGCAGGCCAGCTCACGGGGCGCCTGAAGACCTCGGGGGAGGCTGTGGTCAAGAGGAAGGGCTTTGGGAAGCCAGGGGCAGGTTTGGGGGTTCAAAAGGCTCTCTGGCTGCCGAGTGGAGGACGGGAGGCAGTGGTGAAGGCTGGGGTGCACTGGTGGAGATGGGGAGAGGTGGGACTATTTCCAGGTATGCGTGGAGGCAGGAGGGTCAGGACCTGTCCGTGGACTGGACGTGGGCGCTGCAGGAGTTTCCTGAGGCTGTCACACAAAATACCACAAACTAGGGGCTCAAAACAACAGAAATCTATTCTTTCACAGTTCTGGAGGCCAGAAGTCCAAAGTCAGTATATCGGCAGAGGCATGCTCCCTCTGAAGGCTTAGGGGAGCCTCCTTCCTGCCCCTTCCAGTTTCTGGCAGCTCCCGCTGTCCTTGGCTTGTGGCCGCATCCCTCCGGTCTCTGCCCCATCTGTACAGCATTCTTCCCTGTGTCTTCCGTGTCTGTGTCCAAATTTCTCTCTTCTTCTAAGGACACCAGTCACTGGATCTGGGCCCACCCTCAGCCAGGATGACCTCATTAATCGCTTCTGGAAAAATCAGATTTCCAATACCACATTCACAGGTACCGGGTGTTAGGACTTGATTGTATCTTTCGAGGAGGACACAATTCAACCCAAAACGGGTTAAAGAGATGACTCCTGGATGTGTGGTCTGATATGAGATGAGATAGAGGGACCTGGGGAGGGGGATGGAGACTGCGGTGGTCGGGGCACCATGTACTGTTGCAGGGTTGTTCACTCTACAAGAAGGAAGTGCTGTCTGTGCTCCACAAGGCTGGGTAAGAGGTGGACAGCTGGACAAGGGCACATAGCGGTGGCCTCCAGCCTGGCCCAGAGCTCGGGCTCCATCCTGAGACCAGTGGGGAGCTTGGAGTCCAGCCCAGGAAGGACACACCGGGATCCACGTCATACCAATCTCCCTTTGACAGCCATCTTTAGTTAAAAGCTAAAATATTCGATTTTTTAAAAAAAATCTTTGCATGAGATGGAAACGCCTGGTCCAAAGTCGGCGCACACACAGAATATTTGTGGAAAGAATGAATGGGAGAACGGAGCCTGCTGGTGATGTGAAGCCAAGGGAGTCGAGAAGGCTTAACTCTGTCTGAGACCAGAGAAAGGAGGTCGAAGATCCCAGAGGAGAGAGGGGATGGAGCTTGGAGGAGGAGCTAGAGAGGGGGGTCTGGAGCACGGGAGGACCCCACAGTCCCAGGTCACATGCTCTGAGGATGTGGGTACTCGCTGTCTCGGGGATGGGGGTGGGAGCAGGGCTGTCACCCCGGAGCGGGAGAGGTTGGGGCCAGGCCGGCGAAGGCTCGTCAGGGCCACCAGGGGGAGGGAACAGAGCTGATTAAGAAGGAGCCACGGGCGTGTCCAGGGGCGTGTATTCCCCGCGCATGTCTGGGTCTTTTCTCCAGCAGCTCTTGGGGTCAGTGAAGGTGGATCCAGCAGCTGAGCCTTAAGAAAGCAAGTGGCCGAGGTCACGGCTGCTAGAAGGCAGGCAGCACAGGAGCTGGGGAAAGCAGAGGGCGCTGGCTGATGTGGAAGAAAATCTCTCTTAGCGACGGCAGGCATGGCCAGGGCTGTGGTCTGTCAAGGGGTCTCTCCCGATACCCATCCTCCCTCCTCTCTGTTCTAGAACCCTTATTTCCACTGGGCGCTTGGTCGTGCAGGCGGCGCAGCCTTCTCCAGCCTCCCTGGCAGCTGGCGTGGCCACGGCTTGGGAGCAGAAGCGATGTGTGACTAAACAGGAAGGGCACTGCCGCCTGCCCCTTCTCTCCTTACCCTGGTAGAAATGCAGGCCTCCCAGGTGGACACGGGATGGATGTGCGACTCCAAAAGGGGGACAGAGATGTGAGAGTGGGACACATGGCGTCAGTGAGGAAAGAGCAGTGGCTGGTGGCTGGAGATGACATCCACCGGGAGGCGATGAGGGTCAGGGGAGCCCCCAAGGACAAGGGGCTTTGGCCGGAGGAAGGAGGAACCATGATCTAGAAGCAGCGTGGGCTTAGGACCTGCCACCAGGAAGGCTGACATTCAGGTGGAGACCAAGGTTATCAGGGACGGGAGGAATGGGTCCGGCACAGGACTTGGGTGGCCAGTTTAAACGGACACCCTTAAACTTCCTCCTTCACCCCTGCTGGCCCCTTAAAGCCCTCTTCCTGGTCAAGTGTGTCCCATCAGCTTCCACCTGACCAATCACCTTTCTTTTTGCCCAAGGGCCAATTCAGGATAACCAAGGATGTGAACGGAATCCTTTTTCCCTTCAAGAAGTTATATCCCTGTTAGTCAGGAACACAATATCTGAAGCTGCCCTTGAGCATCCTTTAATAGGTCCCCAATTACCGAAGGGGTGCGTTTCAGAGGCTGAAATTTCAGCCACCTCACAGCCAGCCTACACCAGGCCTGATTATCATGCTGCCCCCTGAACAAATTTCATTACTGAGCAACAAACACACTTGCGGAGCTAGTTTACACTGTCTTTGCTTGGCTGACCTTGTGCGCTATTGAGTTGGAAAATGTGATTTGTATTGTAAGGCTTCTTAATAATTTGGTTTTTTTTGAAACGAGGGACTTTTCCATTGCAAGTGAGACAAAGAACACCGTATTTAGCACAAAGAATGCCTCCATGTATTTTGAAACAATTTTCATTAGCTAAGTTTTTTACTGTAAAGGGGCTTTAAATTTTATTCTAAAAACAGTCTGCCACCCACCCACCTACAACACATATTTATGTATATTCCTCCATAAAAAAGGTCTGGAAAGATACTAATAATAATCGTTGCTCTTGGGAGGAGGGAAGGATGTTTAGGGGGAATGAAGGGAATTCTGCGTCTCTGCCGTATTTCTTAAGAATGCGGCGTGAGCTGGGGCAAACGGTATGGGTTGAACTGTATCCCCACACCAGGATTCGTATAATGAAGTCCTAACCCCCAGCACCTCGGAATGTTACCTTCTTTGCGGAAAGGGCCTGTACAGAGTGATGGAGTTAAAATGAGGTCATTGGGGGGACCCTGATCCAGTATGACCCGTGTCCTCATAAAGAGGGGAAACATGGGGCTTCCCCGGTGGCACAGTGGTTGAGAGTCCTCCTGCCAATGCAGGGGACACGGGTTCATACCCCGGTCCGGGAGGATCCCACATGCCACGGAGCGGCTGGGCCCGTGAGCCATGGCCGCTGAGCCTGCGCATCCGGAGCCTGTGCTCCGCAACGGGAGAGGCCACAACAGTGAGAGGCCCACGAACCGCAAAAAAAAAAAAAAAAAAGGGGGGAAACGTGGATGAAGGCTCACAGGGAAACGATGTGAGGACACAGGGGAAGACCAACGTCTGCAAGCCAAGGAGAAGGGTCTCAGAAGGAACCGACCCTGCCACGTATGCTGTCCCTCCATCTGGGACGTCCAGCCTCCAGAGCGTGAGAGAATCCATTTCTGCTGCTTAAACCCCCAGAGTGGGGGCCCGTGTGACACCCCCGGGACCTAACACAGTGAGGCACGGCAGGTCCAGTATCCTCCTCCATGAAGTGGGGCGTCCAGGTTGCCGTGAGCTGGACACGGACCCTCGGCGCCCCAGCTGCCTCCACCAGCCTCCACCCAAGCCGCTCTCAACGCCAGCTCCACCCCCCAGCCCGGAATCAGTCCCGCTGTCTGCACACCATGCCAGGCGGTTTTGGAGGGATTGTGACCATCAGATCTCACGCTGGCCCGGCACCGTATCTCAGTTCCCCTGTTCTGTCCTCAAAAGGCCCCCTAGCCCTCGGTACTGCTGGCCAGCCCTCCGGTGTCCCCACCGAGATCCTACAACCCCACACTGGCCCCCGCCCCCCTCCTTCTCCAGGGCATCCAGGCCTCTGCGGGGCTCCTCCTGGGCATGTCCTGCCCCAGGGCCCACCCCTCTCCCCTCCGACCCCCTCCCCCTCCCCTCCGACCCCTCCCCCCTGCCAGCTCCCTGCAGGCCCAGTGAACCCAGCCCCCAGGCCCAGCCCGCCCAGCCTTCCCGCTCTGACACCCCTCCTTCCTCTCCAAATACCCCTCCTCTGTCTTTTCACAGGCTTCTGCCCCTCAAATCAGCACCCACCACATAGGTAATTTTCAATTTTCTAGTAGCCACACTTTTAAAAGGTAAAAAGAATGAAGTGAAATTATGTAATTATACATTTTGATTCATATTTAATGGTAAACTTATTTAACCCAAGAGATCCAAAATATGGCCACACACAATCAATATTTTAAAATTATTGAGAGAGTTCGCATTATTTTTGAAATAATGTGCAATAATACTCGAAATGTGGTGTGACAGCACATCCCATTTTGGACACAAAATTTCCACCAGAAATACTCGACACAGCCTACCCTGGTGGCACAGTGGTTAAGAATCCACCTGCCAATGCAGGGAACACGGGTTCGATCCCTGGTCCGGGAAGATCCCACATGCCGCGGAGTAACTAAGCCCCTGCGAGCCACACTACTGAGTCCACGCGCCGCAACTAGTGAAGCCCGTGCCCCTAGAGCCCGTGCTCCACAACGAGAAGCCACCGCAGTGAGAAGCCCGCGCACCACAACACAGACCCAACGCAGCGAAAAATATTTTTTAAGTATAAAAAACAAATACTCGCTATGTATTTAGGTTTTATAAAATTTACAGTTGAAAAAGACATGCAAGCACTTGCCCAAGTTGTTCCAAAACCTAAAAGTGTTCTAATAACTGAATTGAATTTTAGTTTTTAAATTTAATTTAAAATCATGTTTCTCAGAAAAGGGACATTAGGTAAAAATGAAGAAAATCCGAATCAAGTGTGGACTTTAGTTAATAATGATGTAGCAAGATTGGTTGCTTAATGTTACAAGTGTACTGCACTCATGTAAAATGCTAATAACGGGAATGGGGCTGGTGTAGACGGGGACTCTCTGTACTATCTTCCCAACTTTTCTGTAAATCTGAAACTCTCCTCAACTCTCCTCAAACTCTCTCCTGCAGTCTCGCTCCTCAGAGGGCCCCTGTGACCAGATCTGTGAGTTCAGACCTAGTGATACACACACGCACGTTCACATAGTGACTTCTGTTTTTCACGCGGTTTGCAGAGCCTACTTTTTTGTTTCATGCAACGTTAGATCAGAGTCTTATTAACGCCGCCACCTCAGTGCCGCTCATAAGAAGCCCCTTGCCCCCTCCCCGGCCGCCCGCCCCGTGCGTGCACGGCCTTGCCCAGCCTCGCCCGGAGGGCTCTCCAGCTCCTCCAGCCCCTCCTCCCCTGCAAGCCCTGTGCTCCCTCAGGTGTACCTGCTCGGAGCAACTCCAGGGCTTCTGTGCCTCAGGATATGGCCCCCCCTGCCCGAGCCCCAGGGCCTGCTCCGCCCAGGCAGCATCCCCCACCTGTGGACCCCACCCTCTCTGCAGGCAGAGCTGCAGCCACAGCAGCTCTCTGTCTTCTCCTTGCCCGTCCTCAGGGCCTTTGCACGCGCCACTCCATTAGCCTCAACTTACTACCCACGTGTCATTTCCCAAAACTTCCCTGGACCCGCAGGCTGGGGGACCCCTCCTCGCTGGTTTTCCTCTTCATCCCCCGCACTGTCGTGTCGGGGTTTTTTGTGACATTTCGTCCCTGAAATGATGTGGGTACGCCGTCTGTACCCACCCACCCACCCAGCTCAGCACCTGCCCCCGTCCTGGGCACCCACCTCCACTCCCAGGCCGGGCAATGAACCCCTCTGGGGCACAATCGGTTTTATTCTCTCCCACACCTGACCCGGGTGTCGATTCTTGCTAACTGCATACACTAAAATTTCTTTTCAGGATTCAGAAAATCAACCTGAACTTATTAACCTCAGGGACTGCAGGACTGAATAGAAATGCCCCTTGCCCTCCTCTGCTCATAAAAATATTCATAAAGTGTGAGTGTGGCTACAGCCTGCCGCGGCAGGCCCAGTGCTCAGCTCTCCGCCATCCTGTCGTCTGTGCTCACTCCCCGCGCCAGGAATGCCTGATGCGGCTGCATTAGCCCCAGGCTGGGGAAGAGGAAACAGAAGTGCCCACGAACACACAAGCAGGGACCCCAGGGCTGGGGTCCTGGCTCCTGCGGGGGCTGGTGGAAAACAAGGAGGCAGCGCCCTGCTCTGCAGGTGGCCCCGTCCGTGCCGAGGAGACTGGGGGACCCTCAGCCAGGGCGTCGCATCACAGCCCAGCGTTTCGTGTTCTGCATTGCAACAAGAATCATTCACATGGACTGAGACTTTCCTACGTGTCAGACACCTGAAGTAAATACTTCACCCGTGTTACCTCTTTCTGCATGGCAAGCCTCTGAACGGATGAGGAAACCGAGCGTCTGGAGGTGAAGCATCAGCCTGTCACCCGGATTCCAGCCTGGATCTGTCTGGTCCAGCCTGGGCTCCAGCCACGGGGCACACCGGCCATGGTCCCTGCCTTTAAGGAGCCTCGGCACAGGGGGCTGATGAACAGGTGTGTGCTGGGGGTGGAGAAGCTCCCCCGGCAGAGGCCTTCAGCAGGAAAGTGACACACGTGCGTGGTTAGGTCACGCAGTGTGACTCCAAGGCCCTGCGTTGCCTTCCTAAGGCCACGGCCTTTTAACACACTGATCTGCAAGAGGGTGCAGCCGTGGGCATTCACACAGGAACCCATGCGGGCTGTAATGCTCTGCTCTTGCTGTCTTGAAATTCTTAATGCTCTCGGAACAAGGGCCCTGCTTTGTCAATATGCACTGGGCCCCGCAGTTTATGGAGCTGGTTCTGGTGGTCAGTGTTTGTGCATGCGTCTGGCAGGTGTGGCACCAGGCCCAGCAGAGGTGTCCCAGCCCTCCCTGAGCTCACAGTCAGCTGAGGAGGCCTGTGACCCCCAAGTGCCCTGATCTGCACTAACAGTGGTCAGTGCTGGGAAGGTAGTGGCCAGACCCCCACTGTTCCCTGTGGAGGCAGTGAAGGGGGGCAGCAGGCCCTGGGGGGCACTGGAGGGCCCAACTTGCAACAAGATCACAGGGAAGTTCTCGCTAAAGAGGTGACACTTGAGCTGAAGGATGAGAATGAGCTGGAACGTCCCAGAAGAGCATTCCTGGGCCTGGGAACTGTCAGTGCAAAGGCCCTGGGGTGAGTACAAGCTGGGCATCTTAGTCCTTTCAGGCTGCAGACTGGGTGGCTTAAACCACAGACATGTCTTTCTCACAGTTCTGGAGTCTGGGAGGCCCAAGATCAAGGCACCAGCAAACTCCGTGTCCGCTGAGGGCCCTCGTCCTGGCGTGCCTTCTTGCTGTGCCCTCACAGCACCAAGAGAGAGGGGGCTCAAGACTTCCCCTTCTTGTAAGATCACTAATCCCATCCTGGGGGCTCCACCCCCATGACTGCATCTAAAACTAATGTCTCCAAAGGCCCCACCTCCAAAAGCCATTGCACTGGGGGGCAGGGTTTCAATGTGTGAATTGGGGGCAGGCACAAACATCCAGTCGTAGCACTGGGTGTGACAAAAAGTTGACAGTAAGTCAGTGTGTGTGGTGTGCCAAATGCTGACAGAAAAGAAGAGAGAGCCATCGTAGGCGAAGACTGGATTTGTAGGGCTTGGGAATGGGAAGGGTTTTAAACAGAGGGTGACTTGCTCACATGTACCTTTTTATTACATAATATTTGATAACTACGAAAATATATGTCCTCTGGAGTATAACATAAAATGGACTCCTGTGGACCCACCTCTTCCACCAAGAACCAGAACACTGCCAGTGTCTTTATCCACCTATATCTCTTCCCTCCCTAAATTCTGTGGTTATCTGTTCCTTGCTTTTTTCAGGGTGTGTGCACCCTGAATGTATTTTCTGGTGCTTGCACTTGAGCTATATAAGTTATTATGTGCTGTACGTGTTTTTCTGCACGTTTGTCACTCCATATTAGGTTTCTAAGTTGTGTGTGTGTGTTGTTCTGTGTGGCCGCATGTCATGCATTTTTCACTGCTGTGTAATATTCCAACATGTAGGATGCTGCAGGTTATCTTTCTGTTCTTTGATCTATTCCATCCGTTTTCAATTTGGGGCTATTATAAGCAAGGCTGTTACAAACATTCTTGTACTTGTTGCGGGTACACATGTGCAAGAGTTATAAAGTCTGCGTAATGATCTATTAATGGGCTAGGAAATCACACTAGAGGAACCCAATCTGTATGTTTTCTTTTGTTATTGTTAGAGAAATATTGATTTCAATTCAACATAATAAGGCAAACTCTAGGCATCCATTCATCATCTTTCAGCCTAAAAATTAGCAAAGCTATTGAAACAAGGCACGATTTTTTCCCATACTTGTTACATGGCTCTAGTTACCAAAAGAAAAATTAAGAAAATGTTAAAACATGAAAAGAGAAGCCTGAGATTTTTTTTTTAAGCGTATAAAACAACTGCCACAAAACCTGTCCATCTTGTTACTTATTCTACAAAATAGCACCAGTGAGAAGGGCGTGGATGTCTCCTAGTGAGAACCAATACTGTTTCCCGAATCCTCCATTTCCATAATAGGCATGTGCGAGTGCACATGTGTGTGTGCTCGTGCATGCATACATACTGGGTGTTGATGTAAAACAGATTCTGACTGTGAGTCACAGAAAGTGTAAGCCACTGATCTCGTGTTGTAAACTTTTTTTTTTTTTTTTTTTTTTGCGGTATGCGGGCCTCTCACCGCTGTGGCCTCTCCCATCGCGGAGCACAGGCTCCGGACGCGCAGGCTCAGCGGCCATGGCTCACAGGCGCAGCCGCTCCACGGCATGTGGGATCTTCCCGGACCGGGGCACGAACCCGCGTCCCCTGCATTGGCAGGCGGACTCTCAACCACTGCGCCACCAGGGAAGCCCAACTTTTTTTTTTTTAAGTATCATTTTAACTTTATTTTTGGCTGCGTTGGGTCTTCGTTGCTGTGCGTGGGCTTTCTCTAGTTGCGGCGAGCGGGGTCTACTCTTCGTTGCAGTGTGCGGGCTTCTCATTGCGGTGGCTTCTCTTGTTGCGGAGCACGGGCTCTAGGCACGTGGGCTTCAGTAGTTGTGGCATGAGGGCTCAGCAGTTGTGGCTCGCGGGCTCTAGAGCACAGGCTCAGTAGTTACGGCGCACAGGGCTTAGTTGCTCCGTGGCATGTGGGATCTTCCCCGAGCAGGGCTCAAACCCGTGTCCCCTGCATTGGCAGGCGGATCCTTAACCACTGCGTGACCAGGGAAGTCCCTGTAAACTTTTATAACGTTCATTTACAAGAGTGGTTTTACAAAGCAGCAGCGTTCCCACTAATCTTCACCTACACTTGCTACTTTTGGAATTCGTAATTTTTGCTAATCTCATGAGTGTAAAATGTTACTTCACTGGGCCTTAATCTCCATGGCCCTGACAATTAATGGGCTTGAATGTCTCTACCCAGCTTTACTTACCATTCTGTTTCCTCTTCTGTAAGATACTGTGTCTTGTGCCTACTTTTCTATTGTGTTGTCTTTAAGATGTTTGGGACTTCTTTACATAGTCTGTACATGAATCATTTGTTTGTTCTGTGTGTTGTAGGTATCTCCTCCTGGTTTGTGGTTTTCCTTTCATACCCTTTGTGGTGTCTTTTGAGTAACAGAAGTTCCTAATTTTGATGTATTTATTAGCCTGTCTCCCAGTGGTAACACTTTTTGCATCTTGTTTGAGAAATCCTTCCCTATCCTGAGGTCAAAAAGATATTCTCTTCGAAAAGTTTTAGCACTTTGAAATTTACATTTAAGTCTTTTATCCATTGGAAATTGATTTGGGGGTGTTGGTGTGAGGAAGGGGTAGAATTTCTTTTTGTTTTCCCTGTGGATAACCCAGCAGTCCTGCCATATATCAAGCTTATAAATTTCGGAGTCAGTATCTGAGCTCTCTATTCTTTTGGTCAATTTGTTTATCTCTTCACAGAATATACAATGTTACAATTATGCTAGTTTTCCATAAATCTTGATCTCTGATACAACACTCCCCCATCCCTTATTTTTCTTCACTTTCTGACACCTTTGCTCTTTCATATAAATTTTATAACCATCTTGTTAAGATCCTAAAAAAATAAAATAAAATAAAAAGTAAAATAAAATAACCTGTTGGGATTCTGACCGGAATTCACTGTATCTATGGATCAGTTTGTAGAGAAAAGACATCTCTTGATATTTCCTACCCATGAATATATCACTTCATTTATTTCTATCTTCTGGAATGTCTTTCAATACATTTTTATAATGTTCTCCAAATATGTCTTGCTTATTTTTACGAGATGTATTCCTAGGTAGCTTATACATTTTACTACTATTGTAAATGGTATCTTTCCCCCTCCATCTATTTGTTGCTGTTATAGAATGTAATCTATTTTTTTTTACATTGATTTATTGTATCCAGCCATCTTGCTAAACACTCATTGTTTCCAATAATTTTTCTGTAGCTTTTGACTTCTGTTTGAAGGTAATCATATCATCTACAAATAGTGACCATGTTATTTCTCTTCTAATCCTTAAGCCTTTTATTCCTTATCTTACTGCTAGGACCTTCAGTAAATGTTGAGAATAATTGGCATCCACTGTGATAAGCATCTCTTATTTCTGATCTCAACACTTCAGTATTTCACTATTAAGAAATGTCATTTAGGGCTTCCCTGGTGGCGCAGTGGCTGAGAGTCCGCCTGCCGATGCAGGGGACACGGGTTCGTGCCCCGGTTCGGGAAGATCCCACATGCCGCGGAGCGGCTGGGCCCGTGAGCCATGGCCGCTGAGCCTGCGCGTCCGGAGCCTGTGCTCCGCAACGGGAGAGGCCACAACAGTGAGAGGCCCGCGAACAGCAAAAAAAATATATATATCATTTAATGTAGGGATTTTGGTAATGCCCTTAATCGGCATGAGGATATTTAAAACTATTTCTCTTTTGATAAGATTTTTTTAAAATTGTGAATGGGTGTGGATTTTATCAAAAGCTTTTTCTGCATCTATGAGTCATACATCACATGGTGTTTCTCACCATATGTGAACGTGGTGAATGACATTTATAGATTTTTCTAATATTAAACACTTTCGCATTATTGTGATAGACCCAGTGTGGACATAATGCATGACCTTCTTATATACTATGTATTCCATTTGCAATATTAAAAAGAAAATTTTTTTTGGAGTATAGCTGATTTACAATGTTGTGTAAGCCTCAGGTGTACAGCAAAGTGAATCGGTTATATATGTACATATATGTATATACATGTACTTATATCCACTCTTTTCTTTTTTCAGATTCTTTTCCCATGTACTCATACAGAGTGTTGAGTAGAGTTCCCTGTGCTATACGGCAGGTTCTTACTAGTTATCTATTTTATATATTTGCTAATATTTTATTTAGGATTTTTGCAACCATGTCCATAAAATGAGGTTGTCCTGTAATTTCCCTTCCTCACACTGTCCTCAAAAGGCTTCAGCGTCTCTCTCTTGTGAGGGTCCTTTCCAAAACCAGGAGGACAGGCAGGACCCTAGCAAGGTCTGCACGTGGACATCCATTTTTGTAAACATTGGAAATGTAAGCTATGTTAACATTAGTCATTTAGGAGACAGTCTCTTCCCATTCTTTCGCTGGTCCTTTTCCCTCTGACTACCTTCTATCACTGCCTCTTGCTGTGAAGTGTTGGAATGACCACAGGCATTCAGGGATCCAGCTTAAGGAGAAGGTGAGCTGGGAATTCTTTTATTTAGTGAGATGTGTTCTTGTGCCTCGAAGCCGCTTCCCTGTGTTGTTAAGTTATCACTGGCTGAGCAGGTGGGTGGCTGGCTTCCAGGAAGACTCTAGCCTCTCACTGGACTCCCCTACACTGTCAGGACATGAAGGCATGTGTCCTGAAGGTACATGAATCTGTCCTTTGATACCAGTCACCAGAACCACAAGGGTAGAGAAGAGACAAGACATGAGCTGCCCAGAGCTGGAGCTAATGTAGGAACTGTTGTTTCACATCTCACAGCTTATAGGTGAAAGAAACTTAACAGAGGTTTTCCAAAGCTTAATTACAACCTGAAAAATGTATGACATTATAAGGAGCTGTGGAGCTAAAAAGAAACATTTCTAAATTATCAAAAGCCAAAAATACATTCAATCAACAAAGGCGAAAGAAAGACTGAATGGCCTTTCCGTTCTCGCCATAGAAAAAGAAAACACAAAGTCTTTGTCTTATAAAGAGGGCGTTGAAGCCTATACAACCCAAAAGATGCAGGAAGAAACTGCTGTAGAAGATTCAAGCTGTTGATTAATAAAAATAGTATGTTCTGGATTTTGTAATGTGTGTAATATTTGTTGATGGTATAAAATTTGTAATTTCATATGACTTTTTCTCATTCTCAATCAATATGTACTTCTATGCTAATTTTGAATTTTTCTATAAATTTGCACCCTTTTTCTTCGGAGGGTCTCACAAGTTGAATAACCTTCAGGCTCCACAAAACCTGGATCTGCCCTGGGTGACAAAGGACTCCCAGAGGAGTTGGCGGAGGTGGCCCTCTCCTCTTGCTCTTTGGAGGAATTTATGTAAAATTGGAATGATCTGTCTCTTTAGACTTCAGTGGAACTCCTCTGTAAAAACACCCCGGCCTGGGTTTTTTTATTTGTTTGTTTATTTGGGGGAGTGACAGTGGTAAATTACTGTTTGATTTCTCAGTTATAGAACTATTGGTGTATGTATGCAGGATCTGTAGTTATGTCCCCTTTCCATTCCCAATAGTATTAATCTCCCTCTCTTCTCTTCTCTCCCCATCCGCCCACTGTGCCACTCCGTTCTTTCTTTCTTTTTCTGATCAGTCTCACCAGAGGTGGATCCAGTTTTTTAGATGAACTTGGGCCTTGTTGATTCTGTCTTTCGAAGCTTGTTTTCTGCTTTATTACTGTCTGCTTTTTTTCTTGTTATTCTCTCTTTCCTTTTACTTTCTTTAGGCTTATGCTGCTTCTCTTGCTCTAACTTTTTAAGTTGGATAAGGATCTTGAATGTTCAGACGTTCTTTCAAATGTAACCCTATAAGCGTTCCTCAAAGTCTTGCTTTCTTCACACTTCACGTGTTTTCATAGGTACTATTTTCACTTGGGCTTAGCTCTAATTTCTGGTTTTTATTTTATTTTATTTTGATTTCTTCATTGAGTGGTTCAGAAGTATTTTAAATTTCCAAACACAGGATTTTTTGAATTGTTTTTTGTTTCTGACTTTTAATTTAGTTGCAGAAGTATCACCTGTATGATACCAATTGTTTGAATGTGTTGAGGTTTATTCTGTGCCCTCATATAGAGTCAGTTTTTGTAAATGTTGCATGTGTGCTCAAAAAAAATGTGCATTCTCTAATCGTTGGGCACAGTAATCTATTTATATATAATTGTGTATATACTTACACAACACACATACAGATGTACACACATACATGTATATGTGCACGCATGTGTATAAAATGAATTACATCTATTCACTCTTTTTTAAATCTTCTGTATCATTACTAATCTTTTGTCTGCTTGACCTATAAATAATTGAAAGGGTTGTGCTAACATCTCTCATTATGATGATGGATTTTTCAGTATCTCCCTATATAGCAGTTTTTCCTTTGTATATTTTGATGCTATGTGACAGTCACGTCTTCCTGGCAGATTGGACCTTTTGTGGAGAGACCTCTATCCTTAATCATGCTTTTTATAGTAAATCCTATTTCATCTGGTTTCAGTTTTCCTTTATTTTGTATTTGGTAAGGATTTTCAATCCTTTTACTTTCACCTTTCTGTGTCTTTAAGCTTCAAGTATAAAAGTAACATATAGGAGGAGTTTTAAAAATCCAATTTGTTAATGTCTGTTAACTGGCAAGTAAATGAGATTTGTTTTTACCATATTTTTGTTTTCTACAAATTGTGCTTTATATGCTTTTTTCCTACTTGTCTTTTTTTAAAATAAGGTGTTTTTTTTAATAAGTTTGGGTTGTACTTATTCCTATTACTTTTTTTTTCTTTCTTCTGATTTAGAAGTTATATGATACTTCTATTATTTTAGTGGCTACTTCTGAAATTATACCATCTTAATATCTTAATCCTTTTCTTACCCATGAAGTGCAAGTTTAGAACATTAACCTAATCATTCCTCCTCCAAATTACATGCTACTGTTTTCCAGTATTTTAGTTGATGTCCTTTTTTTTAAACTCCACAAAATTATAGATCATCAGTTTATTCATTTTTTAATTAAATTTTTAAGTTCTTTGCTCATTATACCTTCTTAAAAATCAGACCTTCCTTCATCACAAATTCCTATGCATACAATATCATTTCATATAGTGGTAAACACTCTCAGTATTGCTTATCTGAAAATGTCTTTGTTTCATCCTTGATCTTGAAAGGTTGTTTGGCTGGGTACAAAAAAAAAATATAGGCTGATGGCTCTTTTCTCTTCTTTTTCTCTTTGGTGCTCTGAAGATTCAAGTGTTGATTTATTTTTACTAATCCTGCTTGGTACTCACTGTCCTTGCTGGTACCAATATTTGGTGTCTTTTATCACTTCTGGAAAATTATCAGACAATTTTTCTTCACCTATTGCTTCTCCTATAACTTTCTTTTCTCTCCTTCCAGAAGACATTACTTAGGCTTTCTCACTGTAGCTGCTATGTCTCTTAACTCCTTTTTTAGTTTTCAGCCCCCTCCTCTTTCCTGAATTTTGGGTAATTTCTTTACATCTATTTTCCAGTCCACTAATTCCCTTTTCAACAGTATCTAATCTACCCCATGATCTAAGCACTAAGTTTTTATATAAAAAATTATATTTTGTTATTTCTTAAAGTTCCATTGATTCTTTTTTCAAATCTGTTTGGTCATTTTTATAGGTTCATGTCTGTTGTTCTTTTTTTTTAATTCCATATTTTATTTCATGAAACATTTCATACATACTTTTCTTTATTTTGTGATAGTAACAGCAATATCTGATGCTCTTGGTATGTAAGCTTTTTACTTCTGCGAACTCTTACTCCATAGTGGGTTGTTTACTTGTGTGTTTGGTGATCTTTAATTGGAAACTCATGGAAAACTTTGGCACCTAAAATGATCGTGCTTTTCTCAAGAGAACATTCATATTCGCTTCTCCCAGGAGTCAAGGGGCACTAGCAACCCCCTAAATCCTGGTTCCTCACAGCCTCAGTGTTGACACTGACTTCTGCTCTCAGGAGAGTCTCCACAGGTCCCACTTCAGCTCATTTTGGGGACCAGGGAACTCAGAGGCTTCCCCACTTTCTGGAAAATTATGCTTTACATCAAATCTAGTTGTGCATAGGGAGGGTGTCCCTCAGAATATTCAGACTCACACTGCAGAATCAGGATGCCAGTTTACCTTTTCTAAAGATCACACTTGCTGCTCCATGGAGAATGGACTACAGGGGGCAGAGTGGATTCTGGAGAAACAGAGAGGGACCAAGGTCAGTCTTTCAGATGAGACATGATGGCTTTACCCAGAGTGGTGGCAGTGAAAATGGGCAAAAGGATATGAATCCAAGTTAGTGGAGTATCTGCTTAATAACTTGTGCCTCTTTATTTATAGGTATTTCACAATCACACACAAAAATGTGTGTTTAGCCACAAACTTTCATTAGCTTGTAATTTCTCTTCCATTGTTCATACGTTAGATTTGCAAAAAGTGGAAAGTTTGATAATATCCAGTGTGGCCAAACGTGTAAGGACATAGATACTTTCCTATACCATTGGTGGACGGTAAATTGAAACGGCATTTTTGGAGGGCAATTAGGTCAAATCCATCAAGATGTTAAATGCACATACAATTTCTTTGTATGACACCCACAAAACTTATACCAAGCTACATTAAAAGGATGTCCAACATATTGTTGTATGTTAAAAAACTGACCACAATCTAAATGACCATCTACAGAGGATTGGTTAACTAAACCAAGATTCATCTGTATAATGGAATACTATTTTGTCTTTTCCACAAAGGGATAAGTCTAAGATGGAAAGATATCCGTGATAATTTAAGTGTAAAAAGCGAAATGCAGAATGATGTGTATAGAAAGACTGCATTCATAAAAAAAATTTAACAGCCAAATAAAAAACGTATACATTTATATGCAGAGGTCAGCATGAATGCATTTTCTGGGAGGATGCACAAGAAACTGTTAAAATGATTCACTTTGGAGGGAGCAACCAGGGCTTCAGGGTAAAAAGCAACTTTCACTTTTCATTTTACAACTTTTTTATACATTTTGAAAATTCCACTGCAAGCCACATACTGCTTTTGTTTGAAGAGATTAGCCTGTTTTCATTGGCGTCTTCTTGATTAGAGCTTTCCCTGGTTATTATATCTCCTGTTTGTGCCACTTCATCATTTCCTCAGGTTCTTCCTTCAAAGACCGTGAATATGTCTTAGTCCCTCCAGTCCTAAAAGGCCAACCTTCCTACAAGATTTCCAAAATCCATTATTAAGTTAAAAACATAGATTTCCTATACTATACATAGGACAGTCCTATTTTTGTTTTAAAAAATTGAATAAATGCAGGTATGTGTGTGTGAAAAGAAAAAAAGTCTAGAAAGATTTATTCATTCATTCAGCAAAAATTTATGGTGTGCCTGCCATGGGCCAGATATTGTTGTGGAGATGGAGGTTCAAAGGGGACCAGGGTCCCATGTGCTCGGGCTCTCTTGACAACCCAGACTCTAGAATCCAGAGGGTGACATGTACCAGCAGGTTAATGGCAAGGCACTTTGCATGAGGCAATGGGCGTGAGCTTTTAGATCACCTTCATGCTTTTCTATATCTTCTGATTCTTTTTTTTGCCCTCTGTGTGGCATGAAAGAACTTATATAAAAATAATAATTAGGCCATAAAACACAATCTCTCTATCACTTTGGTCTTGTCTCTCTTCTCCAAACCCCTACACTCATCTGTGCAATCGCTGAGACACCGATACTAAAACATTTTTCATCGTGTATCTGGATATCAAATTTAAGTGGGCATCTTGTGTTGCATCTGCCACCCTACTTATATACAACCTGCGCCCTGGTACTTCTGCATCTCCCGGCGTGGTCCTCCTGGGCCCCTGCCTGGCCCTTCCCGTGGGGCTGCTTTCCTTGGGATTCTGCCTCTGGCTCTTCCTTTACCCTCTGTCCTCGCCCCGCGTGTGCCTTGCAGACAGATGTGCGGCCCCAGCCGGCTCCTCATGACTGGCTCTCCTCGATGCCCTGTCAGCTCCTCAAATCGCACACCCCCAAAACGGAACTCTCCCCAGGTCTCCATCTCAGGAATAGCACCACCAGCCCCCCCAGTTTCCTGGCTGAGAACCCGCATAGCCACGACACCTTCCTCCCTGCCTTCACCGCACGTCTCAGCAGCCCCAGGCTGGCTTGCCCATCTCCGGCACCCCACTTCCCCAGCCTCGCCTCCACACCTGGGGTCTGAGGTGGTCTCCCACGGGTCACCTTAAGCCCCTCCTTCCCCTCCGCGACATACACTAGGTCGTCCTTAACACAAGCCAGCAGGGCCTTAGCGCCTTGGTCCCCAGCCGCCTGTCATCGCGTGTCACCAACAGCAGTCTGGCCACATCTGATTGCTACTGTCCTATAATTGGGTCAACGTTTCTCTCCAAATCAACGAACTCATTTTCACTTATTTTTAAAGATAACCTCTCCTTGTATGCTCTAGCCTCGTGCTAACAAAATCCCAGGCTGGATGTGTCAGTTATCCAGCTGAGTCGAAATAGACATGTAACTACTCAGATGTAAACTGTCCATCACCTACGCCTGGAATCAGCGTCAGTGCCACTCAGGTAAGCACGGGGCCCTCGGGAAAGCACTGCCTTTCAAAAGGTCCACCTGCTCTCCGCCCCGGCACCGCGGCGCTCCCTCTGCTTGAAGCACACTCCCCGCTCCCCCGGTGCCAGCAGGCCTCCCATGCAGCTCCTGCCGCTAGCTAATGACGTCTGGCTCAGTCCGGCTGCTGGTTCACACCTCCCTGCTACGTGCTCAGCCTCTGCCCAGTGCCCATGCGGCTCTCTCCACCTGTCAAGCAGTTCCTAACTCCCTATGGCTCTCAAGGAGCCCGAGGGTGGCGAGGCTCCTCCTGGCGGCCCCCTCCTTGTGCCTCCCTTCAGCAAACCGGACCAGAGCACCTCCACTTATCCACTGGGTCCTCACACCGAGCCTTCGGGGTTGCCCTGGCTCAGAGCATCAGGCCCTGAGCCCTTGTAGAAGCATCTTTGCACCCCGTGGTCAGGCACACGGTAGGTGCTCTGTCGTGCCGAGACCAGGGGCTGTGCGTGCCTTTGGAAGGAGCGTGGAGGTTCCGGGTAACAGAGCTGGTTTGCAGTTTGGGCCTTTCCACCGACCGATTAGCGTGATGGAAGCCAGACACTCTGAGAGACTCTTTTTCGGAGTCTCTGTTTGCTCGTCTGTAAAATGGGGGCAATCTCAATACCAACCCCAAAGGTTTGATGTGAGGACCCAGTGGATAAGTAATCGTGGGCTTTGCCGACTCTAGAGCTTCACAGAAACGTGCGCCTTATTATTAGGATGGTAACAAGATGCCCGATGACTAATCCACTATGCTCATCCAATTAGCACTGCTGCTGTCCCCTCGGTGGGCGGCGTGCTCTCTCCCCAGGATAAGAACGCAGCCATCCAGGGTCGCAAGGGAGGGCAAGAATTACAAGCCTGTTTATTTAACATTTAGGAAGCCGGCGTATTTTCCTGTACCTTGCCTGTGACACTAAAGCCAATATTTGCGTCTTTGGGATTCTATTTGTATGGTAATTTAAAAATAGGGTTCGGACTTACAGCCAGCCTTTCTCCCGAAACTCCAAAAGCACATTAATTTTCTAGACAGTAAAATAATGCCGTAATTAAATATTACCATTTCTTTTAAAATAAAATCCAGTAACTCCCAACAAAATAGGTTTTTCAAAACATGATGTAAGTTCTCCCTCAAAATCGCACTCTAGGGAAATTCCTTATTTCGAGTGTATGGAAGAGACCACGAACTTAATCTCAACACAGTGTAAGAAAAATTGACTTGTTAAATGACAATAATTTTCTCGCATTTAAAATCTCCGTGCCTCCTGTCATGGCTGACCCAAAGGCCCCCCTGTATGCGTGTTTGGGGAAAGGCCCCGAGGAGCCACGATGGTTGGTTTCACTGTTGATGAAGCTTCCCAGATGCCCTTTCTTGTGGTTCCAACTGGAGTGTTTGCTCTGCGTTGCAAACTTCTTCGAAAGAAGAAGGAAAGGAGGCGAGGCTAGGGGAGCCCGTGACCCTCGCCCTTCGGTCTCCAAATACGCCCTCTGTGCAAGCGGAACCCAAGACCTCCCACGTGGAAGGAAGCATGCTCCCCGGCGCTGGCCTTCCAGGGGCTCCCTCTTCGCCAAAGCCAAGGTGAACGGAGGGAGCCCGGAGGCCCTCGGGGGGAGGCCGGGTCTGGAGGAGGCGGTGCCGGGTTTCATCCGGGGCCGCCCAACCGCCCCAGCCGAAGCTCAAGAGGGCCCCCTTGTGGAAACTCCCGAGAACAGCCCCGTAAGTGATGCACTTCCCCCAACGCGGGGGCTGCTCCCCGGACCCCCGCCCACACACACACAGACCCAAAGGCACTCAATGGAGACCGACAGACTCCATCCTACTCTCCTCGAAGCCGAAATAATTCTGTGAGACAAGAAGACTCTTGGGCCCTCCGGGGAAGACCTGGTGGAGAAGCAGTTCCTAAGGCCCCGTGAAGAGTTAAGCCCCTGAAGCTGCCGCCCCGAGATCCCTACTCCTGCGCCCTTCTCCGGGAGTCTTCACCGCGATTACACAAACGTCTTCTTTCTTACTGAATGTGTCAAAACCTTGTGATCACCTCTGCCAAATTCCTGTTCTGTAGAGCAATGGGAGCTTCAGTCTCCTGCCAAGAGAGCGAAGAAGGATTCAATCCAGCGGGAGACTTCTAGACACACGTTCTGCTTAGCAAACACTGACTTGTAACTACATCCCTCGGGGCAGGCACCAGAATGTTCCGCGAGACCGAGCCAGGTTCAGAAGCCCGGAGAGATCTCACATTCTATCTCTCCAGGCCCCAACTCCCCCTCGCCGCACCCCTCAAAGCACAGGGCTGAACGTTGGTATCCATGGACAGCACTGACCAAATTTGGTATAAATTAGGAACATCTAAGGGGCCAACGTGCAGATCTGGGAACACAGGCGCTAAGGCTGAGCGAAGGAGGCCTTGTCTCCAAGACACCAGAACATCTGGGTGAAAAGGGAAACACTTCCATCAATCACCCTGATGCCTTGGCTGTTTGGAAACAGCTGGGCTTTGGCTGGAATTTTCCAGTTTTCATCTGGGTGGAAGCCCCAGCCAGAGCGAGGAATAATTAGTATTATCATGGGGCTGAGGGAGCTTTGATGTGAACGGTTTTTGTGCTGGAACAATCCTAAACAAACAAACAAAAACTGGCTGATGAGCCAGGCCTGGCGGGCTAGACTGTCTTCCAAACCCCCCATTCCTGTCCCATCCCGTGAGCTGTGCGTTTCCACTTCCATTAGCAGGAAATGCTCAACACAGGTCGCGGGGAGATAGCTACACGGTCAGCCACTCCCCTTGACAAAATGTCTTCAATTTTGCAAACACAAACATAAAAGAGTCCCCTTCTCCACGTGGCACCAATTAGGTCCACCTTTTCCACCGGCCCCCCTGGTCCAGCCCAAGCCGGGACTTTTAACCCAGAACGGGGGAAACAGGGACAAACCAAGCTATGTCCCTTCAGTAGCCCTTCAACACACTGACACCCGAGTCTGAGGCCCTCCAGCGCCTCAACGGCTCAGAATCTGTTTTTCCAGGCACGGGGTCGCTCCAAAATTCCTCAGGGCAACTTTAAACTCTGAGCTCACCAAGCAAAAGAGGGCACGTGTCACAGTCCCGGGATGCTGCAGGGCTGGGAGGTGGTGTGCACTTTCTTCTAGAGCACACCATTTCTGAGCTTCCCAAGAATGCAAAGTCCATCCTGCCTCACGCCCACGCCCCAGCCTTGAAGGCAAAGACTCTCAGATTAGATGGATAATGAGATTCAATTACGGCCAAATGAGGGACATGTGAGGAATGTGAAGGCCAGCCATCCACACCAGAGGGGAAGTTTAGGCTCCTTAGAATTCAAAGTTTGTCTTCATATTCCTGTGATTTGCTGGTACTGTCATAGCGCGCCAATCTGTAACCCTCTCCGGGGAGTTTAGACGGAGACTCTGCGTGCCTTTTGTGCGATGGCTTCATTGGAAAGCACAGCTTTTGCTGTAGCAACACGGTGACAGCTGCCATTTCAACAGCCGGTTTCTGAAGCTTGTTGGCGAAACATTCTCTGTGTGCTGTTGCACACCAGCCCATCTTGATTTGTAAAAGGCGGCCGCCTCTAATCAAGAGAGGTTATTTTTTTGGGTGGGGATTTTTATTTAAATGTGCATAAGCTTCCAAGTACAAACATTCTAGGTGAATTACCTCAAGCTAAGGATTTTGAAATAAACCACAGGGTTTCAGACTTTTTTCTTTTCTTAAGCAAGAGAACCCTTTTTTCAAAGCAGATCTTAATTAGCCTCCCAGAGCAAATGGCAGAGGCTGCAGGGGCTAAAGCAGAAGGTGGGAGGCCAGAGCCCCACTCACTGGGTCCCCCCTTCTCTCCTGAGAAAAAACACCTGTGGGCTTCAGAAAACAGCTTGAAACCTCTGATGCAGCGAAATCTGACACACACATCCCCTTCTTGAGCTGGAGCTATGCTTCCAATACAGCAGCTGCCAGCCACGTATGGCCCCTGAGGCCCTGAAATGTGACCCATCTAAACTGAGTTGCGCTGTGAGCGTAAATATATGCCCGATTTCGAAGACTTGTATTTGAAAAGGCATATAAAATATCTCATTAGTGGTTTTCATATCTACTACCTGTTGAATTTATACATGTTGCATGTATTACATATACTATTGGGGGCTGGATGAAAATATCGTTAAAATTAATTTCACCTGCTACTTTTCAGCCTTTTTAATGCGTGACTCACAGTCTCTGTTTATTGAACAGTGCCGTGGAGCTAGATGGAGCCTTCCTTGGGGGTGGAGAACCATAGCAGGGTCCTGGTTTGGCTGGGGCAGGTCCCAAGGGTCAAAAAGGCTATGAAGCCAAGGGCCCGGCATCAGGTTCTTAGGCCAGATCTGGCCCATCCTCAAAACTCTCAGCAGGGCTTGATGCCCAGACTTGAATCTCCCTTTGCCTCTACTTCTCTTTCCTCTCTACCTGCCTGGATCAATCAGGGTCCCCAGCCTGCTGGGAACTCCCTCACTGACCACCCTTTCACCCTCAGCCAGATTCTTAGTGATCCCAGCAGTTGCAAGCCTTCTCTTTCTCCACTTCCATTTCAAGCCTGACCCTAATAGCCACACACGTGATGGAAATCACCAGCCAAGTTTTAGCAGGAGAAACCTCAAGGGGGTGGGAGGAATGTCAACAAGGAATTCATGTGCATTGGTCTTAGGGAGCACGTCATTCATTCATTCAACTAAAAGTAGCAATCACAACGAGCACTTATTGAGTGTCTAGTACGTGAAGGCGTTGTTCTAAGTGCTGTCCATGTACTGACACAACAAATATTTATTTAGCATCCATCAGGCACTGTGCTAGGGGCTGGGAATCAGCAGGGAGCAAGAGAGATAAGGGCCTGTCCTCGTGGGAAGGAAAGAAAAAGAAAGGAAAGGAGAGAAAGGAAAAGGAAAGGAAAGGAAGAAGAAAAGGGGAAAGGAAGGAAGGAAGGAAGAGAAAGAGGGAAAGAAAAGAGGGAAGGGAGAGATGAAGGAAGAAAGAAGTTGAGGCACCTGGGGTGACACCTCAGTGGCAGTGAGCACCCAGCACCTACATCTTGGTTTCTAAATACTATTCTCCAATAAAAGAAACCAGGACTCCTTGGAGAAATGGCTGATTCCAGGGCTGGGTCAGGAAAAGTACAAAGTGAGCCTGGAAGATCTTCTAGTGCCAGAAAATGAGGACACGCTCAAAAAAAAAATGACAAGTGCATGTAAAAAGGACCCAGGATGGAGTCCTGGAGCTTGATGGAGTCGATGGAGCTCCCAATGGCCAAATCAGGGACAATTTGAGCCACAAAGTAAATAATGACAGCAATGGATTGTAACCTATAAAATAAATATCCCTGAGTTCATACTAAGACAAATAACAATTGAATAAAGAGATAAACAGGGAGAAGGGACAGTGCTTCCTTACAGCACAATTCCAATCAATAAATCCAGAAAGTTACAGATAATACAATAAAAAATAAATCCAGAAAGAATGATGCAACTAGAAAATGACCATTTGGGAAACACCACAGTAATAACTGTTGTAAGTAAGAGTCATCAACGGTCATCAATAGATGCTAAAATTAGTGGGAGGAGTATAATGGAAAACAAGATATTTGCATGAGCTCTAAGTATATCCACATAAGATAATTATTAATGACAAAGAGGAAAGGAGTAATTTAACAGTGGAGAAACCTGGCAGACACCTCCTTAAGCAAGTGGTCGAAGTTAACATCACCAGCGTTGGGACAAACTGACATCTCGGTACCTCCTGAAGCAACGACTGAGAGGGGCGCAACACTGCTTCCCTGGGGTTCCTGCCAAAACTGCCCAAGATGAATAAAATCATGAATAAACATCGGAAAACCCCAACCCGGAGAACACACTTCAGAATAATTGGCCAGTACTCTTCAAAAGTGTCAAGGCTGTGAAAGACATAAACCAAAGAAGCATCTCTGATTGAAGGGTGCTAAAGAGACGTGACAACTAAGTGTGACGTGTGATCCTGGATTGGATCCTGGACCAGAAAGGAGACGTTACTGGGACAACTGGTGAAATCTGCATAGGATTTGTAGACTCATTCTAACATGGGATCGGTGTTCATTTCCTGGTTTTGATCACTGTACTATATATCTTTGCAAGATGTTAACCTTTGTGGA
Source organism: Grampus griseus (assembly GCF_964374135.1). Classification (NCBI taxonomy): domain Eukaryota; kingdom Metazoa; phylum Chordata; class Mammalia; order Artiodactyla; family Delphinidae; genus Grampus; species Grampus griseus. The sequence continues at coordinate 84,141,153 of NC_139008.1, read as the reverse complement.
AACCAGGTATACTAGAGCTCTTTCTACTGCTTTGGCAAAATTTCTGTAGGTCTGAAATGATATCAACTTGAGAAGTCAAAAAATAAAAGTAAATAAAACACAGCAAGCAGGTAAGTAATTGAGAGAGGTGAGGAGTGCTGCACAGGTGAGATGGGACGGGCAGAATAGAAGGGAATGTTTGATATCAGCCTGCCGGGCAACACCGATTATGCTGAGACCCCAGTGAGTGGGAAGCACCCAGCTCAAAGCAGAGGGAGAGGTGCTCCGGCCGAGGAACAGCGTTGCGACAGCCCTGAGGCAGGAAAGAGTTGGCTATTCATCCCTAGGAACACACAATAGAGAATCATGGGGGGGGATCTGATGTACGGCCGTGGAAAGACAGGAAGACAACCGATGTTGAAGGGCCCTGGAGATCATAAGGAAAAGCGTGGAATGTTACTCCAAGTGTGTTCGGAAGTTTTTGGCCATTGTGTAAATTTCCTTTGAGACACTTAACGATTCTTTGAAATTATAATCCATGGTGGGACCACTTGATTAATGCCAGCCTCTCCGAGAGAACAGGAACTCCGGCCATCATGTGCCGCTCTACAAAGGCATGTAACAGCCATGCAAGGTTCATGTGGGGGAGGAGTAGATGGACAAAGGTTAGGGTGCTGGGAGACCTGGGTGGCCCTTGGTATCGGCTGTGAATTGAATTGCATCCCCAAAAAGATATGTTCAGATCCTAACCCCTGGTACCTGTGAATGTGACCGTATTTGGAAATAAGGTCTTTACGGATGTAGACGCAGTCATATCGGATCAGGGTGGACCCGAATCCAGTGACTGGTGTCTTTATAAGAGAAAGAGAGGGAGGTGTGGACACAGAGCTGCAGACACACAGAGAAGAAAGACGGCCCTGTGACGACAGAGGCAGAGATTGAAGGGATGAAGCTATAAGCCAACGATGCTTGGAACCCCCAGAACTGGAAGAGGCAGGAAGGACCCTCCCCCAGAGTCTCAGGAGAGAACGCGGCCCTGCCCACCCCTTGATTTCAGACTTCTGGTCTCCAGACGGTGAGAGAATAATGTCCTGCTGTTTTCGGTCCCCCAGTTTGCTGTCCTTTGTGGTGGTGGCTCCAGGACACACAGCCGTGAGGGGAAGTGATGTGTTAACCTCCGTCTCTCCCTCTTCGTTCTGTGCACCCCCCTCAGGCTATTGACCGCGTTTACTTATTAAATAGTTACTTATTAAATATTATTTACTTAAAGTATTACTTAATGTTTTAAAATCCAGTTCAGACCAAGCCCCTGTTAAAACTCAGTCTTGTCCTTGGCAATGTGGGCTGTGAGAGCACAATTTTGCTACGGTAACTGCAGCTGCTTTCTAACACCCTTTAAAATCGGTGCATAACCGCTGGGATAAGAAGTGCTCACCACTGCACCTAGAGTCACCTGGCACACCTCCCAGAACCTCAGAACAAGCCAATTAGGATGGGGGGGGGACAAAAAACAGTGCTTTTCTTTTGCCTTTTGCCCCTAAAAGAAAGGTATCTGAAGACCTGATTATTTCTCCATCTGCTCTGGCTACAAACCCCATGTCTTTTCTCCACCCCTCCCACCCCCCACCATTGATTCAGACCTACACTTTTCACGTTCTTTGAAGAAAACACGGATGGTGGACCTGGGTGTAAATCTTCTCCCAAGGCTCCATTTTTCATCTGGAAAATGAAGATAATCACGTCCATCTAATAGAAGTGTTGTGAACAGTAGATAAGAAAAGTAGATAAGAAAAGGGAAGTAGATAAGAAAGGGGTAGATGTTTTTTATTCCACTTATACAAAATATCCAGGATAGGCAAATCGTAGAGACAGAAAGCAGATTACTGGCTGCTAGGGTTTGAGAGGAGAGAGGCGTGCAGAGTGACTGCTGATGGGTACGGAGTTTCCTTTTGGGGTGATGAAAAATTCTGCGACTAGACAGAGCTGATGTTTGCATAGCCTGGTGAACATCTTAAATGCCACCGAATTTTAATTGTATGCTTTAAAATGGTTAAAATGGTGACTTTTATGTTAGGTGTATTTTACCATATTTTATTTGTTAATTGGATAAGAAGCAGCTGCCTGGGGTAGGGTGGCCAAGTCTCTCCACCCTCTGAACCTCAGTTTCTTCATCCGCAAAATGGGGGCATTGACTGAACCTGGACCATGGGCAGTTGTGCAGATGACACCTGCTGGTCCATAGGTATGGCCGCCACCTGGAAGCACTCCATCAGTGCACCGACAGGCTGCCTTCCCTGGGATTCCTGGGTGAGACAACGTCCGCTCAAGACAGACTCCAAGGTCTCCCTCCCCACTAAGACCCCAGGCAGGTTCCACACGATGTTTGCCATGTAGCCTGCTCCTGGCGTTCTGACTCATGATCATACAACAGGCTGGAGCAGATCATATTTTAAACCCCAGTAGCCTGGTCTGAGCAATTCGACGCTCTGGATTTAATTCTGCAGGTAATTTGAACGATGCGATCTAATTTCAAATGTCCTGCTCTTATGAGTGCAAAAGCAGCATAATTTTTAATTAGTGGGTAAACAGTAAATAATGGATGGCGGTAAGTGGACACCACTGTTAATTAAAAATCCATGGTTGATAAAAATCAATTCGGCCCACGCATTTAACTCAGTCTATCAGGTCCCCAGGAAAAGTTGTGCAAGCCGGCCCAGGGCACCATCTGCTTTCAGTTGTGGTTCCCTGAGCTCAGACTTTTCTAGGGGAGAAAAGAGGGAGAGAGAGGAAAGAAAATCTATAAGCTACCTCCAAAGCTGGGACTGGAAACATTTCATGTGTTCATTTCTAGTCGGTTGGTTTCATTTTTGCAACCTTGAAGCTGAACCTTCAGCAGACAGGCAGTGTCATGCTCCGCTCGGGTTTTACAAAGAAGGGCTCCAGTTGCGTTTTGCATGTACACGTTCTGAATATGGTGAGATTTCACCGTATCTCTTTGTCTCCTGACTTAATTAAATCCCCATTTCTCGCAGAAAAGCAAGACAAATAAAACACACTTAGCGGGAACATACCATCTCAGGATTCGTGTCAAAATATAACGTCGTGAAGGCGACATCTCTTCAACGCGCCTTCAGAGGGAGTACCTGGGGGAAAGGCTCGTTTCCTTTTGGACAGAAAACATTTCCTCAAGAAATCAAGCTTTGTGGAAGCAGCGCCAATGTCATATTCGGGGCCTGTTCACGGTTTTGCTCTGAGACATAAGCTTGATTTTCCTACCACGCAAATAACACCCACCCCCTTTTGACCTTTTTCTTCCCTTTGCTCCCATCCATTCCCCAAATCAACACTTGCATTGTCAAGCTTCACTGACAACCAGTGATGTTCAAATTAACCCGCAGAATTGGATCCAGGGGACCCAGAGGGTCCGGGTGAAGTTGATTTCAGGAGCACAAGAAGGTGTGAGCCGTGGACGCGGATGCACGTATGTCCCAGCTCAGGATTCCCGACGGGGCCATGCTGGGCGTTTGGCCCAACGTGCATGCCCATCCGTCCACCCCAACATCCTGGCTCTGGTCCCCAAAAGGCTAGACGTGCCTGAGTTAACACAGAACCACCCTTTCAAGACTGCCCTTGGCGTGGACTCACTGCAGGACGGCCCTGAGAGCCTTTGGGGCAGCCCAAGTGCCCACTGTCCGCGGGGACACCACAGCCCTAGTACACTGGTTGTTAGTTTTCACCTCTCTTATTTGGCTGTTTAAAGCCTGTAAACCAGGTATAGGATACAGCAGGAATATACAGGGGCCCAGGGCCACACGGGATTTTTACTCATTCCTTCATTCAGCCCCTCCCCCTGCCTGCAATGCAAAAGGGCCATGGTTAAGCCGTCAGGCCACAGCTGACGGCCTGGCTCGAAGCCCGGCTCTGCCACCGCGGGCAGCCTGGGCCCCAGGCCAGCTAAGCCCAGGTTGCCCAGCCCGTGGCTCTACCCATCAGAGGCAGCGATGCCAACACCATCTCCTGGGCTGACGTACACAAATGTAAGATAATATAATAAAAATGCACGGAGCCGGTCCTGAGTGAGCGGGAACCACTGAGGCCGTATCGTGGTCCCCGTCGGTGTCACTCCAGTATTCGCAGCTGGTCCCTGGGGACCCCGAGCGTCTCCCGGTGAGAACCCAGACCTCCAGGAAAGTGAGGAATCCACTGTGAGAGGCCGAGGGGGGCAGAGAGCTTGGGGGCCACGGGCCCCGTCAGACGGCTTTGAAGGGGCAGGGCGGGGACCCCAGCCTCCCTGGCCGAACTGCCCTTCCTGACCCTGCCAGGACCACGTGACTGTGTGCTGGGGGGTGGGCAGCAGGGGGCACCATGCATTCACTCCTCACTCAGCCCACAAGCCCTCCTGGGCCTCCTGGACCGGCCCAGCAGGTCTCTCCAGCTGCCCGCCATCTCCGCCAGGCCCCCGCGTCCCCCGACCCACTTCAGCCACAGGCGTGGTGGGACGAAGTGTCCCGGGAAGGCCTGTCGCAGGAGCGGGGCCGGCGGGTCGAGGCGGCCGCCCCTGAGCGCAGCCTGTCGCTGTAACATCGGGATGCCGCCCTTCACCAGGCTTCCCATACATCCCGCCATCGGGGCTGCGTCAAGCCCGACTCTGAGCAGGGATTACAGGGAACTGCTGCTCTTTGGCAGCTGAAGGCCCTGGTGGTCTCACCTCTGAGCTGCTCCTAGAAGTGAAGCTCCCACGGCCAGGCCTGGCTTGTCTCCACGAGACGAGCCCGTCTGGAGAGGGCGGGGACCCTGGGCCTGCCCCACTGCTCACAGCCTCCTCCCTGAGGCCTCCGAGCCCTCCCCTGGCCCCGCTGCTGGCCTCACGCCTCAGCCTGACCCCACCACACGCATCCCGAGTGAGCACCACGGTGAGCCGGCGCCGGCCAGGTCCCACCCGTGGGGATGGACGACACCCGGGCCTGGCACCACGGAGGGACTATGAACGGAGTGGCCACGCGCGGCGGGCACAGGTCTGGCCGCTCCAGGGGCAGAGGTCAAGCAGAGCCCGGGCTCCTGGTGGGAGGGGGTGGGAGTCCCACCGTCTGGCCCCGTCTGAGTCCAGGCTGCCTCCTGTCCCGGGTGCAGGGCCCGTCCGCCACTGCCCGGCGGCACTCGGCCACGGCAGGCAGGCGCGCAGAAGGCAGATGGGTCCTGAGGCTGACTCAAGGCGCCCCGATCTGGGGAGCCCATTGCTGGCCAGGCAGGTGAAGAACCAGGGTGTGCTGGGATCGCTGACCCGGGTCCGTCTGCTTTGCAGCCCACACTGCAGAGGCAGCCGGGATGGCAGAGGGTAGCCGCCTGCGCTGGGGACCACATTGCCAGCAGCTCCTGCCCAGCAGAGCGCCCGTCACCGCACTGCTGCCCCCACGCCTGGACGGGCCCTGGATCTCCACTGGGTAAGACCCTGCTGAGGTCACGCTGACCACAGGCCCCTGGGCTTGGAGGCTTCACCCACCCTGAGCCTCAGTGTCCCATATCTGTGAAACGGGTACAATTCGTGCAACTGTCCAGAGGCCTGCCAAGCACGTGCTTGCTGTCGCTCTCCCCAGAGTGAGCCTGGTAGGTCGGGACTGTGTCGGGCATCCCGCCCCAGCCACAGACAGCAACTGGAGGAAATGCCCTTGTTCCACACACTGAGCACCTGCTGTGCAAACACTTACTGAGGAGCTACTATGAGCTGGGTTCAGGGGGAGCTGCGGCGGAGACAAGCCCTAAACAGAAATAAGTGACTTAAACTTGAGACGGTGAAAGACATAAAAGGGAGGATGTGAGAGTGAGCGGCCCGGGAGGGCTCTTTCAAGGGCGGTCACAGAAGGCTTCTCGGAGATGGTGACATTCAGTCGAGATCTGAAAGGAGGAAGGAGTCAGCCATCCAGGGAGCCAGGGGCAGAGCCAGGCAGAGGCAGCAGCTGGTGCAAAGGTCCTGAGACCGGAAGGAGTAGGCCAGAGAGGGCCCGGGGTCCTGCCTGCCCATCCAATTCTCCTCCTAACCTGACAGGCTCACCTGACCTTTCAGAGGCCTCAGTGCTGCTCTGGGGCGATGGGCTTTGTGCTCTGCCCTCATGTGCGGGGCAGCCAGCTGGGTCCTCCCTCCCAGTGTCAGGGAGAAGGAAGGCAGTGTCCTCCTCCACACCTAGTACATCCCCTCCTCCCCGGCCAGCCCCTTGGGCCAGTCCCATCCTGGGGTCAGGGACTGGACTTTCCATGTCCTCCACGCACCTCCCGAGGTCAGGGAAAAATCCAACTGCCAAGCATCTGCTAGCGCACTGGGGGAGGAAGGGGACTTGAGTTCTGCAAAGAGGCTCTGGATGCATTCCCAGGCTCTGCCCCCTCCTCGACTCCACAGGCCAGGTGGGGTTCATGCACCACTGGCCGGGGTCACTCTGAGACAGAACTGAGACATGGGGAGGATGGGGACTGGCTGCAGGCTGTTCCTGCCCCACGACAACAGCATTCCAGAGAGTTCTAGAAACTTCTAATATTTTCTTCCTAGAAAGTCCCCCATTGTACCCTTCAGACAGGCTTTGCTATTTTCTGGGAGTAGTGCAGGGAAAGACCCAGAGTCTGGGAACCACCGAGCTGTCTGGTGTGACCTGCTGCGTTCCTTTGGGCAAATCTTCCCACCCTCGGGCATGTGAGTCACCTCTCTCCATGTTTAACTACTGCCTGTACTGGTATTTCCTTACGATTTTTCTTTAAGCCAACTTGCTTTTGTTGGTGTAAACATATTCATGCATTGTTATAGCTTTATTGGGGGATAATTGGTATACTGTGCACCTTTACAGCACTATGATTATTTTTAAAGGAAGCGTAAGATCACTATGGCTATGGGGAGCTGAGCCACTTGCCATAAATAGGAGGAAACCATAAAAAGAAAGTCTGGGCTTCCCTGGTGGCGCAGTGGTTGAGAGTCCGCCTGCCAATGCAGGGGACGCGGGTTTGTGCCCCGGTCCGGGAAGATCCCACGTGCCGCGGAGCGGCTGGGCCCGTGAGCCATGGCCGCTGAGCCTGCGCGTCCGGAGCCTGTGCTCCGCAACGGGAGAGGGCACAACAGTGAGAGGCCCGCGTACCGCAAAAAAACAAAAAAAAGAAAGTCAATGAAAACAAAACAACATCATTAAATTTTCACCTGATTCGCTGCCTGCCTAAGGCCCTGAGTCTGTTCACTTTGGGAGAAAAGGGAGATTGGTGTTAAAGACACATGAACTCCAACCGTGACTCTCTCCTTAATATAACCAGAAGGACTGAAAGAAAAGGGTGAGCGAGAACATATTTCTCCTGCTCCAGCAGCGCTGGTATGAAACATTTCGAGAAAATAACAGTACAGGTGGCACCTGGTTAGCATAACATTGTGCAGGGGGTACCTGCCTGCTCTTTTTCCCGGGGAACTTGTCCACCATCCACCCCAAAGCCAGGGTGTGACTGGGGGTCTAGGAGTCATGGTTTCATCACCAGCAGAATAGGGCCCGGGGGTCAGGGCCAGCATGACGCCTGGCTTTGCAAATAAAGTTTTATTGGCACACAACCACGCCCACCATGTACACACTGTCTCTGGCTACTTTAGCTCCAGAACCACCATCTTGAGTAACTGCCACAAAGACAGAAATACTTATTATCTGACCCTTCACTGGAAAAGTTCTCTGGTTTAGATCAACAAGCCTGTCACAGATGTGGGTGAAATGTGGTGGCAGGGGGCCCGTCCGCTTAGCCAGCGGGGAGACAATGTAAGCACCATCATTCACGATTCACTCAGCGAGGACCAGGGTTTGGGGGTCCAGTGTGTGCCAGGCCCTGGACCAGGTGCCAGGAACCCAACGGGGAGAGAACAGGCAGGACCCTGCCCCCAGGAGCTCAGAGCACAGGGCTCCCCAAATGGTGAGAAGGAGCCCCCGTTTCTTAAGCTCCTCCCAGGTGCCACCACTGTGCTGGCTGCTTCCTCGAAACCCTGACTGTGCATCCAGGGCCTCCCGGTCCCAGAGGAAGGAGCCAGGCGTTATCCAGGCTCACGATCCTCGGGAGGGACGGAAATGGGATTTGAACCCGGGTCCTCTGGCTGCAAAGCCTGTGTGTTTCTTGGGCCAAGGGGGAGCCATGGGACCCACGGGGAGCCGGGCCAGGAGGGTGGATGTCCGCTGAAAAAGGCATTTGGGATGGCATGAAGGACAGCTTCTGCTGAGGCCACAAGGCAAGAGTGGAAGGCCCCCAGCCCTCAAAGTGGGGCTGAGATCAGTTGGGGAAACTGAGGCTGCAGGCTCCCAGCCCTGAGCTGAGGCCTGAAACAGAGGCTGTAGGAGGGGGATCCCGGAGCGAGGCTGGGGGACTCACTGCTCTGCCCAACCCCCCTCTGCCCCCGCAGCTGCGAGGTGCGCCCGGGACCCGAGTTCCTCACCCGCTCCTACACCTTCTATCCCAACCGCCTCTTCCGCGCCTACCAGTTCTACTACAGGGACCCCTCGTGCCGGGAGCCCGCCCACTCACTGCTCATCAAGGGCAAGGTGCGCCTGCGCCGGGCCTCCTGGGTCACCCGGGGCGCCACCGAGGCCGACTACCACCTGCACAAGGTGGGCGTCGTCTTCCACAGCCGCAGCGCCCTGCTCGACGTGGCTGGGCGCCTGGACCAGAGCCGGGCTGGCCGGGCCTGCGCGCACCGCCTGCCCGCCGCCCGGGCCTGGCTGCCGGGGGCCCTGTACGAGCTTCTGGGTGCCGGGGCTGAGCGGGACTGCGCGGCCGCCTTGGGCTTCACCATGCACGAGCTCAGCCTGGTCCGTGTGCAGCGCCGCCTGCAGCCCGAGCCCCGGGACGCGCCCCGGCTGGTGGAGGAGCTCTACCTGGGGGACATTCACACCGACCGGGCGGAGCGGCGGCACTACCGGCCCACCGGTTACCAGCGCCCGCTGCAGAGCGCCCTGGTGAGTCTGGGGCCCCGGGAGGGCGAGCTCTGACAGCCTGTGGGATCTGCCCCTGCCTAGGGCCCTCTCTGCACAGCCCCCCTCCCCCCACCCCCCACCCGCACTGGTCTGCTTGCCTCAGGACCTTTGCACATGCTCTTCCCTCTGCTCGAGACATCTCTTCTCAGGTCTGGACAGAAGGAACTCCTGGGGAGTCTTCTGGAGTGTGGTCCTCCTGACATTCTCCTCGTGGACCCGGCAGGGTCCCTTCCTGCCCCTGCTATGCACGGGCAGGTCCCCCCTCCCTCAGTTCCCGGCTCAGACGTTCCCTCCCATCCCCACTCTGCACGGTTCCCAGCACCCGGCACACTCTGGGCTGCACTGTTTGTTTACTGGCTGACCGTCTTCTCCCAATATCACCTGTGGCGGGGGAGGCCCTGTGCCCCTCCGTGTCCCCACAACTGGCCCAGGGGCTGGCACACGGGCTGGGCCAGTAAATGCTGGTGAATGAACTAGGGGGGCAGCTCCTCCAGAGCTCTGCCAGGCGGCCGCACAGCCCTCAAAGGCCCCTGTGGAAAGCTCCGTGTGGACCCACTGTTACCCCGCAGCCAGCAGCGCTGAGCGCTCCCCGTCACAGTAACATCAGGCGGAGCGGCGCTTTCTCAGACTCTGTTCTCAAGATGCCGGCACCTGGGCATCTTCTTAGAAAGCACAGTCAAGTTTGCGGGTCTGGCCTGGGATTTTGCATTTCTAACAAGCTCCCAGGTGGTCCATGGACCACCCTCTGGGCCGGAGGCTGCAGTCTAAAGGGAGATGCCCTCTCTTTGAGATGTGCCCACCCCAAAGTGAATTTCACGTAAGTCAATTAACCTAGACTTCAGCTTAAAGACATCGCAAACATACTCTCCTGACTCGGGGAAGATCTGATGGCCCTTTTTTGTCCGACGAGCACACAGGCAAAGAGAGACTGAACCTTATGTATGTAAAGTTCTCCTGGCACAGAGCACAGAGCCTGGTGGGCAAGGCTAGGGCCTCGCGACCACTCCAGCGAGTCTGCTGAAACCCCAGGACCCCTCCTCAGAAAAATATTTGTAAAAGCATGAAATAAAAGACATGGGATTTAAACAGAAACCAATTCTATGAAAAGAGTTACCCAAGTCTTAAAACACTCTGAGGTGGGATTACTATGAATGGGAATTCTTTATTCTCCCTATTTCAAAGTAGCAATGAGTGTAAACAGTGTTTCTAGTATCTGCAACACTGTTAACATGAGATCGGCCACGAAGCAGAAGTTTCTACTGGAGCTACAGGGGTCTGTTGCCCACATTCACAATTAGAAGAAACTTTTGATTTTAGGTTGAGGTTTGTAACCATGAAGTCGAGGTTAGGACTCTGGGTTAAGAATATCTGTAGGAAATACCCAAGGGATATCTTTCAAAAGTGAGAATGGACGGATGGATGGGGGAATGGATGAGTTCAGGCATCCCTGTCAAGTGCTCTTTGAGCCCACAGGCAACCCTCACATGTTCAGCATGTACTGAGTGCCTGCTGTATACTAGACACTTACGGAATTAAACCGGATGGGGCAACATGTCACCCCTGAGAGCAGCCTCTTGTCAAAGCATCCCCAGTGTGTGTGGGGGGGAGGGGCACCAGGTTTCAGCCCATCTGCTCTCCTTCTCCCACCTCCCTCCTCCCAACCAGAGATCTGGGTAGCAGAGAAGAAGCACAACGCGAAGCCCTCGTGATCAGAAAATCAGCCTGAGTTCTCTTCATGACCTCGAAACGATTCCCCTTTTGTCAGCCAATGTTCTAGGCTGGTCTGACGTCCATCCTTCTTAGAGCCGAGAAGGCACTGGTGGTGGGGTGATTACCGGCACCCACCACCTCGTTAGGAGGGCACACTGCTCTGAATGCAGAGAGGACGGACCCTGGGGCACGGAGGATGACGATGTCATGTCTCCCCAGGCCAGGCTCTGGGGCTGCAGACTCCTGCCCTCCTGCTGCCTGACCAGCCAGGGTGGCCCATGCAACCTGCAATGCAGTTGCCAAGCAGAACATACAGGACCAGCAGGGCCAGATGTACGGATGTTAAATTAGATGTTCACTCACCAACCGCCCCCCTCCGCATAAGAAAACAGAAAAAGGAAGATAATTTCACAGAAGGATACACTGCAGCTAAACCCCCCAGGTAACGAATCAGTCATTACCGTATGCTCTCCGGAGCCCAGGCCTTGCCCACAACCCAAACCAGATGGTAAACATCAACATTCTTAGAAGTTAATTAATTGAAAACCAATTTGATTCCCAAATTCATTGCCTGGATATAGAATCCTAATCAATCAGTCACCGCTCGAGCAAAATCATCTAAGCCTGGTGTCGCCTCTGGGAGTTAACTAGAAACTGTATGTGCTGCTGGTATAACTTTACATAACAGGCTGAAACCAATAAGAGTTTGGCTTGCACACAAGTGTGAGTTCTGCTGGCTGGGGCCTTGTTTATTAACACGTGCAACTCCGGACCTGTGCACAACGATGCCTGGAAGGTTTTTGATAGAGACAGGTACTTTCTTCCATCCCCTTCCAAAGCATCAGAGAGGGAAATGCTTTCTCTCTCCCTCTCTCACCTTCAAGTCTTGCTAGTTCTCCATTTGTTTCTGCCATGCAGAAAACTGCTTGCCCCAAATTACCAACCAGCATCCCCAGATGTCCTGTCTGCAAAAGATATCTCTTTTGAGGGAGAAAGGCAGCCCTGAGATTATTTTGGTGTAATGCACTATGTCCTGTCAATACACATTAGTGTAACAACAGTTGGAATGTGGGTTAAAATGCCTAAATTAGAAGAGACTCTTACCAGCCAGCATTCCAATTACCTGCACTCCAGCTAACTACCCAGCTTTCTTGCTTCTTTCCGTCACAAACCTTTCTGTAGCCATTTATTAGCATTTCCAAGTGCCTTCTAGTCCTCTGGGTCAAAATCCCCCAAACCAAAAATAATACCGTTTTCTGTATTATGGGAAAAAAGACAACTTTAGGTTCACCATAGAAATAAATAAGAAGAGCTTATAATGTAGCAATCCAAAATAATAAAAAAAAAAGTCTGTTCTCAATCATCCAATATTTTCTTTCTAAACTGGAACTCCCAAATGCCCCCTTGTTTGGCATGAAACTCATCCAGCAGCAATCTATGGAAATCTTTTGTTTTTTGAACAAAAAACACTGGAGCTGTTTTCCCAGCTGGGGCGCTTCAAGATGCCTTTCCCCTTCCCTGTCCTGTGTGCACCCATGGCCCTGGGTGTCCTTCTGGAACTGCAAAAGCTGGGGATGCTTGCTTTGACAAGCGGCTGTTCCAGGACACTTACCTCTCAGAATGATGCTCTGAACTAAATTCTGGGCAGCAGCTCCCTTAAAAAAAAAAAAAAAAAAAAAAAAAAAAAAAGTCTGTATCTGGTTTCTTTTTGGCCTGGACTGAGCTTTTCCACTCCAGAATGCAGACCGACTACTCCCACGCAACTTGGTTTAGCATCTGCTTCCTGTTGACGTGTTTTACTGTAAACCCAGCTCCTAAGAATTTACAAGACAGGGGCAACTGTAAATAAGGCCAGAGTGAGAGGAAAACAGCCTCGGGCAACTGAGGACTGTGGCCGCACCTGACAACCAGCGCAGAGGGGGCTGGGTTTCCGATTATAAATAACACAAGCATGAACATCTTTGTGCCAAATCTCTTTGCAACTTTTCAGCCACACCTCAGCACAGACGCTCAGCAAGGGGTTCCAAGGGCATGAGAATTTTAGCGGCTGTAAGGTAACAGTGCATGAAAAGTGCTCAGCACAGCTCCTGGCCCTTACGAAGCACCTAAAAAAGAATGAGTTGGGGGTGGGGGAAGTAACAACAGGCAGGAGAAAGGCAGTAAACATGAACGGTCGAATTTCGGGAACAAGCAGGCCGGGTGTGGGAAAGGACAACTTCTTTCAAATCCCAGGACACAAGTTCCATCCGTCTCTCCTTCCTTCGTTTGCCCAATACACCTGCTGCGAGCAGGTACTGTGCTAGCCCTGGCGATGGAGCAGCCACAGAGAGACAGCCTGGGCTTCCTGGAGCTCACTCTCCAGTGAAGGGGAAGGAGTGGAGAGCAGGGGAAATAGGGCGTGACACGCCCCTGAGCACCAGAAGGGGCTGAGGCCCACCATACAAAGGGTGGTTGGGAAAAGTCTCTCTAAGCCCTCTGAGCTGAGACTGAGAGGTCGGGAAGGAGGCAGCCAGGCTACGTGCCGGGGGGGTGGTTCCGGGTAGAAGCAGCAGCAGGTGCAAAGGCCCAGAGGATGGAGGAGCCGCCTGAGGTCCACGAAGAGTGAAGTGACCGTCGGGGCTGCAGGGGGGGAGGAAGGGGTGACAGGCGGCCGGGGGCGGGACCCCGAGCCAGCCCGCCGCGGGTGCACCCTGACCTTCCCGCCTCGGAAGTCACCGCCTTCCCTTTGTCTCTGACAGCACCACGCCCGCCCCTGCCCGGCCTGCAGCCTCATCGCCCGCTCCGACGAGCACCACCCGCCCGTGCTGCCCCGCCAGGCGGCCCTGCCCCTGCGCCTGGGCGGCCGCTGGGTCAGCCCCGGGTGCGAGGTGCGCCCTGCCGTGCTCTTCCTCACCAGGGTCTTCACCTTCCATGGGCACAACCGCTCCTGGGAAGGGTATTACCACCACTTCTCGGACCCCACCTGCCGGCAGCCCACCTTCACCGTTTACGCAGCCGGCCGCTACACCAAGGGCACGCCGTCTGCCAGGGTTCGTGGCGGCACCGAGCTGGTGTTCCAGGTCACGCGAGCCCGTGTCACCCCCATGGACCGGGTCACCACGGCCATGCTCAACTTCTCCGAGCCGAGCAGCTGTGGTGGCCCGGGGGCCTGGTACCTGGGAGCCGAGCGGGATGTCACCGCCACCAACGGGTGCCTGCCGCTGGGCATCCGGCTCCCCCACGTGGAGTACGAGCTCTTCAAGATGGAGGAGGGCCCCCTCGGGCAAAGCCTGCTCTTCATCGGACAAAGGCCCACTGACGGCTCCAGTCCCAACACCCCGGAGAAGAGGCCCACATCCTACCAAGCACCCCTGGTGCTCTGTGACAGGGTGGCCTGGGGCTTCTCCAGGCCTCCGCAGCACAGGCCTCTGCTGCAGACGCCCGTCAGTGGTGGGGGGCTGGGCCCCCCAGCGGCCCCTCTCCCCTTCCTGCTTCTGGTTCTCGGGCTGGCCTTCCTCCAGTGGCTATGAAATTGGTCTCTGACTTCCAGACGGTGCCTCAGGACACTCGTCCGACCCCATGGACTCCCTTCTGGCACAGACTCCTCCACCCGTGACCGTCCTGGACGGTTACACAGCCCGGCCTGCATCCTAAGTGGCTCAGGACCTGAGCTTCAACAGCGCCTGCAGAGCCTACACCACGGCTAGCAACGCGAATCATGACCACAAACTCGGGCACCGCAGCAATGTCAACTGCTCCGAGTTCCTAAGCGCTCACTCCCAACTTTCCCGGGCAGCGCGCGGACCAGCGCCGGGGGGTGGACCACACCCGTCTCCCTGCCCGACGGCACCCCAGTTCCCTCCCTGAGCCCTTGAGATTCAGTGAAATGGAAACACGGTTCTGCACGCGCGTGCTGCCGCTGCTCTGCAGAGTCCGTGGGTTGTTGTTTAAAGATGATTCATTTGAATTTAGCAATACAAACGGAAACCCGAGCCATGAATTAAAGATGCTGCTTCGGGCTCCCGGCGCGTCTCAGCTCGCTGGCAGGGGGCTCGGCTCGCCTCTTTGGGAGCCGCTCGGCTTTCTCGAGTCGTGACTGCTGGCGTCTTGTCTGCGCCTGCCTGTGCTTCTGCGAGTCAGGCCTCGAGCTGTCAACACGGCGAGCGGGTAAATCCAGCCCTCCCCGGCCGGGAAGCAAATAAAGGCAGCCCCATCCACACCGAACCCCAGCGTGTAGGGCTGGCAGCCGGGGTCAGGTCTTTGGAGGAAAGCGGCGCTTCCAGCCTTTGGAAAGTAATTAATACTAATGACAGCGGTGACACTAACGTGCTCTGTAATTAGCCCTGCACAGGCGTCCTCTGTTTTCAAGATTCCCTGTGCTTGGCTGACAAGGAGGGAGGGAAACCTCCGACGCGTCTTTGGGACCATCCTAGGGTCAGCGGGTACCCGGTCACATCTGGAGGAGGAGGGAGCGGAGGGCCACCCCTCACCCAGCCTGCTCGCTGCAGTGCTAATGTGCTCAGAGGGGGCTGTCATCAAGGTGGGGACAGGCTGTGCCTCTCCAGGGACCCTGCCTGTGTTCCCAGAGCCTCGTCTGTACACTGTGAAATTAACCGGCATCCTGGTGGGCTCAAGGGTTTCCGGGATGCTGTGCGATGATTCACGCCCTCCTTCCTCTGCCCGAACCCTTGTCTCTGGCTCTTATCACAGATCTTGAACAACAATGGTCTGTGAGGCTAATGGTGCTTTCTGAGGGAAGCCCTTGTCCTCTGTCGGCTGTGTGGGGTTCAATCAGCCCGCTGAAATTACCCTATCTACACAGCCTTCTTAAAAACAAAACCAAAAACCCGAGTTAATATTCTCTGTAGGTCTCAGAGAGCTATGAGTGTTCGTGGCATATTTACCAAAGTACAAGAAATAATTTGTTTATTTACAGTCTCAGACTGCATGGGGGTGGGCGGTGTGGCAGTGTTCCTGGTGGGGATGAGGGTGGGTGGTGGGAACATGTCCACGGCTGAGCAAGTCTTGTATCCAAGGCTTAAGGCAGCCACACCACCATTTATCATCAAATTTGAATCTTTTAATAAAATTAAACAGCCTGAAAAATGTTCCTGCTGGTTATTAAAGTCAACCAAGGGGATTACGGTTCTAAAGAAAGGAAGAGAAGTGTCTTGAGAGAACGTGTGAAAGAGAATAAAACAAGTGGAGGTAAACCCCAGCTCTCTCTGTTATGCACCTTCACTTCACGCCACTGCCCTGTCCTAATTAAAGCGCTCTGGGGGCTTCCAGTGCACACAGAATAAAATCCCTAGGTCTAGCGATACCTCCCCTTGCCCTGGCTGCACTGGGGTTCCTTCTGTTTCTTGATCACACCAAGCTGTTTCCTGCCTCAGGACCTTTGCATGTGCCACGGCCGCTGCCCAGCAGCTCTTCCCCCAGATCTGCAGAGGCTCAGCTCCCCTCATTCAAGTCTCAGACCACATGTCACCTGCTCAGGGAAGCCACCATGAGCATCCCCCTACCCCGAAAAGCAGCCTCCTTTTGCCGGCTGTCCTATCCATCCATCCCGTCACTCTGCTTTCTGTTCTTTATAATGCTTACTGATCAGTGTCTGATTTATCCACGCTTATTCTCTGCCTCAAGGGAAGGACTGAGTCAGTCACTGGGATCTCTTCCAGCAGTTTCAGCTGTACCTGGCCCACGGTAGAACTTCAGTGAATACAGTCGGGTAAACCAGGTCGTTGGTGATCCTGGTTAACCCTTGACAGCGAAGAAGTCACTGCCACACGCCTGGCATCCTGTGAGGGAGGCCCCACAGTGCAGGGTGCGACTCTGCAACTTGCAGAAAGAAAGCAGGCTCGGAGCAGAGAGGGACCAGGCCGAGGCCGCCGCAGTCAGGCCCCAGAGCCTGAGAGCTGAGCCTCCACCTTGGGGTGTCCCTCTGGGACTCTGGTCCCTGGCAGGGGTGGGATTCGTGACCGTATTTGGGGAAAGCAGTTCAGAGCTGCTCTGTGGGGGCTGGCTGGGCCTCCCCTAATTAGGAGGCCTGTGCTCAGGAGGAGAGAAGGTTCCTGGCCCCATTGACTGGACTGAGGCACCCTCCCAACCCCGGCTTCTTGGTCTGGAGCATTTGGTGCTGACAGAAAATCCCAGGCTCTTTTCTCCCGGGCAAGAAACCATGCTTCCCAGACTCTAGGCTCCAGTGAGGGGTGGGTTTGGGGTCCAAGGGCTGAGGGGACTCTCCCAGGGATGGGGACCCACCTTATTGTTAAGTCTGGACCCTCCACATAGAACCCAAGATAGCTTTAAGCAGAAGAGGCGAAAGTAAAACCCACAGTTGTAGTTCAAAACAAAACAAAATAAATGTTCTCCACTGTATGTTCAGCCACGTTTAAAAGGAAAACAAAAACAAAAACAAACCCGTGCAGTTTGTAATTTCATAGCACAGGCTCCCAGGAGGGTGAATGAGTATTTTTTGGTTTTGTTTTTAATAAAAAGTTTAAATTATATACAGTTCTCAGAGGCCCATTAACAGATGCTTGTTATCAAAAGAAGTTCTTTCTTTGCTTTCTATAAGCGAATGTGTTTCATCTCCCAGCGGTGCTGCTGGCGTGATTGACACGGCTCACGGTGACGAGGGCTATGCTGCGCTGCCCCGGGCCCTGGGGCCGCTGACTCAGGCAGGAGCCGGGAGGGGCAGCGCTTCCTGCTGCAGGAGGCGGGGAGGGGGTGGACCTGGGCAGCAGCATGTGACCCCTAGTCTGCCCCTGGTGGCCTTACGTGACAGCCAGCCAGTTCCTTGTCACCCACAGCCCCCATCAGATGGATGTGAGCATGGAGTCAATTACCTGCCAATACTCCTGAGGACTCACCTTCTCAGCTTCCAGGCCAACCCTCCTGTGACCCCCGGATTCCCCGGATCCCCCTTTTGCCACCTCCATCCTCCCTCAGCCCCAGCCAGGTGGCCTCTCTGCTCTCTGGAACTCGGTCCCCCTCAGGCTCGTTGCCTCAGCTCCCCCCTCTCCCTGGAGTGCTCTGCCCACCAGGGCACCCTTTCTATTCCACCACAGCAATTTTCAGGGTCTCTAATACCCTATTTGCTCATTTCCTGCTGCCTGGTCAGCCTCCCTCATCGACAGCACGAGCTCCTTGACAGCCAGCCCTTGTCTGCCTGGCTCCCCGCTGTGCCCCCACTTGTGGAACGGAGCCTGGCACAGAGTAAGGGGCTCAATAAACACTGATGACTTGAAGAAATGCTCTGAGACCTGGCTGGAAGTCCTCTGAATTCAAGCATCAAGATGATAACCACATACTTTAAATAACAGCTTGGAATTTTTTTTTTTTCTTTTTAATAAGATGGGCAGAGCACAACTGTGATCTTGAGGACACCTGTTTTCTGCTAGCCAGGCTCTCTCTAGGAAGGACGTTAGGGACTGCTGTCCCAACAGAGGGGGAAACACGGCCTGACACGGGGTCCCCCAAGAGTCCAGGTTTCTCGTACTTAACAGAGGTCAGGGAGACTGGGGCCCCTCAACCCCACAGACGCACCTAAGACTCTCCTTCTCGCTGCTTCAGTTTCCCCACCAGCAAGATGAGTTGAAATCTGGTAATTCCTGGAGCCACCCAGCCTCAACACCCAGAAAGCCCATAGCTGGCAAGTGAATCCGGAGGAATCAATGATATATTCTAGGAGAAATGGCTTTAAACCAGGAAACTCGCAGTGAGGATGGGTCTTTTCTCAGTGATGTCATATTTACTTCCTAAGGGCTATTAACAACTTACTACTCTTCCGCTTACATTTGGTGTTTTTTTAATCCTTCAGGAGAAAAAAAAGTTAACACAAAACTTAGGTGGTTATTGCTTCTGTTAAAATCAGCCATGCCAGTTTAATAAGACCTACATATATTGACTTAGCACCTACCATGAGCCAAAGACTATACTGGGTGCCTTGGAAGGACGGTCTTCCAAACTTCTGGCTAAAGTGGTCAGGGAGAACACATGGCTTTCCCCTCCAATTCCTTCTGAAGTCCCAATAAATTACAGGGAAAGAATTAAAAGGCGCAAAATCACACAGATAAACAAAAAAAAAAAAGGAAAAGACAAAACAGCCAACAAGAGATGTCGGCAAAATTCTGGAATCTGGAAAGCTGATGGGCCACTTATCATGGACAGCAGGCTACAGAAAGCAAAAGAAAAGGGCTGGCAGGTTGATCAGAGGGGTAGAGCTCAGAAGCATGTCTACTCGTGCTCTGAGGCTTAGGAATTGGTGGCCCAAGGCGCCTCAGAGGCGGGAGAGCAGTGGGGCTGAAAACAGGAGGACCATTTGCAAGTCTGTAAAAGGAGTTTTGCCCCCAGATTCTCTCCCTAACCCCTCTAACAACCAGCAGTTTAAACAGGGGATCTTCGTACGTGGAGACCACCCAGGGCAAGGTCAGGTATGAAACCGAAAATAGAGGGAGTAAAGACAACTCTGCACATGAAACAGTGAGGTTGTACAGTCTCTCCCTTCTTAAGAGATGACGGCCGGGCTAATGCTGCCAGGAAGGAGGCTGTAAGATTCCTCTGTAGAGAAATGAGCCCAGGGTAAACCAACTACAGATACTGACAGCTAGACATTCCCCAAAAAGGTGTCCGTTAGGTCCCTACCCACTTAGCTTTCATACAAACCCACCATTCAACAAATCCCACCTTCACCCACGCAGCTTCCCATCAGCTTTTTAGTGCTTCACTAATAAATACCTAAGGATGGTCAAGGATAACCAGGCATTTGAGAAAGCCTCCAAAATGACAGAGACACAAACCTAGTCCAAAGTGAGTCGTAAGTAGCAGATGATGCAGGAGATAGAACAACAAAAACTATACTTTCCTCGGTGAAAAGAAGGTTAACCTTTGAAAGACCACAACCACTGTATAGTCCCTCACGTAGAACATCAAAACGAAAGCTTCTAGAACAACAACAAAAGAACGATAATATCCACGGTGAAAAGAAAATTATATATATATATCTAGCTAGTAAGTGGAAAAGAAAGAATTCTTGAAAATGATAAATACGTTAGCAGAAAAAAAAATCAAAAGAAAGTTGGAAATTAGAGCTGAAGAATTTCCCCAGAAATAGAAAAAGGACCAGGAATTAAAATGGCCTTAGACTTCTCATGGGCAATACTGGAAAGTGGCAATCAGTGAACAATGCTTCAAAATCCTCTGAATGATGGCCAGCCTTGACTTTTATAACCAATACAGCTATCAACCAAGTGTGAGGGCAGAATGGAACACTTCCAGAAATGCAAAGTTCTCAGAGAAATGACCTCCCACGCACTCCTCCGTCAGAAACCTGCTGAAGGGTGTGCTCCACCAAAGGGAGGCAGTAAAGGAAGAGAGGGCTAGAGACGCAGAAAACGAGAAATCCAAAACCCAGAAGACAGCAAAGGGGGCTCCCAAGAGGAAAGCCAGGGAGGAGCCCTCCTGGGCTGAGAGCCGTGCAGCAAGCCTAGGAAGCCGTCAGTCCAGAGACGAGCAAGAGAACGCAGAGCTCCAAGGGGGGACCTTTCTAGGAGGAAAATCACAGACTACCCGATGTGCAAATGTACTCAAGAGACTCATACTTCTGTCAGAGTCTGGGGCTGAATTGATCATAGAAACTAAGCAAACAGAGCACTGAGATTTAGTTACTCCGAGGGGAAAAGGACTGTGGATAAAAGGGAAATATAATCATAGAACACACAAGGCAGAGCTGTGAACAATATTTCAAGTAGTCTTAATCATGCAAAAGCATGCCGACACAGCCAGAAATGACGACATAACACTCTGAGAGGGGCAGGGATGGAGAGAAAGGTTATTGGAGCTAAATCCTTATCCTCCTTAGAAGGAAATCAGTAGACAGTATCTACACATGAAAAACCAAGAAAAAGTAATACAGGCACATTATTCAGAAATATAGAGGTTGATACCCAGAAGAAATTAGTGCTAAAACAGCTGCCTCTAGGCAACGGAAGCTGGGAGTGATGGGGGTCTGCTGGGTTTCATTATGAGCCTATTAGAACTATTTGGCTTTTTATACCATGTACACGAAATGCTTCAGTTAAAAAACAAAATTAAAAATACCACACGACCAAATCCAGTGACAAAACCTAGAACGTCCCTTCAAATTGCTCTTAATCCAGTAAAGGGACAGAGAGTTGGGGGGACAGGGGTGGTGGGGTAGGGACGGTGCCGTAGAGCAGGCAGTGCCAGATGAAGAGAGAAGATAACATCTTCACTCTGCAAAGTGGGCTTATCCTCAAGGTCTGAGACTGAAGGGAAATACCCAAAGTATGACAGGGCCACAGGGCCTGGATAGCTATTCTTTGATGGTTTCATCTTTACTAATGGAAGACACTTCTATGTTTTGGAATCACGTTTAGGACTGGCAATGTGACCGCAAGGAGGGGCTTAAAATATAACGGTCGGTCTTGGTTTGTCTTTAAAAAGAGAGTCCTGCCTTGCATACACATTTTCCTAACATTTTTGAAATAGCATAAAAGTATATTTTTGCAAAAGTCCATAACATTAATTTTGTATTTCTCCAAAGTTTTGCTGTTTCTCTGCTTCTTTGATGTGACCTTAGCAGTCAAACATCGCTAAGAAACAGAAGTTCTACTTGAAAAAAAAAAGGAAGTCTAGACTCCGAGTACAATTTCCGAGGGTATTCTCAGTTTCTGACGGGGCACGTCACTCCCGTTACAGGACCCTGGCAGATTCTCAGGGAGGTTTGTCTTCTAATGCACTAACGAAAGCTAATGGCAAATTGGTGTGGTTATTTCCTCAGAACGGTACCTTTTGTTGTTTGAAAAGGCCTCTGTTTCACAGCTTGGATTTTAACCCTTTAAGGATTACCACCATTTTCAGTCCCTCTTACAGAAGCTCCCTGGACTGGGAGGCTGAAACATCCCACCCCATTCACATCCTCTGTGGACTCCATAGTCAAAGGACCCCAGGAATGTGACAAAAGATGTTCGGACTGGTGCAGTAGTGAGGCTGCTAGTGCAGGTCAACAGTCCAAGCTCAATTCGTTGGCCACAAAGGGCGATTTCCTCCCCCTGCCCAATCCACTTCTGTACCCTTTGCTGCACGTGATTTTCCTATTAGTAAAATCCTGTCTAGATTCCTATTTGCACATTCATAAATGTGTGTCCTCAGAATCTTCATCTTTGCTCTCCGTCATCAGCCCTTTGTGTGGCCTTTTAATGTCCCTGCAGATCCTTTACCGTATGAAAAGCTTCTCAACCTCATGTAAAGGAACCCCAAATTAAAGCTGGGAAATCAAATGCACTTTTCAGATGAGCAAAGATCAAAAAGGTGGACGATGCAACATGCTGGTGAAGGAACAGGGAAGGAGGCAGTGCTGGGACCATGTGCGGCCACGTCCTCTGGAAGACGATGTGGAGTCACATGACCAATTTTACATGCAGGCGCCCTTTCCTGTTTCTCTTCCAGGAACTGTCTCATTTACAGGGGAGTCTGCTGTGGCTGTGTTTGCAGCAGCGAGACCAGAAATGACTTAGGTGCACCTCACAGAGGGCTGGTTAAGGAAGTGATGGGCACATCACCCAGAGGAGAACTACAGAACCATTCAGATGTGTTGTGGCCATGAAACGATCTCCAAGATGCATCACAAAGTCCACACGCAGCACTCAGGATGGGGCAGGGCGGGTGGGCTGCCGCTTGTGCGCAAGGACACACGAGGGCTCTGCGTACACAGGTGCACAGGGAGAGGCTCTCTGGAGAGAGTCCAACAAGAATGGGGCACAGGAGCCCCTGGAGAGGGGAGCGGGCCTGGGCCTGGGGGGGGCACTGACTTGGAGCTGTCTATCCTTTGGTCTTGTATGAAGTCTTACTGTTGGCAGGTGTAACTTTCCCCAAAGAGGTTAAAATGTTTTCAGGAATGTTTTAAAAAGATAACATCAGAAGATGGAGCCTATCAGCCACCGCTTAAAGACCATCACCACCCCACCTTGCAGGCTTGGAGGCAACTGGACACCAGTGAGCAATCAGTAAATCAATGACAAACGCCTCCCCCAGTAGGAAAACACGGGGACGCAGGTCTGGCCCCCATGCTGAAGCTCTCTGGGCAAAAGGTTCCCCATCAGTAAAATGAGAAGGTTGACCTAAGTCATCCCATAAGTCTGTCTTGGGGCACAAAATATCTGATTGTTCTCTTAAACCAATTTCATGTTCCTAAGAAGTGGTGAGAGAGGGCTGCACCATCTTCTCTAAAGCACAGCTAAACTGCTCATAGGCCATCTGTTCAAAATAATCGTACACTGAAGCATCCTTTAAACACATTCAGAGCACAGAATTTATTGAACATAATATGGAGATGGCTAGTACAGAAGTTCATGCCTCAGCAGGGCAGGTTTCATCAGGCTGACACGGAACATGTGAGAACATGCTGTGAACGGCTCTCTCGAGCTGGCCGCTGCAGGAATACACCTCCTTCCCTCCGGAGAACAGAAAATCAGCCATAAAACCGTGAATTCATTACACATCAGATAACCAACACGTACGATGGTAAAGAGTCCTTTCCTACACCAGCTTTTTAAAGGAATTCCATGTCAAAACAGGGCATACAACTTAAAATATGTAAAAGAAAAATTATGAAAACGAAAGCATTCTAAGACATCTCTTAAAATACTCAATCGCAAAACGTTAACATATACTGAAGGCAGAATAAAAACCCTGACCACAAACCACAGAGATCTCTTTCCAGGACAGGGAGTGACAGGGAGTGAGACACAAAGCATGGAAAGAACAGCACGTGTGACTGAAACTACTTCTTTACTCAAAACTGTTGAGAGGAGGTGAAGGGAGCATTTAAATAAAAATAGATCGTTTTGAGTTTCCTAAAGAAGTTCCAAATGGCAGCAGTTTACAAACTGTCTTTAAAAAAAACACGAAACACTAGCAAGAGAAAAGAGAACCAAATGTATTTTGCGTTTTTCTAGGTAGGAGCGTGAGGCACCTTACTGAGGCTGCTTACGAATGAAAAACACAAAAACACACTCTTTCCCACTGAGTAATTTCCCAGCATCTCATTCGGGATCAGACACAGAGAAGGTAAATTGATCAACGTTTGCTGAATGAGGGAGTGGTGAAAAGCAAGCAGCAGTTCTTGTACATACACATGGTCTCAGTAGGACAGACAGTAAACTCTGACCTTTGAATCCAAAGAAAATTATCAAGGGGAAAGAAGTATTTTTAAATGAATGCTGCACTAGAGGTTAACAGCTGAATTTAAGTTACTTCTAAAATACAAAAGACAGGGCTTCCCTGGTGGCGCAGTGGTTGAGAGTCCGCCTGCCGATGCAGGGGACACGGGTTCGTGCCCAGGTCCGGCAGGATCCCACATGCCGCGGAGCGGCTGGGCCCGTGAGCCATGGCCGCTGAGCCTGTGCTCCGCAACGGGAGAGGCCGCAACAGTGAGAGGCCCGCGTACCGCAAAAAAAATAATAAAAATTAAAAAATAAATAAAATACAAAAGACAGATGGGAATGCAGGCAGCCAGTTCATAAAAAGAACCAGACCTCTTCGTATTACATGGAAAACCATCGAGCTGATGTGAGAAACATGCATGCTAATTTATCATCCTCAATCACAAAAAGCTATGCATTCTTGTTAGCACTAAGCCTTAATGAAATCGGGTTAAGGTATCTGATTTTTCTCCCCTAGTTGGCAGCTGCTGAAGGAAACAAACAAACAAAAAGTAACCTGTTCTGTTTCGGCCAGACTCGGCGCTGGCTATCAGTGAGACGAAACCCTCCGGGGCCGCAGCTGCACCTGCGGGAGCCGGGCGGAGCTCCTGCCGTTCAGGATGCAGAGGTGAGCAGGATGGGGGAGCGAGCATCAGCCCTGCACCCACCCACCCTGAGCCAGATGATTAAATACACATCAACCCTGCGGTATGAGAAAGTAACTGTAATACGGTATTGTCACAGGATCAATGTTTCCTGGTTTAAAAACAAACATTAGCATTTACTTAGCAGCAGAAAACTATTATCCCACGGTACTGTTTTATTCAACTGACATCTTTTAATCAAAGCAATCCATATTGTGGCAACATTCCAAGGTATCATAATTGCAAATATATATGGCATGTTAGATAACAGCTGTATCCTTGTTGCTAGTTCTTTTTTCCTTCCCTACTGATTGGATGCAGGCATTTTCTGATGATTATTTGCACTAAGAAGAAAACCTGAAGTAATTATACTGAGACAACTTCTCATCCACCTCTACTGGTTTCACTTTTAACTCTTACACACAACTGTGTGTGTGTGCTCACGTCTTCTAAATGTTTCAGAATACCTCTGTGATGACAATGAGAAGGACACCTCGCTTTTCAGTGGCGGGGCCGTAGCTAACAAGAGTGGGGTCTGTGTCGTCGGCACGGGGGTGTAGGGCCTTGTGTACCCCAACTCCTGGTCCTGGAGGCCAAGCCTTGCGTGCTAAGTACGCGGCTGGTGAGATTCAGACGCAGGAGGAAAAGGGTCTGTGAATCTCGCTGGAGATCCACGTTCACAGCCTGTCCAGTCTGCCTGTCCGCCGATGTGCCTCATCGGAGTCTGCTATTACTGGCTCCCTCCGGTGATTTCCCGGAGAAGCACAGCGCTAACTCGGGGGAGAGGTCTGAGACCAGCGGCTCGGCTGCTGTGAACCTCAGCAGGCCACTTCTGTGACACCAATTTTAATGAACTGCCTTCGCTTCCCATTTAATTCACAAGTTTCGTAAAGCCTCCCTGGAAAGCCTTCTCATTATCACCTCGCTGAGACAAGCTAGTAATTTTCTTTCTCAAGCCCCCAAACTCATTCCCCAGGAGCATCATGCAGAGATCTTCAGGCAGTGAGAAAATGGAAAACATACATTTCTTCACTGCCTGAAGTGTGCTTAGTTTCAAAAAGCAAAATACAAAGCATCTGAAGGAGAGTCCTGATTCTGTCTACTTTATCTTTAAAATCACTGCAGAAGGGACGAAGGCAAACACCTGGAAGGTGGACGAAGATCAGTGCTGCTGAGATCAGCCCCTGTGAATTCACCGAGGCCTTTCTCGCCGCTCCTCTGACTGGTTTTTGTGGTTGAAACAGCGTCCTGGCGATTTAGGCCCTCGCAGCAGGCTTGCCAGAGACTGACTTCATTCCAAATGAGAGGTACTAACAAGCCGCCCCGTTTAACCTCCCGGAGGCTGCATTTCCCACGTGCAAAACTAGAGCCCTCACGCCCCCATCCCCATCACAGTCGTCGTGAGCATTAAGCCAGTGAGTGAACCTATCGGATGCTCTGCACGGGGTGGGAGGGCGTCCTAACAACAGCGACTTTCTCTAAGAGGTTACTGTCAAAGCAGCTCTGGCTGAGGAAGGCTTTTAAAAAGACTAATAAGTTTTCTCCAAACCCAATCGGGCCAGGAACCCTGAGGGACCTCGCTTCTCGTGGGGCACACGTGGTCCCAAGCCGCCCTTTCGGGTCTTATCGGATCTGCGTGCCCTGAGCTGGAGTCTTCCGTCTACCGTGCAGGGGACTTTCTAAATACAACCCCATTCCCGCTCATCTCTCGGCAGCAGCAACCTCGGCCCAAGCTTCACTGAGCCAGGCCTCCTCAGAGTGGGAACTCTGATAATTCCATGTATTACTTAAAGCTCCTCCTGCTCTAGCCCGACTGTCTCAACAGGAAGAGGCCGCTCCCGCCCCAGGGCCCCAGCGAGACGCGAGTCAGTGAACGGCCATCACCAGCAGGGGGAGCAGCGGCCTCTCCACCTGCCAAGGTCTCGGAGGTTAAACGTTGCTCAAGTGTTCAAGGTGACTTCCGAGCCCAAGTCCCACCTTGCTCGTTTTTCTTTTCTTGTTTTCTTTTAATCAAGAATTTCACAAACAACCCACAACCAGAAACTTGTAATTGGGCCAGTTCTTTGAAGAAGGAGCTGAAGATGACAAAAGGCATTCTATTTTGGTGTGGATTCTGAGTTTGCAAATATAAAGATTTTTGTGTGCAAAAAATATAGGCACCATTTGAAAAATGTTAAGCTACTTACATATGGTACATATGCTATATATATACACACACACAGCTTGTTTTCAAATTAATTTGAACGGCTATTTAGCTCTGGGCTATCACCTCATTCAGTTGTATCTGACTCAACACAGCCTGCAAGTCCAGTACTGGTATCTTCCAATAGCAATTCTGTTCCTGGGATTTCTTTGAAAGCTTTTAGGTTTTCACGGATCACTGGAGGTTCTTCATTTTTCCCCCTTCTGTGTTATGTAGGTATAAGCCGTCTCTCTAGGCATAAACTGTCCACTGGTAAAAATCAATTTTGATTTTATCAGTATTTATTAGCACTGGTGCCAGCAGTTTAGAAGACTAGAGAAGGAAAACATGCAAACTAGGAGGAGAAAAAAAATGAAAGCCGGGTCCTCATACCTACAAATAACATAGCCTGCTGGTCTTTCAGGTATTTTGTAAGGTGCCGAGGGAGCTTAAATTACCAATTTTTAAATTCGATCAATAAAAATTTACAGGACTCTGTTACTGCTTGCATCTCTCCCGTATCTGCGAGCCCGGTGGCGGGTATTTCTAAAACAAGGGCACCACTCTCAGAGGTGCCGTGAGCCAGTAACCAGGGCAGCAGGCACCGGAGCAGCCTGACTGCACCCGCCCAGGCTCCCTTCCCGGCCAGCACCCTAACCAGCTTCAGCCTGGCTCGCTCTAAGCCAGTTTATTCCAGTGACTTGACTCTCACCCTCTCAGGACAGAACAGACCACGGGGCAGGACCGCACATCCAATCTACCTGCTTTACTCTCATTTTCCAGAAAAGACACCCAAAATGTGCATGCTTGGGACTTCCCTGGTGACGCAGTGATTAAGAATCCGCCTGCCAATGCAGGGGACACAGGTTCGAGCCCTGGTCCGGGAAGATCCCACATGCCACGGAGCAACTAAACCCCTGCGCCACAACTACTGAGCCCACGAGCCATTAACTACTGAAGCCCGCGTGCCTAGAGCCCATGCTCTGCAACTAGAGAAGCCACAGCAATGAGAAGCAGCACACACACCACAACGAAGAGTTGCCCCTGCTCGCCGCAACTAAAAAAAGCCCGCGCGCAGCAACGAAAACCCAAAACGTTCAAAAATAAATAAAATTAAAAAAAAAAAAAGTGCGTGCTTCTCCAGGTTCGAGATCTTGAGTGTCTGTGGCTCTTAAAATGGTCCCTGAACCAGAGCAGTGCCTGCTCCACACACGTTCTCCTCCCTGACACACACTTCACTGACCAGGGTCACTGGCATGGTGTCCGCTCTGCCCATCACCACCCTCCTCCTCTCCCTGGGGCGGGGGGGAGATGTTCCCTTTTTCCACTCAGTCAAAAAGCTCAACAGGTGCTCACCAAGTCCTAGCCCCGAAAACAGAAAGAGGTTTCACAGGATGATTAGTTTTAAGAGACAACTTTGGATTTTAGATTTTGATTTTTAGCTACACACAAAATGCCACCATCCTCGGAGAAGCTGAATTCCTTCTAGATGCACACGAAACACTTAGTCACTTCCAAAGACCTAAGACACAAGTGTCCCAGGTACGCTTTTTGAGAACCTGGTCACTCGACCACAGGCGCCAGCAAACTCCAGCCTCACGGGCCAAATCCCAGCAGCTGTTCTTGTGAATAAAGTTTCAATGGTACACACGGCAACATCCTTTAAGAAAACGTCTACCAACTCCTGCTCTAGAGGAATGGGACTGTACTGCACCCCCAGGCACTATTTGAGGCACCCCCCCATCACTCTCCTTTCAAGGTCATGAGGTGTTAGAAGCCACATGAAGAGCAATTCGTTGCAACTCCTACACTCAGATAGGTTTTACTCCACTTGGAGAAAACAGCAGGAAGCACAGGCTTCCCAGCTCAGTCTTCTCACTCCTTTTCCTAAGTACCTGGGTCCACACGGAATAGAGACTGGAGAGTAAGTTATAACCGGGCAGCCGGCCTTCCATAGCTTCACGCCATGGGTGTGTGGTCGAGAACGAGGTCTAGTCAACGTTTACCGCGAGTTCTCAGGATGTACAGTAAACATGTTGTATTTCTCATCGATAGGGTTCATTTTTAAATCAACCTTCCAATGACAAAATAATAATGATAAAAATAATGTCTCCCTCCCCCCGCCATTTAGCACAAGTGACAAAATGACAAAAGAACTCTTAATTTGGGGGCTTTATTTTGATTTTTTTTTCTTTTAAAGATGCTACATAGTCGAACAGAATTGGATTGGTCTTTTATGGCATAAAATTAATTCACAAACTCTCGATCACTACTTGACGGATTATCTGACGTTTCTCTCCCACCCCCTCCCAACCCCACCGAGCCGGTTTCCTCTCTGCTCACCCCTCTGCTGCCTGACTCACATGCCCTGATCCCCAGCTAGGGCCCCACGGGGAAGGTCAGGGCCACACTGGGGCACGTGTGCTGAAGCGTGAGTGGTGGCTGAGGAGTGGAGAAAGAAAGAACAGTACAGAGATCGGCTGCCCTTCCCCACAGAGAGCGTGACCTAGAGCTGACTGCCACTACTAAGCACTCCCCTCCCTACGAGAGTCGTTACTTATTTGCACAGAAAACCACTTCCCGGCAGCCGTTTTCCAGCGTTCCAATGAGCCGCACCTCCATCTGTGTGTACAGCCCAGAACCTCCAGCAGCAATGCCAGCTTCACCCAGCAGAGTTAGGTAGCACAGGTGATTTTAGGCCACAGAGTTAATTATAATCTTGTGACAAGAAAACATGAGATGAAATACATTAAATAAGTTAAATATGCATTAAACATCTCTGAATAACAATTCAATCTCATGACATGAACCAATGGTTATCTAGCTTGGTCCCTTTAAGAGAACAAAGCCTTCACTGACTTCTATTTCCAGAGTATTGGGTCACTCGGGCAACATACACCTCCCAGCATAGCCGATGCTGCCACAGCGCCGTTCTTCTCGGCCTCAGACTCTCTCCATCAGTCCCAGGGAACTGATGGCCGGGGCAGACATGGAGGAGCAGCCCGGAGGGAGCGAGCAGTGCGGGGAGGACGCCTTGGGGGGGATGCATTCTCCACCGCGCTGGGCTCCAGCTCCCCGAGGGCCAGCACCAACAGGCAAGGAAGAGTGTCGTGTTGGAAGAGAGGTGATTAGCAACATGGACCAAGGCTACAAGTGTTTAAAATGACATGTACAACATGCCAGTCTCGTTTAATCATGGTTTCCCTTGTCATTAATAAGGATCATTCTTTTCCCCCGATCATTTACTATACGTGTTAAACTTTCTAAAAGATTGTTATTTTATGTTCTATGTGTGTGTGTGCACGCGTGCGGCAGCACACACGCGCAGGGAGGGGTAATTTAAAGGCAAGACCTGTGAGATGTCATCATACATTAACTTCTTTTTACACGCGGTTATGATACACTTAAATCCCATGACATGGCGGAGCCATCAATCCAATTTACCATCCTTTGCCTGCTGCCTCTACAAGGCGATCTTCCCTATGATTACACCGACGATAAAGAACAAAACCACCAGCGCGAGTAGCCGGGTGCTGAGGCCCTCCTCCTTCCCAGCCGCAGCTAACACGGGAACGGGGCTGTTGCTCTGCGCTGCCTTCCTCATCCGAAGTCCATCTTCTTCCTACGGGAGCAAACACACGTTTCAAAGACAGTCCAAGGCACCAGAGCAGCAGTCAACTGTACAGCTTGGGGGACGCGGCGGGGAGGCGGTGAGGTCCAGACTCGATCACATGATGAGGTCCAACCTCCTCGTTTTGCAAATGGAGAAACAAGCCTACACAGAAGAAGAGACTGGCTTGAGGCCACCACAAAAATACTGCCGGGAGCCCCTCTTTTCTCCCATCCATCCTACACAGTGCTGCTGGGTACCTTTTTATACCACACATCTAAGCAGGGGACTCCCTGGTTCCCCATGATTTACAGAAAAAAACTCTTCAGAGAAAAGAATCACAAGAAACGACCAAGTGGGGGACCTGGAAGTTTTCAAAGGTAGAGCTCTGTATAAAGTTGATACCTGATGAGTTACAGGTAGACTGCTGGATCAAAACTGTGATGTGTGTAATATTAAAATGAGCTTGATACATGCATCTCAAATATTTTCTACTTAACGCATGGAATTCCCACCAAGGAAATGACTCTCTCTCTCGTACGCGTGAAGATAACTTGGCCACTTTCCCCCGCACACACAGACCTGTACGAACAGAAACTTTTGCTCTCTCCACGTCCCCAAACGGGGCGCACACCAAGGCTTTCCTACGCCGGCTAGTTACCCCTCGACTCATCCCTGACGCCCACACAGCAGCTGCACCTTCTCTTCTTCTGCTTTGGTCCATTCACATTCAGCAAGTGCCTAGCGGGTCTTGAAGACAAGAGGCATCAACCCACCGAGCAGACTTTCCGTGACACTCATGGCCACCTTGGTGGAACCGCTCACCACACTCGGTATCAGTATTCGTGTCGGGGCCTCCCCGCTACCCTGGTTAACAAGGGAGCTTATCTTAAGGGCAGGGACTGCCCGTGTCTGTACCCACAGAGCGGGGTACAAGGTAGGGCCTTAGGAAATGTGCTGGCCAAGTGACAGGAGGAAACAACACAAAACAAGAAATCAGTGTTTGGCAAGATAAAGAATCTTCTAATGCCAAGATTCGCCCGATAATATTTTAAAAGACGCTCTGCTCACGGGGCATGGCCAATACGACTGCGCAGTGATAAATGACTGGTGCTATTCGATTAACTTTAAAAAAAAATGGGCACAGCAATACAGCATTTATTTTATTGGGTTTATATAGAAGCTATTTCTACCTATTTATCACTTTAAATGGCACAGAAGTCTGTTTCTGAAGAGCAATACATTCAAGGAGAACCTCTAGGTGTATCTTAGATTTTTAGCCAAAAAGTAGCGTGTCAGCTTCATAATTTACTCCTTACTAAAGGAAGTCAAATCAAGATGACTGCCAAGAAAGAAGATGATGCCATTTCCCAAACTCTGTCAGCCCTCCTGTATCTACTACCTTGCTAGAATAAGAGAAGGAAAGTCAACTGCCACGAATTTATGACGTGCACCTGGCGCTACGCAGTGAAAAAAGCCTATCATGTGGTTGGGGGACATGATCACGATGCAGAGAACAGATCGGCCTCGAGATTTAAGCTGCAACGAAAGACCCTATGATCAGACGTTCAGAAATGCTCTCTTTAATACTGCGTATGAAACAGACATACTTTTAACACTGGAAGGGGCCTTAAAGGGGTTTTGCGAACAGAGGCCTGGGAGCCGCCGTGACTAAAAAAGATTCACAGCGAGGCCAAGTTTGGCTGGTCATTTCCACAACACTGCAGGCCTCCAAGACCAAGCGAAATGCACCTGCTTCCCTCCAATGCCAACCGCCGGGTCAATGGCCACAAGCTGGAGACTCTGGTTCCCTGTAATTTCCACCCATGTACGGCGACAGCTTCCCACCTCCAGTCTCCTCACCGCGTTAACAGCAGGATGAGACCCTACTGCCTAGACCTATTTAGGATCCTCATGAAACAGAATTATGCTGTGTTAAAACAGAATACAGGTCAGTATTTACCCACTTAAAAAAGATTCTCATCCAGTGGGGATGGAGTGGGGTTTGAACATGTGAATTCAAGATAGCCATTGCTGTTTTATTTTTAGTCTCAGAACTGAATTTCAATTTACGCTAATGGATTGTTTGTTTGTTGCTTTTATACGAGGTGACAAGAGTTTATATTGTGCAAATATAAAACAACTCTACAAATGCTGGGGTCCATCAACTTCCCCACCCAAGATCACAGCGAAAAAGCCCCCGTTCCCTGCAGATGATCAGAAAATAAAACGCTGTTACCTTGAACTGCTTGTTCTCTTCCCGCAGCCTCTGAACTTCACTCTGCAGCCGCTTACATTCTTCCATCACCTTCTTAACTTCAGTGTCATCCAAAGAAGAACTCAGAGCTTTAGACACTGTTGGTGTTTCTGTCTTTGATGCAGTTGTGGATATAATTTTATTTATTTCTACATCATGCTGTTCAGAAATAAATGAAAGCCCAAGTGTCACCAACTATGTAGTAATGGACTTGTTAATGCAAAGTAAAAAGTAGTTCTCAGCAAACACCACACGTGGTAGCGCTTCATCCACACTGTAAAATGTCACATTTACTTTTAATATGGATTACTTTATCTAGTGTCTTAATAATCTAAAGCAACTGCGCTCCAGAAATCATGGATAAGGGCCAGTGATGAAGTTCGGCTGAGACTAACACGTCAAAGAAAGAGAGGAGGGGCCGTGCATACTGCACTATCAAAGTCCTGCCATGCAGAAATTAGCACACTGTAACTGTGCAAGCTCAGGAATTACCATCCACAAATTACTGTCACCACGAAGGTCTGAACAGCCCCAGGGCTGGCTGAGTGGGGGTCTCGGAAGGCGGCCAGAGGGGACGTAACACAGAGGGCGATTTATTTCATGAAGATGGAAGGAAGGTGCAGTAAACTCAGTGTCTACAATATTTCAGTCTGGGGAAGCACCACATTCCTCCATTTCCTCGGCCAAGACTGTGCTGTGACACACTCTGGAGACCGGCGGAGGATGAATCAGTAAGTGGGGAGAGGGCATGGAAGCACTCAGGTGTGTCGGGAAAATAAAATAACTGGGGATCGTTGCCCTGGGGGTTCCATGCAGCAAACTGAAAACTAGGAGCTCTACCCTTCGTCTCTCCCAAGTGAGAAGAGTGAGGCCCTGAAAGGCAAGGCCCCAGCTTACAGAGCTAATCACCTAGCACAGAGCTAGGGCCAGAACACAGATCTCACAGCGTCCACAACTGACCTTCCCAGGACTGGAATGGGAATGGGAAGGAAAAAAAGAAAAAAAGACCAGTGCCATTCAAACCAACAGGATAACGATAGTGGTCAATTACTGAGCAGAAAAAAAATGCTACGTGGTTTCGACACGAAGCATCAGCATTCCTGGAGACGGCTATGGACAATGTTGAGGAGGTGAGCATTTCTATCTCCCACCTCCAGCTGTTAACAGCCAGGGTGGCTGAATGTTCTACATGTGTTTTAAACTGTGTTTTTAATACAATTTATTATAAGTTTTTTGACTAGGTTGAAGGGAGGTCCACATTAGCATTACTGATACAATCTTCTCTCTCCAACTGTTCACAAGCCAGGGCCACGACAGGCTTATCCCTTGGGTTTCACACAGAGAAGAGAGAGCTGACAGCTTGGAGGAAGTCGCTCCTTGCCCTCACCCGCTCGAAAAGCAAAGGGGGCGATTCTCAACAGGGAATCATTCTGCCCCAGCAAGGGCACATTTGGCAATATCCGGAGACATTTTTGGTTGTCACAACTAGGGGGTGCTACTGGTATCTAGTGGGCAGAGGTCAAGGATACCGCTACACATCCTACAAGGCACAGGACTGCCCCCACGGCAAAGAATTATCCAGCCCAAGTGTTAATAGTGCTGAGGTTGAGAAATCCTAATCTAAAAGCATATTTTGACTGAAGAGGTGGGTGGGGTTCAAGGGGTAGAGAGGTGGTGCTGAGGGAAAGTGTAGACGGGGAAGCCTACAGGCGGCACTCTGTAGAACAACAGAACCTCAGAGCTCTCCACCACCTGTCCACCAAGCACCACGATAAGCGGCAAATTATTCCGTTCTGGTCTTACCCACCGTTAAATAGCAACCTATAACTTTGCCAAGTCACAGAAGCTCTTTGGAATTTATGACATTTCAACAGCCAACAGGTTGCACTTTTCAAAGGGAAAAAATGTTTCAATTAGCTGTCTTTCTGCAAGTCTCTCAAAGGCAGATTTCACGAAGGCCCACTTACTTGTTAACTTCAGCTTATTTTTTTCTTCATACATCAGAAGAAGGAAAATAATTTGCCAACTTAAAGCTTGGTTTTGCGGGAGACGGTATGCAAACAAGCATCAGCTTGCAACATCAATTACTGTTAACTAGAAACATACTTACTGGTTTATCATTTTCTGCTGGCAATTCAAACACACATCTAAGTTTTGAATCCATAAGGTCTTCCGGTTTTGCCTCCTTCCACTAAAACAATTTAAATTTAATAATCAGGATATTATAAAGCTGCTGGAAGAATAATTTTCTTCCTATAACTGACAATTTCAGAAAAATACTCTTAATGAGAAAGGCCTGATGTATATCAAATAAAGAACTTACGTCTGCTGAGATTTCAATACTTTTAACATGACAAGATTAAACGCACTAGCTCTCCTGAATATATACTCTTCTTCACAGACCCCAGTCTTGCTGCCGGACCCCTCAGAGCCCACCAGCGCTCCTCCTGTCGCCAGTCTGCGGGAAGCACACGGGACAGAGAAGACCACCGCTGACCCAAGAGGAATCTTCTAAACTACAACTGGATGGCCTAAGGACATCTGGGCTCTCCTTAAGAAAACACAACTTACTTCACAGGGCACGTCCTTCTTAAGAGAGAGTAGCATGTGCTATCTGGGAGTGGTTTTAGAACGCTGCCAACTACCAACAGGGCACAAGAACTGGCAGGCCACTCCCTGTGATCGCCACTGTCTGGGCTGCCCCCCACTGCCTCAGTGTGCTGGTAGTAATATCTCCCTGACTAAATCCATGTCCTGGGACGATGCACTTCTGGCTTACTCCTCCTCCTCTTGGCAGTGGAGGACAGGAATCCCAGGTGTTCTGATCATTACAGACCAGCATAGCAGGAAGGCTGCAATACAGAAAAAGGAACGAACTCCCCCACCCTCACCCCAGAACCATGCAGGAGGCAGCGAGAGCAACACAGTACCAAGAGCCAAAAATGGGAAATAATCTTTGTGTTGAACAATAGGGAACCACCAAAGAAACCATGGCAGGTACAGTCAATGGAATAGCATGCCATTCAAGGGATACTGAGGAGTGTTTAATTGCATGGGGAAAATTCGCAGGATGTTAAGTGAAGAAACTACAAGCAATATCTTAAGTCTGTTCCTCTGCACGCGCGCGCGCACACACACACAGTGTACGTGTGCCTGCGTGCGTGTGTCAAAAGAACATCAGGCAAGGATCATCTCTGGGTGCCAAAAATCACCAAGTGAAAGACTGCTCGCCGGCAAGCAGGATGTTCATGTGGTCTCCAAGTATCTGATTACTCTGAGTATCACAGATCACCTATTAACCACAAGGGGAAAATGTGCTTTGACACTGGGGAGAGTTGGCATTCACCATCTTAACCAAGTAATCAAACTTAGTGTCACCAAAAGAGGGACAACACGGCATTAAACGCCTTCTAATATGGTGCATCATACATGACACCACCTAGGGAATATTCTTGCCAAAATAAAAAAAAAAGAAAGCAAAAACATTTAACCTGAATTTAATCATGAGGAAAGAATTGGACAAATCCAGAATGTGGGACATTCTGCAAGTCAACTGGCCTGGACTGTAAAAAGGGTGAGGGTGCTCCAGGAGAAGAAAACCTAAAGGCCATTTCTGGAACAACTGGAAAATGGTGACCATGGGTATGGGTTTCTCTATCAAACATTACTGAATTAATGTTAAGCTTCTTAGCTGTGACAACGGGACTGTGGCTATGTACGAGGCTGTCCTTGTCTGAAGCAGTTATAGGTGGTGAAGGGTCATGAAGTCTGTGTCTTACAGCCAAGTAGTTCAGCAAAAAAGGAAGTTTACGACAGCAACGAAGCAAACGTGGCAAAATGTTAAACGGTGCATCTTAGTAACTAAGGTTAGATGAGTAGGCACTACTATTGTTTCAACTTTCTGTATATCACAATACAAAGAAAAATATTTTAAAGTAAAGAAAAAGCACAAGGCTCTCATTAACAGTGGTTGGGTTTAGTATAAACAAATTACAGGTCACTTAGTTTTATTTTTGCTCATTTGTATATTTCCAAAATTTCCAACAATGTACATTTCATATAAAAAATTTTTAACTGTTATAAAAGTTATCATGGAAGCAAAATTCACCTTTATTGTATATAGAGTGCCTGGCCTATAACAGTGCTCAGATAAAACAGCTGCCAGATGCCAGACACTACGCCAAGTTCTACATACACAGCACATTTAATCCCACCACAGCCACGTGAACTAGGTGTTCATCCCCATTTTACACGTGACCAAACCCTCAAGAGAGTTAATGAACATCGCCCAAGGCCACAATGTTAGTAAGAGGCAGAACTCAGCTTCACACCCAAGGCACCCAAGCCCATGCTCTTCTCACCAAGCCATGCAGCAGAAGCCAAACAGATTATATTCCTGGATATTCCACATTCTGCATTTGCCATACATTTCCTTGGTCACACAAAGTAACATGAAGTGACACATCATGTTCCAGGAAATAAAAGCGAATGTCTCAACAGTCATTCCTCTTCGAAGGAATCTTAAAGGAAGCCTACTCTCCCTGATCTCTCTGAAACCCCCAAACATCTAGCTTACCCTTCATTTCCTACCCAGAAGTTAAACATGCGTGAAGGTGGTCGGTTATGCTTTTCCGAGATGAAAAGCAGCAGCTGTGTGGTGGCACGGGGACACGAAGGTAGGCTGTGCATGAAAACAGCACCTAGTATACAACTGTGAAAGAGAAGCAGCGGTACAGTGTGCATCCCAGCTAACTCAAATTTGCAGCCATTCCTCGGATGACTTCAGTCTCTTAGTTTCAGTTGGCGAACTGCAAAGCAGTGAAAACCTTGCGGCAGTCCTGCCCTTCTTTCCCAAACTGTGAGGGCTACACAGTCTGTCCTCACTGGTGCTGTGGATTTTTTTAAGGTTTATCCGTATATTGTGATACACACTCACAGCACCAGGATGCCTGCTGATTTATTCAAGTGAAACCTTGGGGAAGAACTACCATTATAATCTTCTTCTAGAAAAATCAATACGAGGGACTGATTGCAGGGCCCCGCCCCCACGGCTACCAAAATCTCAAGTCCCTCACATAAAATGCTAGGACCGCTGGCCCACATCCACAGATGCAGAACCCACAGAAATGAAGGGCCAACTGTAATATATCAATTATTTATTTTATGAAAATGAAGTCATCTTATTTTTACCAAAATTAAGAGACAGAGTTAAACATGTATTTAAGCAGGGGAAAAAAAAATGAAGGAAACTTGGGGAAAACAACAACAACAACAAAAAACCCAGAATCATGCTTACCAGAACCAAGCATGAAAAAAAAAATGCCTAAAGGGTTGAAGGATATTTAGTATTCAACTCTCTCCCATCCCTCTGGGTTCTGGAAGATGGGGAAGATGTGGTAGGAAGGTTCTCTATAGTGAAAACTGTCCTTTTCTGTGGGGGGAATGGGAGGGGGGTGAAGGGAGAGAATCCTCAGACCATTCAAGACACAATCCACCAGAAGAAGGAACTGCTGAAGGCAACCAGATATAAAAGTCAGAAAAGAAGAGTGTTCTAAAAAGTTACATGAAATGTTAAAATCAAAGTTTTAGAAAAACCATAAAGGCAGTCAAAGCACAAACCTCCCTGAAGGCACCATTCCCCTTTAAAATCAATTTTGACACATTTTGAAATGCATGCACCCACAATTCTGCACCTAATCATTTCTTTTAATTACTGAAAAAAATAAGAAGCATTCAGTACTTACTACTGCTTCCATATCAGAAGTGTCAGTTGGAGCAAACATAGACTGAACCATAAACTTGTGTTTACTTTTCTCATTGGGATCATAATCGAAAGGCTGTAACATCACTGAGAAAGAAAATATTTCATTAGGAGGGTCAGAGCTCGGTTACCAGCAGCCATTTGTTACGTTAATTACTTGTAGTTCGGTTGTAAAGCAGTTTACCAGGACTCTGTCTGAGCCTTCAGAAGCCCCAGGCCTTCAGGATGACCAGGTCTCAAACCTGAGGTCCAGGAAACTGAAGGGACTTCCCCAAGGTCCACCTGCAGGTAGTGGCAGAGCCAGGACTGGGGCTCAGGACCCAGGTCTTCTGATTCCCAGCCCACTGATCTGCCGCTAGGGCACACCTGACCAAACATCTGCTACGGGCCTTACATCCAGGTCAACCAGGTAGAAACACCTGTGCCTGTTTTGCTCAAGAAGACACGTGCAAATGATCTCTTCAGGAACTAAAACAGAGTAATCCAAGACATCTGAGGAACTGTTTTAGCTTCTCTCTGTCCTATTTCCCACGTCAAGGTCATCAAAGTAATGCTTCAAATGCAATTTTGCCAAGAATGTTAGGGAATTTTCAGAACCAGCACCCTCAGGGCATGGAGAAGACACCACCAGCTTACACCCTTTTTCTCCCTAAGCACCTAGGGGAGTCTCACATAAGGGCTCCCTGACTGAGCACAGCCACTGCGCTGAGCGAGGTGTCGTCCCGTTCTGACCGGCTGCCCTAGGACTTACCACCCTACCCCATTAAATGACAGCTGCTTTCAAATACAGGTTTTGCTACAAGCCTTTGACTAAACCACACATCTCACTAAGTTCCCTGAAAACTAACTTTCCCATACCCAGGAAAAGCCCGCTGTAGCCCTGACCGTGGTAAGAGCCCCCTGGGGCTGAGCGTCTCCCTTGGGCCAGAAGCTCAGCTCTGCACTTCGGCTTTATCATCACCTCAAAGGCAGGTAATGCTGTGGAAGTTACTTTGATGGCTGTTTTCAGATGAAAAAACTGAAGCGCAGAAAGGTTGGCTAACCTGCCCAAGGTCACACCGCGGAGGAGTGGACACTCCAACGCAGGTGGTCTGACTGGAAAGCCAATGCTCGTGGCCACCATGAGGGGCTGGCTCTCTGTCCTCTGACAGTGCAGGTCCTGTCCTTCTCCACCAGCACCTCTGCTGCTGGGCACTCGTCAGTGTTCTCTCGCCCTTGAACACCACTTAGAACTTCCCAGGTGCTTAAAGCCTCACAATCAACCACCCCCTGCAGCAGATGCAGGGCACCTACCCTAAGCCCTAGCTCATAAAGGAATCGTGAAGGGACTCAACAAAGTGAAGGGACTCGACAAAGTGAAGGGACCTGCTCAAGGTCACTGTGCTGGGAAGCAGCAAAACTTCGACCAGGAGCCACGTGCAGTCAGCACCCCTTCAGCCACAATGGACACTCCAATTCGCGACGGGGTCACATCCTGCACGCACCGCAGACCCACCATCACGTATCTTACAGAACCACCCATGATGAGGAAGAGAAATACGAACACCCCCCTCCGTCTTATCTGTAACAAGCCCAATGCCCAGGAGATGAGAGCAATCGGAAGACACGGTTAATTTTCAGAGAAGTTGGCTCTTTAGCTCCAGTGACACTGGATCACACACAGAGAATGGATGGGTCCAGAGACCCTAAGACAACCCCACATAAAGAGCCCCAGGAAGACCTGCTGTTCCCTTTCCACTCTTCTCCCCCTTCCTCCAGGAGGTGTAAGCCAGAAAGAAGGGCTTGGGTTGCAGGCACGTTCTAAAGCAAACTGACCCTTCCTTTTTCTCTCTACCTCGCCCCACACTCCCATCCCCAATGCCTTCGCAATGTCCCAAAAAAGGAAAATAACTTTTACTAGGGCCTAGTACGGACTAGGCACCAAAGAAGGAATATTTTCCTTAGTTCTCCCATCAGTTCTCACAACAATCATAAAGATGGCCATGTCTTTATGTTCTAGATGAGAAGACAGGGCTTGGTAGCCTCCCTCGAGTCCCATGGACAGCGTATTAACTGATGGAACCAGAGCTCCACATTGGCTTTGTGTCCACAGTCCGACTTCCACACCACAGGTTCTCGAAGTGTTACTCCCAGACCCCGAGACCCACCCCTCAGGCGGTCCATAAAATCAAAACTGCTCATAATACCAAGACGTTACATGTTACATGCTTTTTCCACTGCACTGACATTCGAAGTGATGATCGGCACAAAAGCAAAGGTGGGTGAAACTGCTAGTGCCTGAGTGCAGACTTTACTAAATTCCAACCCCTGACAATGCATCTTAGCACTCTGTACAATGAAATGACAAGTACACATCAAGCATTTCTGCTGCCTTGGGAAAAGCACCTGTGCAACTGTTTGGGTTGTGAGCTCAACTGGACGCTTTCTCATGGAACCATGTACTTGAAAGAACAACCGACAGAAAAACTATGGTTATTCACACCTGGGTATACAGCAGATATTTTCCAAAAATGAATGAAGTGAGCCTGTCACTTTAAGGAAAACAACTTATAGTTGTTGCCGGTGACAAAAACCAGGCATTCAAACAAAAGTTAGAATATTGGAAAACCTCTTTCTGCCACCAAGAGCTTCACAGTTTCCTGAAGATTTAAGGACTTTTCCAATGAGATCAGTGGGAACAGTAACGAATGTACTTTTCTGATACTGTATAATGAGATGTCAACAGCTGGAAGATCTGTATAACTCAGCTAGCATAATATTACCAAAGCCATCAAGTGTAAGAGAAACCAATGCATTTTAGTGAAACAAAGTTCAAACGGTTCACTGACAGGGTGTCAGATTCTACACTGTATTAAACTTTAAGAAAGTGTCACTTGTCAAGTTTTGGTATAGTGTCAAAGAATAATGTCTATAATTATCTGAAAAGGCTATTAAAAATACCCTTTCCTTTTCCAATACATATCTGTGGTAAAGGTGGTTTTACTTCATATATATTCACCAAAACAACACATTATAACAGACTGAAATGCAAAAGCAATTGAGAGAATCCAGCCTGTCTTCTATTTAGCCAGAAATCAAGGAGATTTG
Source organism: Grampus griseus (assembly GCF_964374135.1). NCBI lineage: Eukaryota > Metazoa > Chordata > Mammalia > Artiodactyla > Delphinidae > Grampus > Grampus griseus. The sequence goes on along the minus strand of NC_139008.1, from coordinate 84,099,746 downwards.
CAAAACATATTGAATAAAGCCAAAATTTTTTTGAAAAGTTATTTTCCACTACAAATGTTACTGTTTGCATATAACTGTATTTATTAAAGTTGTTATTAAAGGAATACTTTTTAAATTTCTCAGTTTAATTTGCAATACGATAAATATTGATACAACCCACAAATCAAAAAAAGCTCTTTTGGTCTTTGATTTCTAAGAGTGTAAAGGGGCCCCGAGACCAAAAGGTCTGACCACCGTTATTCTACATCAAGCTGCCTCGCAGGCCCCTCCAGGAGGAAAATGCTCGTGTTAATAATTCAAGTGAAGGCACTGGTGGCTCTGTGTGGTCCCCTTCGTGGGAGAATGTGCAGTGTGAAACAGAAAGCAACCTCACACAAACCAAGTCTTGAGTCCCGTATGTACCCAGGCCTCGGGTGGAGACAGAAGCACACGTGCACGCGCATGTGTCCCTTACAGGGAGGGGACTGGGGTTCCCTGTGCTCTGCTAACCAAACCACCCTGCAACCTCTTGTTCCACCTCTGGAGAAGGGCGCTGTCTGAGACCCCCTGCCACCCTCGGACCTTGAAGGTGGCATCAGTCCAACTCCAGGCCTAGAGCAGGCTGCCTGCCAAGTCGCCACAGTGCAGAGCTAGAAGACCCTCAAGAGGATGTAACTGACATTTAGACCTCGAGGCTCAACAAGAATGTAAGCACACAAAGAAGTGGGTACTGGTGGTAACAAATCACCTTACAGGAGCACTGGAGACAGCAGAGGCGGCGGGTCAAATACCCCTCTGCAAAGGCTGGGACTCATGAAACAGAAACGCAGATGCCCGATGCACTGTGAGACTGGCAAGGTGAAAACTTTAAGCTGAGTGAAAATGGTGGCCGCTGGTGAACTTCTGCAGCAACTCTCCTTCCACCTAGAGCAGTAGGTGGAAAAGAAGGCGTTTGCCTTCATGGGCCTTCATGGTCATAAAACACTGGATCAATAAGATCAGACTTTCTTCAGAAGAAATGCAGAATATATGCCGCTTAACACACACACACACACACACACACACACACACACACACACACCCCTCAGAGAAATGACTTGATTAAATGCAGCATAAAAGCTTCTTATGAGAACCTGAGCAGGTCACAGATCATGTTCATCTGCATCATAATAATGGCAACAGAGCAAATGAATAAAAGTCTAACAAGCACCTCGACACACGCTTTATTATTTTTTTAATCTCGGAATTTTATCTTTAAAATGTCCCTCTCCTTGTTCACATGACCACAATCTCAGCTCAGCTCCTTTCTTGTGGGCTCCCCAATCAGCGTGCGAGAGGGAGGATGTCAAGTGGCACCCAGGCTTTGTGAAATTTCATAAACCCTCGCTGGGCCTCAGCATCTGCACCCTGCTGAACTAACACAGCCCCCAACTCATTTCCAAAAGTTTGTATTTCTCAGCTACGATCATCTCATGTTGAATTCAATTTGTTATACTCTATTAGCTGGAACTTTACGAGAACATGACAGAATAAATGTTGTTAAACGTTTGTTCTTTCGGCTGCATACATGTAAATTGTGACAGAAATTATGTACTTTTTTCCATGACAGGCTATAAAAGAGCTTCCCATTAACTTATTTCACTTGAATACCAGAGACACTGATGATAAAATCCTCTTAAATGAACCATCTATCCTACTTTTAAAATGTATTGCTGATACTACACTAAAAAGAAGCCTGTTACCAGGAGACAGCCGGGAGACCAGGTCACCACTCACCAGCATTAACGCTTTGTCATACAATGTCTGCTATACTGCAGACTGCGAAAGCGTGATCCTGTTAGGAAAGGGGCTTCATGGTCATAAAACACTGGATCAATAAGATCAGACTTTCTTCAGAAGAAATGCAGAATATATGCCGCTTAACACACACACACACACACACACACACACACACACACACCCCTCAGAGAAATGACTTGATTAAATGCAGCATAAAAGCTTCTTATGAGAACCTGAGCAGGTCACAGATCATGTTCATCTGCATCATAATAATGGCAACAGAGCAAATGAATAAAAGTCTAACAAGCACCTCGACACACGCTTTATTATTTTTTTAATCTCGGAATTTTATCTTTAAAATGTCCCTCTCCTTGTTCACATGACCACAATCTCAGCTCAGCTCCTTTCTTGTGGGCTCCCCAATCAGCGTGCGAGAGGGAGGATGTCAAGTGGCACCCAGGCTTTGTGAAATTTCATAAACCCTCGCTGGGCCTCAGCATCTGCACCCTGCTGAACTAACACAGCCCCCAACTCATTTCCAAAAGTTTGTATTTCTCAGCTACGATCATCTCATGTTGAATTCAATTTGTTATACTCTATTAGCTGGAACTTTACGAGAACATGACAGAATAAATGTTGTTAAACGTTTGTTCTTTCGGCTGCATACATGTAAATTGTGACAGAAATTATGTACTTTTTTCCATGACAGGCTATAAAAGAGCTTCCCATTAACTTATTTCACTTGAATACCAGAGACACTGATGATAAAATCCTCTTAAATGAACCATCTATCCTACTTTTAAAATGTATTGCTGATACTACACTAAAAAGAAGCCTGTTACCAGGAGACAGCCGGGAGACCAGGTCACCACTCACCAGCATTAACGCTTTGTCATACAATGTCTGCTATACTGCAGACTGCGAAAGCGTGATCCTGCTAGGAAAGGGGCTTCATGGTCATAAAACACTGGATCAATAAGATCAGACTTTCTTCAGAAGAAATGCAGAATATATGCCGCTTAACACACACACACACACACACACACACACACACACACACACACACACACACACACACACACACACACACACACACACACACACACACACACACACACACACACACACACACACACACACACACCCTCAGAGAGATGACTTGATTAAATGCAGCATAAAAGCTTCTTATGAGAACCTGAGCAGGTCACAGATCATTTTCATCTGCATCATAATAATGGCAACAGAGCACATGAATAAAAGTCTAACAAGCAACTCGACACACGCTTTATTATTTTTTTAATCTCAGAATTTTATCTTTAAAATGTCCCTCTCCTTGTTCACATGACCACAATCTCAGCTCACCCCACCCCCCAACACCTAAGCCTCTCCAGCTAGATCTCCCCGCCTCCTCCCGGCCTCTCTCTCAGACAAGCTGCCCTGCAGAGCCCTAAAACGCTACAAATTTAATCTCCCCCTAAACACCCTACTCACCATCACGATATTCCTCGGACCAAAAACCTGCTACAAAAAAAAAAGCCTATTTCCCAAGTAAAAAACAATCAGTTCAAGTCCACAGCCTGGTTCTCTCAGTTTACTGATATGATCCAACAACAGGCTTCCCTGCTGGTCCAACAGCTGTGCACATGGTGCTGGCCACACCCCCGCACGCAGGTATTCTCCTGTCGTTACCCAAGTCTCCTCTTATCATGTTGGGCCTAGGAGGCTGCCACATCCCTCTCGGTCCCCCTGCCCTACTCACATCTCAGTATGTCACACCTCCCCGGGCTTCATCTGACTCTGAACCTGCCACTAGTCTGACTCTGTCATGAGGGGGTCTCCAGCTTCCGCGTGCATCAGACCCACCTGGAGTGCTTGTCAAAACACAGGTGGCAGGGTCCCACCTCCAGTTTCTGATTCAACAGGTGGGGCTGAGAACACGTATTTCTAACCTGTTCCCAGCTGCTGCCGCCGGTCCAGGCACCCTACCTGGAGAACACGTGCTGCACGACACCTCCTCACGCCGCAGCTCCTACTAGAATGCTATTTCACACTCTCATCTTACTGGGGATCTTATTCTATCAGCGGACACTACTGATACAGAGTTCTCCCCACATGTTCGCCTTTTCTACCCAATTAAGCTGAGACCAGGACTTCATGCTTTGCTACCTCACATTCTGGGAACTAATCGGCAGCTTTCCACTGGTTGAGGAGTATGCCCCCTCTTCCCTTCCAACATTCAAAGTCCTCTGGAATCATGCTCCCCCCAGAAATCTCCCTGGGCAGCACAGAGAGAGGAAACCCTCTTTAATCCTCAACCCGCTGTCTTCTCTTCTGCCCCACTTCCCAGAGCCACTCACTCTTCATCTCGTGGTTTAAGACAGTGGTTTCCAATCCTCTCATCACCACTGTGCTCTCGCATTCTCTGGCTTTGCTTTCACGCCTCTGTCAAAAGACTGTTCTCTACTAAACTGCATCCACAATGTCATAATGAAGTCACTGCTCCACTTTTTTGAAACTAATCAGAGACACACCAGCACTCTGTCATCAGCTTATGATAACCAGTATTCCACAATGAGGGGACAGAGTTCTAGGCTAAAGCAAAGCGGACATCTTAGTGAGGCTGGGTGCCCTCACCGTGGGTAAATTTATTGCTTCCTTCAGGACGCTCAAAATGTTGGGGACACGGCTACTTTCCGGGACTTCTGTCTATTCGGGGGCCATGGATGGAACTAAGAGTCTAGAGAGTAAATAATTAATTTTATCTATTTATAAATTGGTTGACACTGAGTTGTCTTTGTGCTCTCTACAGGAGTTTCCAGTTCAGTACAGCCCATCTTAGATAACAAATCCCTCAGAGGCTTATTGATTTATCTGTGCAGAGTTTACAGTGCAAATGTACCCCAGTATCACTGGAAAATGAGGTGTGCAATATACAATCACTGGCCAAAGAACGTGGCTGACTCACTCTTTTTTATAAATACCTTTTAAAATGCACATCTTTTTTCAAAGCTCCAACACACTTTCCTATCTCCACTAACACTGCATACTGGAATACCACACAGCCCTTCCTGAGTACTCTCGTGTTCTGATTATCAACATCCATTACATGCCACCTTAGTATGACCCACAAGCAAGGTCTCTCGGGACTGACCCACTGCACAGGGAGAACGGTGTGCCCTGAGGTTCGGGCAATCCCAGATCCCTGCTGTTACCTTCCCGTACTTGTTCTCTGCGGTGTTCCTGTCCAGGCCTTCACTGTGGCCACCGCTCGCAGCCCTTGCCCTTCACTCTGGCCTGTGATGGGCTGGACATCAGAACAGGGTTAACAGAGAGTCTAAGGTAAGAGTATAAACAGGACAGTCAAGACTAGGGAGCCTAAGTGTAGAATGTGCAAAAGGTGCTGTAACCAGTGAAAGGAACATTACTTTTGGCTGCTCCTCGGCCACGCTGTAGTGAGCTGTACTGAATGTACTTCAGCTAAGTGAGGTGTACTGAATGTACTTGGATAAAGTCCTCTTGATCATGATCTTTGAAAAATGTAAAAACTAAGGAAATTGTGTTACACTCATAAAAAGTGAAACCTAGGATTCTCCTTAAGAAACTTCAATATTACAGTAACCTTTTTTTTTAATAAATTTATTTACTTATTTAGTTTTGGCTGTGTTGGGTCTTCGTTGCTGCACGCGGGCCCCCTCAAGTTGTGGCGAGCGGGGGGTACCCCCCATTGTGGGGCGTGGGCCTCCCACTGCAGTGGCCTCCCCTGCCGCGGAGCATGGGCTCCAGGTGCGCGGGCCTCAGTAGTTACGGCACACGGGCTTCAGTAGCTGTGGTGCACGGGCCCAGCGGCTCCGCGGCATGTGGGATCCCCCCGGACCAGGGCTCGAAACCGGGTCCCCCGCACTGGCAGGCAGGCTCCCAACCACTGCGCCACCAAGGGAAGTCCCTACAGTAAACTTTAAAAAAATCTTTAGAAGCACGATTAATTACTGTTGGTACTTTCCCCCTTTTTTTAAAAACCAGAATCTCATCTGGTGAAAAAGATTAAAGACACCTTTTAAGTATGAATGTGAGTTGTTCTTATCTGAGAGTCATAAAGCTGGTTCGTGAAAACCACTTAGGAAAAGGTTCTGTTTATCAGAGACTTCCCAAGCAAACGATCAGTCGAAGAAGAATGTGGCTGTTAAGATGCCCAAACCTCCAAATTTAGCTCCCACTATCAGCACTTGACGGATGAATCCCTGACTTCTTTCTCTAAGGGCAGGGCACTTATACTCCGGACGCTAATCACCTAAAAGCTGCAACCCAAGGTTGGCTGGTCCAGGGCAAGCAAGCACCTCCTTTAAACTGAGTCAGCAAAATCTTAAAAGGATTAATTATCAATTGTAGTACTACCCAATTACGTTACCTGACCGATGTTTCCATCCAAGAAGAGCTGCTGATATGCATTCTCTGTCCTCGGGATTTTACTGGAAGAACTTTACGCTTTAAATGTGACTGAAATAAGTGCTGAAAAGGGCTATATGTCAGGAATAAACACTGCTCCTTAATTCTCTGGATTTTAATTTAAAACACAGATTCAGACACTAGAAGATTTGTGTTGGTTTGTCTTTAATTCATTTTCAATTCCCAGGGTACACTTAGTAAAGTGTATCTGTACCTAAATATTGGTATCTTTAATGACTCTTTCCAATGCCCCCCCCACCAAACAGATATTTTGCATTTCTAATTTCCTTGGTACAAAGGCAACCAATATGCATAATTGAACTGCAAATGGAAGCGTGCTTGCTACTTTAGTGAAATTAGAATTCAGTGAAGGCTATAAAAATATTAAACTTAATATCATATTACAGGAAGCCTAAGCATTTTTGATGGGCCCATAATTTTACCACTTCACCTGCTGTATCCACTGGCAAACATGGTTTGGAATATTAATGGAAAACCCCCTCATTATGAAACTGCAGTATTAAAACAAAAAAATCCACAACACTAACAGCTTACCACAGACATTTTCAGAAATTATCTACCTTAAAAATATTTTCCCACCAGACAGTTCAGAAAACAGATTTAATTTTGTAAAGCTAGAACAAATGGAGAGACCCCCCACTGCTTCAAACAATTCATTAATTCAAAAAGTTCTATTTTCCTTGCATTTAAAATCTCTAGAGGAGAAAATCCAATCTCCTCTCCTCCAATCTCCATTTAAGTGTGCCTATTTTGCTGAGGTCCAGATTTGAATAATTCAAAACCGTCTCTAGCAGATGGTGCGTATCAAGGGGCAAGGGGCCAAAACCATGGCATTCTGGGCCAATTAATGCAAACACAAAGCACCCAGCACCCTCCCACCTACTGCCTGCCTCATCCAACAGGCACAGATCCCAGAAGGGGCTGTCAGAAGGAGATGCAAGGAGCACCTATCTAAAGGACAAAGAAAAGGAGTCAGAGACCCGAGTGACCGGATCCCCAAACACTCCTTTGCAAAGTCCACATGTTTTCACCTACCGACACAAGAAGTTTAGGTTATACCTGTTTCCAACTGTAACTTTACCACCTGAGTTTATACAAGAGTTGTTGTGTTTTTTTTAAGGGCCCAATGAGTGATGTGCCGTCTTCTGAAGAAGAGACATGACAGGTCAGCGTCTGGACTTTCGATGCATAATGTAAGGTCCTGCGAATATCAGATTAAGCTGACAGCTGAGAAGAGTTTCACAGGGTGTGTCTGAAAGACATCTGACAGCTGGAAAGTCTCAATCCCCCATCAAAACCCTGATCTGTGTGCCCTCAGACCTCAGTCTGTGTTGCCAGCTCCATGGGTGGATACCACCCCCCTCCTCCTCTTTCCCCTCCTCCTTGCCCCCCTCTCTCAAAGAATGATTTATAACCTTTCCTGTCAGCTAGCACATCCCAAGGGTTTTCAGAGATGGGAAAAAAATAATGTACTAGTCATGTCCTTTTCAGGTACGCTGTGACATTCTGTGTGGTAGGCAGGGCAATGCTGGTAGTATTTTCAGTTGATTTCATGACCTCCTTTTCATAGACTGTATTTGAAAATTTACTAGTGACTTTTCACTATAAAACAAATGCATATTATAGAAAGAAGAAAAACAAAAATTTCTTCTTAAATTAGAAAAATTTCATAAATTAGTAAAATGTATAGGATTGATTTATTTCTAAAAAGGCAATTCAAATATGTACGATCCACCTTCAACAGAAACTAGCCAGTTTTTGTCAAAGCTAGTGGAAGAAAAATGCAATCCCACTCTCGTACCACGCTTCTCGTTAAAATCCTTCAGCACTGGTAAATACTCTGTGAGGCGGATACCACTCTCTCCACCTCACAAATGAGAAAACTGGAACCTAGGGTGGTTAAGAGTATTGGCACAGGTCAGCCGACAGGCTAAACAGCAGGGTTGGGCTTCCCGGTTCAGGTCTCCGAAGCCCAGCTCTAACGCCCTCTGAGTAGAGCGGGTGCAGCCCAGCTCAGCCCAGCTCAGCCGCGCGCTCGTGCGCGCGGGAAGGGAAGGCCGGCCTCCGAGCCCTCTGCGCTGCCCGGCCGCCGGGCGCCTCCTTCTCCTGAGGACAGTCTCTCTCACCCGCAGGAACCCGGGAACCCCACGTCCTCACCCAGATGCCATCACGTGGCTGCATTTTAACAAGACCCTTGGAAAAGTGCAGTGCTTTCACCCCAAGACATGAACGTCTAATAAATGATACAGCGGCCCCTCAGCACGGAAAACTACAGCAAGTGGAGGCTGGTCTCCTCTGCCGACTGATGAGGCTGTCCCGAAAATGCAACAAAATCTGGCTTTACCCAGGTGCACCCCAAGCACTGAGACCGATACACACCAAATAAAAACAAAGGAGGCCTTTCTCATGTGTAAACATAATCTTGTCTCATTAGGAGGAAGGTCTGCAGACACATGGACATTTTGTTATTCAGTGGCTTTTTTCCCCAAGTACATGACACTTTGAGAGCCAAGGTATTTTGCTTTACATTCATTTGTAAGTGGGGCCATCCCCTAACACTGTTGAGGCAGTTCAGTGTCACCAAAGAGCCACTAGATCAGGACAGACACCTGGCTTCAAATACTAGCTCGGCCACTAATCACCCATGTGCCTGTAGGTATTCACGCCCACTCTCTGAACCTTACCTTCTTATCTGCAAAAGGAAGGCCACAACCACAAAATCTTGGTCTTCCTTAAGGAGGCAGACATAAATCAAAACAAATGCCCAGGGTTCGTTATTACTTTAAAAAACATTCCTCTGATGGGGGAGGGGTGAATCTTTCTGAAAGAGATACACATATACTCACACACATTTATACTTCATGTTGGAAAGCACACCTACACTGTGCAACTGCCTGTTGAGACTATTCAGAAAACGATGTTGCTGCCCCATGTCTACCGTGAAAACATCTAAGTCTCATCTACTGACAACCTTACTCAAATTTGACATGGGCAAGGAAATCAAGAGGTAAAGAAGTCGTCAATTTAAAAAAGGGAATTAAAGATACCAGCTGCCCTTGATTTCAATGGAAAAACTGAAACCCTCTGGATCCAAGGAACACCGAAATGCCAACACCCTGGGCCCCTTCCTTTACCAGCATGCTGTAGTTCAGAGCGTCTGGGCATCAGAGTCAAACAGGATGGTCCACACCTTCGCTCTGTCACTGGCCCCCTTCTTAGTACAATGGGGGTAACAGTGCATTCTGCACAGGGCAGATAACAGAAATTACATGATGACATGTATGCAGGCCCAGCACAGAGGAGACCCTCAGTAAATGCTGGCTGCCACCCTCCTGATTTCTCCTGGATAATAACCCGATGCAAGAGTCCAAATCAGGTCTTGCAGCCTCAGGGACAAACACACAAGGGGACAGCTGGTGTGAGCGCATCATAATGAGAGAGACCAATGGATGTAGGGAACAAGAGTTTGCAGAAATGATCAGATAATGAAACACCTTATATCTTTCCCAAGAGGTGAGTCATTTTCTTTTAGGTGTCAAATGAATAGCCCAATGTATCACAATCAAAATCTGTCATGAAAAAAGCCAGCCAGGTACCCATTTCAAATGAGTAGTAGTTTCTAATGATGCCGAACCTTCTGTGACAGTCTCCTGATACTTAAAGGATTAACACGCACTCCCCCACAGCTCCTCCACAAATACAAAAAGCACTGTTGGATCCAGAAGTTCTAATGAGCTAAAAGTTTATTCCATTTCTAAAAATACATTTAAACTCAAACCCATCACTTACATCTCCTTAATTCTGAAATCCAATTCTCAATTTGGGCACTCTACCAGCATCTTTTCAAAATTTGGACTTTGGAAAATATATGCCCTCTCAGACAGGAGGGGAAAAAACCCATCAGACATGCACAGAACTTGCCCCCTTGAGTATATTCCAATTTCCTCAGCCTTCATCTCCCTTACCCTTTCACAATCAGTAAAGTGCAGTTACCAATCACTGGAAATGACATGAGCTTAATGTCAGAAATCATTTAGCTTAAATAAGAAAATAACTCCATTTAGCTTTCTCCCACAAAGTAAAATTAAGTTTGTTTAGCCCTTTTTTATTTACTGCCAAAGGGCAGATTTAATTTCAAGGGAGCGAAAACCAAACTCATTCTGAAGCAAAGTCTGAAGTTACCACTTTAATTTTGCTCTAACTATTGAGGCACGAAGGCTGTAAGCATTAAACTAAAGAGACTTTAATTATGGAAGAACAACAGGTGAGTGGGACCCACAGAGCTTTTTAATCAGAGGGTGGGGGCTTGTGGGGGAGAAAACGACCATATTATTTTGCTATACTGCACACACAAGCTTTAAGAGATCCCACTACTTCTAGGGGGCCTTTTTAGCCCACCCTGTTGGCCTTCATTCTCAGAACTTACCAGATACATTAATAGAGGCCCCTGCATCAATGATCCCACTGTTGGGCCTCACGCAGTACCTACGTGGTGCCGTGGTCTTCACTTTAAAACACACATTTCGGTCTGTCGGGTTGCCAAGCTTTAGGTTGGTGGTGACAACGTCGGTGAAGGGACCTGTGGAATGAGACAGAGATTAATTGGGGATCTCAGGAGGATCGTTTAGAAGAAAGACTGATTTATGGTCTGGGGTCAGGAGGGATGTGCAAATATGGTTAATCCAAAACCATCTCATTATGATGGATGGGAGAGACCAGCTGAGGCTGACGCACTAACAGTAACAGCTAACATTCACCAGGTTCTCACCACGCCACCAGGCACCTGGCCTAGTGAGTGTCCTAGCATACGGTGTCTCCGTGACACCTCACAAATCCATGGTTACTGCCGGAGGAGAAAACGGAGGCTCGGGATGACGCACCGCCTGTCTGAAGTTTTCATGCTAGTTAGCGGTAGTCAGGATCTGGAACCAGGCAGCCTGAATCCAAGGCCAGTTCTTAACCTATGCTGAACACTGATTTCCGCAATAACAAGATGAAATCTAACAGGGAGAATGTAAAGGACTGGACCTGGGTCCAAAATGATTATCAAAGGCAGAGTGTGCCCACAGTAGTAGAGAGGCAAGAATGACGCTGAGGTGTTAATGGTCTATACACACAAACTGCCCCCACAGCAACACAGTGTCGCTGCAGAAAAGGTAACATCATCTCAGGCTGTGGCAAGTTCAGAGTTCTGCTGGGCAGCCCACCCCTGAAACATCACGTTCAGTTTTAACTACCCAGGGTACTGGGAAGATTGAAACAAAGTGCCCTGAGGGTATTTTTTATCATTATTATTTATTCATTTTCTACTTTATTAGATTTTTTAATTAAAAAAGTAAAACATGCTTCTTAAAACAAGCCAAATAATAAAGGATGTATAAAGAGGAAGTTAATCAGCTTTCCCTTGTCCCCTGAGGTAACTAATATTCACAATATGGGAGATGTTTCCACATCACGTATGCTTACACAAGCAGTACACACATACATGAGTGAGGAGGGGGGATTAACAAAAATGGGATCATACCATTTACATTACTCTGAGACTTCTCCAACACCTGACCACTAGGGTTTATCAAGAAATCGGGTGGGGGACGGGGTGGGGGGGTGAACTACAAGGTCTCTTAGGACCTCTTCAACCTCTTTTCAAATTCACATCTTTTCACTATGTAAATCAATGATGTCTTTGTGTTTCCTCCAGGCAAGCTCTTTACCCCATCTTTACATTCACAGGAAGTAAGAGATGGGGTGGGGAGGTATGTGTGCTCCTGTGTTCACAAACTAAGAAACACATGAAGTTGGTTCATCTGCTCCCTACGGACATCCACAACCAAGACGTTTAAATCTGCGCCTTGAAAATTTTTCAATGAGACTCTGAGCTCCTGAGGACAAGAATGATACCAGTTTCTGTATCTCCAGCACTGTGCCTGGCATGTGGTAAAGGGGTGTGTGTGGAGAGAGGGGGCAGGGAGAGAGAGAGACAGAGACAGAGACTGACTGAGAGTCACTCACCAGGGAGGAAAAGTACCTCGTGGATTACCACTAGCAAAATTAAAATCTCAGGCTGCGTTCTCGCCTCTGGAGGTGCTCTGGGCATGAAAAATCAATCTGATATGGGCTTAACAAATATAAATTAAGAAATCAATAACGGTGAAAAGAAAGAAAGGAAAAGGGACTCAATTCCGATAAAATAAACTACAGCCAGTTCCGCTAGAAAACTTATTTTGAAAACGTGAATCTGTTTCAATGTGATTGATGTGCATATTATGGGGACAATCTGAGCATAAAATGGATTTCACATTTGCTTATGTGTGATTTGGTCTGCAAGAAACGCTAAGTGATCACAGAAAACTGCACCCAGCTGCACCGAGTGGCATAGAAATACACAAAATACACAACTACACACACCTCAATCACCCACCAGCACCTCCGTCCACCGTGTGGGACAGGGGCCACACCCATCCTCACCTGGTGTCACCTTCCCTGTGATTTCGGGTAACCCTCCTTCCTCCACTTCAGTACCTCACAAACTGCAACTCTCTTCCAACGCCCACTTCCACAGGCAAACTTCAGGTCTTTTTCAAGGTAAAATGCCATATTTATTGTAGTATGTATATATTTCCGAGCCATTTAATGTGCGCAAAACTGTGCTTCTGCTTGTATCAGGTTCCTGTCTTTGTGCGTGTGTGACCAGCAAAGGTTTTAAGTGCTGTGCACCTAACCTCGTTTCCTCCTCCTAAGTCCTATGGTTTTTACTGTGCTATTTTGTATAGGATGGCGATTTTTAGGAATGCATGTGCCGCGTTGTAGCAGGACTGATTATACTACTAGATTATCTATTGTTTTGTAGTTACTTATACTAAAAGCTATTCCCATTCTTTGAGCAATGACACCTTCAGGAACGAAATGCCTAGGGAATTCCCCAGTGGTCCAGCGGTTAGGACTCCACACTTTCACTGCCAAGGGCAAGGGTTCAATCCCAGGTCGGGGAACTAAGACCCCACAAGCCACGTGGCAGGGCGCCCCCCCCCCAAAAAAGAATGAAATGCCTAGACAGAATTTCTCCATTTGCTTACCTTTCCAATAAGCCCTGCCCTTGGCCCCGTGGCAGTCAAGCTGGACGCCACAGGAGGGAGGCACTTTGTAGGTCCAGCTGTGTCCAGGCATGGGGAAAGGCAGGGCCTCTGCTATCTCATCCCACCTACTGACTCCATCACACATAACCCTCTCTTGACATGCTAAGTCATCTCCTTACTGAGAACTAAAAGCTGACACAGGAGGGTGGGTACCCTGTGGCCCAACAGGATTTTCAGCCACGGTGAGGGCCAGCCAGACGCTGACCACGCGCCATCCTCGTATCAAATTCTTGGCCTCTCGGGAGAAAAAAGACACTTGGTGCTGAGGCAGTCTTTTCGGGATTATGGAGGCAGCAGCTCTCCACGACTCTACCCTTTTCCACTCTCCAACACATGCAGTCTGGCTCAGAATGAAGATGGAGAAAGTCTGATCTCCCGTTAAGTCTCTTTGCTTGAAGTGGATATCACTCCAGCAATGGTAAAAGAAAAAAAGAACAACTAAACACAACTCAAGTTTTCTGGAGTCAAAGAAAGCAATTAAACAAACACACAAACACAAGCTCAGACAGACCTACACGGGCACAATCACGATGTACATATATTCCTTGGCCCTCATGTAAAAGGTGCCAATCACAAGGACTTACATGCCAATCATATAAGCAGAGCTCCAGCTCGAATGACCCCACAATGCTGGGGGGGAAAGGAGAAGAAAACAGACAAAAACTGTGAGACACCTGAAAAGGGGTGCGCTTTCAAATATAAGGCCTACGGGGGAAAACAGTACTCTCACCGACAACCTGAAGGTGCTTCATAAACTAACAGGCCTTAAGGCTTTCCAGATAGAAGCTTAAAGTTATTTGTTTCAACAAAATTCTGCCTCAAGAACATGGAAACATCTTCAGATCAGAATGCCAAGAATTCATAAGGCCCCACAAACACATCCAAAAAAACAGAGGATTTTCTAAGGTGGTTTGAAGTTTACTAAGCAGAAAATAGGGACGCTGGCAAGATTCCACTGTGATGAAATTAAGAGCACTTACTTGTTTCCAGCTCAGTTTCTCCCGTCTCTTCCTCCTCACCCTGCCTCATCAGAGGGGGGAGTTTAAGTGTCTTTATCCTTTACAATGACCTTTTCTTCTAGGTATTCCACAAAAATAAAGCACATTTAACTGTAAACACTAATCTGCTTTTGGAAATTCCACCAGTTAACCCATTACATAGCAATCTAAATAATATTTCAGCCTATAAGATTCACCTAAAAAGTAGTCTAAATTATTGAAAGACAAACGATATTTGTGTAATAAGCAGAATAAAATAAATATCCCAGATTTCTCCCTCAACACTCAATCCTGAGCCATTAAGTGTTAAGAGATTTCTTGGGCTTACATAGGTTTTATTTTTAAAAATCTGGAATAAACTATACTAAAAATATATGCAAGTGAACAACATCATTGATAAAATAGCAAAGTCTCATGTGTAAAAATCATGACATTTTGTAAAAACAGGCCAACCCTTCTCTCCTCTCCCTGGGCAACTGACTCGAAGAATTTTATTGAAAACAAATTCTATTCGATTTGAGTAATTATAGGAAATAAATCATGTTACTGTTCTCCTTTTCCCCTCTATTAATTAATCAGAATACACAAAAACCTCAATAAAAATGATGTAATAAGGGCTTATGAGAATCATTCATATTTTTACTAGTCATTTTCATTTCATAGAACTGCCATTTCCATTAAAGCATTATGTAAAAAATGGGATTTTCCTATACCAACATGCTATTTATCACCAATGAACAGAGTCAATTTACAAATGAAATCTTCAAAAATTAGACTTTTTTATTTTAAAAGATGAAAAAAATGATTTGGTATCTCTAGCACTGCAGCACCTCCTTTTAAGCATTTTTCTTTCTAATCTTCCTTATTTCAGATAGTTATACAGATATTTAAGAATTAACATCTAACATGTGAAAAAGGAGGTCCAAAAACATGAAGCAACATGAATCTGGGAGAAATTAGGAATATTCCTTAAAGTTTTAATTTTTCTCCTTTTTAACAATTTGAATAATGTTCTTCATGCCCTATATTATGCATATTCATCTGTGAAAATTCTTGTGAGTCTGATAGATGCTCATGAATAGCATTAACTAACACGAATATGAATTCCATGGCATGCTCTAAAACATACTAAGATAAAACTAAGCACAGTATAAACTATTTCTTCCACCCAGGTTTGGCTTATTGTCATTTTAAAGTGTGTATTTTAAAACAGTAAGAAGATCTAGAATTGGCCTTAGAAAGTAAATAATACAATTTCAGCAGAAATATGCATAGCATTAAAAGTAAAAGCAGGAACAGTTAATTTTTCAGTCTTACTTACAAAAATGGAGTCTCAGCATTATAAAGCGCTGGTTTTAAAGGTCAAAGAAAGAAGGTCATAATCCAGCAAACGAGATTCTCAACAGTAAGACATCAGGTTTCAGGTATTGACAATTTCATCAAAAATGGCTAGATAAACTTATCAATCAAGAAACACAAGAGCATTCTGTGGAAAAAGTATTCCATTAAATTTTTAAACATTTTAGCAATCTATGCACGGTTTAAGAGTACTTCCTTCCTGTAATCGTTCATTCCAAGATCCATGGAAGAAAAGACTGTAACAAAACTCTTCCTTTCAGAAAATGCAAATAACCATTTTCACAAAAGAATAACTTAAGCATTCAGGTCCCAATGACTGTAAAAGGTGACAGTGAAACTCCAAGTGAACTCAAAACTCAATCTTGACCTTACTTATCTGTGTAACCTTAAGCATATCGTATCACCCCATATGTAAAGAGCAGGACAGAAATTAAGGGGTAATATTTTTCCTTAGCAATTCAACTAGAAAACAAAGATAGATATATACACACACACACACGAAACTATAAAACTCCTAGATGATAACGTAAGAAAATCTAGATAACCTTGGGTTTGGCGATGACTTTTCAAATACAATACGGAAGGCACAAACCATGAAAGAAATAATTGATAAGCTAGACTTCATTAAAATTAAAAATGTTTGTTCTGCAGTGGATACTGTTAAGGAGAATGCGAAGACAAGCAAGCCACAGACTGGGAGAAAATATGTGCAAAATATTTAAAGTATTTAATAAAGGACTGTCACCCAAAATATATAAAGAACTCTTAAAACTCAACAATAAGAAAATGAACAACTGAACTTAAAAAAAATGGGCAAAAGATCTGAACAGACACCTCAGTAAAGAAGATATACAGGTGGAAAAAATATACAAGTGAAAAGATGTTCAACATATGTCATTAGGAAATTGCAAATTAAAACAACAAATGAGATACCAATACACACTTATTAGAATGGCCAAAATTTAAAACACTGACAGCATAAAAGGCTGGCAAGGATGTGGAGCAACAGTTCTCATTCCTCGCTGCTGCGAATTCAGAATGGTATGGAACTTTGGCAGACAGTGTGGCTGTTTCTTAAAAAACCCAACATACTCTCTTGCCACACAATCCAGCAATCACACTCCCTGGTATTTACCCAAAGGAGCTGGAAACTCACGTCCACACAAAAATGTGCACACAGATGTTTACAGCAACTTTATTCATACTGCCAAAACTTGAAAGCAACCAAGATGTCCTTCAGTAGGTAAATAAACAGTGGTATATATAGACAATGGAATATCATTCCATACTAAGATGAGCCATCACACCATGAAAATTCAGACACAGACGAATCTTAAATGCATATTACTAAGTTAAAGAAGCCAATCTGAAAAGTCTATAACCTGTATAATTCCAACTATATAACATTAAGGAAAAGGCAAAACTATGAAGATAGTGGTTGCCAGGGGTTAAGATGGAAGGGAGGGATACAGAGACTGAGTACAGAGGGTTATTAGGACAGTGAAACTATTCTGTATGATACTATATTGGTGGATACATGTTATTATACATTTATCAAAACTCACAGGATGTACTACACCAAGACCGAACCCTGACGCAGACTACGGACTTTGGGTGACAATGACGTGTCAATGCAGCTTTATCAATTGTAACGCACGTACTACTCTAGTGCTGGACGTTGATGGTGGAGGAGACTGTGCATGTGTGCAGCCGGGGCAACTCTCTGTACTTTCTGCTCAATTTTGCTGTGAACCTAAAACTGCTCTAAAAAAAATAAAGCTTTTTCTTTTCCCCCCAAAAAAGAAGGAAAAAAAAAGTATTTGGTCTTCATATTAATCCACTTTTGGTGGCACCCCCGCAGTTTCAGATAGTAAATATGACTGATTTTAATATACTGTGTATGTATAATTGAATAAATAAATAAAGATGCTTTGTTTTGCTTTTCTTCCATTTTCTGGAGTTCATGAAATTCTGGTGTTGCAAATACATATCCTTCCTTTGTAATATGTGTCCTGAGGTAGCCACAATACTTTGAAACTCAAACTATGTGTTACCAAGTAAGTTATATGCCAATTTGATATATAATTTATCAGCTCTCAGCTTTCCAGATATAAATTTAAAGTTATTAGCTCCATAAGTTTTTTTCCACTCTGCATAAAAAGAGCTATATTATTTTATACTCTTTTATAAACACAATTTAGGTACAATATCTCTTGTTTCTTCAACACTTCCAAAAAACAAGTTACCATATGTCATTTCAACTCTGAAAAGATTACCTTCTGGAAAGGTAATAATCTGTCTCCAGAAGCCTAGGACTGATGATGGATTTTGTTAAGACAATGAAATTATGCTTGAGGTTTCAATACAATAGACCCTGATACACAGAGTCTATTGTAAAAGTATATTAAGATGGGGGAAATGGACACTGTCAAGTAAAAATCTGTTGGATATCTTATAGACGTCTTTAAAATTTATCCTTTGACAGTGTATTTTCATTAAAGGTATCCTATTGCTTCCTACTTTCCCTAACCATCTGCAATGCACCAATCCTCACATTATTTTTCTTGTTTATGTAAGGCTTCCACTTTCAGAATGTAAACTCCAAAAACAGAGACTTTTCTGTCCCTCTTGTGTTCACCGCTGATCATCAGTTTGCAGAACACTTCCAGACATAGCGCAGATGCGCAATAAATATGCTGAACAAATGAGTAAAACGGCCGTGCCACACTTCTCTCTACTTTAAACAATGCTTCCAGTCTTCCTGCACCCTCCCTCCTGGATGCACCACCAGGCTCGGGGCGAACCGACACTGATCTGGCTGCTGACTGCTCCCTCCGCAGCACTATCCCCCTTTTCATCTTCTACCTAAGACTTACCACTGACTGATAGTTCATGTGTTCCTTTCCTGCCTGTTTCCCACCTAGAGTGAATCTCCACATGATTCAGCACTGGAAGGTCTGAGTCTAGAAGAGCGCAACACACTGTTGCACTAAAGGGCTCAGTAAGTGTGTGCAGCACAAATGAACACCAGACTTCCTCAGAGGCGATTCAACTCTGATTCTGACACGTTTCCTATAAACGAATGCCTAGTCCATAACTTTGATCCGAAATCATGATATATTTTTGTTCATACACAGGTTGAAGGTACTAAAAATGTTCACTTGTGTCAATGATGCCTTCGTCATTATTATTCTATGATAATTTTGTTTAACGTTGCCCCTTCAAAAAAAATGAAAAACAGATTTCATAGTAACAGCTATTCAAAGACGGTAAGTTCTTAAACAACCATGAATTCAAGAGTAAGGACACTGGGAGATAATTTTTTTAAATCTATTTTCTTGATTTAATTATTAGCTCACACGTTAATTCAAAGCTTCAGAAACAAAAATAAAGGTTTGCAACCAATGTGCCTTTAATGGCAGACAGTGGATTCCAATATTTCAGCAGAAAGCCTAATTATGTACCTCTTATTCTGAAAGAACCACACATAAAGAACCCTACACATACACATAACTTTCCCAAAGAAATCTTAGAATGCAAAGTGTTCTAAATTAATAAAGTAACCTACCTGATATCCTCGGAGAAGGCCAGCTGAGAAACATCACACCCATTATTATAGCAAGAGAAATCAAAAACCAAGAATACTCCCTAATGATGCCATCAAAGGCACACTAGACGCCAGCTTGACTGAGATAGACTATACCAACCTTTAAGGCTGCTTATTCAACTCACTAGTTTCCTAGCTCCTTTGGAGCAAAAAGAAGTAAAACTCAGTCTCCCATCAACTCCATGGGTGGGAAAAACTAGACCACAAGGCACCCTACTGTAGTGTAAGAATCCAATGGATAAAGTACTATGGAAGTGTAAGATCAAACTCAGGAAAGCTACCTGCAAAAGACATAAAGCTGGACCGCAAGGAACACCTTAGGAAACTGAAGGATATTTGGAGCTTATGTTAACAGATAAGCAATTACTATTAGAATATATAAAGAACTCTTATTAAGAACAAATGTGTTGGGACTTCCCTGGTGGCACAGTGGTTAAGAATCTGCCTACCAATGCAGGGAACACGAGTATGATCCCTGATCTGGGAAGATCCCACATACCGCGGAGCAACTAAGCCCATGTGCCACAACTAATGAGCCTGTGCTCTAGAGCCCGTGTGCCACAACTACTGAAGCCCGTGGGCCTAGAGCCTATGCACCTCAACAAAGAGTAGCCCCCGCTCTTTGTAACTAGAGAAAGCCTGCACACAGCAACAAAGACCCAACGCAGACCGAAAAAAAAAAAAAAATTCTTATGAAGGAATACTATACAGCAATTAAAAAGAATGAGCTACATCTGTATTTCAACAATAGCTGGGTCTCAAAAAACATGTTACGTGATACATACACCACAATAGCACATTAGGTAATACAGAAAAAAAATGGAAATAGTTCACACTAAATTCCTCTGGAAAGTGAAGAGATCTGGAGCATGAACGGGCAGATGTGGAGGACAAACATGTCTTCAAATTCTTGGTGAAGGTTTATTTATTAAAGGAAAACTTTACAACAAGTCTAACAAATTATTAACATTTAGTTATTCTGTATTTGGGTGTTTATTAAATTATATGTATTTTTGTGTATTTACATTTTTTTCCACAGGAAAAAAGCAATAGTTTAAGATCCAGACAGTGTTCTGAGAGAATTTTCTTCTTGTCCAGAATGCTTCGTATACATGAAAATACTAGAATCCTGAATTGTGGAGCTGTTGAAAACCAATATACACACATCAACAGCCATTCCTGTGTAATTTTTATAAAAATCAAGGTTATTATTTAAAATACGTTTAGAGTAGAAGTGGTCTCACTAATTCAAGACAAAGACCCAAACTCAAAATTTTGACAAAATCTATTGTAAAAACTTTGAAGACTAGAAGCCTTTACCCATCTAGAGATAAATTCTTTTTTTTTCCCCCGAAATTTATTTATTTTACTTATTTATTTTTGGCTGTGTTGGGTCTTCGTTGCTGCACGTGGTCTTTCTCTAGTTGCGGTGAGAGGGGCTACTCTTCATTGCAGTGCGCGGGCTTCTCATTGCAGTGGCTTCTCTCATTGCAGAGCACGGGCTCTTGGCGCGTGGGCTTCAGTAGTTGCGGCACGCAGGCTCAGTAGTTGTGACTCACGGGCTCTAGAGCACAGGCTCAGTAGTTGTGGCGCACGGGCTTAGTTGCTCCATGGCATGTGGGATCTTCCCGGACCAGGGCTCGAACCTGTGTCCCCTGCATTGGCAGGCGGATTCTCAACCACTGTGCCACCAGGGAAGCCCTAGAAATAAATTCTATGACTACTTTCGTTAATGCAACATTTCTTTTCTAAATAGAAAAATGGCTAGAAGTATTATATAAGAGCTGAAGTTTCGTACATTCTACCTATACCCAGCACTAAAACAGATTATTTTAAGGTAATGGCACACCTATCTAGTGTGAATTTTGTATCAGTTCTAAAAGTATCTTAGACTCAGTTTTTTTTCAATGCATAATCTTTGACCCATTGACTAACAAACATCTAGTAATTTTTCTTTACTTAGGAGACCAAATTTGTGATTAGGGTGATCATGAAATTAAACAAAAAGATAAGCAATATTCTACTCCAATTAAAATTCTACCTGTAAAGGAGAGTGGCAAAACATGACATTTTTTTTCACACAAAGCAGGAAGAATCAAGACAGATATTATGCCCAAATGAGTTATATGCATGATTAGAGAGCCAGGGGTCCCAATTTCTCATGGTCATGGTTGTGGCTGGAACTTGACTGAGTTATAAATTAACAGGTCAAGTCAAGTGCCTAGAGTCAGTAACAGCAGAAGTAAAAACTTCCCCAAAATGTTCAACCTTCAGTGGAGATGACAACATATGAAAAACCTCCACACCAAAATCAACACGTCCCAATTCACAGCAAACACAGAGGAGTGAAGCAAAAACACACTTAGCATTCTGCACCTCTATGGTCCAAGTCGAATTTTCAATTTGTGAACAATGAGAAATAGCAGAATGTGGTTTATCAATTAGTATGTAATCTGCTCTGGCTTCCTTTCCAACAGAGAACCTAAGTGGCTATACAAGTGAAAAGAGAGTATCAACCAGGTCAGCAGCTTCTTAAACAAATTCAACAAGAGGCCAGGGAAAAAGGCTGTGAGACTTGGGTGAAAAATATTTTCCATTTTCCCCTTTCTTGACTTTGGAAATCATACTCATTCTTCAAAGTTTTGCTCAAATGTCCTCTCTTTTGGAAAGGCTTACGTCATCTCTCAGTTGGAAAAAATTATTCCTCCCTATACTGTGTTCTAACGATAAACTGAGAATTGCCAAATTTATATCCACAGCCTGACCCTCTCCCCTGATGTCCACTTACAGCTGTACTAAGCATCTCAAGCTTATCATGGCCAAAGAGCAGAGACCCATTCCCCTCCCCCAAACCCAGTGTTTCCCATCTCAGGAAAAGAAACCACCATTCACCAAAATGCTTGAGCCAAAAGCTGTTACCTTAGTTTCCTCTCTTCCTCTCCTGCTCCACATTTGACCTTTCAGCCAGCTCTACCTTCAAAAGAGATTTGGAATCTGAGCACTTCTCATCCCCTTCTCTCCACTGCCACCGCCCTGGTCCAAGCCACAGTCTCTTGGCCTGGGTTATGGATAACTGTATGGATTACGGATGGATGGATGGATTATGGACAACTGTGTGGATGATGGATGGGTAGATGGATGATGGATAACTGTATGGATGACGGATGGGTGGACGAGCTACGGATAACTGTAGCAGCCTCATGGCTTCCACACATCTCCCACAGCCTACTTTCCCCACACCGACCATGCTCTTTTAAAAAGACTCCTGGTCAGAATCCTCCATGCCTTCCCACATCACAACAAAATCCAAAGTCCTTCCCGTGGCCTGTCTACCAAGAACTCCTCCTTCCTCCCTGAGCCCATCTCCTACTGCACCACTCCATCGTTCAAGACTGTGCTGCTCCTTGAACACACCAAGCCCATCACCATCCGAGGGCCGTGCACTTGCCGTCCCCTCTCTCTCTAATGCTCTTCCCCCAGCTTGCACACTCATTTTACACAGGTCTCAGTTCAAACATCACCTTCTCGGAAACTCAGCCTTCCCCAGTTACCCTCTTTAAAACAGAACCCACTCCCAACCAAACCCCTTTATCCTGCATCCACCCCCACTCCCCATTCAGCACCTACCATTATCTGATACCATATTACACGTATTTCCCATCCTTTTATATACTGCCCATCTTCCCCACTAGAAGGTTTTGGCAGTTGTTTCATCTCGGTGTCTCAAGTACCCGGGACAGTATTTGGCACACTGCAGGCATCCAGTAAGTAACTGACGACTGCACAGTCTAGGTACTGCGCTAGGCTCTCAAGCTAGAGCGATGACACTGCTGCCCCTGCCCAGAACCCTGAAAAGACCCATCCAGAGCTAATGAATACGAATCTCTAGGGTTGAGGCTCCGGAATGATGTATCTTGAAAAAACATTATCAAACAACAGTAACATTAGTGTTAGACCTGAACAGGTCTATTCTAAGCACTTTACATGTGCTAATTCACTAATCCTCTCCTAACATACCACAAAGTGAAGAATCTGAGGCACAGAAGTTAAATACTTTATCCCAGGTCATGTAACTTTTAGGTGGTAGATCCAGGATTCACATCCAAGCATTTTAGCCCCAGAGTTCACACTCTTAACTGCTGGGTTGTACACTACCTCTCATTGCACTGAATACCATGTGAAAGATAATATATGAAGTTTTGTGTAAACACAGGAGGGCGGGGAGTTGAACACTGAGGGGAAGTCCCAGAGTTTGAAAAGATAAAGGAACGTACATTCTCAGTTGGAGGAAAAGCCCTGGGGTAAGCACGGTGTGGTGTGATCAAAGTGCAAGAGGCCTTTGTAAGGGAGACCATATGGCTGCAGAAGAAGGGGTTTGAGGGAAGGGAATGAACTGAGAACCAGGAGGGGTGGCGGGAAATCATGTCTGCTTATGCTTTTTAAAGGCTTATAGTTTAAGTAAAACCGTAAACCTACACAAGTCTGGCAATGAGCTCTGTGGAAGGAAATGAAAGGAAGAGTATTAAAAATGATGCTAGGAAGGCAGGTATGAGGAAGGAAAATGGGTTTCCTTCTCCTCAGGGGCTCTGAAAAGTATTCACCGCCTCTGCCAGCATTCAGGAGAAACCAGATACAAGAGGAGATGCACTCACACATCTGTGTGTGTGTGTGAGTGTTTGAATATTTTAGTTGTTTAAAATAGAGAATAAAAGCCGAGACTGTTTTAAAAATAAAGAAGTGTGACCCAGTTTTGAAAGGCTGTGATGCTGGCCTAAGAATTTTGAACACTAACCTGTAGGACTGAGGGAGCCAACGAACGTCGTTTTAAAATAAAGAAATGACATGATCAATTTCAATTTTTAGAAAATAACTCTGAAAAGTGTATCCAGGATAGCTCGAAGGGTGAGGGAAGTAAGGAGTAAATCAGAAACAGGGAGTTTGGACATGGGGCAATAATACTGAAGAGAGAGGGCCTACACTCAGGATATGGCAGTGGGCAGAAACAGAAGCAGAGGGGTGCAGGAGACGCTGCTCATGAAAATGGACTGACTAGACGTGAGCAGTGTGGGATAAGGGGCAGGGAAAGACGAGGTTAGGATCTCTGGCGTACCCCTCTGGGAGGAAGGGCCAGTCCCAAGATACGGCAGACACGTTCAACAGGGAACGAGAGCGTAAACCACGAATGCAGCGCGGAATATGGCAAGTGCTGAGGTGTTTTCATGACCACCAGAGAGGCAGGAATGACTGGTAGGCAGAGAGCCTAGAGATCAAAAGATCTGCTTGGAGATTTGCAAGTTTTCTGTGTAGAAGTGAGAGCCGAAGGGACTATTAATGCGACAACCCAGAGAATGCTTAAATGGAGAAGACTGAGGACAGAAGGTTGGGGAATGTCAACATCCAGTAAAAGAGATGATAAACGGCTGGGCAGTTCACCAGAAAAGTCAAAGACAAAAGTCACAAAGAGAAACCTGGTGACTGAGAAGGGCTTCAGTGGAGGGGTAAGGAATGAGAATTGAAAGGAGAGTGAAGACGTAAACCAGTCACTGAGATTCACTGCTTCCAAAAATTTACCTGTGATATAAGACCGAGCATTTGCTTAAGTGGGGGAAGATCTGGAGGAATGTGATTTCCTTTTAGGAAGGGGAAGCTTAAGCATGTTTGCAGGCACTGGGAAAGCATCAAGTAGAACAGGAAGTTGAGACACCAGAAACAGAGAGGCTGACTAGTGGAGCAAGATACCACAAGCGATGGAAGAGGAACGGGGTGACGCACAGCAGGTGAAGGGGTGGTGCGGGCGGTGCTGGGGCCCTGCACCAGGACGGGAGGCGGCGAAACCGAAGCATGCAGAGGAGAGAAAAGTGACCAATGCTTGGTAGAATATCTTTATTTTCTGAGTGAAAGGCACTATGTCCACATCCACCAGCTGCACACAGCAGGCCTTGTTGATGGGCTTCATCATTCCTTTGCACATTAAGTTTTCTTTTCTTTTTCCCTTCTCACCTTTCTCAACCTGGACGTGAACTCCCTGAGAAGGTGCCTCGTGCCATGCATTATGCTAAGCACTGGGATCAGGGATAGAAGACATGGTCCAAAAAAAGGCAAAGGCCTTGCTGATTAACAGGGGAGGAAGGCAAGTAACCAAACACAACTCACCATGATACGTGCAGGGGCACAGGGGACAGGCACAATGTGAGTGGAGTGTCAGGAAAATGACCTCAAAGTGCAGGAGGGAGCAGTGGGACAGGAGGAGGAATGAACTCATCTTGAGTGATGGAAACAACATATGCAAAAGCTCTACAACCAGGGAGAACCAAAGGCCAGAGCACAAGCATGAGGAAAGGTGATGCTGAAGAGATCAGGGGCACAAATGATTTTCCAGGTCCTGTTAAAGAATTTAAAAGTTTTTCTTTTGGCAATGGGTAGACATTTAAAGATTTTAAGAAAGCAAGAGAACTAATAAGAACCTGCTGTATAAAAAATAAACAAAATAAAATTCAAAACTTCAAAAAAAAAAAGCAAGAGATAAGCTGAGATTTGCACATTTGAAAGTGCCACCAGTATGGAGAGAAGAAAGACTCAAGGCAGGAAAACCAGGAGAGAAACTATTACAGCCATCCGGGAGGACGATGAGGCAGCCACAGAGGGGACAAGGAAGAAGGGACAGAGCTGAGCCATGGGCTTTCTGAGTTTGAGTCGCTCCACTGTGTGGATGTGGGTACCATTCAAGGAGGTATGTGCAGGAAGAGGAGATTTGGAGAAAAAAGGAAAAGGGAGTGGGGAAAAATACATCTTGGGGCATGCTGCATTTGGAGTATCTGCAGTCCCACATATGGGCTAGGGGCAGGCCTAGGATCATTCATAAACGCTGTTAGAAGCCAAGGGTACTGGCAGAAGAGCTCCCCGACAGGGAAAAAGGAAGACGGGTGGGGACACTGAGAGACAACGAGAAGAGGAGCAAGAAGGCAGGGGGGAACCTGTATCCCTCAGCCTCACCCACAGGACTCCATAAGGAGTGGGTAAAAATGGCCAGATGGGTGGGAGAAAGCCAAAAGAGGGTGATTAAGAAGCGGAAGGGGGCTTCCCTGGTGGCGCAGTGGTTGAGAGTCCGCCTGCCGATGCAGGGGACACGGGTTCGTGCCCCGGTCCGGGAGGATCCCACATGCCGCGGAGCGGCTGGGCCTGTGAGCCATGGCCGCTGAGCCTGCGCGTCCAGAGCCTGTGCTCCGCAACGGGCGAGGCCACCACAGTGAGAGGCCCACGAACCGCAAAAAAAAAAAAAAAAGAAGGTGAAGGGAAGAGTGTCAAGTAGCACAATGGCAACAGGTGTCAAATGCTACAGAGGGTACACAGGTGATAAAGAATAAAAATACAACAACAGATGCAGTAATGAAGCAATAAGGTTCCCAGGCAATGACTTTAGGAGTGAATGGGTGGTGAGAGAATGGTGATTAAGACTATTTGCAGAGGCTTGCTAGGATAAGCTACCTCCAGAAGGGAATAGCTAGGGAGAGCAAACCAGACTGAGAAAGCAGTTATTCTTTTTTAAAGGTAGACGGGACAACACTCACACATTTACTGAAGAGGACTAACTGCCAAAGCACTGTGCTCAAAGTCAGGCATGTAGAGAAAAAAAAAAGAAACAACCTTACTAGGAAGGGCAAAGGCAACGAAGGCATCCATTTAAAAATTTTTTGAAAGAATAAAATAAAGAGACCCAAATAAACTGACCAAGTTTTCTCTGGACTTCACCAGATGACCTCTCATGTTTCTTCCTCCTCTGCCACTCTCTGAACCAGAGGTCAACTAGGCACCCACAGTAAACTGTGGTCCTCCTGTCCCCAAATTACATGAGAAGTTCTGAATGAGGAGTGTATCTGCAGATTCTCCAAGGAGTGATTCATGGCTTTTCTTCATCCAATTAGTAAAGCAGTGTCTGACTTCGAAAAGGTCAAAAAGCACGGATTTAGATTTTCAGAGCAGTCCATCAGGACACACTTATATGCCAACAAATCAATTCAACCAACAGAATGAGAATCCAAATAAGTCTCCACAAGGACAAACCTTTGGTTTTTCAGCAAATCCCTCTTTTTATTCTTGTGTATATGCTTCTATTTCAAATGGTCAAACCACACACTGAAAAGATGACCAAGTCCAACTTCTTTGGGGTTACTAGCAGAAGAAAAGAATATATTCTATCAGTTACCACGGGGGAAAACAAAAGAAACAAAACCTATAGGAGCTTGCATTCTATAGCATGGAAGACAAAGCAATCAGTAAATAAAGCACAGGGAGAGGATAACATAAACAAAACATGCAGGGCTTCCCTGGTGGCGCAGTGGTTGAGAGTCCGCCTGCCGATGCAGGGGACGCGGGTTCGTGCCCCGGTCCGGGAAGATCCCACATGCCGCGGAGCGGCTGAGCCCGTGAGCCATGGCCGCTGAGCCTGCGCGTCCGGAGCCCGTGCTCCGCAACGGGAGAGGCCACAACAATGAGAGGCCCGTGTACCGCAAAAAAAAAAAAAAAAAAAAAAAAAAGATAAAAAAAACAAAACATGCAGTGGTACACAATTTGTACAGTTTGAGGTGATGCAGAAAACACTGGAACTGGATAAGAATATCCAAGAATACTCAAGAAAGGTTACTAGGATATAGTGAGCTTTGCAACAGGAACAAGAAGGCTCATTAACTAAAAATCTGAGAGCCCACTAGTGCAAAGCAATGGTAGGTTCTAAGAGAAACACAAACTCCACTTTCTGCCCTCATGGGCTTTCCATCTTTCTTCTTCAGCGAAAATAAATTTTCATGACATGTTTTCAAGACTAGAGCTGGAAGGAACACAAAGTGGCATTGAGTTCAAGCTTCCTCATCCAACAGAAGAGGAAATCAAAGCTGGGTGGGGAGGTGAGCTGAGTGTCTAAGTGACAGCAAGAGTAAGAACAGAAGCCTCCCTTTGTAATACAAAGCACACGAGCTCTAGAGGCTTGAAAGCCCGAGGTGCAAATTATGCATTCCACCAAGTGCTGGGCCCAGTTTCTCTGATTTTTAAAATAGAGATGATGATACTACTGGCTGTTTACCTAGATATGAACTGCTTGTGATGTGGCTTGGAACACTTAGTTCCTTGGGTTCTCTAAAGGCTGGAGGGTGCTCCGAGAATGGAGAGAAAGAGAAAACTGACCTAGGTACCATTCCTTTCCTTCCCTTTTTGCTACTACACTGTAAATGTTGCTGAGTGATGTAATTAAAAGGCAAAATAGGACCCAATCGACCTGCACTGTTTGTGATGACAGACACTGAGGTAATAAAGGCCTTGGAGTGGGGAGTGGGTGGCAGAAGGAAAGATGTGGTGATAACATTAGCACATAATTTTCAACATTCATACATGAATGACACAATCA
The DNA here is from genome assembly GCF_964374135.1 of Grampus griseus. Classification (NCBI taxonomy): domain Eukaryota; kingdom Metazoa; phylum Chordata; class Mammalia; order Artiodactyla; family Delphinidae; genus Grampus; species Grampus griseus. The sequence continues at coordinate 84,071,030 of NC_139008.1, read as the reverse complement.
GAAGTGATCAAGTTAGAACAAAAGTTCTTAGGGGAAAACAGAATTAGTACAAAGGTTTTTTTAATCAGTCGCTTTAGCGTTCCAGAACAACTCTGCACTGCGTGGAAGCAGTGACAAAGAAGCCATTACTAGATCACAATGACAACTAAGCACCTTTCCTTCCTTTTTATATCTCGTTTCTCTTTCACTCCTTCTTCTCAATTCCCACTGTCCTATTTCCAGTCCTCCTTTCATCTTCCTAACAACATAATAAATAAGGAAATCCCGGGCCTTCCTAGTGAGCCACACTCCCACTCACTTTTTAAGGGGAGCAATACAGCCAATGTAATGATAAACAACATGGGCTTTGCAGTCAGACAGATCTTGGTTCAAATCCCAGTTCTACCTCTAATTCAGGTCATGAACCTGAGGATGGTAACCATCTACTTCCTAGACCTGTTTTAAGAATAAATGAGCACTTACAGAAAAATGCCTAGCACAAGTCACAGATCTCAAATCCCACCTTTCCTGTAAGGTTCAAACCCCAAAGCTGAATTAACAGTTTTTTCTAAGCTCCCAGTGAGGGACAGCCCGTAAGTGTCCCGTTTCCACATTCTCCTCCATCCTCCCACCACCTGGAGGCTGGAAACTCTAAGGGCCGGGACTCCTCTCCAGTCCCCACTCCGGTGCCTGGCCCACAGGAAGCTTTCAGGATGCGGTGACCAAACCAACCCTGAGTCACAGTTATGCTATACTCCGTCAGACAAGAGGGGGGTCATCTGTTCATGAAGTAAACCTCAAAGGATGAGCTGTGGAAAAGGAAGAAACCCCAAATGCTCTCAATCGGACAATCATCTATTACGCACACAATCATCATACCCATGCATGTCTCCAAAGCCTCTCCAATCTGATTCATATGCATGGATGTCATCATCTGGGGGAATGATGACTTCCCAAAGTATACCTCCTACAGAATAAAACAGCACTTTCTGATATTCACCTTGAGTTTTTCTCTTTCAACATTTGAGAAATCTCTAGTTATATGTTAATTCACACTTATTTGTTTCTCTGCCTTTGTAGCCCCACCTGTAAGGTTTAAGGTAGCACCTATGAAGGTCACTTATTTCAGACCTTCGTATCTTAATAAGCACCCTTTTGAACTCTAAATTCCCACTTTACAAATGTGCAAACCTGTGAAAATCTCTACCTATAAGTTTCACCCTACCTTCCGAAGACTCCAGAGCAGATGTGCAAATTACTCGGAAGTTAAATGTGTTCTAAATACACAGAATCATGACACACCAATGATACCTGCTATAAAAACTGAATATTCACAAGGTGAATCAAAGAATGCTTTGGAGTCACCAGCATGAACTTCTTAAAAAGTATGCTGAGAAATCCCTCCTAAAAATTCCACAAATAATAATTCTTAATTAATTAATGTTCTTAAGAAATTATCCTGACAGCTCCTAACACTTCCTTAATGGTTAAAAATTCTCTGCCTCCCTCCCTCCAAAATGAAACCCTTTATGAGTTCATTCTAGAGTCGATGTGAAAGAAAAGGGCTTTGACGCCAGACAAACCTGTGTTGACTCCTTGCACCACTGTGTGCCACAGTGGCCTCCTCCAGGAGCAGGCTCCCTAACCACCGAGTAACTCCACCACAGGACTGTGCTGCAGATTAAACAGTAAGATGAAGAACATAAAGCGTCTACCACAGTCCCTCGACTTTGTGGTCTACCTTCTGGAAATTAAGCATTTATCTTCTAGAAACGTTCATTCTTCCCTCACCTTTTCTTTCCTCTCATGTTGCAAAATGAATGTCAGCTCCACTACGGCCACTGCTTTTAACTCCCACCCTACTGCGGGGTCTACTAAGTGGTGGACCTCTACCACTTAGCCCCTTACAAATATGCCCTCTGCTCCCAGCTCCCTTGGTGCGGGGTTCTGTTCCTCTCCAGTCTTTGAGCACCCTCCAGCCTTTAAAGACAGCCCAAGGAACTTAGAGTCATAAAGGTTACAAGCCACATCAAAAGCAATTCAAATCTAGGTAAACGGTCCAGGGGGCCATAACATTGTCTTCAAGTACAAGCCAAAAGACAAAAGTCTCCATCTCTTTCTCCCCGCAAATATCTATTTCCCTAACACCCCTCCCAAACAGGCTAAGGTTGTAAGACCCTACTGAAATGCCAACTGGATACTAACTCAAACACATCATGGGTACCTGTGAGAATGTGTGCACACCAGCAACACTTTAGGTGCCCACATGGGCGTGCACACACAAACACAGCCAAAAGCCTGATAGAAGACACTACTTGACACAGATGAAAAGAAAGAAGATGAAAAGAAAAGAAGACACAGATGAAAAGAAAAGAAGACACAGATGAAAAGAAGATGATGAAAAGAAGATGAAAAGAAAAGAAGACACAGATGAAAAGAAAAGAAGACAATACTTGACACAGATGAAAAGAAACAGTAACCTGCTAGTCAAAAACTGATAATAACCCCTCTGAAAGGATGAAGGAAAACTCTAGGAAGGTATTTCTGCACCTTTACAGTTTTGTGCCATTAATGCTAAATTATTAAATGAAAGCACTTCAAGATTTTTCCCTTGGGACTATGGCATTTTCTCAATGATTTTTTTTTCCATGCACGGGGGAAAATCCAAAAGCACATTAAGGCATTGTTTCTAGACATCAACAGCTTTTGTTAAAACAGCATATTTAACATTTTGAAAAACAGATATTCTAGAGATACTATTTTGCCACACTGGCATTTTTAAAAATCGTCTTAAAATGATTGTCAAGTTCAGTAATTTTGTTCCCATAATGAAGCTGTTTAAACAACTGTTGTTTTTGTAAAGCTAGCAGCCTAGGTCTGTCAGGTAAAAACTTCAAAGAATGTGCACATCCACCGAACAAGGGCCAAAGCAATCCTGGATATGCTACGCTGATGACAGCCTAGAGAGGGGGGCCTAGAATGATAGAAAAGGAGGAGGCAAGCCTGGAAGCCATAATGCAACTTTGTTTTTAACACAATCCCCAGTGCAAAATAACTGCTCAGAAGGCTTTTATTTTATTTTATTAAAGACACTCAATGGCAACCCTGTCTTGACTAATGGAACTCAGCGCTCTTTGTGTTGGTCTTTCTTGTCATCTTGCTGAAAGCTATGCTCATTTGTTCCAAACCATGGTCATCCTTCAGACGGCAAATTTTTCAAATACAAGTGGGAGATATATGAAGCAATCTTGGAGATAATTCCTTATGTAAAAATTCAAGTTTCAGGTTCTAAAAATCAAGCCTAAGGGTAGTATATGAGTATAACCAATGTAGTTTACTCCCTTGATTCCTCCCCTCATTTTCAGCAACTTAGTGGTAATATTACAGGGTCAAAGTTCTCAGTATTTTGCCTTCAGCACTGGAAGGAAAGATGCTATATAATTTTAATAAATAAGAGACAGTGTTAATAATGTTTAAGAGTTCACCTCTTTAATAAGCATCAATTCAGACTAATTATTTTAATAAATCCACACTTGGATGCAAAGCTACCAGGTTTATCATGAAGAAAACTGTGTTCATGTTACAACCACACACAAGGAACTATCACCATGTAAGCACATAGCCGAGCACTATCCATTTCTTCCTTAAGGAGTTAATTGTGAAGAAGAGAAGTAAATAAGTGGGTAAAAGTAAGTTAACTTCTACTTCACAATCTATGAAGATTTAAGTTTGACTAAAGGTTGGTAAGTTTAGTGCCACTTGCTTCTTATAAGCAAGCTGGTTAATAATTAAATAAATGAAGATGATCTATTCAGGATGGATTTAAACCACTACCATAAAGAATCTTAAGCACACTGCTGACATTTTGTTGTGCTGTAAAACACAGTCCGCTCTATGTGATCATGAAATGTTAAGGAAATCAGTGCTATGCTAAAACTAGAGAATTAATGCTGTAATTAGCATCTGAAAGATAATTACTGCATTGAACAGACTATATCTACAAGGTGTTATATTTTTTAGCTTCCTAAATACTAAACTACACGTTAACTTAAGAGGGTGAACTAATGATTCTAAGCACGCTTTCCTTATACAAAAGAGACTGTCCCTAACCTATCTACCCAAGTTCCTATTTCCACCCCAAAGTGGTAATCAACCACACCAATCCAGTGGTGCTACCCGACCTGTGACCCACACTGACCAACAGCAGGACTACCTGAGACTTCTAGAAGGCCACTGGTTTAGTCACACAATAAAGCAAAAGTAATGGGTCCACAGCAGGTTTAAATCTTAACTAATCAGCTCATGAGGACGGTTAACTGACCATTCTCAGGTGACAGTATCACGAGATGCGGGAGAATGCTAGAATGTGAAGAAGGATTAAGAGTCCTGGGCAATGACCAAGAAAATACAAGACATACTGCTCACCATGGATGGAATCAATGGAAGGGGGAGAGGAGGAGAAAAGAAAAGAGATACAAAATGCCCTGAAGTGACTCATTGAAAAAGTTCTCATTGAGCTGGGCAACAAGTGGGACCTCAGAGTGAAAAAGAAAATGATCTGGCCTCGGAAGAGGTAAGAGCAACAGAAAGAGCAACGATGCAAAGCACACACCTCACAGGTTTTAGAAGCGCTTAACTCGTTCAGAAAGGTGTCCCCAATCCAAACAGATCCTACTGTGTCACCAAGGCAAATGTCACAGCGTCATGCTTCTTTCAGGAGGCCAGGAATCCTTCTCCTTTTGACACTTAACACAGTGCAGCGGGGCACTTTCTATAAGACTGAACGAGGGCTTCCCTGGTGGCGCAGTGGTTGAGAGTCCGCCTGCCGATGCAGGGGACGCGGGTTCGTGCCCTGGTCCGGGAAGAACCCACATGCCGCGGAGCGGCTGGGCCCGTGAGCCATGGTCGCTAAGCCTGCGCGTCCGGAGCCTGTGCTCCGCAATGGGAGAGGCCACAACAGTGAGAGGCCCGCATACCGGAAAAAAAAAAAAAAGTAAGACTGAACGAGGTCCTGTAACTCTGTGTCCTCTTTTCTTCTGCAACATGCTTAACTTCAAAAGAATCACACAAAATGCCCAAGACGAAAATATATCCAACATATACAACCCCATATCATTTTAGGCTGCACTTAAAAGATGACTAATTTTTTTCCTCTGGATGACAAGCATTTCAATTATTATCTTCTTAAGCACAGTTAGCTTACGAGTTTGATTCATCTAAGTGAACCGTATGAAGTCAGCATCATCACCCCAAGCCATCTGGAAGACACCAGTGAAATGTGCCAGTTCGCATCCTGAAACGAATGCTGTCTATATAGCAAAACAGGGTACTGAGCCTCTGTTCTGATTTCACAATCTTAGTCCTCAGTTTAACACTAACCAACAAACAAATCATAAGGTGGTTTACATACATATGCCTGCAGATGCCTCTTCTGAAGCCACAAGCCAACAGCCTTCAACAATCTGACACCGTAACTTTCCTGGATCACTTCCCTAGCAAAAATATCCAGTGACTTTGGCCATAATTACTTTGGTCAACCCTGGGCCAGAGACAGATCACTCTTCTTTGCCGTACCTTTCAGGTAGAGGAGTTGAAATGATGAAGCCAGTAGCGTAAATACAACCAATCTCTGCATAATGCTGCACATGTGCAAAGCAGCTGAACAGCCACAACACCAACAAAACCTTCTGCACGAGGCAAGGGAGATATGAGCGCCATTCCCACGGAGTAAAGAGTAATCCCAGGCTTTGGGGAGCAAAGCGGCCAGCCCAAGGTCAAACATCACTAAGTAAAAGAACTGGGACAAAAACTTTAATTTTCTCCAATTAGTGCCTCTTTCTATGACATCACATCAGAGGAGTGTATGTACTAGGGGTGGGGTTAAGGTTGCAGGGGATCAATCAAGGAAGAACTAGCCGAGGAGACACAACACAATATGAACTTGGACACTGGCTGTGCCTGTGCACGGAGGCCTTAGACGAACTGGCTCCTGTCTACTAGACAGCCTCATCTCCTCCTTTGCCTCGTGACCCCAACAAATGCTCTGTCACTGTCATTCCGAAACACTACTGGCATCCCAAAGGAGCCCAATCATCTCAGTCTTCGTGCCTCTGTACATGCAATTTCCTCCACCTGACAGGCTCCCCAACCATTTCTCCTTTTCACCTGCTTCCATTCGACCTTTAAACTCTGCTCAAATGACACCTCCTTCCGGAGCTGACCTCCTCAGTGCTCTCAAGAGTACTCTGGACTACCTTGTATCACTGCACTGCTCTGGCTGATTCTGTCATCTGCTCTCTTCCCTACACCTAAGTTCTGGGGTGGGGGGTTGAGGGACAGCAGGGGCCTACATGTGATGTGCCTCATCTTCTCCTGCTACCTGACACATGGAGCAGGCACTGAAATGTCTGTGGACTAAATGAATGAACGTGCCAATTCCCAGGAGTAGCTAAGCCAGGCTTCCAGGGTAGAGAACTTCAGACAACTCAAGTGGAAACCATCACCCTCCATGTTCAATTGAGTTACCTGGATTCCTTTCTCAGGCGGGTGATGAGAACATCACATAAGCTATAGCACGGTTGTGGAATTATAATCCACGTTAGGTTTTTGGGGTGTTTGTTTGTTTTAACTGAAAACCTTCAGTTGTTTGTACATTTGGAGTCACTTCCAAATGTGACAATCTGGAGACTGTTCACCTGGGAGGCTAAGTGACAGCCACAGCACTGGAGTATTTCCCAGGGGTCGGATAGCATAACCGTTCAAGTGTGAACTCTGAAATCTGGGTTCAAGTGTGCCATTTGCCAACTGAGTAACTTTGGGTCAGTTACCGGACACTACCTCCTGCCGGTACATTTAAAGTGGGGTGCCTTGTGGCCAGCAGGCATTCCAATGCCACAAACATCTATCGAGCAGCTACCCTAGGCCAAGTGCTGGCGACACAGCGGTGACCTGGCCGTCCAATGCAAGCATACTCTCATCATGCCAGCCTGTCTTATTTCCTTCACAGCACTTACCACTACCTGAAACACTCTCATGTGCTGGCTTGTCGCCCCTCCCTACAAGGTAAGCTTCATGAGAGCAGGGGTCCTGTCTGTCTTGTCCGTTCATATCTCTCAAGGGCCAAGCAACGTCTGCTACACAGTTACTCAGTCCCTTTGGAAAGAAGGAATGACCAAGTCAGAAGAAATCCCCCGGCTCTAATATTTTGCTGGAGAAGGTAGGGAGAAAAGATTAAAAATAAAGGTACACATTTCAAGGGGCTCTGGCTCGCCACAAACACATGTGGCCCCCTGGGCTTCCTCGGGCTCCAGTCCCAGGCGCCTCCGGGGACAAAAAAGATCTCGCCGTCCTGACAGCCCCGCACGGCTGCAGAGACACGAGCAACGGGCACGAGAAAGGCGGGAGAAGGAAAGCTGGGCCACGCACCCCGTGGGAACTTTTGCGGACGTCCCCTTCGTTCATTTGCTCAACAGGTACTTATTAGGCTCCTAAGGCATGCGGGGCATAAAGCAGAGACGTGACAAAGTCCTGTCCTCATGGAGCTTCCCTCCTAACATACAGACATGGTACACAAGTGCGTAAAGTGGTCCTTTCAGGGAGTGGTAAGTGCCGAGCTGCCACGAGCAGTTCGCGACAGGGGACGGCCGCAGGGGTCCACGGCGGGGTGGCCGGCCAGCGAGAGGCGACCTCTGACCCAGGACCTGAGCCTTCTCGGCACAGGCGGCCGCCGGGGCCCACACTCAGTGAGGAGGCCGCATTCGGGACAGGAACGGCCACAGCGGCAACGAGGCGACTGTCCTGAGGGCGAGGCGCGGGAGGCTGCGGAGGAGCAGGCCCTGGACTCCCGCGCCGGACGCCCGGCCCTCGGGGCCCGGGAAGCGCGGGCGGGCGGGCGGGCGCCGCGGCCGGGGGGCCGACGTCACCACCGCGCCGCCGGGGCCCCCGGAGCGCGGGCCGGAGCGGGGGCGCGGGGCGGCGGGCCTCCGGGCTTACCTCGGAATTTGAGCTCGTGTTGCGGCTCGAGGCTCAGGACCTGCTCCACCTTCGCCATGTTCCTCGGCGGCGGAACACCTCGGGCGGGGAGACCCCTGAGAGGTCACCTGGGCCGGAAGGCGTGAATGCTGCGCCCCCTTTAAATTTGGAATGGGGGGGGCCAGCCGGGGCGCGGGCTGGGGTCGCCTAAGGGGTGCGCGCCGGGGGGCGGCCTACGCGGTGCAGGCGCAGGGGCGGAGGGCGAGGGCGAGGCCGCGGTGCCCAGCGAGCGCACGGCACGCACGCACGCACGCACGCAGAGACGCACGCACGCACGCAGCAAGCCGGCCGCCACGGCCCGGCGCGCGCTCGGGCGGTGGAGAGCTGGGCGCGCCGAGCCCCTATCGGGCAATGCGCAGGCGCGGCGCTTGCCGCGGGGGCGGGGCTGCCGGACGGCAGGGGGTGGGGCGTTGCGCAGGCCCGGGGGAGGGGCGGGTGGGGGACGCCCAGAATTGAGGACCGTCCCCCTGAAGATTATTTTTTCAGGGCCCGTGGGGGCCAGGCTTTGTGTTAAGTGCTTTACTCAATAATAATAATTAATAAGAATGAACTTCCACTTTCCCCGGCTAATGTGGTGCCAGGCACTTAGAGATTTTGAATAATGAAAGTACTATTTATTCTTATTATAAACATGATGTTTATGGGTGAATGATATGTGCTAGGCACGATGACGTATGGTAAACAATAAATATAAATTTAGTAAGCTACCAATTATTGCTTGCTTATTTTGTGCCACTTTGCTGAACGCTTTGGATAACAACAGCATCAATTATAATAAATAAAAGCTACTCTACATTAAATGTTTGCTATGTAAACAAGCACTGTGCTGAATCCTGTGCTACTAAATGCAACAAATATTTAGAAATACAATGATCAGAAATACTGACTGGTTCCCACCCTCTCACTAGAGCCCACAGGAGAGGCAGCCTTTGAATAAATAACTGCACAAAAAAAGTACATGATTAAAAATTACTGAGACCCCTGGACTTCCCTGGTGGTACAGTGGTTAAGAATTCGCCTACCGGGCTTCCCTAGTGGCGCAGTGGTTGAGAATCTGCCTGCCAATGCAGGGGACACGGGTTCGAGCCCTGGTCTAGGAAGATCCCACATGCCGCGGAGCAGCTAGGCCCGTGAGCCACAACTACTGAGCCTGCGTGTCTGGAGCTTGTGCTCCGCAACAAGACAGGCTGCAATAGTGAGAGGCCCGCGCGCCGCGATGAAGAGTGGCCCCCGCTTGCCACAACTAGAGAAAGCCCTCGTACAGAAACGAAGACCCAACACAGCCATAAATACATAAATAAATAAATAAATAAATAATAAAAATAAAGGAATTCCCTTTAAAAAAAAAAAAACTCTAAGTCCAATGGTGTCATGCCCCTGCTTAAACCCCCAATGTCACTCATCTCACTTAGAATAAATTCCAAAGCCTTCCATGGCCTTGAGGCTCTGTGAGACCTGGTTTCTGCCAGTTTCTCTGACCTCATCCCCCCGCCCCACCTCTAAAAAAGAGAGAAAAAAAAAAAAAAAGAATTCACCTACCAATGCAGGGTACACGGGTTGGAGCCCTGGGCCGGGAAGATCCCACATGCCACAGAGCAACTAAGCCGGTGAGCCACAGCTACTGAGCCAGTGCTCTAGAGCCCACGAGCCAGAACTACTGATCCTGTGTGCCTAGAGACCATGCTCTGCAACAAGAGAAGCCACTGCGATGAGAAGCCCACGCACTGCAATGAAGACTAGCCCCTGCTCGCCGCAAGCAACAAAGACCTGACAGCCAAAAATAATAAATAATTAATTAAAAAAAAAAAGTTACTGAGACCCCATATCTGCTTGGCCTCAAAAGTGAACACTTCACCTCATTATTGACATTTAAATTTTACTTCGTTATGTAATGTTTACTACATAAAATATGTATTAATATTCTCCTTTTCACATATAGATGAAACACAGCAAATAGCTAACACGGACCCTACATGGCAGGCATATGGGGATTCTTTGTACTATTTTTCCCACTTTTCAGTATGCTTGGAATTCTTCATAAGAAAAAGGGTTTTTTAAAGAAAATCTTTGTCTTTTAACTACAGCATTTGGTCGATTTATACTTATTATATTTATGATATATATGGATTTATTTCTACAGTCTTATTTTGCGCCTTCTATTTGTCATGACTGTTTTTTCTTTCCTTTTTGCTTCTTTAGGGCTGACTTTTTTTTTCCTCATTCCACTTTTCTTCCTCTTATATACTCTATTTATGTTGTTTTAGTGATCACTCTTTACTTTGCTCCCTGAAAATAAAAGCACTTAGGCATACTTTAATCACCCATCCCATAAATTATATGCCTTAATTATAGTATATTTTAATCTTTTCCTTTTTCACCAGTGAGTCATTACTAAATTGTTTATATAGTCAATGTTGGTTTACACTCAACCACACAGTTACCAGTTTCTTTACTCATCTTTTCTTCTTGCGTCTCAGAACTTACAACCAGGATCACTTTCCTCGTGCCTGAAATAGAGCCTCTAAACTCTATTTCAGTGAGTTCGTTGCAGCAAATACTATCGGTTTTTGTTCATCTGAAAATTACTTTATTTTTCCCTTGTTCTTGCAAGGTATTTTGGCTGGTTTACTAGAGGGATAATTGTTCTCTCTCAGGGCTGTGAGGATGCCGCCACTGACTTCCAGCTTTCGTTGTTACTGCTGAGGTTTCAGATGACAATCTCCTCATTATTCCTTCAAAAATAATCCGTTTGGGGCTTCCCTGGTGGCTCAGTGGTTAAGAATCCACCTGCCAATGCAGGGGACACGGGTTCAAGCCCCGGTCTGGGAAGGTTCCACGTGCCGCGGAGCAACTAAGCCCATGCGCCACAACTACTGAGCCTGCGCTCTAGAGCCCATGAGCCACAACTACTGAAGCCTGAGCACCTAGAGAGCCCATGCTCTGCAACAAGAGAAGCCATGACGATGAGAAGCCCGTGTACCGCAACTAAGAGTAGCCCTCACTCACCACAACTAGAGAAAGCCCACGTGCAGCAACGAAGACCCAACACAGCCAATAAATAAATAAATTAAATAAATAAATTTTTTAAAATATAAAAAAAAAGTTTTTTCCTGTTGTTCTGGGGTTCTGCAGTTTTATCACGATGTATCTTTTAATTTATTGTCTTAGCCCATTCAGGCTGCTTTAACAAAATACCATATAGACTGGATGGCTTAAATAACAACATTTATTTCTCACAGTTCTGGAGCCTGGGAAATTCAAGATCAAATCACCAGCAAATTCTGTACCAGGTAAGAGCCCACTTTCGGTTCATAGTCAGCTATTTTCTTGCTCTCTGGGGTCTCTTTTATAAGGGCACAAATCCTATTCATGAGGTCTCCCCGCTCATGACCTTATCACCCCAAAGACCACAGGTCCTTAATACCATCATTCAGGAATTGGGTTTCAGCATATGAATTTTGGGGAGGATACAAATGTTCGGTCTATAGCATTTATCCTGCTTGAATTCCCGAGGGTTTCTGAATTTGTTGACTTGTATCTTTCATCGTTCTGGAAAATTCTCAAACAATATTTTTTAAAATTTTTTAAATTGTTGTAAATACACATAGCATATAATTTACTATCTTAGTCATTTTAACGGTACAGTTCAATGATATTGAATACATTCGCATTATCGTGCAACCATGACCGCCATCCACCTGCAGAACTCTTTTCATCTTGCAGCTAGAACTCCATACCCAGAAAACAACAAGTCCCTATTCCCCCTCCCCACAGCCCCTGGTAATCACCATTCTACTTTCAGTCTCTATGAATGTGACTACTCTAAGTAAGTGGAATTGTACAGTATTTGTCCTTTTGTGTCTGGCTTATTTCACTTAGCATAATGTCTTCAAGATTCACCCATGTTGGAGCATGTGTGACAGTGTCTCTTTTAAATGTTACTTTAGTCCATCCTCTCACTCTTTTCTCCCAGAAGTCTGACTAGTAGTTTATTCAACCAGTATTCTTCAAACTGCAGGTTGTTTCCCAAAGGCGACATAAAATCACCGTTCTCCGTGTCTCTTTGCCTCTCTGTCACAGCTTCATCTCTCATCTCTGTGTCCCGTATTGTGGATATTTCTTCAGATGTCTCTTCCACTCAGTAATTTTCCCTTAGACTGCCGATAAACCTATTTCAGGAGTTTTTCATTTCAGTTATTTTTTTTTAAGCCTCTAAGTTCTATTTTGCGCAGACCTCCTAGAGAACAGACTTGAGGTTATGGGGAGGGGGAAGGGTGAGCTGTGACAGGGCGAGAGAGAGTCATGGGCATATACACACTAACAAACGTAGTAAGGTAGATAGCTAGTGGGAAGCAGCCGCATGGCACAGGGATATTGGCTCGGTGCTTTGTGACAGCCTGGAGGGGTGGGATAGGGAGGGTGGGAGGGAGGGAGACGTAAGAGGGAAGACATATGGGAACATATGTTTATGTATGACTGATTCACTTTGTTATAAAGCAGAAACTAACACACCATTGTAAAGCAATTATACCCCAATAAAGATGTTAAAAAAAATAAAATAAAATAAAATAAAAATAAGTTCTATTTTGTGCCTTTATACAACTAAGGATCCCATTGGCAGGTCTCTAATATTGGTTCCAGGCCCCCCTCCACACAAGGAATGGTGCCGTATTGGGGTTTTAGTGTTGATCTCCACTGTTGTCACTTTAGGCAGTGGCAGTGGCCAGATCAGCTTGATGAGGGGAAGTCCATGTTCTTGGGCCCATGCAGAGCTTCCACACCTGCTGCCATGAACACTGTAAAGTAAACTCAGTGTACAAGCAATGGCAGGGCTGGCCCAGAATTTGTCACCCTGTCCAGTGGATTATTACTGAGTCACTGATGCCCTTGGGTGGGCATTCACATGGGACACTGGAAATATCTTCACACTGAGCTCATCCTGGGAGGCATCCACCTCACCCCTCCCCACACCTCCTTCTCACGAAATCCGGCTCTGCTGTATCTGTTCCTGGCCACCCACTCCCCAGGGGTCAGTGTACATCTGTGCTTCTGGTCATCTCTCAGCCAGACGAAGTAAACATCTAAATGTACTGCCTGAGATTCTGGAAAATCTATGGATTCCATTTATGTTGTAATTCTGCAACCTGACCAATTAAATCTGGGCTATGATTTTCAGCAAGGTCGAAAACCTATAGCTGCAAGAAATAAAGGATTATTTTGGGACTCTGTAGAATCTCTCTGGCTTTCCAACCGTGACTTAAGCTGAGAGGTTAAAGAGCTTATCATTTACTTTCCATAACAGTTCCAGGAGGGAGTTCCCTGGCCACAGTGGTTAGGACTCCTCACTCTCACTGCCAAGGGCCCAGGTTCAATCCCTGGCCAGAGAACTAAGATCCCACAAGTCATGTGGCCAAAAAAAAAAAAAAAGAAAAGCTCCAGGAACTCAAATGCAGCCACCCACCCCCACACACACAGTCCCGTGGTCATCACTGCCATGTCAGGGGTAGCAGCCACTCGGCTCTCCCGGGCCCTTGCTGCTGTGGGCACTACATCACAGTCAGATGCAGATGTGAAGGCAAGTAGCAGTGATGCCACTGCATATTACTCGTAGATTACTTGTAACGCACGCTGGATGGTAAACTGACTCTCTGGGATAACAATAACTGATTTGTAGTTTGGGCAGATTTCTGTGACACAAACGCTCCCACCATGACCGATTTTAAGCCACCTATGGAACACCGCGGAACACAGAGTTAAAAGAGATGCACCATTGGCTTCTGCGAGCTGGTCCGAGCCTAGCACACCCTTGCCTCTGTTCCACACCCCATGGGCACCACAGTCAAGCATGAGGATGTGGCTAAGTCAGCCCCAGAATCCCCTCTTCGAGGGTCTGTTTCCTGGGACCACTCTTGGTACAAAGTACTCTATCAGTCAAGGTCCAGCCAGGAAAGAAGAAACTACACCAGTTATTTTGACAAAGATAATTTAGTATGAGGAAATGGTTAATCAGGTAAGGGGGAACTGTAAAAGCCAGAAGAGGAAGACGCCGAGGTATCGCGAGGGTAGTGGGGCTGGGGGCAGGGGAACATAGGCAAGGTGTCGGGGCATTAGACCCCAGGAACTCAGAGGAGAGGCTTGTGCAAGTGGAAGCAGACTGGCCAGTGCTGGGGCCTCTGAGGGGATGCAGTGAGGATGCTTTTGGGATCACCCCCCAGAAAGGAGCAGGCTGCTGCCAGGTGGAGGGTGGCTGCTGAGGTGACAGTGACAGGAGCACGCAGCAGACAGGAGGAGCAAGACCCCCTTCTCAGCCCTCCTGCCTTTGGGTCTTCCTCAAGCGCCTGTACTGAGGGAACCTGACAGGAAAGCAGCTGCCTGAGGAGAAATGAGTGGACAGGGCTCCAGCTCCAGCACCTCAGAGCAGAGAGCAGAGGGTTGGTTTAGAGCCGAGGGGAAATGGCTTCCTAATCCCCACACCCTCTTTGATTTCTTTAAACACTGAAGACTGTTTACAACTTTCTCAGTAGCTGAAGTGTGTGCAGTTTCAATGCTGTTGTTAACTGCTGGCTCAGGGCGTCCTGTTTCCTTGTGTGTTTTATGATCTTCCACCTTACTTATGGGAATCTTTTGAGGTCTGGTGTTGCCATCACCCATCACCACGTAGCTAATCACTCCAAAGCCCAGTGGCTTCAGACGTCACACACTGTCAGTCTCCCTCGCACGCATGGGCGGGGGGTGTGCCTGGCCTCTCATGGGGCGACAGGAAGAGAAGGGCTGAGGCTGTGCAGGGAGTTTAGAACCAGCTGCATAGTTAGAGGGCATGGCCCCTGAGACGGCCCTCATTTCAGACACCAATGGCCAGTGTCAGGGGAGGCGGTGCTCCTAAAATCACCCTCAGGTGTGACAATTCAATAGCGGGACTCACAGAACTCATGAAAGCTGGTGTGCTCATGGTTATGGTTTATTACAGGAAAAGGACTCATGGTTATGGTTGATTACAGGAAAAGGACACAGATTCGCATCGGCCAAGTGAGGAAGCGCATGTGGCAGAGGATTCTAAACGTGGAGCTCCCGTTGCCCTCTCCCTGCAGGGTTGGGAAGTGTTACTCTTCAGGGTCCATGTGTGACAATGTGTACAGAGCATCAGCAGCCAGGGAAGCTCACCTGAGCTTCTGTGTCCAGAGTTCCAGAGTTTTTATTGGGGCTCCATTACATAGGCACAATTGGTCCACCAATTGCCCATAGGGCTGTTTCAGTCTCCAGGTTCAACTGATATCATGTGACCCTAAGTCACACTGTTGCTCTTTCTGGCATGGCCAGTCCCCTTTCTCAGGCTATCTGCATATGCACCTCCCCACTCCGGTGCCCTATATCACATTGTGAAGACTATCCAGTATGACCCTCAGGCAAACAGATACTCCTATCAGTCACAAAATCCCAAGGGTCCAGAGATCACCCCCCAGAAGGCTGGACAAAGGCCAGACCTTGATTTGGCCAAGTCCAAATTCCCCATTCTACAGGCTGGAATCACAGGAAGGCTCACATGCTCACACGTCTGGCACCTGGCCAGGAGGTCTCAGCAGCTGGAACACCTGGGGCTCCATGGCCACCGCCCTCTGACTTCACGTTTGCCCACATAGTCCCTCCACATGGAGGCTGCAGGGGACAGCACTTTCTACATGGCAGCTCAGGGCTTGAAAGCCAGTGTCCTGATGTTACTGAGCCCAATTTGGGTCCACTTGCCTGCACGCAGTAAAGCCCACCTACTGACACTGGGTCGTGGTGAAGGAAAGTGCGACATTTAATACAGGGCGCCAACAAGGAGTCCAGGCAGACAGCGCTTAGAAGACCCAAACTCCCCAAGGGCTTTCAGGGAAAGGTTTTAAAGACGGGGTGAGGGAGAGGGGTTGTGGGGTGTGTGATCAGCTCGTGGACTTTCTTCTGATTGGCTGGTGGTGAGGTAATCGGGAGTCAACATCATCAACCTTCTGGGTCTAACTGGTCTGGGGTCTCCATGCTTGTGGGCAGCATACAGTTAACTTCTTCCACCTGGTGGGGGTTTCAGAGTCTACAAAACAGCTCACAGGACGTGGCTCAGAATATTACCTCTAGCCCTTGAGGAGGAACCAAAGGTCCTTGACTTTGTTTAACAGCTAAACGTTATTATTTTGTCTTGATTGACTGTTTTCCTTTCTTTCTGCATTTCCTCACTTCTCTGATTAAATTTATTCTTTTTCTAAAGTTTTTCTACAGACAAAAGGCAGGTGGAGGGCATGGCAGGGAGCAGAGGGTCAGGTCCTGGTCTGGGAAGGCCCCATAGGGTCCTGCTCAGTTACACTGAGAGAGGGAGAGAGAAACAGAGAACAGGTGAGCCAGGTAGAGGCTGTGTCACCTTTTGTAAACTGGTGTCAGAAGTCACCCAGGGCCACTTATGCACTGCATTCTATCCTTCGAGGCAGTCAAGAGGCCTGTCCAGGTTCAAAGGGAGGGGACAGAGACTCTACTTCCGGATGAGGGTGTGGCAAGGTCCTAGTAGAGCACATGGGGCAGGAAACATCGTTGCGCCGTCTGTGGAATATCCAGTCTTCTGCCAGGTAGGAGGCAGGGATGGGCACCAGCCAGGGTAACCTCAAACCTTTGGAAAGTTGCCCTGTTTTCACGAATCTCGGAGGAAATGGCCTTTTCCCTTCCCTTTGGAGCTGGGGGCAGTATTTTCAGCTGACTGTACGTTGAAGGCCCCTGCTAGACTCCCTACCTGGGATGGGCCCTGAACTTTGTCTTTCATCCTATGATACCCAAAAGACTGAGAAAATCATGCTCACAACTTCAATTTTCCAGGACAGAACCCAGCTCCAGGACTCGGCTTCTCAACGAGGGTTTCATTCTCCCTTTCTTTTTTGGCATCAGAGCACCCCGGTTCCAGCTGCTCAATGCTCTTAGAACGCGAGTTGTTTTGATTGGGAGGGTCACGCAGAATATCCAATCCTCCTCCATACTGGCAGAAATAGGAGTCTCATGAAGAGAGTTTTCATGTTAAAATACTTTCTTATCTTGTTTTTCCAAAACAAACAACTTTTTGTTGAAGTATAGTTGATTTACAATGTTGTGTTAGTTTCTGGTGTTGGCAAAGTGATTCAGTTATATATATATAATATATATATATAATATATATATTATATATATAAAATATATATTTTATATATATATTATATATATATATACACACACACATATATATATTTACCTGTGCCATACAGTAGGTCCTTGTCGTTTATCTATTTTATCATGTTAAAATATTTTCATTGCACCCAGTTCTCAGATCTCAGTTTCTAATATCATTCCCAATAAATGGAACCAGGATGCCACAGAAAAATGGCTGATTCTAAGAAGGGAGCATGGAACATATGAAATGGACCTGGAGCATCTTAGAGTGCCTGGAAATAAGGAAGTGCTCAAAAGACAAAACTAGGTGGTATGTCAAAGGGACACAGGAGCCAGTGAAAGAGTTCCCAAAGGAACAGTTTAAGCAACAGCGATCAATAGCATAGTATTGGATTATAACCTGAAGAGTAAAATAAATATCCATGAGTCCATACTGATATGAATCATTTATTGAGTAAATAGAGTAGAAAAGACAGAAGAATTCCAAATAATTTATGTTAGCTATTCCTCCCTCAAAGAGGTGGGAAATAACCCCCCACCCCCTGAGTGACGGCTATGTTTAGTGACTTCTTTCCAAAGAGTACAAGATGGAAAGTAGGGAAATAGTAACTCTATGAAGAGAGACCTGGCGAATGGTACCCCAGCCAGGTGATCAATGATGAGTCATGGTGGGAGCATGGACCCTTGATACGATGTGATGAGAAGGGCAATTCACCTCAGGCACAGGCAATTCACCTGTGGTATCCCCCCCTCCCCCGCAGAAGCCCACAGTTCCAGTCTAATCACAAGGAAAACATTGGAAAAACCCAAACTGAGGGACGTCCTACAAAATACCTGAGCAGCACTCCTGAAACTGTCAAGGTCATCAAAAACAAGGAAAGTCTTAGAAACTGTCACAGCCCAGAGAAGCCTCAGGAGATGTGATGATTAAATGTCACGTGGTGTCTCAGGTGGGGTCTTGGAACAGAAAAGGGGCATCAGGGAAAGCCAAGGAAATCTGTATAAAATATGGACTTCAGTTAACAGTAACATGGTCATCACATGAATAGTGGTTCATTAGTTGTGACAAACCGTATCACATGGGAGACGTTAGAGATAGAGGAGACTGGGTGCTGGGCACATAGACACTCTCTTTACTATCCTTGCAACTTTTCTTTTTAAAAGAACTTTTATTGAAATGTAGTTGATTTACAATGTTGCGTTAGTTTCAGGTATATGGCAAAGTGATTCAGTTATACATATACATATTCTTTTCCAGATTCTTTTCCCTTATAGGTTATTTTAAGATATTGAGCAGAGTTCCCTGTGCTCTACAGCAGGTCCTTGTTGTTTATCTATTTTATATACAGAAGTGTGTATATGTTAATCCCAAATCCCTATTTTATCCCTCCCCCCGGGCTTTGCAAATTTTTTGTAACTCCAAATCTATTCTAAATTTAAAAGTTTATTTAAAATATTATTATTGGATTTTCAAATACCTAAATTGGCATTCTCTATAGTGCAATCAGTTACTGTTGCTCTCTGACCCTCAAATTCTTTGATAACCAGAATGCATAAGGTTGAAGCACATTGAAGAAATGGGTGGCTTTGTTGAACTGGTGTCTCACCCCCTTTCCTGCTTCGGAAATGCCGCCACCCATGGCTGTCCAAATCCCACCCATCCTTCCTGGCCTCAGTCAGTCACTCACTCGTTCTCTCTTTCATTCATTCACTCATCCAAGCAGCATTTCGCAGGATCCACTGCATCAGCATCCTGCAGTGCATAGATTTAACCTTGGCTACAAAGGACCTTACTGTCTAGTGAGGGGAGTCAAGAAG
This sequence comes from Grampus griseus, assembly GCF_964374135.1. Lineage (NCBI taxonomy): Eukaryota > Metazoa > Chordata > Mammalia > Artiodactyla > Delphinidae > Grampus > Grampus griseus. Next base: position 84,052,043 of record NC_139008.1, on the reverse strand, counting down.
AAAGAGACCAAGAGACAATGAACTTTACTCTGGGGACTGGGAGAAAACTTAAAAGCTCATAGGGTATTAGAGAATAATCTTGGGAAAACAGTAGGAAAGATCTTGCCAGACGGAAAAGAGAAGGAAGAGTTCTCCAAGTAGAGGAATAGCAAATGCAAAGGCCCTGGGGCACACGGCCTGCCAGGGCCTCTCTGGGGAAAGGCAAGGGGTAATAAAACTTTCTCAAATTTATTTAGCTCCTGCTCTGTGTCAGGCAGTAGGTTAGCATACGCATTTGTTTCCTATAGTGCCGTAACAAATGACCACAAAAGTGTGGCTTAAAACAGCACACGGGACTTCCCTGGTGGTCCAGTGGGTAAGACTCTGCGCTTCCAATGAAGGGGACCTGGGTTCGATCCCTGGTTGGGGAACTAGATCCCACATGCATGCCGCAACTAAGAGTCTGCCTGCCGCAACTAAGAAGTCTGCATGCCACAACTAAAGATCCCACATGCCGCAACTAAACATGCTACAGCGAAGACCTGGCGCAGCCAAAATAGATAGATAGATAAAAAATAATAATAATTTTTTAAAAAGCACATATTTATTATCTTACAGTTCTGGAGGTCAGCAGTTTGAAATGGGTCTTACGAGGCTAAAATCCATCTGCAGGCTCCTTGCCTTTTCCAGCTCCTGGAGGTTGGCCACAGACCTTGGCTTCTTGCCCCTTCCTCCATCTTCAAAGCCAGCAACATAGCATCTTCGACCTTCATCTCCCAGGACCTCTACTTCCCATGTATTGAGTGTGTATGTGTGGGCCAGATACTGCCCCAAGTGCTTTGTTTATATTAACTTGTTTAATCGTCACCATGTCAGGAGGGTGACCTAGCCCCACTTTACAGACGAGGAGACCAAAGCACTGAGAAGCGTACCAGCAAGGGCCAGGGTGATGGGCCTTCCGTTGTGCTATAGAGTCTAGGTGTCACCCTTGGCTATCCTAGAGGATGTCCTATCCAGATGAGTAACATGACCAAATGCATTGGTTCTTTGTTTGGTTGGTTTGTTTCATTTTGTTAAATTTTTTTTCATTTTTCTTTTTTAAATGTATTGTTTTACTTATTTATTTTTAATTGAAATATAGTTGATTTACAGTGTTTCAGGTGTACAGCAAAGTGATTCAGTTATACATATAAAATGCATTGTTTTTCAGAAAGAGACCCACAGACATAGAAAACAAACTTATGGTTACCAAAGGAGAAGAGGGGGAGGGATAATTTAGGAGTTTGGGATTAACATATACACACTACTATACCTAAAATAGATAAACAACAAGGACCTACTGTATAGCACAACTATACTTTAATAAAATAAATACATAAATAAAACCATTCCAATAGTTAGAAAGCCTTAAAAATAAATAAAATGCTCAAAGCAAAAACAAAAATGTATTGTTTTTAAGTACACTTTTAATTTTGCAACAATTTTAGACTTACTGAGAAGTTGCAAAAAGTAGCACAAAGAGGTTTGTCTGCTCCTTACCCAGTTTTCCCAATGTTTCCCAATGTTATCATTTTACATCATTTTACACAACTGTGGAACGTTACACAACATTGGAACGTTTATCATTGTAAACTCCAGACTGCTTTTGGACGTCACCAGTGTTTCCACAAATGTCCTTTTACCGGATCCAGTCCAGGATACCACACTGCATTTAGCCAGTTTATTTTTCACAGAGATGCTCTGGAAGCTGACTGGGGGTTGGAGTGATGTCACCATCAACTGTAGCCTCCGAGGACCAAGTGTCACATGACCATCCTGAGAGGCACGGGTTTCTCCGACATTCTCAAAACGATGAGTGATAACATCACTTTCTCCAGTTTGAAGCTGAGGGAACCAAGGCACAGGGAGGTTTAAACACTCTCCCAAGAGGAGTGAGAAACTGGAGCTGGAGGACACGGACGTGGATGAAAGGGACCACAGGGGTGAGGGTGGGGTGCGTTTCTCAGAAGTGGAGGCCACAGTGAGGGACTGGGGGACGACCACAGAATCCTGTGGCCCTGCCCGAGGCCCTTCCCACTGGCTGTTCCCTCTCCTGCGGGGGCCTTCCCAGGGCCACCTGACACTGTCACCGTCATTCGACCACTTCCTGACCGCCTGCTGCGCACGGAGCACCAGGCTAGGTCCCGGTCACATGTGGAGACACGTGCGCACAGGCGAAAACGAACCTCGGGAGGGGAGTGGTGGGCGCTGGAGGTCCAAAGGCGGGTGGGTGTGAGCTGGACGGGACACCCGCCTGAGAAGCCCGCTCTGTGAGGCTTCCCTGACACCAGCTTCTAAGCCAGGCTGTTCCTTCCCAGCGCTTGTCAACGTGGACTTACTGATCTATTTATATGCGGCCCCTCTCCCCACTAGGACACAAGCTTCATAAGGATCCCGCTGGATGTGAGCTCCTAGCGAAGCCTCCAAGCACAGCAATCGGTAGAGGAGGGAGGGAGGGAGGGAAGAGGATCCAGGGTCACCAGGTATTGAAATTTCAGGACCAGCTCACACATACGCTGTGTTAAAACCCACATGGACCCAGCAGCTCCAAACCGGCCCAGATGGAGGTGGAGGGTCATGGACTCAGAACCACCCCACTTCTTTGCAAACAGGGGTGCACTCGTGTGGCCCGAGGTGGCCTAACCCTTGTCCAAAGAGGGGGGCCCTCCAGGCTCAGGCAGGAGGGCTCGGGAAGGGCTCCCTGCTCAGGGGAAGGAGACGGATGCTTTCTCCCTTCCCCGCCCAGGAGCAAGCTCTCCCTGCTGCCCTGAGCTCCCTTGGTTCGTCATTCCTGACTGGGAGCGACCTGCGGGGGGATGGATTTGTGGTCCCCATCTCTGCGCTCAATACATGTCTGATGCATGAACGAAATAATGTAATTAAGAATTTGAAGGTGGGGTGGGGAGAGTCTTTTCCATCCTTAGGCCTCGTCCCCAAGCACCCAGAAGGCCACATTTGCATACAAATAATTGATATTCTAATTACAAATCATTGGCATTGATTTATTAAGCAGATCCCCAAAGGATCTCTAGAAGATAATTAGATTCCAAGCTCCTTAGGGGTTAGGAAGGCATATTTACCTCCCTGTTTCCCCCCCTCCACCCCGGCGGTGTGAGGAGAGGCGCTACGTGACGCGTGTTTGATGAGATGGGGTAAGCCTGCTCTCCTTGTGGGGAGAGCTGATAGCGGCCCCATAGATCATTTCCAGTTTGTCGGGGGGTGTTCAGGGGACAGGGGACACCTCCATTTGTGCGTTTGCAAGTTTGTGTGTGTGTGTGTGTGTGTGTGTGTGTGTGTAATTTGCAAACCTCGCTTTTCCCCAAGCCCGAGTGATTTTCCACCGTGTGAGTGGCCTTCCCTCACGGAGGGGGCACACCACCCGAGCGTGGGGACCGAGGGACAAAAGACACGCAGACCCCTCGTCCAGGCCCAGCCGGAGACAAAGCCAAGCAAGACAGAGCCTCCAGTGGCCCTGCCACGGGGTGGCAGGGGCTGGAGGTGTTGGACCCTCCAGGTCATCTCTATGGGCCTCTTTCCCAAGCCACCCCAAATAGATGACATTAGTACATTAAAAAAAAGAAAAAAAAGCCACCAGTGAAGGAAGCCGTCAATAGAAAACGGCAGTTTTTACTGATCTGATTAAAAACTCTGCTTGCTCTGAGAATGCAGCTTCGAGTCCCCCCACGTCCGCTGTCTTTCTGACCCACTGGCCACCCCCAGGGCCCTGTGAGAATAGACACCTTGCTGCAGTCCCAGACACCAGGCTCAGAAGAAGAGGAGTCCCCTGCGACACGACCCCCCAGAACTCAGTGGCAGAGCCCGCCCAGCAGGGCCCGGGAGGGCCCAGGGTTGGAGGGCAGGAGGGGTTGGCAGGAGAGAGCGCTGGTGAGAGGGAGGGAGGGGCAGGTGTTGCAGCGGAGGTGTTTTAAGATTTGTTTTCTCCACTTCCACGTTCCTGTGTCCTGCTCCCAGGAATGCTTAGGGCCACAGATTTTCAAGTGACTGTCAGGACTTTGCATTTCTGTCTGGGCGCGGGGAAACAAAAACAAGCGATCACACTATATAAAGCAAACGCAGTGTTCTCAGGAAATCCGAACAGCTGCAGCAGACCCCATCAGCTCACGCTGGGAAAGGCCTTGCTGACCCCATCTGGGTGGTGGAGGCTGCTGCCTGGGCCACAGACCAGTTTAGCAGCTCTGAGATGTACTAGGTGTGTGACCCCCCCCCCCCCCGGCAGGTTCCTAAGCTGTGGGCAATGCCCTCCAGCCAATGCCCCGGGACACAGCTGCAGCGGACTGAGGGGGCGTCATTGCTCACTGCAGTGCAGAGGAGGTAGCTCAGAACACCCGAAGGGAGCGAGATGAGGGAGGGTTTCACTCTGGGTTAGATGCAAGGGAGGGCAGACCAGAGGCAGCTTACAGCTGTAACCAACTGGCAACGCAGTAGCCTACCCATCACTCAGATTAGCTGGGAGAGGTCAGTTTGGGGGGTTTGGACAACGTCCTTGTTTTGTCTGGGCTCAGAAGGATGACAGAGGGGTCTTGTTATTGTCTCGACCCACCCTGGTCACGGAGTGGCCCTGTGGGATGCTGGTGCCCTGTGGAATTCCGTTCAACAGGAGAGAGGACATCAGGACCAGCTGTGAGTGCCAGGCCAGCTCCCGGCTGCCAGGAGCTGCTTTTCCTTCCCTGCTCACGCCTCATCTGTAACGTGGAGAATAATCAAAGTTTCCCTCTCTAAGGTTTGGGGAGGATGCAATGAATGAATGCAAGTGAAGTTCTTAGTGCCCTGTGCCTGGCACATAGTAATTCCTCAATAAAATATTAGCTATGACCACGAGGGTGGCATTGCAGACAGCTCTCCCGGTCTCTTGTGTTGCGTCTGGGAGGCTTGTATGCTGTGTGGGCTTGGGAGCTGTTCTGTTCCTGGAGATTTTACTTATTGCAGGGAGAGTTTTTTTGGTACATTGTGAAGGAAATGAGTTCATCGCATAGGTAAATCCCTCTCACCCCAAATACGGCACACCCAGGAAACAGGACATTAAAAACTGGCCCTTCATCATCAGTTTGTAACTTGGTGAAGGCATCCCCCATCCCCCCATCTTTTGTTCAATAAAAGCAAGCGATTCTTCATTCGTAGCGATTAGAAAAAGGGGCATGTAGTAGATACCCGCAGTTATTTCCTCCCATGGGAAAGGTATCACAAAGAACCAGCTTTATCTCTCAGAAGATTAATTCCCTCGTGAGGTCCTAACGTATTTGTGTTGTGATAACGCATGGTGTGTGACAGGGGTCATAAAACCCTGTCGTGATCTTTCATCTATTTATTTCTCCGTGTCTGAGATGTAGGTCTTTGCGGTGGCAGGAGTGTTTTAACATTTGACGATACAAGTGATAAATGATGATGGATCAGCCTCTGAAAGCTGGTACCTGGGAGGGGAAGGGGTGGCATTTGTCTCGCCACGGCTGTAGGCAGCAGTGCCCATGGGCACAGGCACTCTGCCCCTTCAGCTGTTCTTGTCCATCCCCTACCGCCCCACCCCAAGCCTCAGAGTTCTCTGGTGCAAACCCTTCTCATCCCGTGCTATTCTGCTGCTGCGGCTGCAAGACATCTTTTGTCTTTTTCTCATGGTACTTTGCAATTTAAGTCACTGCCTTTGCTTCGTTTTGTGTTTGTGTGTGTACTCACAGGCATGTGTGGGTGTATTTTTATTTAAACTACAGCATTATGAAAAACAAAGACAAACTCTTATATTTTTTAGCCTGTAATATAGAAACAAGAAAGAAGTCCCCAAAGGAACCCTGGTGAAGAAAAGCAGGTACTCAATGTGTGTGGTTTTGTAACAGGCTGTCGATGCTAGGGCTAATAATGGAACTTGTATGTTTATTATTGGTGCGATTAATAATATTGATTTATAGAGCTTGACGGCTTGCCATCATTAGCGGTTCACAGTAGCCCCATGAAGTCGGCATCATTATCATTTAGCAAATAAAATCACACGTTGACTTGCAGAGGAGGTAGCCAAAGTTCAGGCAGTCACTGAGTCAGCAAAATACTAAATGTCTTCTGGTTGGCCTTGGAGCCCCCTTCGAAAAATGAGCCTGGAGTCATTCAGTTCAGAGAAGAGCCCAAGAAAATGTCATTTTACCACATCTCTTCAAGATTACTGGATCCCTTAAGCTTGTACATCATTTTAATCCAGCTCATGCCAAGGAGCCTTTCCAGGCTGGTCTTCCACTCAAGGTGGCTGAGATTTTTTTTTTTTGGGGGTGGTGGCGGTGGTGATTTGTTTCACACAATAATCATCTCCATATTTGTACCGTAAGAGGCTGTCCTTTCGGCACCGCGAGGTTGCTAACGGCCCATTTATAAAACCTGCTGCTTATCTACCCACGTTCCCATCTCCTATTACATTCAGAAGGAGATGCGTTTGGGGAGAAGTAACTTAAAACCAGGAAAAGAAAACCCACGGAGATCCTACTTCTCTAACGTGAGGTTATCACATTGGACACAAAAAGCATAAAGATAAAATTTAAAACATTCTCAGTGGGATCTTTTACGATTTGATGGCCCCGTGTATTGATAACCGGTGATTCAGACCTCCTATCACCCTGGTGGTAAAGATCTCCTATGTCATTGCTGTAGCATCTGTTTTTTTCCTTGTTTTTTTTTCACTTTTTTCAAAAACTATGATGTGTTCCATTTATATGCAAAGAAGATGTGACCTGACCCCATCGCTGGGGCAGCTGACTGAAATTCTAATGTTGATGATAGTATACCCTGGGTATGGACTCTGTGCCCTAATACTGTACATTAACCTCACACTTACATTCACAAGCCTACAGTTTTCTTCTTAAAAGTGACCTTTCTCTAATGGAGTGGAGCCTTGGTAGCTTTCCCATTACGTTTTCCATATATTTTATTTAACAGAGGCCTGAAGGTGATAATATTCTACACTGTGTATTACTAAAGAGAATTCTGACCCTCTTGTCCTGTTTCCCACCCCTTTAACAGTGATACCTGTGGCTATATAAATCAGCTTTATGAACACATCTTAAAAGGTGATCTCTGCGTTCTTACATTGTTTCCTGCAAGATGCTGAAAGGTTACGCTGAAAATAAAAAATCTAAGTGACCAGAGGTCTGATTAAAATCATTACTAACACAGTGATTCATTTTGACAAGGTGTTAGCTGTGAAGTCTTTTCTTCCTTTCTTCTCCCTTACAATCTCCAGCAGTCTCTCAGAAAGGGTATAAAGAGAACTGATAATTTAATACTCTTGGTAAATCCTAGGAGGCTGACGATGCTTGACTTCCCAACCAACACTGACATTTTCAGTGGAGAATCATGTTTTTGGCTAGTGTTATTATAAGCCAAACAACTGGAAAATTTTAAAGGCTTTGCAGTTTATTTTTGTAATATGCCATCTTAATGGAAATCTTGTTCTTAAGTTCTAAAGGGGAAAAAAAATCTGCAATAAACATTAAGGTTGCTTAGAAACCTGGGTCCATGATTTAGTTCTTATACGCTGTAAGGCAACAGCCAGTTGCTTGTGGAAAAATAAAGCCCAGTTGTTTTGTGTCTGCATTTAAAACATCCCTGTTTGTTTCGGGTGTGTGCTAATTTGTTTCTTCCCTTTTGACAGTCTTCTCTTTTTCTTGGCATCTATAAGTGAGACTGGCTTCTGTAATGGTACTATTTTGACAGGTGACAGTCAGTCTAATATTCTTTTTCTTAACATATATTTATTTATACTCTCCCCACCACCCTTTCTTCTAGGTGGATTTAGGGCAGCTTAAAAGATATCAGAATAAATGTGGACTGTAAACTTCTAAACACTTGCCCCAATCCGGCTCTAAGCTTTTTACCTTCTAACCAAATTGAAGGAGTGTGTGTGTGTGTTTTATTTTATTTTTTTACAATTTATTTTAATTTATTTAATTTATTTATTTTTGACTGCATTGGGTCTTCGTTGCTGCACATGGGCTTTCTCTAGTTGCAGCGAGTGGGGGCTACTCTTTGTTGCGGTGCATGGGCTTCTCACTGCCGTGGCTTCTCTTGTCGTGGAGCATGGGCTCCAGCCGCACGGGCTTCAGTAGTTGCGGCACATGGGCTCCGTAGTTGTGGCTCGCAGACTCTAGAGCGCAGGCTCAGTAGTTGTGGCCCACGGGCTTAGTAGCTTCACGGCATGTGGGATCTTCCCGGACCAGGGCTCGAACCCGTGTCCCCTGCATTGGCAGGCGGATTCTTAACCACTGCGCCATCAGGTAAGTCCCTGTGTGTGTGTTTTAAAAAGGAAAAATAAGAGCAATGCAACTTCAGTGTACGTATTGAGCCAGTTTTCATGAAGAATCTGAAGAGTGAATTAGGGTGCAGGAGTTCATGACTTTTCAAAAAGAATATTTATTTATTTATTTATTTGGTTGTGTCGGGTCTTAGTTGTGGCAGGCGGGCTCCTTAGTTGTGGCATGCGAACTCTTAGTTGTGGCATGCATGTGGGATCTAGCTCCTGGACCAGGGATCGAACCTTGGCCCCCTGCATTGGGAGCATGGAATCTTCACCACTGCACCACCAGGGAAGTCCCCATGATTTTTTTTTTAATAAGAAAAAATCCACACCTAACATGCAGTAAAAAAGTTTTAAAACTATAGAAGTACAGATAAAGCAGAAAGTGAAAAAAAGTTAACAGCTCTGTAACCAAGCCTCTCTCCTCAGGGAGGCGATTTTGCAAGCATGCACACATATCAGTGTGTGTACGTGCATAATTTGTTTTATACAAATAGACTCATACTCTACACACACCCTGATCTTCTTTTTCACTCAACAATATATCGGGCACACTTTTCCATGTTAATTTGTATGTGACAGTTTTGTTTCCTTTATGCTCCTTTTCCAGAAGTTATAAGCAAGGCTGCAAAGACTATTCTTTGTGTGAATCCTTCTACAGTATCTTCAGGCGGTGATGCCTTTAGATGGGGACCAAGGGAGGGGTCCCCCCCACAGAGGGCTTGGTGTGCTTCCCTCTCACCAACAGGCCAAAGAGTAGTTCCCTGGTTTGGATGTGCATTAGTGTAGATTATCCTCTTTAACCTGTTAATTTGCCATGTGTATTTTCCTTCTTGTGAGTTGTCTTTTCATGTAATGGGTCCTTTTATTTCCTTTTTTGAGGGTGGTTCTGGACACTCTTAGCAGACTTAGATAGTAATCCATTCCATCATATATGCGGCAAACATTCCCCCCACCGCGCCCCCCCACCAACGTTTTGGTTCACCTTTCAACTTCATCTATGGCCTTTTCTGGTCTATCTTCTCCAGTAGCCAGATAAAGGACCTGGGAGTTGACGCTGGGTTTGGGGGTCCCCGCCATACCTCGCATCATCCTCCTTCATCTCCCCACACACGCAGCTCTAGCTGTGGGTGTATGTACTGTAACACTGGGGGATATGGACTAAAAAACACATCGAATAGGAAAATGCAAATTCCACCGTATGATACCACTACACCCTGCAAGAACAGCTAAAATGGAGAATATATCACGTGCTGGCAAGGATGCTGCGCAACTGCAATTCTTATACGCTGTGGGTGGGAGTTCTAGTGATATGCCACGTTAGGAAAACTGCATCTACTGAAGCAAAAATGAATAAACCAATCTACAAATATAGCTCTCTTCCATGACTCAGTAACTCCACTCCCTGGTATATGTCCAGCAGAAATCTGTATACGGGCACCGAAGACACGTGTAAGAATGTTTGTTGTGGTACATTCGTAATGGCAAAAATCTGGAGACAACCCAACGCTTATCAATGCAGAATGGATAAACAGTAGTTTATTCACACAGTCGAATACGATAGAGCAGTGAGAATGAATGTGAATACTACAGCCCATGTTGAATGAAAGAAGCCAGACCCAGGAGTACATACACTACGGTTCCAAATGGTATGTATGGTAAAGTTCAAAATTAATCTCCTCCAGAGAGGCGCAAGGTGGAGCTTCCGGGATGTGATGATGTCCTGCTGTTTGAGCTGAGGGGTAGTTACGTGGGTATGTCTCCTTTGTGAAAATGTATTGAGGTGTATACGAGATTTATGGAACTTCCTGTATGTTACGTTTCAAAAAAAAAAAGGCAGCAACAAACAAAAAACCAAACTAATGACAAATAGTTATTTTAACTGAAACAGATAAAGATGATCAGGGAGATGCTTTAAAAACAAACTATATGCGAGCACTTACTCTTTGTCAATGTTGTGCTGAATGCCAGGTATGTAGGTATCTCCCCTGAACAGCCACATGTGGTTGGTGCTCTATTATCTTCCCATTTTACAGATGAAGGCCCTGAAACTCAGAGAGGTTAACAACTCTGTCTAAGGCCACCCGGCCTAGAAAGGCGCTAAGCTGAAGCTCAAACCCAAGTCTGTCCATCTCCTGGCTTTGCTGCTCTCTCTGGTTCCCTCGTTAGAACACATCTGTCCTGTCAACACAACCATGGCATATAGACAACTGTGCTTCTCTCGTAGAGGGATATCAAAGAGAAAACGAGTGTGTGAAGCTGTGCTTCTGTGGGCAATGCACGGACTGAGGGTGTCCAGGGCTGAAGTCCACACTCAACGGAAATGCTGGCATCGCTGACGAAATCCAGCAGATAACAGAAGATGGTGTGAAACTTTTTGCTCACGAGGTTGGGAAGCAGCATTCCCTCCAAACGCTCGCTGGAGGCTTTGCAGGCCTGCCTCCATCATCGTTCCCCATCTGAGCTCTGCAAGGACACGGACAGGAAGGAGCTGTCTAAGAGAGAGATGCTGGGAGCTGGACTGATGGATACAAATACCGCGCTGCTCACCATACACTACAGCTATCAAAGTTCTGGCATTCCAGTTTTCAAAAATCATTTTAAAATGACTCCGGGAGATTTGGTTAAGACAAACGTGTGATGAAGACTATCACAGGGCTTCCCTGGTGGCGCAGTGGTTGAGAGTCCACCTGCCGATGCAGGGGACACGGGTTCGTGCCCCGGTCCGGGAGGATCCCACATGCCGCAGAGCGGCTGGGCCCGTGAGCCATGGCCACTGAGCCCGCGCGTCCGGAGCCTGTGCTCCGCAAGGGGAGAGGCCACAACAGTGAGAGGCCCGGGTACCGCAAAAAAAAAAAAAAAAAAAAAAGATTATCACAAAGAAAAACCACTTGAAAGGCAAATACGTATATCTGGAAACATAGCATTTTTATTAACAAAATGTTTACACTCTCCTTACAACAAATTTTGTAGTGACTTAGCATGTTATACTCTATAAAAGTTTAGTATAGAATATTCAAGCTAAAACAATATAGTTTAAAAGTATGCCAAATCAACCACCACTGCAACTATCTACTACCAGCCTAAATGTAAAAAGAAAAATCTTACAACAAAAATCAAAGATCAAGTTTTCTTTCGTCAGCATCTACAAACAGTACAGACATCATACAGTTTATATATAGACTTAGGTCCAGCCCAAGGTTAAGACTGCAAAAATAAAGTCTTCAAACATCCATATAAGCTTGGCAAACCATCATTACAATATTTCATCACAGGTAATCAAGCGATGCGTCATGCAGAGAAGCCACGGCTACAAATTTGGGCTGTTTGTAGTGCAACAAGGCGGCCTAAACTGTAAGCAACTTGATTTTTTTCATAATAGACGCTATTATAGAAAGGCACAAATATCTTACTCCTTGCATCAGGTCTTGAAAAGGCATGAGATTCTTAGGAGAAATAAGAATTGCTGGTACAACGGCTTAGCTTTTTTTTTTTTTTTTTTAAATGTCTAGGCTCATCTCCACAGCCGTTTCTCTCCAAGACTTTAGACTTGGGGTTTTACATACTTTAACAAATGTTCTATTACAAACTAAGCGAGGTGCTGACACTTAAACTGCCTCATTGCCCGCGGTAAGAAACATTTTGTTCCGCAGCCATGTTGCCACTGTAAGCTAGTACTGCCCTTTTCCTCGCTGGAAATATTGGACTTCTTCCCCTAAAATTAGCCTTTGTGTGATCTGACAGTACAGGTTGCCTACTGCTTCCCCTGTTGGATGTGGTGGGCAAACTTTACCGCTGCGACCAGGTAAGGCTGCATGGGAAGCCATGTCACACGCGCTGAGGAGGCGGCTGGCGCCCTGCGTCTTTAAGGGAGAGCCCGCAGCAAAATGAGAAGAGAAATAAGGCCAAGAAGTCGGCTTCGATCGCAGAGAAGGCAAGACGTCCGTTCTTAAGACGGTCAGAGGCATGATCGACAATCATGTGAGTGACTCATAAAGGGAGATGATGGAAAGACTGAGAGGCTGGATGAGAGTAAAAAAAATCTTTTCCAGGGCAATAAAGCTCCGTCTACACAGTACAACAAATGGTTTGAAGAACAGCCACCCGTCAGTCGCTCTGACTAGCCAGCTGCTGCTAATTGTCCCCACGCTGAATCGACCAGTCGCTTGGACAGCACGTGCATGACCCCCATTAAGAAAGTTTCCTAAACTAGGTAATAACCACAGAGGCAGAGTCAGCGGAGGTACACAAGTTCAAGCCCCACTTTCAACATTTTCCAGTGGGTGAAACTGATGATTCAAGTATAAATTTCATGAAAAAATTAATAACGATGAATTAAGGGTTAAGCTCCAATTGATGTCACACGCTGCTGGGTGCTGACGATTCCTGAAGTGGGAGGGGGCGTGCTCCACCTCGCCCCCGGGCCTGTCCCACTCTAGCTGGTGCTCACTGGGTGCTGGGTTTGCCCAGGCGAAGAAGGGGTGCTCGGCTTTTCTCCGTGACATAAGACGGGGAGTTTCTTGGATAAGTGCAATTCTGAGTAAAGATTGTCAGCCCTGTGTGTGAAATGCTGTTTTAAAGATGATCTCCTCTGAAGCACCGCTTTAACAATTTGCTTCTGGAAACACGAAAAAGTTCCTGAATCGAGAAGGTGCATCGAAACCGGAGCATTCTGTTCCTTTTGCAGGATTGCAAAGGGGATGATTAAGGTCTACAGTTTAAAACTGCCAATTAGAGAAGGCTCGTCCAAAAAATCATTCCTATCTGAGGATTTCCCATTAACTGGCTGACTTCCTGGCACTTGAATTCCTGTTCGTGGAAAGCTACCCAGAAGTTTGTTTCAATTATGAAGCATTTTGATGAGGCACCGGACGCCAGGACCATGCACACCGATCTGAAAATGAACTGGCCATGAGTTTTTTAAAATTTCTGTTTAATTTTTTAAGACTCCATGGTTTTAATTCTAGTATCTACTGATGACACATCCTAATCTTACTATCTATCTAAAATGTTCAAGATAATGAAAGGAAAAGATGGAAGATTTCAGATTTTTCTTTTTATTAAACTTCTGAATCTTTTGTTTGAAAGCTACGAACAGTTCTAGCCTATCTGGAACTGATTATACTCTAAGAGGAAAGAACACAGATATTAGTTATTTCTGATGGTACAGACCAAAAATCAGAGTTGATCTATGCCCCTGGAAGTCCTTCTCGATTTGGGAAGTAAATCATTTTCCTTACATGCTAGGAGAATCCTGAAGGACACACTGAGAAAGATGGAGATTCTCGGTTCTATTTATTCTCTTTCTTCATTATGCCTAATGAAACTTCATCAGTAACAGGTTGCTCACTTATCATTCTCTTAGACTGAAAAAGTGGGGGCTCCTGAAAAATGTAATACCCTCCTAATTTTTTTTTAGACTTTCATTTGCACATAAAACAGGACAAATGCCCCAGAATTCCATTAATATTTCATGAAAACCGGATAACCACATTGCCTGGATTTCTATTACTGGAAGTCAAGACAAGCAAGAGAAATGGGCAGAGGTCACTTCTTTCAGTCCAAGGCTAAATTCACCTCCGCCTCCCTTTGCTAAAACTATACGGTATCATGTTTATCTCCTGGATAAATTTGTTGCTTGGACTGTTTTTTTGTTTGTTTGTTTGTTTGAATCATAGTACCACAGGTGTTAAAACACATCTCCTAAACATTACCTTGAATCATTTAAAAATTTTTGATGGACCAAGCTAACTGAGGGCAGGTATATATATAGTCACAGCCTGACCCTTGAAGGTACATTTAGCTTCTTCTTTTAAAAAATATTAACTGTTAAGAGGTAGACGATCTCTTGTAGTCAAACAAGTCATGCTGCTATAGTCCCTTTAAAACAAATTTAAATAATGAAGAATTTTTACAGGTTTCCACTCTCTAGCTTATCGTCGTTGTTCAACTTTCATTACAGAGGCAGGAGGAACACTTGCAGCCTAATGAGTTGGGAGGGAAGAGCCAGCCTGAGTCTGTGGGCTGTCATTTCTCCCCCAGATGTTCTACAGCAGGTACCTAGTACAGATCAGAGTTAAGGGGATTCTAATAACTTTTCCCCAGAAGGAAAGGATTTTCTCATTACTTATACAGGTTCTTGCAAAGACATCCGAATGTGTAGGGGGCTCGTCTGTCATACACATAACACACTGTGCGTGTATTTTCTTATACACTAAGGGGCCATGAATCACTTTCTCAGCGTGTTCTGAAAAAAACAAGTGAAAAAATGCTTGTAAGAATTTATACCACCTGTTTTGCAACTTACTCTCAGCCTGTAAAAAGATGCATGTAACAGTGAACAAATGCCTTTTCAAGCTCTGAGGCTGACATGCCAATTAGCGCAGTGTAGATTGAATTAAATCTGCCCATTTTAACACAACGCCATAACAGTACAGATACGCTGGTTTGACGCCTCCAGGAAAGCCATGGAATAGTCGTCTGAAGATATTTTCATTATTCTATCTCCCAGAGTTTAATTTAGAAGGTCTCCTAGACCTATTTTCCTTCTTGAGAACAGAAAAGAAATAAACACAAAACGTAAAGAGAAGTTCTGAAATTAAATGTGGTTTTCTTTCCCTTTTTATATATTTAGAAATAATAAAACCCGACAACCTCAAGAAGGACACCAGCCCACTTAGAGGAGGTCGGGCCTCCAACAGAGGAGGGTCAATCCTTTCAGACGTGGGGAGGAATCCAGGAAGCCTGTGTACAACGGGAGGCAGGCACCTCAAACAAAATCACACACAGGCGACCAGGAAGTGTGTTATTCTAAAGGAATCAAACCTTTCTTTTGCTATGTGTAGAACGTGGCCTGTGGTTGAAAAGCAGGTGATGGAGGTTTCATTTGGAACCAGAAGGGCCTGTGATAGGCACTTCTCCCTAATCACTTCTTAAAGAGAGTTTAAAATGAAGGACACTTAATCATACCCATACTTTATGTTCTTTTAATCACCAAATGACAGTTAATGAGTTATCACAGAATCAGAAAAACACTTGTGTGAAAGGAGAGTTCTTAAGACCAATGGTTACTAAGATTGGACACCTGCGAAGAGCTGATTTCCATTTCTCTGAGAAGAATCAATATACACTTGCAGCTAATTAATGCTTTTTCTCTTTTCAGTCCCCAAAGTTTTTAAAGATGGCCCTGCGTCATAAGAGAACCAAAAGAAGAGTTTTATAGGTGGGCTATGTCTCAATTCTTATACAATCTAGAATTTTCTCATAATAAGAAATAAGAATAAAGAATATATAAAACGTGTACTAGATCACTCTTTAGGTGAATAATCCAAAGTGGGATCAAAATAAAACACTGTTTCTGACTTTAATACCCATCTCTGCATTTGAGAAGCAAACAAGATGACTGAAAACACTCTCCCCTGTCCTCATCGAGTACGAGTCATGGATTCTGAGAAAGCAATGTGTAGCTGTTATTGTTAAGCATTAAAAAGACACCACGTGAGAAGCAGCCACGGCGATTTCTGAGACACACCGAGGAAAATGAGAGCAAGAGAGGCCCTGAAACCATGAGGAACACATGGGACGGAGAACGAGAAATCAGGATGAGAAGGCGGCTGCGGAGGGCTGAAGGAGGGACCCGTTCTGGGCTCCGTGCAGTAAATGTCACAATAGGATGAGAGGCATGCGGAGGGCTTACCAATAAGAGAGGCACCGAGGCACTTTGCCTTTCCCTGTGCACCCAGACATCATGAAATCATCCACGCTGACTGACAGCTTTGGTTGAAAACATGTGAAGGTCACAGATTTGTGTGATCTTTTGGTGAAAAAAGAGGGAAAGGGCCACACACGCGTCGCCTCTCCGTGAATCCAGCAACCTTTGTTTTATGTTGTTGTCATGGAGATAGAGGCCCAGCAGTGGGAATGTTAGGGACAAACCAGGGCAGTGGCCTGATGGCCGGATCCATTTCGAAGTATATGAAACAAAGCCAAACCACCTTCAGGTGTGAAGAGCCCAGCCTTTGGAATCAGGCATTCTCTCTGAAAGCTTGCTAATTTCACGCTGGGAAGGAAGCTAGATGCCGCAGGGGCACAGAGTCCACACGTATTTTAAACAAAACATTAGAATTTTCACTACCAACGTTCCTTCTATATGATTTCGATAAGAGAATAAGCAATTGCAAATGCTTAAGACATACACCAGGGGAAAGGGAATCGTTTTTTACTTAATCTGAGTTATAATTTTCCCATTACAATCTAACCGCATCAAGTGGGGGGCACAAAGAAATAACCATTAGTTTTAAAAGTTTCAACTGTTCAGTTTAAGGATAGCTCTGAAAGCACAATTTAGTTTGAAATTCAAACTGTTTCATTTCCTATTTAATCTTGTACATTTCCTTCTCTTACAATACTCAGGTTGGAAGGGTGCCAAATTAGACCAGGAACACATTTTCACCAACTTCACTTTAGTGCTTTATTTCTAGATTACATTAAAAACCTCAGTAGGCTCCCTGAGGGAAAAGAGCTTTAACCACTAACAGAGGCAGGGGAAAACAAGGGAAACGGAAAGACAGGCTCAATTGTTAACAAGGAAAGCTCTCTCAAAACAGCTGGCCCGAGGTCGCTGTAAAAGCTAAAAGAAACTTACCCCCAAGACCAGGTAGGTAAATGTGGAGAGCTCGGGACCTTAACCTTTTGCCCCGAAGCTAGGAAGGGCTAGTCAGGCTTGTCAAAGTGGCATACTTCTTCACAATGATTTCCAGATGGGACTGGAGGGGCAGGGGTGGCGGGAGGGAAGGCAGAGAAATCCTGACGGATCACAAGCCACGCGCTCTAAGCTTTTGCACCATGTCAACGTGCTTCAAGGAGCCTCCTGTGCACAGGCTGCGAAATGGGCGGGCACAGTGCGAGAGTAAATGGAGTGTTGAATGAAACACAGAATTTGTTAATGTATTTACATAATTTATAATCTGTAAGCAATGGTCTCGTAAATATAGACTACAACTTTACATATGCTAAGCAACAGATCATTGTCTCCCCCACCAAAATATCTCGGTTAAATAAAAAATTGACAGCATTTACACCACTTTCTTTACTTTCTCTCTTCTTCTCTTTGTAAACCACTGCTAGTCAGTTTAATCATCTGCAATTCAATTTATTCCAGGCAGCTTCTCTACCACCACCACCTTGATCGCGACAGCTTCCTTACAAAGGTGCCAATAATGTGGCTGGTGACACATGCAAACCCAGGGTGAGGCATGCACCTGCTGCTGTGAGTTTACTGTGCATGTCCTGGGCTGATGTACCCAATGCAAAGTGCTTTAGAGACGGCAGGGGTGAAACCATCTCCGTCAGCCCTTATAAATAACCCATTTTAGCTTCAAATAATAAGAACTGCCATCCCTCCATTCATGACAACCGACCACATTCTAAATGCCACCAAGGAAATGGTATCATGGGTACCAATGGGAAACCAAGGAAATGATCATCTCCACAAGGTCTTTTTCTTCCCTTAAGAACCACAAAAGTGCTAATTTTCCCTTTACAAATGTTACATAAACTCTTGATTACAAAACTACTCAACAATTTAATCCTACCATCTATACAATTATACACTCCTTCTCAGCAAGGTCAAAAGCCTATGATGTAGTCCCTTTGTACACCAGAGATTCTTTACAGAAGAGAAGTCCACAGACTGAAATATTATTGCTGCAGTCTCCGAAGAGGAAACAGAACCGGTCAATTCCTGTGAATCCTTGTTGCCCGAAGAAGATACAAGACCGGCGAGGCGACCCCTGGCGACAGGGCTCCAGCCCTCCCGCTAACTTTCAGGACCACCTACTTCACCGTTGAGCCTGGAGGCCGAGGCTCAGTCAGCAGCAGCTCCGTTTCGGCTCCGAAGGCTGTCTTCGGAGTTTGAAGCCCTTTCCACCGGAAGGCGGGTTGGAGTCAGTGGATGGAATTCTTCGACCTGAACCAAGAGGACAGGAGGGAAGGGAATGAGCTTTCACATTCTCAATCTGTTCATTCTCAGACACAACCATTTTGCAGATGCAATTTGACAGGTTTCATTAAAATTTAAAAAGTTGAAAAAACTTCTAAGTTTGGAAGACTTTTAGATTTACGGAAAAGCTGCAAAGGTAACACAGCACTGCTGTATCCCCCTCACCCAGCTTCCCCTGATTTTGGTATCTTATAGTATTACCACGGGATCTGGCAAATTGAAGAACTCGACACTGGAACATCACAACCCCAGACTTTGGTCAGATGCCATCAGTTTTCCCACTAATGTCCTGTTTCTGTTCCAGGGTCCAAAGAAGCGTATCACATGGCATTTGGTACAAATTCTTTTTAACTAAAATATTACATGTTAAAAAAATTGCATCAGAATGTGCCTGTCCCTCCGTCTCGTGGCAGAGGCCACCTTCCAGAGACAGGTGTGTGCAGACATGCACAGTAGTACACACACGCTCTTAAAACCAGGGCAGGAGCAAATACTGTTTCACGTAATATAACCTGGGGATTGCTCCACCAGCGCGTTCTTTTAAATAGCTCTGTGATACCGCATTGTATGGATGTACCGTTCTTTATCCCCTATTGATAGATCTTTAAGTCTGTTTCCAATATTTTGATGTTTTTAAAAACAATGCAAAGACTGTGTTTGTAAACCCATGAGTGCATGCGTGGGATAAATGAACAGGCGTGGAAGAGCCGGGTCATGCGATTCTACTCCTGGGTATTTATCTGACACCGACACTGTATTCGCAGTGTCTGTCTAGCACAAATGCAAGAAGGACGTGCAATTTCAACTCTGACAGATGCTGCCAAATTGCTCTGAAGAGGCTGCGCCACTGTATCCTCCTGCCAGCAATGCATGAGAATGAACAGCTTTCACCCTACTGCTCTGTGAATCATAACGTCAATTTCGAGAGAAGCCTTAAATCACCCATCCACCTGCCTCCCTGACAACTCAAGGGCTGCTTCCTGTACAAAGGCTTTCCTGAAACCCTCCCACTTCCTAACTCTGTCCAACATCTCAGATGCTAAAATCGTCAGGAGCCAGAAGCACGTTACTAGACATTTGTTTACGCAACCATCTCCACTATCTCCCTCTAACGAGGCCCAAAGCTCTTCAAGGGAAGAGATCTCCAGCTTTACGTTTCCAGTATCTATTTAGCATAGCACCTGGCACTGAGGTATTTTGAGAACATGGAACGAACTGACACCTGCATCTTTGGCATTAATGAGGCTGAGCGGGAATCTGCCGACTCTCAGGTCCGCGGGTGCCCAACCCGGAGCCTCTGGCACATCCAGCAGCCTGCAAATCAGGGGCTGGGGAGGGAGAGGGCAGAACACAGCATGGTGCCCGCATGGCTAGGAAGCATCCTCCAGTATGTCCTACAAGCACTTTCAAACGCCTATATGCACTGCTGTGAATACAATGCAAATTTATTTAAAAGCTTCACTGACTCTTCTTGTCATTCCTTATTTCTCAATAAATGGATACTGAAAACACAGCTGGTATTACAGAGCCATCTCTGAAATATTTTTAGAAGAATGCAGAGAACACCTTCGTGACCTGAGAATAGGCAAGGATTTCTTAAACAGGAGCCCCAAAATGCTAACCATAAGGGAAAATAAGGATAAATTGGATGACATTAAGATTAAAAGCTCCAATTTACTAAAGGAGTTGATTCAAAAATGAAAGTCAATGGACTTCCCTGGTGGCGCAGTGGTTAAGAATCCGCCTGCCAATGCAGGGGACACGGGTTCGAGCCCTGGTCTGGGAAGATCCCACATGCCGCGGAGCAACAAAGCCCATGTGCCACAACTACTGAGCCTGCGCTCTAGAGCCCACGAGCCACAACTACTGAGCCCGCGTGCCTAGAGCCCGTGCTCCGCAACAAGAGAAGCCACTGCAATGAGAAGCCCGCACACCGCAACGAATAGTAGCCCCCGTTCGCTGCAACTAGAGAAAGCCTGTGCGCAGCAATAAAGACCCAACACAGCCATAAATAAATGAATAAATAAACAAACAAATTAATTAATTAACTTAAAAAAATGAAAGCCAAGGCACACAGTGCATCTCTCTAATAGACATAATCAACAACGGACTCATAGTCAAAATAAACTATAAACACTAAGATAAAGGCAGATAAACCCAACAGGAAAATAGGCAAAACTACACAAAAGAGGATATCTAGATATCATAAAAATGTAAACAGACATCGGAAAGGTGCTCGACTTCATTCACTGCCATAGGTGCAGGTCACTACCCTGCCCCTCCGCGTCGGAGTGACTGGGGTTCGCAGACCCCACTGGTGTCCGTGCCAATATAACCACCCTGAAGACTGTTTGACAGTAAACTTGTGCTCAACGCACGCATACCTGAAGACTCAGCCATCCTTCTCCTGGGTATAAACAGACCCAAGAAAAATGTGTACCTGTCGTGTACATGTTGGACGTGAAGCAGAATGTTCACAGAGGTTCTACTTGTCATAGCTCGACACTGGACATAACTACCCAAACGCCTATCCACACTGTGGGTATTCCTCGCCGCGCCCACCCTAGCACACACACTCCATGTCGATGAGGGTGAATCGCGCACGAATCTACCAAACGTGACGTAGAGCTAAAGACGCCAGACACAAGAGAGTAAACCCAGCATGTCTGAAAAAGCATAAAATATAAAAACAGGCAAAACAAGAAGAGTCAGTGGTCAGGATGGTGCCTCCCTGGGTGGGGAGTGGGGGAGGAAGGCTGCTGGGACGCTGCTGGGTCTTGGAGTGAGTGCCGATTACAGGAGTCTACACAGTCCGTGAACATGCCTGGAGCTTTATACTTCTGATATGAGCACTTCTCAGCATGTATATTAGACTTTAATAAAAAGCTAGCAAACCAGGCACTGTGCTAATGCAATTTTACAACAGCCCAGTAAATAATAAACTCAATTTACATCTCCTTAAATTTTTCTAATCTTTTTGAACATATATTTTTTATTTTTCACAGTTAAAATGAGTATGTACAGGCTAGTTTTTATACAGGAATTTTCATTATTGGTATAGTTCACCACCTTCCTGTTTTTTAATACTGCTGGAGTAAAGAACACTTTATAAAGAAATAGTGATAATTTTAGCACTCATGACACCACACACTTAGATATTTTAGCTTGAACTGTGAAAAATTCCCGACTGGCTTCACGCTGCCTTTCAAGAATGCATCTGGGTAACTGCTGTTTACAATCTAGGAAAACGATAAATATCGTGACTCTTCAACGCTGGAAGGAAAGGGCTGGACTAGAGCTTGCACACCAGCCTCTACCAGCCGTCCCAGGGAGCAGATGGGCCTGGCAGGCCTGCACAGGGTTCTGAAAATATTTGAATAAGTGGCCAGATTTAAAGAGTGTGACATGTTACATAAAATTCAGATCTCTGGTTCTCGGAACAAACTAAAAACATCAAAAAATAATAACACCGAAAATAACCCCAACAATTGAGCAGCCAAGGGCCTAAATCCCAGTGCGGTTCACCTGCTGGAGCTGGGCCTGCCCTTGCAAGCTGTCAGGGTCACCAGGGCTTTCTGCAGCCCCCCAGGTCTCAGCCTGCTCCTCTGTTGGGCCGTCCCTGCCTGGCCCCGGTGGCTCCTCCTCTACATGTTGGCCAAGGGCCCTTCCACTTCTCTCAGACCTCCCCCAGAGGATGGATCTTAATGAATAAGTTCACTGTGCTTTGCTGGCTTTCTCCTGTCCTCCAAAGGGAAGTCTGACCCGTTCAGTTAACATGAACCCCAGGGCTCTGCACGCCTGCTCTGTCAGGTCTCAGCTTCAGTATCACCTCCTCAGAGAAGCCTTCCCCGACCACTTGCAGAAAACTCTTTCACTTCATCCTATGTTATTTTCTTCCTATCACTGCTCATCATCTGAAAGGACCTCACTTATTTGTGTGTTCACTGTCTCTCCCACAGTGGAACGTGCACCCCAGGACAGCAGACCCCATCTTGTTCGCTGCTGCCTCCCCCGAGCCTGGAACAGTTCTCAATGAATATACTGATGAATTTGAATGAAATGAATAAACAGATACAATCTGTAGAGGATCCCAAAGGTACGCAGCAGCCTCTCTCCTATCTAGTGTCATCCTATTAACACTACTGGGAAGGGAAAGAGGAGGGGTGGGAAAAAGTGGTCTTACGTTTCACTAGCGAGTGCCTAGTATTAATTTTTGAGGGCTTTCTTATAGTGGAATTACACACGCATTTCATTTCCCTTTATTTATTTTGTTCATTTTCAATGACTCTGGACAACTAACTGAAACACATTTAAAGAGAGAAAGAGGGAGAGATGACAGCTTCTAGGACCTCTAGGCCCTGCACATTCTTTATTCAGTAGCAACATTCTTTCTAGAAGGGCTACAGTCATCAGGCAGCAGCTCTCCAGCACTTACAGCATGATATGAAAACCCACCGTCACTCTTAAATTCTCAAATCTCATTCCACTGAGAACAGTATCAGAGACTAGACCACTCTACGTAAGGAGAAAATTCTACTTGGCAAGATAATTCTGTTTTAAGTTGCTCTGCACAGAGGAAACCCATAAGGCACAGAGATACTCACTAATTTCTATAAAGAGTTCGTTTATGTTTATCGCGTTTTTTGCGCTGGTCTCTACAAAAATTGCATGGATGGAGTCAGCGTAGTCCTTAGCATCTCTCTCCATGACCTCTCTGGAAGGCAACGAATTGCAAATCAGAAATTCTGCCCATCAAGAGCTTAATGTGATCCCCACCTACCCAGTAATTAACCAGATTTACGATGATAAAGGATGTCAGGAATGGCTGGTGAATGAGCCCTGGCACCGTGGTCCTCCCAATTACACCACTTCTACGGTTAAAGAAAACAGAACAGAACAGAACAGAACGCGGGACTACTAGCAATGCATCCAATGGAATGGCCAGAGAATCACTGGGGTTTCTTTTCCCCTCAAAGTAGAGCCCTTGCTTGGGGAATCGTGGAAGTGGTCCAGAGAAATTTCCAATAAACGTGCTTTCCTTAAAATATCCTTCCCCATTCAGGTATCCTATGTTATGAGAGCTGAGGGCTACACTAATCCCAGATAATGTCAAGTATGACGCAAATGACGTTTAAATATATTACACACCTGTCTCGATATATACTCTAATTAGCTCCAAATGTCTGAACTCTTAAATTTTAGTTTGAAACTTCAGGACTCCAACCAAACAACAAAAAGGAATTTTTCAATGTCAGAGATAAAATAAAAGCAAGATTCTTACATTGGCTATTGCTCTGTAAGAAAAGGAACACATAATCAGCACTGTAATCTCCTGTTCTAATAACTTACCTTACGTCGATAAGATCACACTTATTTCCTGCAATGGCAACTACAATATTGGGTGGGCCGTGCTGTCGAAGCTCTTTTACCCAATTCTTTAATGTTGAAAATGTCTCCTGTAACACAGAGGAGGAAAGCAACTGGAGACATAAGCAACCAAAACAGAGTTTTCAAAATAGTCTAAAGAAAACGGTATGTAAGTCTTACTTCTTTTGTGATATCATAAACAATTATAGCTGCAGCCGAGCCGCGATAGTACATTGGCGCTAAGGCACGAAACTGCAGAGAAGAGGGAAAAATAAAAAACAAAATTGGGAAAACTGGTTAAATATGTTTTTTACTAGACTTTTAACCCCATTATCCCTGCACAAAAGGTAATCCTTCTCTTAATCCAAAGAAGATGACATGATGTTTTAAAGCAAATGAACCAGTAATTACCAAAGGCAAAACCTTTTAATGTAACACTGAAATGCCTCTCAGAAGGTAGTTTAGAATACATTTTTATAGGAATTAAATATGGTGCTATAAACAATTGTTTCAGCTAAAAAGGCTTTTTAATTGAACTCAATGTTATAATTCCCAAATTCATTTGTTCAATAGTCCTTTAAACGTTGGCTTCCCAAACTATCAAAGAGATAAAAACAATGCTGTAAATAGTTCTCCAGAGAAGTGGCTGCATCTGGGTGTTGCAAAGACAACGCTGTAATCTAAATGCTGATTGTGCCACGGAGATGAGCACACATTTACATTCACCACTTGCAGGAGCCTGAAACTCGCTTTTTTGGTAACTTCCACACATGTGGCAGTTCCCAAATGCAGGTACATATCTCATTTCATTTACATGAATTTAACTCTGTGTGCAGGGCCCCTTCCCACCAATCACCTCCCTGCCCCAATACAATAGGGAGGGAAGAGAAGGAAAGGGAGAATAATAACAATTTAAACAGCGAGGCTGATTTAGTGGGCCATTTCTCGTGATGGAGTGTGAGATGGAAAATGGGAAGCTCTCTCTCCAGTCAACCCTGGTTCCTGGGCATCTGTGTGAGAACCTTGCTCAGTGAATGTGATGCCAGTGTTGAAAGACAAGACTCTTATCTACGCTTGACCTTTGTCTTACACCCTGACTTTGAAACCTGATCCCTACATATGATGTGAGAGATACCACTGGACTCCCCTCTGGGTCTCTGTTCTGTGGCTTCCCCACAAAACACAGGTAGGAACTGTCATCAGAAGTGAGCATCTGAATACATTCCATATACAGAATTACAGACTCCACAACTTCTTAACCAATGACTTAAACTTTGGCTTTTAAACTTTCATGCTAATTTGAGTTTTATAAATGAAAGTAAAATTATGACTGTAGACTCCATGAGGAAGAGAGCATGTCTGTTTAGTACCCCATTTTATCTCTGGGCCAGGTGCCTGGCACACTGTAGTAAGGCAGAAAGAAGTGGGGAATAAGGGAATAAGAACTGTTTAGGTGCAGGAGGAGGTCAAACTAAATGCCAAACCCAGATGACCATCCATGTGAAGTTTTACTAGTCTCAGTGCGAAAGATCCCTGCTGCTGGGGTCAAAGCCGGATAACTTCCAATATAATGTGTTAAGTTTTAGAGAAGAAAAAAAACCACTAATAATAAAACCTGTAAGCAACTTTAAGGAAACCAGATTATTAGGTAGAAAAGATTCTGGACTGTCTTTCATGCGGTGAGAGTCACAGGAGCAAAGGCAATGATATTAGCTTTCATTTTTGATGCGTTATTCTGGCAACATGCTTTACAAGATTGTTGGTTTTTTGGCTTTGTTTTCTTTGTTTGTTTTTTGCATTTAAATTTGTAAGGTAAAATTCATTTAGAGAAGTGCAAAGATCTTAAGTTTGATAAAAGGTCTTAAGTTTTGGTAAAACAACAAATGTGTATGTGTACAACCACGTAAACACCATCCCACTGAGATATAAAACGTTTGTATCAACATGGAAAGTTCCCTAATGCTCTTCTTTTCACGCCCCTTCTTTATCCTTGAATATCCAAGTCTATTTTATTGATATTGATATAACCACAATGGTTTTCTCTTGCTTAAGATCCGCATAGAATATCCTCTTCCATTCTCTTATTTTCAAGCAATCTCTGGGTTTACATTTAAGGGAATCCTTTTATAACCAGCACATTGTTAGATCCTGACTTTTGATCCAATCTGACAACCTCTGCCTTTTAAGTGGAATGTTTAGTTCCTTTACATTTAATGTACTTACCGATATATTTGGTTTTTACTAATATTAGGTCTACCATTTGCTGTTTGCTTTATATTTGTTCCATTAAAAAAAAGAAAACCCTGTTCTTCCTTTCTTCCCTTCTTTTGCATTAACTATTTTTTAGTATTCAATTTTAACTTATTAATTTGTCCATTGACTTTTCAGTTATACCTTCCTGTATTACTTTTTAAGTGGCTGCTCTTGTAACTACAATATACATTCCTCACAGTTGACGTAGAGTTTAAAATGCACCACCTCGGGCTTCCCTGGTGGCGCAGTGGTTGAGAGTCCGCCTGCCGATGCAGGGGACGCAGGTTCGTGCCCCGGTCCGGGAAGATCCCACATGCCGCGGAGCGGCTGGGCTCGTGAGCCATGGTCGCTGAGCCTGCGCGTCCGGAGCCTGTGCTCCGCAACGGGAGAGGCCACAGTGGTGAGAGGCCCGCGTACCGCAAAAAAAAAAAAAAAAAAAAGCACCACCTCACGTAAAAGATCAGAACCTTGCAAGATTTGTTTTATCCCACTGTCCTTTGTGCTACTGTCAAATATTTTAAAGCTATGTGATGACCCACACAATCCAATATTATAATTTTTGCATTAAATAGCCAGTCGTCTCTTAAATAAGAAAAAAGACAGATTTTTATATTTACTGTTTCTAGTGGTTATTATTTCTTCCTATGGATCTGAGTTACCATTTAGTGTCATTTCCTCTAGCCCGAGAACCGTTCTGGGACCGCTGCTGCTAAATCCTCTCTGTTTTTCTTCTTCTAACAGTGTCATGACTTTGACTTCATATTTTAAAGATAATTTTGGCACTTTAAAGATACACTGCTCCACTGTCTCCTGGCCTCCACTGACTCCGTGGGAAGCTGGCCCTCATTCATACTGTTGTGTCCCGCACATAATGTGTCTATACTATTATCTCTGGCTGCTTTCAAGATCTGTCTCTTTAACTTTGGTTTTCAGCAGTTTGATTATGATGGAACTAGATGTGGTTTTCTTTGTACCTATGAGTCTGCTAAACTTTTGGATTTGTGAGTTGATATATTCCACAAAATTTGGGAAATTTTCAGCCATTATTTCTCAAAATATCTTTTCTTTCTGTCTCCTTCCCCTCTTTTTACAACTTCTGGGTCTCAAGTTACACATATGTTAGATTGTTTGAATTTGTCCCTATGGTACTAAGACTATGTTCCTATTCTTCCACTCTTTGTTCTTTTGTTTTGTCACTTACCCAGTGGACTTTTCATCTTAAATACTACAGTTTTCAGTTTTAGCATTTCCGTCTGATTATTAGTTGCCATTCTGTGTAAGATTCCCCATCTGTAGTTAAGTAGATTATGACTACTTTTCCTAAAAAAAAAAAAAAAAAAAAAGACTACTTTTCCTTTAAATCTCTGAACATTTCCAAACCATCTGGTTTCCATTATCTTCTCTGAAGAGTGTTAAAACACTGGCTAATCACCCTGAGATTGGTTTTACACATGGTTAGGGTGGGTCTACTTGGGTCTCTACTCTTAAGACATGGCCCTTCAGAAGTTTCAAGGGAAGCCCAACGTGTTTATCAATTCCCTCGAACAGGGCAGGACTGGACTTTCCTGTGATGAGCAGCAGCTGAATCTCTGCTCTGTCTTGTCACTCCTCCAGCTGTTGGCTTCTGTTGGGTCTCTTAGTGTCGCCCCTGTGCAGTCACAATCTGGGGGTTAAGCAAAGCCTTGAAGGGAATTTACAAGCAGATTTTGGGGGCTTCCCTCCTTGTTGGATCCATCTTTTCTGGGATTTGCCTCCTTCTTTCCCAGCTGCTCTAGCAACCTTAAACTCTGTCCTCAAATACTGCAAGCTAAAAAGACAGCCTTTCTGCGGGAGTCCTAGCTACCCTGTGCTGCATGGTCTGGGGAGCGCCCTCTGGGGAAAAGCCATGAAAATGTGAGTCTCACTCAATGTCGTTCCCTTTTCAGTCCCCAGACTGCATCTGGTTGCTTGGCAGTACCTTCAGAGAGTTGTTTAATGTTCTGTCCAGAGTTTATACATAATAGTTCTCTGTGGGAGGGTTAGTCTGTTACAAGCCACTCTACCATCACTGACACTGAAACTCTTTCCATGTCCTTTTGGTGTAAAGAAAGAAGGCGGCAGCTTAAAAAGAGACTAAAGGGACGTCCGCACAGCTCTGCTCCCAATCTGGCTCTAGATCAGGGGTTGGCAAACTTTTTCTGGAAGGGGCTAGGCAGTAAACATTTGGGCCTTGTGGGTCATATGATCTCTGTCGCAACTCCTCAGCTCCATTACGGAAGCGTGGAAGTAGCCATAGACAATACGTAAACACATAAGCACGGCTGTGCTCTGATAAAGCGGGAAGCGAGCTGCATTTGGCCTGTGGGCCACAGTGTGGACCCTGGCTCTAGGTATTACGCCACTACACGTTTTCCTGATTTCAGACACGAGAACAACTCTTATGTGGCTCCTGTGACAGTGGATGAGTCCCTGTCTTCCTGGTGCTCTGCCCTCTAGAAACAGCCATTAGGAGAAACCACAGTAAGATTCAGGGACATAAACCTTCAAGGACTGGATGCAGTGTCTATTAGACTTTGGTTAGAAGCTTTCTTTTACATGATCACAGACAGATGGCAAGTAATTGAAATGCTGCTGCTACAGTTACGGTGCATTTCCGATATGGACTTGAGGTGCATGTCTGAGCAGGGGCTGGGTCTGTCTCCATGCTTCTGCAGGAGTCCCTGTTAGTGAAGGGTGATTGGTGGGAAAAGATCACTTAAAACGAATTCATTTAGGATAGCAAATAGGAATGAAAAGGTTTGACAAAGGCTCTATCTTGAGAAAAAAAATTATGAAAACGAGTTTCATTTTATCTGATATTAGAAAAAACTTAGGTTTATTATTGCAACCAGGAGCTAGTTTCCTGAATGAACACTGAGTCAGAGTTGATCGTAACTTGACTGTGATTCTTTTGATAAAACCATATGCTGGCACAATATGATATCTATCTTTCATTTCATGTTTGCCCTTCCTAGTCCTATCATAAAAAAGGAATTTTTACAAGATATTTGAGGACTCCAACAGTTTTCCCCAGGCCTCTCAACCTTCTGATACACAAATCATTACCTTCTGAAGCACTTATGTCATCATTCTGATCAGCAGTGCTCTCCTCACTTAATGTAACAAACCCCTCACCGTCCATGGCTTTGCATGACATCTGCGAAGTGCTCCAAAATCACTTTCATTGACTTAATGAAATTACTTTGCAACCAGCTGTCACTGGACCATCAGAAAGATGACCCATCTGTGAAAACGCGAGGGTTAAGTGGGGAGGATGTTTGAATGGTCAGTTCATCATAAAGGGGTGCCATTTTACGATGACTTTTGGTTCCATAATAAATGTCATTACTACAGAGAGCTGAATAATAAATATGCAAATATCGGAAGTGTATAATTTGAGGCATGCAATACTCACATGGTGAAACTAGGCAGAGGATCTGTTCCTCCTTACCTGTGCCAAAGTAGGGCTGACAATCAACTGATCTAAATCCACTGGCATCAATACTGTGTGCCAGGGGCTGAGCGCACAGACATGAGGACGGTCCCTGCCCCCAAGGAGCTCACAGTCTAACAGAAGATAAACAAGTAAGGAACCGGGGGACAATCCCACGGATGTGGGCAATCGCAAAGACTGTTCAGGATCCGAAGAGATACACTAAAGAGTTCAGCTGCTAACTGGTCCCAATATCTGAGCGTCAACCCCAGGTCAGGCTCTGTGCTGGGCCCTGGGAATACAACCCCGTGGTCCCAGCTCTCACAGTTTACAGTCTGTGGGGACAGCCTGTCAGGAAGAGTGTGTAGACAGATATCTAATTACAACTTGGAATGAGGGTCCTGAGGGAAATGAATAAAGGACAGTGATGGAGAATGAGCTGGGGTCATGCTTAGGTGCAGAGGGGTTAGGGAAAACTGTGACGGTGTGACACTGAACTTGAGACGAAAAGGCTGGTAAGGAGCCAGCTGGCCAGGCTCCGAGTAGAGGGAAGAGAGAGTTCCAGTACGAGAAACAGCGTGTGTGAAGGCCTGGTTCTGGAGAGTCTGAGGAACTGAGCGGAGGCAGTGGGCTGGAGCTCAGCGGGTGAGAGCGTGGACGGACCGGGAGGGCCCTGGAGAACAGGTGGAACAGGCCATGCAGGGTTGTGCAGGCCAGTGGGCAGGGCGTGGCTCCCAGGAGAGGGGCAGTGGGCAGTCACTGAAGGGCAGTAAGTGGGAGGATGAGGTACTAAGTGGGGCTGGGAAGGGGGTAGGCAGGAAGACCAGTTCAAAGGTGAAAGGAATTCTCAGGTGAGAGTTAAAGGTGGTGGAGAGCAGAGAGCTGGCAGTGGAGACAGGGAGAACCGAGCGGATCTGAGGTGCATTGAGAAGCCGGAGCTGTCGGGACATGCGGTCTCGCCGACGTGGCAGGCTGACGGGGAGGGGGTCAAGGAGAGCCTCCGCGTTCACGCCTGAGCACAGCGGGCACGTGGCCACCTGAGGACTGCACGGGTGGTGAGGAAAGCTCCCTGGGCGACATGAGACGCGAGCTCTGAAGGCTGAGCATGGCGCTCTCTAGGCTAACGGTGGGAGGGAGGGTATTCTGAGCAGAGGGAACGGCAAGCCATGGGTATGAGGGTGTGGACTGGCCTGGCGCACTGCAGAAGCCTATGCAGTTTGGTCTTGGAGGATGAACTGGTGGAAGGAGGTGAAGGTGGAGAGTCAGGCCGAGGTTGGCACGGTCCGGGCCCTAAAGGCCGTGCCCAGGACAAGCGGGAAGGACAAGCTCACACATGCGCCCTGGAGGATCCTCACAGCATTTCAAACAGTCTGTGATTAGCTGTCAGATGCTTCGCTCTTCTTAAACCCTGTGATCCGGCAACAACCAGCTGGCGCGAGGGCTCACTGCAGGCACCCCTCTCCTGAGGGTCTCCTCGGCGCGGGGCTCTGATGGGCGGGCCTTCCGGGCCCACTGGGCTCATCTACATTCCCTGCGCGAGCCCCTGGATGGTTCAGTGATCTAGCTCCAGGTAGGGGTGAGGCAGATTTGCATCTCAGGGCAACTACTCTTGGTGCAGAATCAATTAGAAATGGGGAAACGAGAGGCATGCAGACCAGCTAATTACAAAACTTCACAGAATCCTGCTTTTATGGTAGCAGTAAGAGAGAGGCATAAACCCTTGTGTTGTTCTTTTTTTATGTTCTGGAAAGATGTTACATATCACCATGTCTACCAGGACGGGCTCTGATTCAAAGCATAATGGAATCTATATCATAGCATGTGCTTTATAATGAGGGTTTCGCTGTGTCATCAAATATATGGGAGGGGGTAACCGAAACTTGGGATTCAGTGAAAGGGCACATATATTACTTGTACGAAGAGCCACGAGTTCGTGGCTAATAGGCTAGATGCCAGGGCTGTGGCAATGGATATATTCAGGAACACTGTGTGGCAAGCAGCCCTTCTGAAGGACAGCAGAGTGACGGTTAGCAAAAGCCTATCCCCACTGGAGACGCACAGCCCAAACAACATAGGAGCAGCGGGGACCGGAGACTTAGCAGATGCATCTAAGATGAGGAAATGGACACAAGGTGTGATATCCAGCATTAAAAAAACAGAAGAAACCAAACAGAGCAAACTTCAGACATTAAATCTGTACAAAATGTACGCTGTCTACGTCTAGGACAACAGTAATGGTTTGTTGGGTTTTCCTCCACGTGTCTGTGATGATTCTTGTCAGGTTTTATACCATTTGCGGTATCTATGACGTCTCAGATAAGACTGTGAGGACAGACTATGTCTCCTGATTACTTCTTCTATAAGAGCTTAAGGTAGCACCGTGTATCCATCACATGTTCTTGTTTTGATAATACTGTTTGAAAACAAAAGTAAACAGCAGCTGAATAATGGGGTAGCTGCCAGACACACCTCAACAGGGAAATGAAACTCCGGGCCCAGAGGGAAAATGAGGTGGCAGCAGCGTCTGGTCCCCTCCCCGCCTTCCCACCCCGTCCGATTTGGGCGGGCTTTGCCAAATGCCATTCTGCACGGTGATGCCGCGCTCCCGGCCCCAGCTCTGGTCCAGGCCCTTCCTGAGGCAGACGACCACCCTGGACAACTTCATCATCAGGCGTTTATTAAGCACCTATCGCACAGCACTGTGTTAGCTCATCCATTTCACTTAAATCTCAAACTTTATATGCTGTAAAGTTCCCTCCTTAGCTTTTAAAAGGCGACTATAAATGAGATGTGCTTAACTCTCCCTTTCTACCATTAATTCTTTTATATCTTTGCTAGAGGATGGAGCCCAAATTACACACAATACTCTGAGCAGGGTTTTATCAGACCTGTTACTCAGCGTTTAATTGAAGACACTAAAAAGTATAAAAATGTCCTCAGTGCCCATATCACTTTCCCCATTGGTGGACTCTGTGGTTCTAATTGAAAAGAAAAAGGCTGGCCCCCGCAAATGGAAAGACGTGTCTCCAGCGCAGAGAAGCGAGGTGAGCGACGTGAAATGACAGGAACCGGCGGTTCTGTTGGAGCTTTAATTTGGGCCTCAGAAAAACACAGAGCGAATTAAAGATGACTTACTCGTTCTTGTCCAGCCGTGTCCCAGATTAGGAATTTATGCAGCTCATTCTGGTACTGGACGGTCTTGGTCATAAAAGATGCCCTGTAAAGAGAGACCTAAATGATCAGAACACAATTATTTAGCGCGCGTCGCCAGCCCCAGCGGGAACCACCACCTCGACTTCACGTTCAAACTCCCGCTCCACGCTACATGCTAATCGGGGTCCTCTCTGGAGTATTTACGAGCTGCTCAGATGCCGGCTGCATATTCTGTGTCAAAATAAAGTGTCAGGCATATCTGCCCAACACAAAGGAAGGGTTCTTTGGCTTGTGGCTGCCTGAGCTCCATATCAAAAGAACCAAGAGATAATTTGATAATCCAGATATTAGCCTCCCTTGTAATATACAGAAGCTGTTCTTTAAAAAGATGGCACCATGGGAAAACTTTTGTAAAAAAAACTGTGTCCAGGAAATCAGTGTGCTTATAAGCATTAGGCCATTTAGGTCTGTCCTCACCCATGCCTAAACCACATGACCACATACAGAGCTAGTGTAACACTAGAGTTAATAAAACTAAGATGCCAAACAAGAAGCAGGAAGACAGCTGGTACCTCTGTGTTTCAGCAACAAAGCAGTCCCTGGGTGGTCCTGATGGGCCACATCAGGCCTCAGGGGCCGCCCCAGCCCTCCATGGGGAAAGGAATGCTGATGTGCTCTCTGTGAGGTGCCACTCTGCCCAGAGGCCCGTGAAGGCAGGGGCTGGGGGTGTCTCATGCTTTCTGGAGAATCTGTGAGGGGCTGTGGTGGCCCAGAACACACGCCTGGACCCTCTAGGGGCTCCTGGCTAAAGGTTCAGAAGTCCTGCCCTGGGCCTGTGCTCGGCTCCAATGCTACCCTCTCCTCCCCATCTCACCCAGGAAGCTCCCTCCTGGGAAGCCCTTTCTCTCCCAGTCTCCTCAGTGCATCCGAGTCTGGCTCAAGAACCCAGAGATGATTATGTCTTCCTTCCCACTGAATAAGCCTTCTGGGGCCGAGGGTCAAGTTGTACTCTTGGAGTCATAGCCTAATCATCCTAATCAGACAACCAACTCGATGGCTAGACATTTTCAAATGTGCTGGATCTGAAATATCCTTGAGATTCAAGTTACAGATACATAATTTTCAAGAAAGTTCAAGCTGAAATCGATAGAATGACTTTCTGAAGTATTACTGAGCTTAGATAAGTATCAGAATCCTAGGTTTAAAAACTTAAACTCTGATACAATGAATTCCTAGTAATATTTATATAAATTTATGGTTTAGCAAGCAGCCACCAAAGCAGTGACTGTGATGAGGAAGGGGGAGTGAGCCGGGAAGCAAGATCACATTTATTGGGCCGCGGCTACTTGGTATCTCCTTAAGGGACGTTTACCCCGTGCTGTCCTTAGTAAAGTGCTTTAGGCACAGAAGGTGCTCAATAAATGCTTATCATGTCAAGAACTTCTGGCAACTCAGCATGATTAAATCAAGATACGCACCATGATTTCTCACTTTAGGAAAGATCTAAGCATTCAAAAAGCCTTATTTATTGTGAAGATTAAATGATATGATGTATGTGAAAGCGCTTTGCAAATTGTAAAGTATTATCCCTATACAAAATATTATTACTATTGTTATTATTGTTATTTAAAGGCAGCTGCAGGAAATGTTTTAGTTTAGACTCTGCAATTAGTCCTAAGAGCATGCAACTCAACTCTCCATCAATTATGGCTGTGGTGTTAGCTGTAAGAGTGACAACAGACACCTGTTAACAGAGCCACTGCATCCAACACATCCAACAAGAGAAGAACAAGAGAAGAACAAGAGAGAAATATGCTTTAAGTAGAGAAAAAGCTGAGAAAGATATATACAACAATTAAAAGGAAATGTTTCATTATTAGATCTGAATTCACTGAAATCCAACCAACCTGCCAACCGTTTCCCTTGTAATGAAAGCACAGATTCATTACTCAGACAGGAGGAGAAAAGACAAAATGGCAGCTGCAATGTAATGCAGGGATCTAAAAGGATTAACCCTAACTTCCTGTCTGCGACCCACGGCCATCCTTCCACCTCTCCCCCATGGTCGCTCTCAAGACAACTCCTTCCCATCTGCACTGAGGTCCTGTCGTGTCCAAAGCTCTCTCCTTAGGTCTCCTTGGATCTACACATCTGTTGGCCTCTTGTCCTTTTATCGCCAGCATCACTCGCCATACTGTGCCAGTTCTTTAGGAATCTTGCCTGTCCTTCTGTCTCAACTACCTGGAAAAGCCTCTCTCCCTGATTCCTCTGCAGAGAGGTGGGGTGGCTGCCTTGCTGGAAGAAAGTCACAGAGCTGTGAGGACCGGTGTGAAGACTGTCCTACTTCAGCTGAACCCGCCCAGGCCTCTCATTCCACATAGCAACGATCCCACACTCCTACGACTTTTTTCCAGCTCCCAACCACTGCCCGAGACCCCTCTTTCCTGGGCAACAGCTTGTTTCGGCCTTCTCAGAGAAGACAGAGGTTATAAGCCCAAAGTTTCCCCACATGTTCCCCCATCAACCATCCCAACTTGAGAATAAGCACACTTCCATTCACACCAGCTATGATTTCCACTTTTCTGCCTCTGCTGAGTCAGAGATGTCTTGTCTTTGATTCACCCATCATCACTGCTCTCATCATGATCCCAGCACACCCTGCCTGGGCCACTGCAGTCATCAAACTGGTCTCCTCCTCCCAGACTCAAATCCTCCCAATTGCTCTGTTTCTACCTTCATGATGACTGTTCCTTTTCCTTGAATGCTTTCCTCCCTGGCCAAATGCTCCTCAGGTTTTAGGTCTTAGCTCAGCTGCCAACAATCACAAAAATCTGTGTGGTCCACCCAAGCCAGGCAGCTTTGCACCCCAACTTCACCCTGCAACACACACATCATCCCATTTGTCTTCAGGGCATCTGCTACAAGGTCTGTATGATATCTGCCTGGCTTATTTATTTATCTATTTTTAAATTTACCTGTTCAATGCCTAACTCACCCATGAGAAATGTAAGCGCCACGAAGGTAGGGACCTTGTTGTACGTCTTTCCCTGTAATAGGCGTATCTTCCTCATCTCCCTCCTTGCTATCCTGGAATTCTGACAAAGCGTTTACCATGTGCCATAAGCCACTTCGCCTTCCATGACGCCCACAGCTCCAGGGAGTCTCGGCCAAGCACTCCCTAAAGCATAAAGTGAGAAGTGCTTCTGGAGCACAGAGAGCTGAGATCAGAGGAGCCTTGGGGGCTCTTGAGCCAGGGGGGTGGCCTCTGGGGGTGGGGGTGGGTGCCACCAGCAGGGCTGACCACGCCCAGGGAAGTCCTCACGACCTGCTGCTGCTTGGCCGCCAGCTCTCACCTCCAGGCCAGCCAACAGGCACTGGGAGACAGCCAGGTGTCTTGAGCAGTGACCAACTCCCGTGTCCCTCCGTTGCCCAGACTTCCAGAGCCATGCTAAGGAAGAGGCTGTGGCACTCACAGCTGAAGCAGGAGTGCCTCCCCAACCGCCGGGTCTCAGCTCAGGTGGCTGTGGCGTGACCACCACGCCTCCCTGTCCTCTCCTCCCCGAGCCCCGTGACGCCTCTTTACTGCAACAGGTATCTCTGTTGATCTTTGAGAACCTGATATCTTGGCCTCTCACACCTGTAAGGACATTTCCTCCCCTACACAGTGACAACACCCTGACTCGGGCCAAACACGGCAGGGGGTGATGCCCACTGTCTCTCCCGGGTGGTCCCTGCGTGCTGGCCGGCCCTGGGCAGGAGGCCTCCCGCACGGCTCACCAGAGTGAATCCTGTCCCACAGCTTTAGGATTTCATCCGTGGGGGACAGCGCTTTTCTAAATCTGACCGCCTTCAGCTCAGCTCCACAATCTAGACACTTCATTCCCATCTCACACATGATGCGGTGAAGACGGGGCTTATTTCCACTCCACTCTCACAACAGTCTCCAATTCCAAGTTCTCAATCAGAACATGGTGTCTGCCTTCCACGGAACAGACATTGGTCTGCAACTCTTCTTTGTCCTTTGTTACTTCCATCCACTCTGAGAGAACTGTCTGGTTCTTCATTTTACATTTAATCTGCATTTGAACCTCAACCCCTGAAATAAATTCATAAATTGGACCCTACTCTTCGAGCGGGACCACTACAATTTCTCCCTCCCATCATGACTCCAACTCCAGGATCACTCCTTTAACGTTCAAGTTAAACGATGCGGACGGTATGATAGCTTCAGTAGCTTGCTTTTTGAAAAGCAGGCGATGGCTTCCTGCATCCAAACGATATGTTCTTGTTTTCCAGCCTGCCATTTACTTGTCTGATAACCTTATTCTTCACTGCTAAACCATCTCTCCTCACTCTGCCTACGCAGATCTTATTACCTTTTAAATCTAAGATCCCTACCAGCATTATTTCCTAAAGCTAGAATGCCTTTCATATACCTCTCCATTTTTCATGACATTCTAAAAATATGACTTTCATGGGCACCAAGTAGTCATGATCTTTGGTAGGAGCACGTGTTCCCAATGAAAGTACCTGCTACAAGGTGTTTTAAAAATGCCTTTCCTCTAACTGCAGTAGGCTTGTTCGGCTCTCTCAGAACACAGGTGTGCTCTGCATCACACTCCAGTACCTCCAAGCCCTTTCCTTGGAATGACACATGGATGCTGCCATCCCCATAATGGTCTGTGGTGCCTTGTAAGGAAGGCTTTGAGTGTCCAGAACCTCAGCTCCTCATGTAGGTTCCACAGTCACATGCATCTTTAAACTCTACCATCTCTCAGAGATCTAAGGTCTGACGTGCCATTTCGTACCACTCTGCACAGGGCTGTTGTCTAGGCAGCCCTGCCCACCTGAACCAGAGCGGTGGGTGCACACGAGACGGCTAGGCCACAGGTTCACGATCACCCTAAGCAAGTTCTCTAGTACTTTCTACATTTTTGTCATTCTAAAAACTTTTGCAAAAATATTTAAAATCAAGGAAAACATTACTTTAAATCTAAAGACAATTAGACTTAATAACAAAGAGTGTAGCCTAAGTTTGTCAAGAATAACTTACACAACGGAAAAACTTTTCACAACATAAACAATAAAATCAACAACAATAGGGATGCAGCTAGCTGCCCTGAGTGGCCGTGATGGTCAGGTGCTCTTCTCGTCCTTCACGCGTGTGACCCCATTTAGTCCTTGCCGGTAGCCTCTGGGTTGGGTTCGATTCGTCAGCACCATTTTGCAGACAAGGCATGGAGGGGCGGAACAAGTGAGTGGCACAGCTGGGAACCTCACCAGGCGGCTGGGCCCTGAGCCTGGCCTGGGAACCGCAGCACCGCAGGGCCGTCGTGCACTGGGTGGTCGACTCCCTCAAACACATGCCTTCTTCTGGCCGGCAGGAAGTCTGGGCAGGCAGGAAGGCTGCAACCCCACCCCTGCCCCCAGGAGGCTCACAGGGAGAGGACTGGTCAGATGACAGATAATTATAAGGCAGATACTCAACGAGATACTGAAGGATGGACAGAGAGTTGCGGGAGCACAGAGGTAAAGCCACATCTGAGTTCCCAGGAGAAGGGTGACTCCAGGTGTGGGAGGATGGATAACACCCCTCAAGAGGATGTCCACACCCCAACCCTAGAACCTGTGAATAAGTTACTTTCCATGGCAAAAGGGGCCTTACAGACGCGATTAGGTTAAGAATCTTGCAATGGGGTGAGGATGCTGGATTATCAGATGGGCCCAATGTAATCACAAGGGTCCTTAGAAGGAGACGAGGAGAAGCTGGAGCCAGAGAAGGTGATGTAAGATGCAAGTGGAGACCAAGATAATGTGCCCTGAAGATGGGTGAAAGGCATCTTCCGGGGCACTGCTCCCTTCCCCTGTGTTGTGAGGCGCTCTCCTGCACGGGAGCTTGTTTTCCAGAGGGTGCTGGGCTCGAAGTGGCCAAGGTCCCACCCCACTGGCCTGGTTTCCCAGGGTCCTCACGTAGGGGAGGAGAGCCATGCCCTGCTTCCTTTCCCATCCTTCTGGATTTGTTACTATTTTGCGTTCTTAACACCTGCCAATAAAGACTGTCTACACTGAAAAAAAAAGAAAGCACCCGGGAGAGCAGCGGTGCCAGGTATGGGAGGCTGGAAGAAAGGCAGCCCCGAGAAGCTGCAAAAGGCAAGGAAGCCAATTCCCTCCTCAGAGCCTCTGGGGGAGGGAACCAGCTCTGCCAATACCCTGACTTTAAGCCAGTGCAACTGATTTCAGACTTCTGACTTCCAGAACTATAAGACAATAAACTTGTGCTCTTGCAAGTGACATTTGCTATATTTTGTTACAGCAGCAATAGGAAACTAATACACTAGGGAGGACTTCACGAGAAGAGCTGAAGTTGGAGCTGAACCCCGCTGAACCCTCCTTCAGGAGAGAGTTTGCCCAGCAGAGGCCCAGCAACAGGACCTAAGGTGGGGGGATCACATTCTATAAAGAGAAACAGCAGGAACAAAAGCACAGAATGGTGAATGTGCAAGACGAATCCAAGTGGTTCTGCAGAGTGAGCCTGGGTGGGGTGGGGTGGCCAGCACATTCAGGTAACCACAGAAAAGGCTCCAGGCAGGGCGCGGACAGACAGGTGGTGAAGGTCAATGAGACGCTGCATCTTCAAACCAATGAGTGTCTGCTGTGCGTGAGGCCCTGTTTCCTGTATGTCAGCATCTCCCGAAGGCCAGGGCCTCACTGTCACCATTTCTGCCATATCCATGTTCCATCTGTTTTACTTACTACTGAATATTGTAAAAAATCATTCTATTTTTTTAACTTAAACTTCTCTGAGCAATAATATTGGTAAAATTAAAATCCAGCAGGATTCATGGACTAGTTTATTTTTTCTAACAGACCATAAAATACTTAACAATATAAATTTAAAACGACCACCTGTGCACCATGTGAAGTCATTTGGAGGATGGTGTTTGGGGAAAGACGGCTGAAAGTGGGAGGAGCCCCTGAGGGGGGAGGAAGGCATAGTGTTATCAGACCTGTTTGAAAGCTGAATTCTGGAAGCAACAGGCCTTTGGGGTCCTTCTGCCAGATACCAAGCCCTTAATAACCCATGGCTGAGTGAGATGGATGGCTATTTTTAAGGACCTTACAGGGCAGAAGTGGAAATGGATTTCTAGGCAAAACCTGGGGAATACTAAGCACCGTGAGAGCTTGGACCAGATGGAGGGAACGGGACACAAAAGGGAAACAGGGAAGGAATCGAGCTAGGAGGCCCTGAAACAATCCTGGAGAAAGATGGCAACTATGTGTGTGATGAGCTATTTCAGTCATTTCCAAATTGTTATTATATCATTAATTTTTGGAATAGGTAATGCACTCGTACGCTTCATGACCCAGAATGTACAGAACAGGTATACTGGCCTGAAATGTCTCCCTCGCACCCCTCTCTCCCAGTCATTCAATTCCTCTCCCTGGAAACTATCTCGTCCGTTTCTTAGGTTTCCTTTCAGATATACCTGCGGTTGATACAAGCATATATGCATACAGTTTCCCCTGCATCCTCTTTTATTAATTAACCCAGATGGTAGAATACAGTACGTCTCTTTGATTTTTTTCACTCTACACTACACCTAGGAGGTCATCCAATATAAGTACATAAAGTTTTCTCAAGCTGGCCTTTTCCCCTTCATCATATTATATCAAGTGATTACACTATAAACAATAGAATCAGCCCCCTGCTAATCCACAACGCTGCAAGGACTAACCTTGCATAGTTACTAACCTTGTTGTTTGGAACTTCTGTGAGTTTATCTGAAGGATAAAGCCCTAGAAGTAGAATTTCTGGGCAAGGATCTGAGACAACAGCATTCTCACTAGGAGTGCAGGCTTTTCGGCCAGACTACCCAGCTCTGTTTATTAGTTTTGCCACCAACTGGGCAAGTCAATTAACCTTTCTTTGCCTCGGTTCTCTCATTTGAAAACTAGGAATACCTTCAGTGCCTATAACACAGGGCTCTAAAGCGTTATATGTATATAAATATATACGCACACTTTACCGAAGTATAACTAACGAACAATAAAATGAAGCATGTGGTTTGACATTTCATATTCTCGTGTAACTACTGCCCCAAAAAAGATAAAGAACATTTCTATAACCCCCAAAGTTTCCTTAGTTAAGGAAAGTTTGCCCATTTCTAGTTAAGTCTTGTACCTACCCCAGGCAAAACCTTTTGACTCCTACTTCATAGATGAGTTTTGACTGTCCTTGGATTTCATAGAAAGTATATACTCTTGTGTCTGGCATCTTTCATTTAATGACGTTTTTGAAAGGAATCTATATTATTTGACAGCTAATTCTTCTTTTATTACTGTATGGTATTCCACTGTATGAATATATCAGACTTTGCCCATGATTATGTCAAGGGATATTTGGGTTGTTTCAAGCTTTCGGCTATTATGAATAAGGCATTTTTTTTTACAAGTCTTTCTCTAAACATATATTTTAATTTCTCTTGGGTGAATACCTAAGGGTAGAAGTGCTGAGTCATAAGTTAGATATACGTTTAACTTAATACGAAAATAGAGCACAGTCCTCCGAAGCAGTCACACTGTTTCCTACTCCCCTCAGAAATGGATGCCGTTCTAGCTGCTCCACATTCTCACCAGCATTTTGGCTGTTATGCTTTAATGTCAGCCATGCCTTATGACAAGGCAAGGATGTCCACTCTCACCACTTGTATTCGACACTGTATTGGAGGATTGAGTCAATAATATAAGGAAAAAAAAGCACCAAGACTGTAAAAACAGTAAAACTGTCACAGAGACCATATTTATAGACCTCAATATAGTGTATGTAGAAATGCACAATGTCCTGTGGAGTCTATAAAATACGTGAATGCTAGAAATAAGAAAATTGACATTCAATGTAATTATTTCCATGACTGGTTTTAAGTTTCTCATTTTGGCATTTGTTTGTTGTTTCTCTGCTCCTCCTTTTCTGTCTTCTTTTGGATAAATCACACTTTTTTCTGTATTCTATTTTTTCTCTTGTATTGACTTTTTAGTGATACCCCTTTGTGTGTGCCTATTTTTTCCAATGTTTCTCTAGAGTTTACAATATGAATCTTTAAATTTCAGTCTATTTCCACATAATATGGTGCTACTTCATGAACAATGGAAGATATACAACAATCTAATTTCATGTATTCCTCTCCCACCCATTGTGCTCGTTGCCTTATATTTAGCTTCTTCAAATGTTATAAACACAGTAATACAATTGTTATTTTTGTTTTAAAAGCCAACAGTCTTCTTAGAATTTCATTTAGTATCTTTCATGATATGGGTCTGCTGTAGGCAAATTCTCTCAGCTTTTGCCTGCAAATATCTTTAATTTACCTTCACTTTTGAAGAAAATTTTTGCTAGATATAGAATTCATGCTTGGCAGGTCCCTGCCCCACCTTTACTTACTGTGTTGAAGATGCCATGTCATTATCTTCTGACCTCCAGTGTTTGTTTAGAAGTCGGTGACAATTCTTATCACTGTTCTTCAGTATACAATGTGTTTTTTAATGCCCTTCTGATTGCTTTTAAGATCAACTCTTTTGTATTTATTCTGATTGGCGTTTGGAGATATTCTTGGATTTGTGTATTGATCACGTTCATCAGTTTTGGAAAGTTCTTGTCCTTTATGTCTTGAATTATATTTTTGTGCCATTCTTTTTCTCCTTTCTTTCTGGGATGCCAGTGATGTGTATGTGAGTGTGGCATAATAAGAAATATATATTTGGTCTTTGTTCCCAGGCTCTGACACAGGGCTCTTAAATCTCTTGGAACATCCTGAGTGAGTGTCTTTTGTTCAGATGAGGTGAATCCTGGCAGGTCTCTAGATAGCTCCAGATTGTGGGGTGGGAGGGCGGGTTGCCAGAAAAGACCAGATCTTGATAAGGGGGTTGGAACTTTCGGCCCTACCCTCCATCCTCTGGGGAGGGAGGAGGAGCTGGAGACTGAGTTAATCTCAATGGCCAATGATTTCGTCAGTCATGCCTAGCAATCGAGCCTCCATAAACATAAAAAGTCCTTAACAATGGGGTTTGAAGAGTTTCTGGATTGGTGGCATCCCCCCAACTCCACAGGACAGAAGCTCCTGTGCTTGGGACGCTTCCAGCACTACAGACCTCTCTGTCTCACTCTTCATTTGTATACTTTATAATAAACCAGTAAATGTAAGTAAAGTATGTTCCCGAGTTCTGTGAGCTATTCTAGCAAATTATCAAACCTCAAAGGGGTGGAGGGGTATGTGTGTGTGTGGGGGGGAGTCTCAACTTTGTAGCCACGTCAGACAGAAGTGTGGGTGCCCTGGGCACGTGACACTGGACTGGCACCAGGAGAGCCAGCAGTCTCGTGGGACTGAGGTGTGAACCTGTGGAGTCTGACACAACTCTGGGGAGGTAGTGTCAGAAACGAACTGGACTGAAGGATGTCCAGTGGTTGTCTGGAGAGTTGCAGAGTTGATTGTTGGTGTGGAAAAAACCACACATTTGGTGGAAGAGGTGTCATGAGTAAAATGTTACAGTGAAACTGCCTTGATATTGTCCTACAGATTCCAGACGTCTTTTTGTTGTTGTTGTTAACTCTTTTCTTCCCCTTGTGGTTCAGTCTACTGACCTGACTTTAAATACAACTTTTATTAGATCAGCTGAATGGCTGACCGGCCACAGCAGAGGAAGGATCGGCAAACATGATCAGGATTTTGAGGAGTTCTCTTGGCCTTCCAGCTCCCTGCCTGGATCCCTGTGCCCTGGCTGCTGTCACCCTACGTCCAGTGAAGGCGGGGACTCCCTCAGAGATGTTTCTCTGGGCTCACCAGCTGCCTCAAGTCTCCGCAGTTGACAGCCTGAGGGCCCCGTCTACGGCAGCTTCTCCCTGTCCCTGTCTCTGCAGGGAAGGAGGGCAGCCATGGATCACTTCTCTCTTGTGAGTGGCTTGTCACTTTCTGAAGTTTAGTTCATTTAGGTTACTTTGTGAGCTGAGATGTCTAATGGGCTTTTAAAAATTTATCTTGCTGGTATTGTTTATTTTTGGATGAGAATTTTGTGACTTTTTATATCTGGATGGTAAGCACACAGGGTTGTTTTAAGGATTAAGTTACCGTATTTGAAGTATGAAGTATGAGCAACATTATCACTACAGCTTGGAGCTTGGAGTGGTTGTATCAATTCACACTCAGTGGTGGACGCACTGACAAGGAGGATGAGGTCTTTGGGACGAAAGGTGGAGAGAGGAGTTCAGGGGCAGATATGTGATGTCCCAGGCGT
This sequence comes from Grampus griseus, assembly GCF_964374135.1. NCBI lineage: Eukaryota > Metazoa > Chordata > Mammalia > Artiodactyla > Delphinidae > Grampus > Grampus griseus. The sequence continues at coordinate 84,008,228 of NC_139008.1, read as the reverse complement.
GTCTGCAGTGACACAGCAGTCATCTGCAGTCGCTGGAGAAAGGTGGCTCTCAAGGCTGTGAGGGTGAATGAAATCACCTGGGCCAAGACCCAGGGCCATGGCAGAAATCTTCCCTGCTTCCACATTTTAGGGGTGGACACCAAGGCCAAGAAACAGAAAAAGGAGGACTATCCCAAGAGGTAGGAAGGAGGAGAATCAGAACTGTATCCCAGGGACTTCCCTGGTGGCGTGGTGGTTAAGAATCCGCCTGCCAATGCAGGGGACATAGGTTCGAGCCCTGGTCCAGGAAGATCCCACGTACCATGGAGCAACTAAGCCCATGCGCCACAACTACCGAGCCTGAGCCCTACAGCCCGTGAGCCACAACTACTGAGCCCATGTGCCTCAACTACTGAAGCCCGCGCGCCTAGAGCCTGTGCTCCACAACAAGAGAAGCCACTGCAATGAGAAACCAGCACACTGCAATGAAGAGTAGCCCCCACTTGCCACAACTAGAGAAAGCCCGTGCATAGCAACGAAGACCCAATGCAGCCAAAATAAATAAATAAACAAACAAATAAGTAAACTGAACCCTGGCCTCAGAACCTTTGCACTTTCTTAAAAAAAAAAAAAAAAAGAACTGTATCCCAGGTAACAAGAGGCTTTGCAGAAAAAAATAAAGAATGCTAGGTACTTCTAGAGAGGAGAAATACAATAAAATGGATTATACTTGGCCATTCACGAGCTGATGTTAAACTCTGCAACAGTGGATTCAGTGCACTAATAGGGCAGATGTCGATAAGAGGAGGATCTAAAATGAATCAGAGATTGGTAAATAGAGATGATGACTGTATACAATTGTAAAAGTCTTATAATTAAAGAACAATCTTTTTTTTTTTACTGAGCACATAACTAAGGGCTAGGCACTAGGGATACATCTGTAGTCACTCTGGATAAGGTTCCTTTTCTCATAGAACTATGGAGTGGTGGGGTCAGACAGTAAGTAAATAAATAGATAAATGATAATAGATTTTAATATTTACTATGAAAATAACAAAACGTTATGTGGTAATAGCGATTAGAGTGGTTATTTCAGCAAGGAAAAGAGCACTAAAAGAAACAAACCAACCAGATATTCCAGAACTGTAGAAAAATAATACCTGAAATAAAGAATAAAGATAGGTTTAAAATTAGATTAGAATTAGTTGAAAAATTTTAAAAGATTAAAAACTGGATTAAGGGCTAGAAGAAAATACCTAGTTTAAGGCGTGGAGGAAAAAAATAATGGAAAGTGTAGAAAAGAGTGTAAAAGCCACACACACAAATTCTAAACTATATGTAATAGTAGTCTGAGAATGTGAAGAGAGAAAATGGAGCAAAAGCCATATTGAAGAGATAATGGTTGAGAATTTTCCAACTTGAAAGACATCAAACCACAGGTTCAAGAAATACTATGAACCCAAGCAGGATAAATACAACAAAAGTCTCACCTAAGCACATCAAAGTAAAACTGGTGAAACCTTACGATGAAAAGGACATCTCAAAGGCACTCAGAAGAAAAAATGACGCATTAATATTCGGAGAGCGACAAGACTGACACCTGACTTCAATAAAAACAGATGAAGTTGTAAGAAAATGGGATACATATTTTCAAAGACCTAAGACAATAACTGAAAACCAAGAATTCTATATCCAATGAAAACAGACTTTAAAAAATGATTGTGACGTGCCAAAATAGCTTAAATTAAAAACAACTGTTGAAGATGTGGAACAAATGGACCTGTCATGTATTGCTGGTAGGAATGGAAAAGTGCATGCAACCACTTTGGAAAACAGCAAGTTCTTATAAACATGCCTTAAAACCTATTGTGGCAGCCAGCATCTAAGACGGCCCTAAGGATCCTCACTCCTGGTATTTATGTCCTCGTGTAGTCCCCTCCCACAGTGAATGGAGCTGACCCGTGTAACCAAGAGGTTATTACTGAAATGAAGGTGAGGTCACAAAGACACTGTGGCTTCCATCCTGGGCTCCCATGTTGTGAGGACACTCAAGCAACCCTATGGAGAGGTCAGTATGGCAAGAGCCAGAATCGCCCAGCTAAGTTGCTCCTGAATTCCTGACCTACAAAAACTGTGAGACAATAGGTGTTTATTGTTGTTTTCAGCTGCAAGCTTTAGGGTACTCTGTTACACATAGCAGATAAGAAACATGCCTTTGAACCAGAAATTCCATCTTCAGGTATATACTCAAGAGTGACACGTGTACATATCTACACACAAAAACTGTACACAAATATTCACAGCAGCTTTATTCATAATAGCTTAAAACTGGACTCCATTTAAATGTCCATCAATAGGAGACTACATAAACAAATTGTAGTATATTCATACAATACAACACTACTCAGCAATAAAAAGGAACACACTACTGATTTGTGCAAAAACATGGATGAATCTCAAAAACAGTATTTTGAGCAAAGGAAGGCAGCACACATGAGTAGATATAATAAGCCTGCGTTTATATGGAGCTTAAAACACACATTTACTCTATTGTTATCGGTTAGGTTGACGACGGTCAGGCTGATGAGGCAGGGGTGGGTACACCAGGAAGGGAGCTTTCTGGGGTAACGGAAATGTTCTATAGCTTGATGGCACTTAAACAAGTACAAGGCAAAAATGCACTGAACCGCACATTTTATTGTATGTAAATAAAAGCTCTATTTAAAAAAGATGAAATTAAAGACATTTTCAGACCCAAGAAACCCCCAGCACCAGAAGAGTACTGTAAAGGAGATATGAAACAGTGTTCTTCAGAATGAAATAAATAATCCCAGATGGAAGGTCAGAAACGCAGGCAGGGATGTAAAGCAACAGGAAGAGTAAACATGTGGAGAAAACTGACAGGAATGTTGACTGTATAACAATAATAAAGGTCCTATAAGGTCTAGAATTAAAATGCACTGTAAAAGCATAAAAGGCAGGAAACAGGGAAATTGGATTTGAGATCCTTGCATTGTGGGAATGTGGTGAAGGTAATTTATATTAGACTCAAAAGAGTCAAGGATGCGTAAGGTAATTGCTAGAGTAACAATTAAAGAACAATTAAAGAATGTATTTCCAAGGTAACAAAGGGGGAAATATGGCATTAAAAGCAAAACAAAACAAAATTCAACCCACAAGAGCACAGGACAGAGTAAATAAAAAGCAAAGTGTAAAATTGTAGTGTTTAAACATAAATACATCAGTAATTATATTAAAAGTAAAATAATTAAATACTCAAATTAAAAGTCAAAGCCAGGAGCTCTGAGCCCAGGCACGGTGGTGGTAGCCCGCACTGGGAGAATCCTCACCAGCCTGTCAAGCAGAAAACCAGTGCCGCTGGCTGGAGGATGGGGCTTGGGGCTCCCAGTGTGGCTGGAAATGCAGATGGGATGCCCTGGGAAGGAAGATGCTGAGAGGGAGCCTCAAATCTATGCATCAAGTCCCCTCAGACCCACGGTGACTTTGAACCGCACATGTGCGGGGGAGACTCCAAGGACAGCGTGATGGAAGGCTGAGCAGGATTTCAGCTGCTGCCAACCGCGCGACGAAGAGTTGGAAGTCTGAATCCTGCCGACTTACAGGGGCCCAGTGAGCACCCTGAGTGAAAAGCCAGGTAGGCCACCCTTCAGAAGTAAAGACTGTGTCCCAGGAATAAGGATTTGCCATGAGGCTGAAGGCAACAATCCAATAGAACCATCCTAATAACAGAGTGTAAAAGCATGTTTCTCCAAGTTCAAGGTGATTAGCCCACAGGTCAACTTTCTGCCAAAACAAAACTCAGCACTGCACAGAAGATAAGAGAATAGAAAATCCCTACAACATACCTCTGCAGCATTCAGTATACAATAGTAATTAAAGAAAAGCTACTACATATGCAAAGACATGTGATCCAAGGTCAAGAGAAAAAAGAGTAAACAGCAACAGATCCTGAGCTGATCCAGATGTTGGCACTAGCAGACATGTGCTTTAAAAGCTATTAGAAATATAATCAGGACTTAAAGACAAAGAGTCATATTGAGTGAACAGATAAGCTTACAAATATAAAAAACAAAGACTCTAGAATTAGACAGTATTTGAAGTGAAAAAAATATACTAGATGTGCTTAAAAGACAGAAGAAAGGATCAATAAAACTTAAAGACAGATCAACAGAAATAACGTGATCCTTAAAGAGAAAAAGATGGAAAACAAAGCAAAACAAAACCCAGGCCGCAGTCACCTGCGAGATAATATCCAACAGTTTAATACATGAGTGACTGGAATCCTGTAGGTGGAGCAAGAGAATGGGGTAGACAAAATATTTTAAAAAATACTGGTTGAAAATGTCCCAAACAATCATATTTCTAATCCAAGCAACTCAGTTACCCCAGAGTATATCAAGCACCTAGCACACAACAGTAAACTGCTGAAGACAAAAGATAAAGAGACCCTAGATAACTAATAAGAACGTGCTGTATAGCATAGAGATCTCTACTTAATACTCTGTAATGACCTATATGGGAAAAGAATCTAAAAAAGAGTGGGTATATGTATATGAATAATTGATTCACTTTGCTGTATAGCAGAAACGAATACAACATTGTAAAGCAATTATACTCCAATAAATATTAATTAAAAAAAAAGATAAAGAGATCTTAAAGCAGCCAGATGATAAAAACATATGCTACATACAGGGGAACAGTGCTACAGATGACGCCAGGCCGCTCAGCAGAAACCACGAAGGCCAGAATACAGTAGAATACTATATTCAAAATGCTGAAAGAAAACTATCTGTACATTACACCTCCAAGTGTGTACCTCTGACATCTTCACTCATCTCACCCATGGAACGTACAGCTTGGTGACTATAGTTAATAATATTGTACTGTATATTTGAAAGTTGTTGAGTAAATCCTAAATGTTCTCATAGCGAGAAAAAAAATTTTCTAACTATGTGTGGTGACTGGATGTTAACCACTCTTATTGTGTAATCACTTCACAATATGGTCCCATATCAAATCATTATGCTGTACAAACAAAATACAAAAAGGGGGAAAAAAACCCCAGAAATCCTTATCTAGCAAAAATATCCTTTAAAAGTGAGGATGTAATACAGACCTTTTCAGATAAACAAAAACTGAGGGACTCTGTCACTAGTAGCCCTGAGATCCATGAGATGCTAAAACAGTTCTTTAGACTGAAGGGAAATAACAACAGATGAAAACTCAATTCTACAGGAAGGAATGAAGAGCAATGGAAATGGTAATATGGGTGTAAAATAAAAAGAAATGAGTTTTGCATTTCCTCTTTTTTTCTACCCTGAATAATTACTCAAATCTCAGAATCGCTTAAATTAGGTGGGCCAAGCAGGAAGGTACATGCAGTGGAGGGGTGGGGTGACCCAGGCTCACAGAGCCAGCGTGTAAGGTGAAGAGTGCGTCAACAGCTCAATGTTATACCGTTTTATACCAAGCAGCCAGCTGTCTTTTAATGACATTCGGGGGATAAAAGTTGGTTGTCTTTTAACGTCTATTTACAGTAAAATAGCCATCATTAAAAACACACAAACAAACTTGAAACAGTCTCTAATTTAGAGAAAAGTTACCGGTACAGAAGTTATTTATCCTGAGCCATTTCAGAGTAAGTTGCCTCATTACCTCTGAACATTGGTGGACGTTTCCTACAAACAAGACTATCTTCCTGCGCAAGCAGAATAAGATAATCAAAACTGTGAAATTAACACCGACACATTACTACCATCTATTCTTCAGAGCCCATTTGAGTTCTGCCAGTTGTCCTAATAACACCCTTTTTGGTACAACATCCACTTCAAAACACATGCTGTACTCAGCTGCCACGACTCTTCAGTCTCCTTCAGTCTGGGTTAGCTTCTCGGTCTTTCCTTGACTTTTTAAACTTTGAGACTTTTGAAGATTATATACCTGTCATTTTGTAAAGCGTTCCTCAATCCGAGTTTATCTGATGTTTACTCACAACATGATTAGATACAGTAAGGGTGATTAAACTTTTGAAATTCAATTAATGTAATTGTGGTAGTTACAAAATATGTTCATTTTTTGCCTTTTGATACTCCTTCCTTCAAGAGTGGAGCTTAATTCCATACCCTGCGAGTCTGGGATGGGCTTAGTAACTCCCTTCTAAGGCGTCATAAAAATACTACAGATTCTTCCTTGCTCTCCCTTGGGTCACTTGCCCTGGGGAAAGTTAGCTGTCCTTTTGTGAGGACACTCATGCAGCCCCATGGAGAGGCCCACATGGTGAAGATCTGAGGAACTGAGGCCTCCAGTCAACAGCCATGTGAGTGTGCCATCTTGGAAGCAGATCCTTCAACCCCAGCCAAGCTTTCAAATGACTGCAGCCCTGACTTGACTGGGACATCTTGACTGCAGCACCACAGAAGACTGAGTCAGAACGGTATCAGCTAAGCCACTCTGATTTCTGATCCACAGAAAATGTGGATAATGAATGTTTGTTGTTTCAAGCCGCTAAGTGTTGGGATAATTTGTTACTTAGCAATTGATAATGAACACAGTTATCCACCACATTAACAGAAAAAAGGAGGTAACAAACCATACTGTCATCTAAATAGATGCAGAAAAGTATTAAGACAAAATTCAAGACCCATTCTTGATTTAAAAGAACTTTCAGCAAACTAGAAAAAGAAGGAAGCTTCCTTATCTTAATAATGGGCACCCTACAACTAACATCATACTTAATAGTATAATGTTGAATGTTTTTCCACTAAGATTGGGAAAAGGCAAGGATGTTGGTCACCACTTTTATTCAATATGGTACCGGAGGTCCTAGCCAATGCAGCAAGATATGGAAAAAATTAAAAGGAAAGGAAGAAACTGACTTTATTCTCAGACAACATAATCATGCATGTAAAAAAACCCTAAGGACTCTACAAGATAGCTATCAGAATAAATGAATTTAACAGGATTAAAGTATATAAGGTCAATATAAGAAAATCAATGGTATTTCTATATACAGTTACAAACAATTGTAAATAAAATAAAAAATTACAATTCCATTTACAATAGTTTAAAAAACATTAATATTTAGGAAAAATTTTTAACAAAAATACTCTTAAGACTCCTGAACTAAAAACTACAAAACAACGCAGAGACAAATTAAAGAAGACCTAAGTAAATGGAGAAAGGCACCATGTTCATGGATCAGAAGACTCAGTATTATAATTTATTAAGATGCCAATGCTACTCAATGGGGAAAAGAAAGTCTTTCAACAAATGATGCTGGGACAACTGGATAATCACATGGGAAAATAATGACTCTTACCTCTACCTCACAGAATACAGAAAAATTAATTTGAGATGGATCAAAGAACTAAAAGTAAGGCTAAAACTATGATGAAAACATAGGAGAACATCTCTGAGAACTTGGGGCAAGCAGCGCTTGTTTAGAGAGGACCAAAAAAGCATGAACCCAAGAAGACAAAACTGATAACATGGCCTTCATTGAAATTAAAACTCCTCATTAAGAAAATGAAAAGGCAAGCCACAGAATGGAAGAAAATATTTACAATAAATATACCTGACAAGAGAGTTCTATTTGTAATATGTAAAGAATTTCTACAAGTCTGTAAGAAATAAGGCAAAAACTCCCAGTAAAAATGGGCAAAAGACCTGAGTACTGACTTCATAAGAGATATATGAATGACAAATACACACAAGAAAAATGCTTAACATTATTAGTCATCTGGGAAATGCAGACTAAAAGCACAATGAGATACCATTTTATATCCACTAGAATAACTGAAGTTAAAAAGACAAATGCTGGTGAGGATGTAGGGCAACTGGACTTCTATACCTTGCGGGTGGGAGGGTAAAATGATACAACCACTTTGGACAACTCTTTGGCAACTTCGTACTAAGTTATACATGCACCTATCCTATGAACTACAAGTTCTATTCCTAGTTATTTACCCAAAGGAAATGAAAACCTATGTGTACAAAAAGAGTTTTAAAAGAATCTTCACAGAACCTATATTCATAGTAGCCCAAAACTAATGGGTAAACAAACTGTGATCTATTCATATAAGAGAATATTAGTCACCAATTAAAAAAAGGGACTATGATACATGCAACAACATGGTTGAATCTCCAAAACATCGTTTTATGGGGAAGAAACAGGACACCAAAGAGTGTCTTCTGTATTATTTCATTTACATTAAATGCAAGAACAGGCAAATTAATCCATAGTGATTGAGGTCAGCACAGTGGTCACTTGTGAGGAGTGGGACTCACAGAAACAACCTTCTGAGGTGATGAGAATTTCTGGATCTTGATTAAGTGGTGGTTATATGGAATGTATTTTATCAAATTCAAATCATAAGCTGCTTACAAGAAACCCACTTTAAACAGAAAGATACAGAAAGGTTAGAAACAAAAGGATGAGACAAAGTTGCACCATGCAAATACTGACCAAAGGAAATAGTCTTGTTATATTAAGACACAATTTGACCTCAAGGCAAAATGCATTCCCAGAGCTAAAGAGTACATTTCAGAATGTTAGAAGGTTTGTATTATCAGTAAGATACAAAATTCCAGATTTGTAAGTACTTACTGTAGCTGCAAAACAGATAAAGTGAAACTGACAGAACAAAAAGGATAATCAGACAAATACACAAGCATAGTGGGAGATTTTTAACCCACTAAGTCTCTTAGTAACTGATGGATTTGGGTAGACCAAAAAACCAGAAGAAATGAACACGATTAATAAACCTGACCTAATTCCACTCAAAGAACATGGCAAATAACAGTTGCAAAGTATACAATCTTTTCAAACACATATGAAACATTTACCAAAATCAACATATACTGGGTAAATTGCAAATTGCATCAGAAATTAAAGGATTTAAATATGTTCTCTGACCTCAATACAATTATGCCAGTAATCACTAAAAAAAAGTTAACTAGAAAATTTCCCTATATTTGGAAATCAACAAACACATATCTAAATGACACTTGGATCAAAGGTGAAATCATAATAAAAATCAGAAAATATTTTGAAATGGATGACAATAAAATGATGATATACACAAACTTGGATCCAGCAAAAGCCATGGCTAAGGTATTAAAACATAAGGAATACAAGTGAAAATAAGGACTGAAAATCAGTTATATAATCATCTCTTTCAAGGAGTTAGAAAAAGAACTGCACATTGAACAGAACAGAAACTATAAAGATAGGAGCAGGAATTAATGAAAAAAGAGAAATACTGCAGAGTTGACCAAAGGTAAAACTAATATCAGAAATGTAAAAGAAATATATGTAAAATGTAAAAAGTATAAAATCTTAACACCTTTATGCCAATAAATTGGGAAAAGTATATGAAAATAGTGAAAATCCTTAAAAAAAACCCCAAACAAACCACAATCTATCAAAATCAATACAAGAAGAAATAGAAAATCTGAAAATGAATAATCTTACAACTGTGAAAGAAATTGAGGGACTTCCCTGGTGGCACAGTGGTTAAGGACTCCACGTTCCCAATGCAGGGGGCTTGGGTTCGATCCCTGGTCAGGGAACTAGACCCTACATGCATGCTGCAACTAAGAGTTCGCATGCTGCAACTAAGAGTTCGCATGCCACAACTAAGGAGCTGGTGAGCTGCAACTAAGGAGCCCTCCTGCCACAACTGAGGAGTCCATGTTCCGCAACTAAGGATTTGGCAAGCTGCAACTAAGGAGCCCACTGGCTGCAACTAAGGAGCTCACTGGTCACAACTAAGGAGCACACATGCCACAACTAAGGAGGCAGCAAGCTGCAACTGAGACCTGGTACAACCAAATAAAAAAAAAAAAAAAGTATTTTTAAAAAAAGAAAGAAATTGACTCATTAAACTATATTATACAAGGACAACTTGAAGCCCACATACATTTAAAGAAGAAATAAGAGCAATTTTACACAAACTCTTCCATAGAAGAGCTTCTCAACTAGCTTTATAAGGGAAGCAAAACCTTCATACCAAATCTGACGTGTACATTATAGAAAGTAATATTACATGACAATCTTACTCAAAGGTCCTAAAACATACAAAAAGGTCCTAAAAAAACACAGTAAACTAAAGCCAGTGATATGTAAAAAGAAAAATATATTAGAATCTAAGTGGATTTACTCCATGAAAATTCAACGTTATTTACCACATTAACATCATAAAAGAATAATTACAGGATCAAGCCAATAAATGTAGAAAAATATTTTGGTAAATTCCACACTTATTCATGTTAAAAAAAAAACAAAACTCCAGCATATGATAAAAAGAAGGACACTCTGTAATGTGATAAGGTGTATGTACAAAAACCTTATAGCAAACATATTTAATGGTATGATAGAGAAAGCTTTCCTGCTAAGATTAAAATAAGATAAGAATACCCAGTATGACCATTTCTATTCAACACAGTACTGCAGATCCGTACTCAACTCAATAAAAGATACAAAAAGTTTAAGTTTTAGAAATAAAGCTATTTCAAAGCAATACCATTTAGCACATTGACAGCAGAAAACTGCACTGAAACATCAAACCCCTTGGATTAAATCTAACGAAAGATATGCAAGTCCACTACACAGAAAAGCAGAAAAAAATGCTCAGAAAAAATAAAGAAGCCTAACAAATGGAAGAATAATCTATGTGCATATATTGAAGATGCAGTATCATACAGATGTCATTTCTCTCCAAACCAATCTATAAATTCAATGGAATGTCAATCAAAAACACAGTGGGGATTAGTGTGTTGGTGTGTGTGAAAACAGGTAACACTAATGTTTACATGGAAATGTAACAGGCCAAGAACAGCCAAGAAATTACCGAAGAATAAAATAGAACTTCTCATACTACTGGACATTAAGACTTATTACAAAGATACTGGATTTAACACAAGGACCCAGAAAAAAGACTAACAGTCTCTTTAAAAGATCACTGACTAAGGCAAAAAATAAGTGTATTGTGGACTTTATAAGATGCAGAAATAAAATATATGACAATAATAACACAAAGGATGAGTGAGGGGAAATGAAAGTATACTCTTGTAAGGAGGTTCTCATACTATACGTGAAACCGTATATTATTTGAAGGTAGGCTGACAAATTAAAGAAGTATATTGCAAATCCTAGCACAACCACTAAAATAATAGAAGAGGTACAGCTAACAAGCCACTAGTGGAGATAAAATGGAACCATTAATATGGGCAGTAGAAAAATACAGCAAGATGGTAGATTTAAACCAAACCATATTGATAGTTACAAAAAATAAAAAGGGTCTAAACCAGTACTATACAACAGAGCCTTCTACAATGAGAACTTGAAAGGTAGCTAGTTTGACTGAGGAACTGAATTTTAAATTTTAACTTAAGTTCAGATAGCCACATGCAGCTACTGTATTAGACAGTACAAGTGTAAACACTCCAAATAAAAGGCAGGACCCATAATGCTGGTTGCAAGAAACTCACTTTATTTATTTTATTTTATTTTTTTGCGGTACGCGGGCCTCTCACTGTTGTGGCCTCTCCCGTCGCGGAGCACAGGCTCCGGACGTGCAGGCTCAGCGGCCGTGGCCCACGGGCCCAGCCGCTCCGCGGCATGTGGGTTCTTCCCGGACTAGGGCACGAACCCACGTCCCCTGCATCCGCAGGCGGACTCTCAACCGCTGCGCCACCAGGGAAGCCCGAAACTCACTTTAAATATATATAGGTTAAATGTAAATGGATGGGAAAAGATATGCAAACACTAACCAACAGAGAGCTGAAGAGCCTGTATTCATATGAGACCAAGTAGAATTCAGAATCAGGACGTTACCAGGGAAAAAGAGGGACATTTCATGATAGTGAAGGGGTCAAGTGATCAAGAAAAATAACAATGCTACATGTAGGTAAACTCAATAATAGCTTCAAAACATCAACAAAAACTGATCAAACTAAAAACAGAACTAGACAAATCTTCAATTAGGGTTGGATTTCAGACACTCCTTTCACTTCAAATAAGGGGAAAAAAATATCAGTAAGGATACAAAGGAGAGGAACAGTGCCGTTAGCCAAGCTGATAATTTAACATTTACAGAACACACCACACAACAGTAGCAGAATACATTCTTTTCTGGTACACATGGAACATTCATGAAGGCCACATTCTAGGCCATAAAACAAATGTCAAATGTAAAAGGTTTGAAATAATAATGAGTATGTTCTCTGACTACAACGGATTTAAACTACAATTCAGTACTAATTTAAAATATCTGGAAAAATTCCCAAATAACTGTAAGTTAGAAAACATACTTCCAACAACTAACAGGTCAAACAAGTCACAAGGGAAAGAAATACTTTGAACTAAATGAAAATGAAAACATAACATATCAAAATCTGTGGGATTCACTCAAACAAGTACTTACAGGGAAATTTATAGTTCTAACTGTATAAATTGCATATATAAAAAAAGCCTTAAAAAATCAATATTATAAACTTCCACCTTAAAAAACTAAAAAGGAAGAAGTTAGGCCAAAATAAGCAAAGGAAGGAAAAAATGAAGATAAAAGCAAAAATCAATGACAAGGAAAAGAGTGAAATATTAATGAAATAAACTGATTCTTTGAGAAGACCATTAAAACCGCTAAACTTATAGCTGGACAGATCCTAATGACATTAAAAAGATAATAGAGGAATATCATGAACAACTTCATGCCAATAAATTAAAAAACAGATACAATGGACAAATTCTTTGAAAGACACAAACTACGAAAGCTTACTCAGGAAGAAATGAATAGGCCCATATCTATTAAAGAAGCTGAATTGGTAGCTAAATTTTTCTAACAAAGAAAACTCCTTGCTCAGATGGCTTCATCCATTGATCAAATGGATATAATTTATGAATTATACCAAACTTTTAATTATATTTATGAAGAAATACCAATTCTACATCAACTCTTCCAAAAAAGTAGAAGAGGAAAAAAACATTTCCCAACTTAATTTTATGAGGCCGTGATACCAAAACTAGAGAAACATATTACACAAAACTACAGATCAATATCCATCATGAACATGGAGGCAAAAATGCTTAGCAAAATCTTAGTAAATCAAATTCAGTAATGTATTAAAAAATTCATATTAACCAAGTGAAATGTATCCGAGGAATGCAATGTTGGCTTAATATTTTAGTATCAATCGTTGTAATTCACTATTTTAAGACTGAAAAAGAAAAAGCACAAGAACAGTTCAAAAGATGAAAAAAACCACCTGGCAAAATTCAACACAATTCTTGATAAAAAAGATCTCATTGATTTAGGGGTAGACGATAACATTCTCAACATGATAGTGGGCACCTATAAAAAGAACCTAGAGCCTAGATGTCTAACTTAATGGAAAAGACCGAATGCTTCCCCCACCAAGATTAGAAATAAGGAAAGGATGTCTGTTCTTACCACTTCTCACAGTACTGGAGGTCCTGGCTCATGTGCTAAGGCAGGTAAGAGAAATAAAAGGCATACAGATTGGAAAGAAAGAAATAAAATTGCCTATTACAGATGGCATGATTGTGCACCTAAGAAAATCCCAAGGAATCTATTAAAAAGGTGCCTGAACTAACTGAATTTAGCCAAGTCACACAACACAAGGTCCACATGTAAAAATCCATTTTATGTATATATTAGTAACAAACAATTGAAATTTAAAAATTCCATATAATCTCTGTGACAGAAAGCTTATCCGTGGTTGCCTGGAGCCAGTGGTAGGGGTGCGGGTGAGCACAGGACGGGGCAGAAAGGGACAGTCTGGAGTGAGGAAGTGTTCTACGTCTTGGTTGCAGTGGTGATCTCACAGATGTATAAATCTGTCAGAACTCATCAACATAGTCACTAAAAACGGGTGCATTTTATTGCATGTAAACTATACTTCAGTGAAGTCAATTAAAAACACAGATCAATGGGATATAATAAAAAATCCAGGGGCTTCCCTGGTGGCGCAGTGGTTGAGAGTCTGCCTGCCGATGCAGGCGACAGGGATTCGTGCCCCGGTCCGGGAAGATCCCACATGCCGCAGAGCGGCTGGGCCCGTGAGCCGTGGCCGCTGAGCCTGCGCGTCCGGAGCCTCTGCTCCCCCACAACAGTGAGAGGCCCACGTACCGCAAAAAAAAAAAAAAAACCCATAAAAAGTGCACTATAAATACAGATGCTCAATTTATGACAATCACAGCTCAGCATAGAACACTGAATTATGGTCTAAAAAAACAAAAAAGGGATGAGGATTACTGGATAACCCTGTTGGAATTAAAAAAAAAAAAAGTCAAAACGCCCCAAAACTTAACGTTTATTTTACATCTCATCCAGAAATTAATTCCAGGTAAAATTTAAATCTAAATCTGAAAAGTGAAACAAAATTTCTATAGGATAACAGGAGAGTATTTTCATGACCTTGGTAAATCGAAGTTTATTAAAAGGACATAAAAAGCACTAACCATAAAGAGAAAGATCGATCAAATGGATATATTAAAAGTAACAACTCTTCATTAAAAGATCCTTTCAGAGAGTGAAAACCTTAGTCACAGAGTGCGAGAAAATATCTGCAATGCTCAGAACCAATGAATGACTAGTATCCGGAATACGTACGCAACACCTACAAATCAATAAGGATATGACTGACGACCCAATAGAAAAATGAACAAGATTCTCAAACAGGCAACATATCCAAATGACCAATAAACATATGAAAATGTGTTCAATAGCTTTAGTCATATGGGAAACAGAAATTAAAACCAGAATGAGGTACTACCGCCCACCCTCCAACACAGCTAAAATTTGAGACTGATAATACCAAATGTTGTAGCTGATATGGAGCAACCGGAACTCCCAAACACTGCTGGTAGGAATGTAAATTGGCGCAATACTTTACAAGGTAGCTATTAGAGTTAAGATACATATTTCTTCTGACTCAGGAATTCCACTGCCAATTGCCAAAGAAATTCCATACATATGGGCACAAAAGACACGTACGAAAACGTTCATAGCAAAATTATTTGTAATAGCCTCAGACTAGAAACAACCACAATCTCCAACAGCAGAATAAACTGTGGTATATTTATCCAATGAGTTACTTACTATACAGAGATGAAAAAGAAAAAACTATTATTACATGAAATGACATAGATGAATCTCACAAGGTTTGAATAAAATAAGCAGATACAAAACAATACCTACTGGTCTAGTTCCATTTAAATAAAGTCTAAAAAAACACTATAGTGTTAGAGGCTTATTAAAAAATAACAGTTGCTAAGAAATAACAAATGCTTACCATATGCCAAGTACCATTCTAACTAATTTTTATGTGTTTAACTCAATTTTCACAACTCTATAATGAGATGCAACTTATTCTCCCAAATGTGCAAATTTAGTCACAAAGAGGTTAAATAATTTGCTCAAGGACACACAGCGACTACGTGTTAGACCTGGAATGTGAAGGCAGCTAGCCTGGCTTGAGAGCCCGGCTAAACGCTACATTGACGCTCAGTGGTAGTGCTTTACTGGAAAGATGGAGGGAGGGCAAATGAGCAGAGGGAGGTGGGAGAAGTAGGATGACTAATTCCCATCTCTCAAGAAAACAAGAGTAGATAATGCCTAAAGTTGGGTGATGGGGTGGGGGAGAAGAGAGAAGGGATCAAGAATTAGCAGTATATGCATGTTATGAAAAAATCTGGAGGAAAGATCAGAAAAAACCAGCTAAACAACATCACAACAGTAGTTGCCTCTAGGGAGTGAGTCAGAGTGGACCAGGGGACTGTTATACTTAACCTATAAGCCTTACTGTTACAGAAAAAAAACACATGCACATTACTTTGATAAAAATAATTTTTAAAGCTTTAAAAAGATGTAAATATTTTTAAAAACAATAATGCTATCATGTATTGAGCCCCAGTGTCCCTGGCATTTAGCTAAACATTTTATATACAGTATTTCACGGAATTCCCCTAACAATACGGAATTGGTGCCAGTATTACTATTATTTTGCTGATGGGGAAACGGATTCAGGGTTAACTAGCTGGCAGGCGGCAGAGTCCATGCTGGAACCACCACGAGGGAAGATGAAGGTCTAGAAGTCAACAAAGAACAGGTATGGAAGGATATTCAGGAGGAGCTGGTGACTCATGCTGGCTCCAGGGATGGGAGGGGACATTAGGAGGGGGATCTGAGAAGGATGCCCAGGTTGCTGGCTTGGGTACCTGAGGACATGTTGGTCCTTTTCTCTTCCGCAAGGTCCACGGAAAGAGGAGCAGAGGGCCAAGCCTCTGATGGGGAGTTTATGAGCTCAGTCACAAATACGTAGAGCCCCTCACTGTTTGGGAAAGGCACTGCTCAGAGGAGGACGCAGTGTGGGGAAGACCAAACATGTATGAACTCAGCGTGGGGGTGGGGAGAAGACTGAGGGGGATGGTCACGGACCCAGGGAGAGAAAGAACGTCTGGGGCGTGGCCCTGCTGCCTGCCCAGCCTCCGGGCCACCCATCCAATGTGCCCTGTCCCCCACCCTCACAGCTCCTGCTGTCCCCCCTGCTACTCACTGCCCTCAACACCACCGATCATTACCTTCCACTCTTCAAAAACTGTTTTTCGAAATACAGTCCACTCATCTTTCAATATTGAAATGTCAGGGCTTCCAAGCGCCTCACGCCCTCACCGTTCCCCTCAGGAACCAGTTACGCCCTTGGGCCTGGGTGAGGCTCCTGCTACAGGCTCTCACAGGTGCTCCACATTCCTCCTTTGGAGCACAGAAAATGGTCAAAGAAATCACTTCCTGTACTTTAGTTACAGAATATGTTTCTGTCCTTCTAGGAGAGGTTCATGAGGGCAGGAGGGGCTGGCAGACTTTTTCTGAAAAGGTCCAAATAGTAAATACTTTCAGCTTTGCAGGCCACAGGGTCTTAGTCACAACTATTCAACTCTGCCATTGTAGCCCGAAAGCGGTGCAGACAACATATGAATGAACGGGTGTGACGTGTCACGGCATCATTTGATCTATAAAGTCAAGAGGTGGCCACATGGCCACGGTTTGCGGAGCCCTGGTCTAAATCGCCAGCCCCCAGCCTAGCATCCGGCACACAGCAGGCACTCAGTGAATGAAGAAAGAAAGAAAAAAGCCGTTGCTTTGGCAATGAGATGGAGACAGGTACTGGGGGAGGTGGTTTCAGTGGGACGGTGGGGTGGGATGGAGACAGCAGGGGGCTGAGGAGAAGCAGCAGCTGAGGAAGCAGGAAGTCCTCTTTCCGGAGCCCCCAGTTTGCCCGGCAGGTTTGGGGGACGGCCCTGTCTTCGGGGAGCGTGTCTGCAGGCTCCGAGGGGAAGGCAGGGCTGGGGAAGGAAGGGGAGAAGGCAGGGCTCCAGAGCTCAGGTGTGTGTGGGGTTGGTCCTGAAGGAGGAGGACACCTGCTGAGGACAGAGGAACAAGGACGGTGGAAGGGACGAGGGGGAAGCCTCGGATCATCTTCCCCGCGAGACGTGCGCCTGGACCACCTGGTGAAGAGAGTGGGGCTCGGGGAGGTGAAGAACCCCAGCGCCTGTGGGGCTGCGAGGGCTGGCCACCCAGGACAGGGCCACAGGCCTCCACCGTCCCTCTCCTCTGGTGAGACAGCACTGCTAACCAGGCTGGCGTTTGGGTTTTTAGTGCTGCCTAGTGTGAGGTGTGTCACTCACTGAGTCACCAGCACGACCTGCTATCACTTCCTGTCCCTTCACTTTCCCATGCGGGCAGTGACAGGCAGGCCCAGAGGAGGATGAGTTCACACTTCAAACATGTAGACGTACCCAGTTCTTTCTTGAAGGGTATTGAAAGGCATTTTCATGCCAGAGGATTAGTGGCTGTTTCATCTTGGTGCGTTCAAGTGTGTCTGTGTGTGCCGTAAGGTATCTCCCGATTAGGCAGAACGGAATTTTTCTTTAATGGAAGAAACCCCTCGACTGGGGCTTCGCATAGTCGCTATCTAGTCTTACAAGCCCGACAAAGTATTAACACCCACGAAACACAACTTCTCACAGAGAAAGTATTAATATTATGATATTTAAACAGCCTGAAAAGTTTTCTCACAGAGTCGAAAACCGACAGCCAGTCAATTTCACTTATTCTAAGACCCAGATACCCGGAAAAAAGCTTCCATTTTGACATTAATTTGTTAATTCTTTACTGCTACTGGAACGTGTAGGTAGCAGTGCTGGAACGTGTGAGAAGGGTTTGGACCCCAAACTATTTTTTACGAAGAACTAAAGCCACCTAAAATATCTTTTAGGTGACATGCCGGGGGAAATAAAAGTATTAGGGCCTGTTTTCTTCTGCCTTATTTCAAGGTGTAATTGCTGTTACTATTCATAGATTGAAGGCTCTTTGTATATTCTAACAAGTAAAACTTTAATTCATACTTCCATTTGGAGGTTTTCATTCCTCACAAATCAAAAGACAATTTTCCTAAAACACATCAATCCTCACTCCACCATTTCAAGTTCTTCTAGAGATGATGGGAACCACTGTCTCCAAATTCACTAGAGTTTAAAATGGGGATGCCTAACCCCTGTAACACAGCCTTTATTTGAACGGACTTTCCAATACACCTTTAGATGCACATTCAATAAACTTGATCTCTTACCCTATTGTTGGGTTGATATTCGGATCAAAACTGTCCTCCACGAACCGCCACACAATACTTGATTTACCTACACCTGTATCCTGAAAGAGAATGAGAGGTGAAGAAGAAAAAGTTTTACCTGCTTGCATACACCAAAAACTACCTTGTGCCCTACGTTCAGGATTTTGGGAAAATCATTCCAGATAGGTAAATTTTACAAGTTAAGAAACACAAAAAGGT
Source organism: Grampus griseus (assembly GCF_964374135.1). Lineage (NCBI taxonomy): Eukaryota > Metazoa > Chordata > Mammalia > Artiodactyla > Delphinidae > Grampus > Grampus griseus. Next base: position 83,989,358 of record NC_139008.1, on the reverse strand, counting down.
TTGCATAAAAATTCAGTGGAGTAACTAGGAGATTTCAAAATGTATTGTAGGAGAGGGGTTCCAAGTTTTTAAGAGACAGGATCTTCTGAAAGATCCAAAGTTTCTGCTTACTGTGCAAAGTGACAAACTCACTTGCTTTATAATAAGTCTACGTGAACTATGAACTCTTGAACTACTTCTGAGTAATCCCTGATAAATCCTAGCCCCACTCTATCTAGGAAGGGCGAAGACTAGTTATTGAAACCTTTTTCAGTCTTTAAGGCAGCAACTCAGGCAAGAGAGCATCAATTTCAGAAAGTATGCTCTGAAATAGCAAGGTTGCCTCGACAAGTCAGGAAGCTGAAGCTTCAAACTAGTCTTTGGGGCTTCCTGATTTGAATGTCCCCCGCCCGCCCCAAGGAAAGTAACTCTGTGAGAAGTGTCAGAGGTATCCCACAAGTTCAAAAACACCAAGCAGATGGCAAAGGAGACTACTGCTGCTCGTAAAACCTAAAGACCTGTTACTGGCTGTACTTCGCAAGACTTGGCCAACTCCTAACTAGTACCTGGAGAAGCTATTTAAGAGCTGCTCTTAACCCAGATGCAACGGAGAGGCAGGGAAGGCTCTTCACCCTTTGAGGGGCGGGAAGAGACCCTGGGCTCCAGGGAGGGACGAGGGGAAAGGTCCCTCCCGCCAGCAAAACCTTCAGGACTGTGCGGCCAGGTGGGCGGGACAGCCTGGGGGGGGAGGGGGGCTGGAAGGAGGGTCCCGGGGCAGGTAGGCGACGTCCCGCACTGAGACTGAGAGAAGGGGCAAACGGGACGTGGGCACGCCCGGGTCCCCGGCCCGCCCGGCCTCCCGCGGCCCTCCCAGCCGGCCCGCCGCCACTCACCCCCAGCAGACACACTTTGAGCTCCCTCAGCGCCATGGCCTGGGAGCCAGGGGAGCGGGCCCGCCGCCGCCCTAAGTTGAGAAGGGAGAGGCCCGGCCCAGCACGAGCATCCCCCAGCGCCGCCGCGGCACGGCCTAGCCCCGGCCGCGGGGCGCGTATAGGCGGCGGCCGCCCGTTCGCCGGTCCTCGGCCTGGCCCGTCCGTCACCAGCCGTGCGGGACCCGCCTCAGCAGCCGGGACGGTGCCGCGGGTTCCCGAGCGCCACCGCTGCCGCCATCTTGGGACGCCAGCCGGGTCACCTGACCTCCCCGCCCACCTCGGCAGCCACCTTCGCCGCGAGGGCGGGGCCGGCTAGCGCCGCGAGGCTCGAGGCGGGGGGCGGGGCCGCAGACGAGGGGCGGGATCCGAAGCCAGATACCCCCGCCTCTCTCCCTCTGGCCCCGCCCCTCGCGCGCCGGCCCCGCCTCCAGGCCCATTCCAAGATGGCGGGTGAGTGGGGCCGGACTCCCGGGGCGCCCCCCCTCCCCCAAGCCGGGACCACCCCTCGAGGCCCGGGGACCACCCCCGCCCGCCCCTGAGGCCGCCTGCCGCAGCCCCCTTGTAACTCCTTATGTGTCTCTTGGTTTTCAGGGATCCCCCTGTACTTTGTGGACTTGCAGGATGACTTAGACGATTGTAAGTAACAGTTCGGGCGTGCCGTCCCTCCCTGGGAACCTCTCATAGAGTTCGGGGTGCACGAAAGGCGGGGTGGGACCTACGGGCTGGGCTCTCCGTGTTGGGCCAAGAATAGCGGGACCCCCAACTGCCTTAATTACTTGCGGCGGTCCCTCCTCACTGGGCGGGGCGGCCGAGGATGGGGAGGATTTTTGTTGCTGGGAAACTTCTGACTTCCTGTCACTTTCTTTCTCTTCCTCGTCCTCCTTCTCCTGCGGCGGCCCGGGAGGGGCGGGAGGGCTAAGCCCTCCTCCTAGTGATTCCGGGAGGGAGGAGGCGTGGCCACCTTGGGGGTCGGGGGCTTCCACCCAGGGTCTCCACTTTTTTCCCTGGGACTTTACAGAGTGCTGGGGAGTTTGGGAGGTCCGGCTCCCCGTGTGGCTGGCCACAGACTCGCACAGATTTCTTCAGTGTCCTGGCCACAAGCCCAGCTCCGTTCGCATCCCTGGGAGCCCCTTGGGTGGGTATCCTTCACCTGTCCCTTCCTGCTCTTTCCTTTAGAATCACGTTAAGGACTGATGGCTGGGGAAGGTGTTCCTGGAAATGCAAGTTCGCATTTGTGGTGACTGAAGCATTTCCTTTCCGTTCAACAAACATTTCTTGAGCACCTGCTGGTTCTGGGCCAGCCATGCGCGGAGCCCGGGACCTACACACTCGAACCTGAAACGGTGACGACCCTCAGGGAGCTCACAGTCCAGGGAGAGAGCCGACTTGTAAACAGATAATTACCAAACGCCGGGTTGCCTGCTCATGAAGGAGGCCTGTACAAACCATCACAATAGCCAACATTAATGGGGGCTTACTGTGCGCTTCCCTTCCCCATCTACAAGTTTCCTACTAACAAGAACTGGTGTTTACAGAAAACACCATAGGTCAGGCGCAGTTTAAACCCTTTATACACATTATTTCTTTTAGAAGGAGGCAACTTCATTAGAGTAGAATGACACTCGAAGGGGCCAGTGTTTAGGAGCTTTTGGGTCCTGAAGCCAGATGGCCAGAGGGTGAAGTCCTGAGCCACTGTTTACTGGCTGTGTGATCCTGGCCAAGTCACTGTACCACTTGGAGCCTCATTGCCTCATCTGTAGAATGGGCATAATAGAAGTCCACCTCAAAAGGCTTCCGCGCAGGTTAAATAATAAAAGGTTTAGCGTGAAGCCTTGTACATAGGACACGCTGGGTAAATATTATCTGCCGTTATTATTGTTGTGATCACTATTCATAATTATGTCACACTGTGGGGCAAAGTACAGTGTTGGCCCCAGGTTTACAGAGCTGAATGTTTCGGCCAGCGGGCATCTTCGAATGGAAGGAATGTAGCTGCTGTTAAGGCACCTCTCATTCGCGGATTCGATATTTGGCCCGGCTGGAAAAGCTGATTTCTGGCTATATCAGTTATCTAACAAACCACCCCGAAACTCAGTGGCTTAAATCAACAGCATTTTGTTATTCCTAACAATTCTGTGCCTTGACTGGGTGATACAGAAGCTTCGTGTGTTCTCTGTGAACTCTGGGAAGATAAGAAGGTCCAAAATGGCTTTCCTCACGTGGCTCTTGGCCAGGAAGTCTTCTGGGACTGCAGGTCAGGGCCTCAGTTCTCTTCCAGGAGCTTCTTCCACTTGGCTAGCTTGGGCTTCTCACAGCGTGGAGACGGCAGGCATTTGGACCTCTTTTCTGGCAGCTAGCTTCCTTTTGTCTTTTTTGTATATGTGTTCAAAAAGGAAGAGATTACATAGGAAAAAATAGTTCTGATTTTCCTTTGGCCCTGTTTGTGCAGATATTGGGTGTCTGAGACTTGTGATCAAGAATGCCATAAACACTCTTCAGCAGACGGCTGAAGGCTCGTCCCAGCAAAGAAGAAAACCAGCATCGTGGCTCTGAACACACCCATGCCATGGGCAGGGCAACTCTGGGAGCCTCCTGGGGCTTCTTTTTTTGAGCAGTGGTGGGGGCTTCAGGGTGCTGTTCCTATGAAATTACAATATAATTGGTTAGATTAATAGCCGTAATAGGAGGGCCTGTCCCCCCAGTAATTTATGCAGCCCTGGGTCCCACCTTTGCACTTTACTGGGGTGGTATTTGGGAGGCATTATGCTGTGATTGATAGCAAGAACCCTGAGGTCCTGTAGCCCACTTCCAGCCTTTAGCTGAGTCAGTGTGAGTAGATCACTCACTCTGTTCACATTCTTCATCTGGAAAATGACATAAGAATTGGAGATGCTTCATAGGACTGATATGAGGATTAGATGAAACAATACACATAAAACATTTCAGCCCGGTGCCTGGCATAGAGTATTATATTCAATGATTTTATTACTGTTATTATTTTAACCGTCATCATTATTGCTAGGCACTCGTATACGATTTTCTGATTCTGTGTTAAGGGCTGCTACTCTGTGAAGTAGGTGGGATTATTCCTGTTTTACAAATGATGAAACTGAGAATCAGAGAGGTTAACTAACTTATCCAGTGTGGCACAGGTCATAAGTGATAGAACTAGCAACCAACTCTGTTCCTCTGAGTCTTGCTTTTTTTATTCCATCACACAGATTGACCTCACAAATATTCTTAAGCTAATGGCAAGAGCATGGATGTTGGTTGTGGTGGTTCTCCATCTGTCGTCCTTTTTGGGCATTTTTTGTCTAAACGATGGGATAACCGCTCCATTTAGGCTCTAAGTCACTTTGGGCAGGAACATAGGTCGTCCTTTTTTTATCACCCAGTGTCCTCCATAATCTAGGTGTTCAATGAATGTCATTACTGGTAGTGATAGTGGATGACGAGTCTTGTCCGATTTACTTTGTGATCTCTTGATTAAATTGGCTAACTTCAAAACGAAGCCGTAATGAAAGGCTGCCTTGTCTTAAAATCATTCAGAGTCTTCGGGTCATTGCAGCACAGAAAAGATTTAATTTTAGTGAATTAGCTTGCTGAAGCAATCTAAATTCCTTCTCTTGAGAGCAGAAAGTACGTGGGACGGTCTGGCACGGTGGTCCTGGTGGATGGCACATAGAAGGTGGAGCTGGATGCGTCTGTGCCTCAGGGGCTTAAAGTCCTGTGACCGTCTGGGTTGCTTAAAGCAGGTGGAGGCTGAAGAGGTATTACTCCTGGTAAGGTTGGCTTGGCCAATTGGAATTTAAGTGTGTGCCAGTGGTGGGTGGAAAAAAAGTGAGGGGAATCTGTTGCAGATATAAAGAGACCTAAGAGACCTATCAACAAAATACAATATGTGGTCATATTTGGATCCTTAGTTGAACAAATCAGCTGTAAAAAGACATTAATGAGACAGTTGGGGGAAATTAAACTTGGACTGGGTATTAGGTTATATTAAGAATCATTATTAATTTTGTCAGATGCGATAGTGGTGTCACAGTTTTATTCAAAGGAGAAGGACCTTATCTAACAGAAACAAATAAGCATTTATGGGTGAAATGATTTAATGTGCGAGGTCTGCTTTGAAAATGCTGCAACAAACAATAAATCATCAAAAAGTTGGGAAGAAGGATGAGTGGGAAAAATTGGCAGAATGTTTATACTTGTTGAAACTGGTTGCTAGGGGTGTGGGGTTTATGATACTATTCTATTTTTGCGTGTGTTTGAAAATTTCCTTAATAGAAAGTTTTAAAAAATGAGATGAAAGTTTTATATATGATCAAACATCTACATGAAGAGTTTAAAGCTGGATTTCAATTCTGAAGTCAGCTGCCATGTTATTGTAAGATGCGTTTAGCTTCAAAAGACAGACTTGGAGAATCTATTTGTATTTGAGGGACTGTGTATTTCTTTTCAAATGTTTAGTTTTTGAGGTATCTATGAAAGAAGTTGGAAGAAGGTGTACTTCTGTTGATGAGAAAAGCTAGGTGCCAACAACTAATATCTGGACCTTTGTTGAAAATGGGATTAGCTAAATCAGAGGGATACAGATAGACTCTTTGAATCTTAATGCTAGAAGGAGTGGTGTATGTTCAAGCTTGAATAAAAGACATCCTCCAGAGCAGAATGCATTCCATTTCACCTGCCCACTTTAGTCCAGGTTTGTAAAACTGTTCTGCTTGAGGACCACAGCCAAGCAGAGAAAATAGATTAATTTTAGCCCCAAACCAAACCATTGAACCTTCTCTCTGAACTATTATAGAAACTCAAATCAAAGATTGTCAATTTTTTTTTTTAAAGTAAAGACCTCCCTGTTGAGTGAAATAGTTTGAACAGGAACTTGAATGTGCTAATAGTTGGGAAATAGAACAAAATCCAGACATCAGACTATTCTCCGAGTCAGAGATGGGCAAATTTTTTTTTTCTGTAAAGGATCAGATAGTAAACGTTTTAGACTTTGTTGGGCAGAAGCCCTGCTATAACCACTCAAGTCTGCCACTATAGCCTGGTAGCACTCACAGATACACATAAATGAATGAACATGGCTGTTTGCTAATAAAACTTTATTTATAAACACAGGGCTGGATTTGGCCCTCGGTTCTAAATCAAACTTGATTTCATTTTTTTTCCTTTTTTGGGGGGGGGATTTTTTTTTTTTAATTGAATTGTAGTTGATTTACAATGTCGTGTTAGGCTCAGGTGTACAGCAAACTGATTCAGTTGTATATACATATATTTATATTCTTTTTATTATATATTTATTATATATATATTCTTTTTTCAGATTCTTTTTCCATTATAGGTTATTACAAGATATCGAGTATAGTTCCCTGTGCTCTACAGTAGGTCATTGTTGGTTGGTTATCTCTTTTATATTTAGTAGTGTATATATGTTAATCCCAAGCTCTTAATTTCTCTCTCCCCACTTTCCACTTTGGTGTAACCATACGTTTGTTTTTTATGCCTGTGAGTCTGTGAGTCTGTTACGTAAATAAGTTCATTTGTATCATTTTTTTAGATTCCACAGATAAGTGGTATCATATATTTGTCTTTCTCTGAAACTTGATTTCATTCTGTTCACACCCAGAAGTCTTGTTGATTAGCCGAGCCAACCTGAAAGGCTGCCTTTCCCACTGGGCTCAGTTTGAAGAGCTGACTTTTGCCGGCACAGACCCTGCTTTGTTGAGGAGCCCTTGACAAGTTGTTCAGCCTTCACGTCTCCTTTTTCCTGTTCGTGTGTTGGGGATTAAAAGCATGTACCTGTCTCCTCCCAACAGGATGAGGGTGAGCAAGGAACAAAAGAGTCAGCATGGTGTGGGCCGAGTCAACTGTGCTTCCCGGCTGATAACTGTTAATGCATTTTACTTTTGTTGTTCTGTATTTTCCATTTCCTATGAGACAAACAGATGAACATTAGAGATTCCCTGAAATTGTCTCTGTTTAAAAAGAGAGTTTTATATGGCTTTCTACCTCACAAATGAAGATTTTTTTTTAAGCAGAAATTTTGCAACAAAACCTAGCTAATGAAGGAGAAAGTGGTTTTGAGCTTCAAAACATCACTTAGCCTAATGAGGAAAAAAATAAGAGATGAGGGCAAGTGCTTGCTTTCCCTGTTTGGAAAGTCATTCATCCATGTAACAGATGTTTCTCCAGCTCCTCCCAGGCACCAGCCTGTGGGAGGCACTGGGGATAGAGGGATGAAGAACCCTGGGCTCCATCCCAGAGCTGCTCCCACCTAGAGGGAAGGTGTGCGTAGAGATGGCACAGATGGGAGGTGCCGGTTGAGTTGGGTCAGGCCAAGGAGGGCAATGGGTGAGTGACCTCAGTGAGAACTTTTCCAGTGCAGCCAGGGGCCAGAAGCCGGGCCAGAATGAGTGGCATCGGGAAGTTGAGGATATGTTGTCTGTAGTCCATGCATTGAGCGCCCACTGTATTCCAGACACTGGCTGGCCATTGGGCATTTTGGGGAATGGTCACTGTTCTTGGGAGCTCCCAGTGTAGCCAGGAAAACAGACCCTTTTGAGAAGAAGCAGCTGGAGGGGTTGCTTTCCTTCCTGGATAAGAGAGCCCAGAACATCTTTGCATTATTTGTATCTACTCTGACAACCTTAAAAAAAAAAGAAAAAGGATTTGGATGGCCCAACCGTTCCACTCTTGGTTACTTGCCCACAAAACGTGAACACATATTTTCACAAAGACAGGGTCATAGTTGCACTATTCTTAACAGTCGAAAACTGGAACCCACCCAAATGTCCATCGTGAGTAAAATGGATTATAAATGGTGGTTATGTTCACACGATGGAAAACTATGCAGTTATAAGACTGAATTATCTACAGCGTCACACACATATGGATGAACTTCACAAACATAGTGGTTGGTGAAAGAAGCCAGACACAAAAGGGTAGAGATTGGATGATTCTGTTTGCACCGAGTATGGAAACAAGCACAGCCATCTAGCTGATCTGATGTAGAAGGCAGGAGAGTGGTCCCCTTTGGGTAAGGCAGTAAGTGGGAGGGAGCATGGGGGGCTTTTGGAGATGCCAGTTAAATTGTCTTTCTTGAGCTGAGGACTGGTTTCACAGGCATGTTCAGTTAAAAAATTAGTCAAGTGGAACACTTACTTATTGTGTACTTTTCTGTGTGAATGGCATACTTCAGTTAAAAAAATAAGAATTGCTTTTTAAGATCAAGGCACAGGGGAGAGCATAACCGTGGATGGGGGGAAGGAGTCTGTGCAAAGGGGAAGATGGCAGAGAGCGGGAGGGGAGGGTGATGGCGGGGTTGGACCGTGTAAGACAGGCATGGAACTCGGTGCATCCGCGGAGGAGTTTGCTTCTTTCCAGAAGGAGGAAGGCGACCTTCCTGGCAGTTTGGCCAAGGCGATCATTAGAAAAGTGGTATAATGTTGGCCAGTATTGCTTGATTGTCTCAAATATTTTGAACAGTAGGAAAGTAGAGCCTCCCATGCGCGTACACTCACCCCAGGGGCTGTGGGTTTTGTTTTGCAACCTTTTTTTCCTTTTCGAATCTGCCTCAAGTCTGAGTGGAGAAGTTGCTGCATTTTTCAGTAGCGCTCTTCCATCCATCAGACTGTGTATAGTCTGGCCCCCTCACCCACAGCTCCTCCAGCTCTGTCCCCAGCTGGGTGGGTTGGCAGGAAAATTGAGATGTATAATATCACAGTGGAGCCCACGAGCGGCTTGGAGCTGCAGAGTGCTCGCCTGTCAGGTGACCCGAGTCAGTGTTTCCCGTTGACCGTCAGTGTAAAAGTCAGAGTCATAAATAATGACGGGTTTTGGAAGCCGTGATTAAAGCCACAAATCAAAGAGGAATTTCCATGTATGCATGGTATAGAAAGGACGGCTGCTCGTGAGCTGGGCCGGTCTTTTTAGCCAGCCCACTGCGTAGTGCTAGTAATAACCATCAGTAGCCGTCAAAGGTTTGTGATACAAAACGTTATGCACTGGACGGCTCCGCTCATACGGGAGCTAATAAATCAGTGTGGGTCTTGTTAGAGAATGGCATTTATACAGAGAAAGTTTGCCTGCGCAGCTTGCCACTGAAATTTAGTTAAGTCAACAAAGACCTGCCGTGTGCAGGGGTCAGTTCCACCTTCCGCGCCCCCCCCCACCCCAAGTCAGTGAAGAAGCAAGAACGTTCTTTATCTTTCTCATGGGTTGGGTTTGTCTGGTGTAGCTTTTAGAAATAGTCCCAGTTTAAGAATCTGCATTAGTATTTATAAGCCTGTTAACAAGAAGGATGAAGCCGCTTTAAATAATACATTAATGGATGGTTTACTCTAGTTTCCCCCCAAATCATATAAGGCCTTGCAGAGACTTAGTTATTGTTCATCGAAGAGTGGCTAATGAGAAGCGCTAAGAATTATCAATTACATAAGTTCTCCATTAATACAGTTTTCTCTCTCTCTCTTTTTTTTTAAGTACGCATTTTGCAAATAAGGCTGGACTCCTTCTCAGCCACCATCAACCAATCTTCTAACATATTGAAGTGGACACAGACAGTGGGTCACATCTGTCATGTTTTCTCCCAACCATCGTCCCCCAGTGCTGTGTTAGAGACAGAATATTGGATCGTATGGATAATTGGGCTGGCCCAGGGTGGCGTATCTCACACAGAGTTATAGTGACAGGATGACATGTTGAATGGAGAATCGTAAATACTGGGAATGCCTGGAGAACGGATTCTTAATGAAAATGCTTGCCGGGATAGACGTGCTCTAACAGTCTGCCTCCGTCTCTACCTCTGTTCATGTCTGGGCCAATAAAGTTATCTCACTGGACATGTTTTATTGTGTTTATTTTTTCTCATCTTTCCACTTCAGACCAGTTCTGGGGTGGCTGCTCAGCTAGGGCTTGGTGCCTTCGTGAGAAATCTCTGGCTTCCCGAACCCCCCAAAGGCAGCAGACAGCCAGTGCACTTTCCTTTGCTGCGTTCTTCCCTTCCTCTGGAATGTTCTTTTTCCCTTTCCCAGATCCTCTCTCTCTTCCTGTGTGGTAAACTCCTACTCGATCTTCAAGGCCCAGCTCAAATATCACTGCTGTTGTAGGGAAGCATCTCCCACCCCCTCCTTTCTCCTCCAAGCAGAGCTGGTCTCCTCCCTGTCTTGTTTATACCTGTACCCTATGGCTCTTGCCACCGGGGTATTGTGGGTTGTTATGTGTGGGAAAATCTTTGTTCCCTTGGGAGCTTTTGGAGTCTGGTGACCATGCCTTTGTCATCTCTGAACCGCCAACACTGTCGAATGTTGAGTTATGGTTTACTGTTGTCACCTGAAATTAACCCTGGTGGGTGGGGAGAGGACGTTTGAGATGCGCTTGCTGTTAACACGCCTTCTGTTTTTTGTACTAGATCTTCTGATCTTTTTTGTGATGCAAAATGACCTGGAAAATTTCTTTTCTTTCTCTCTTTTTATTAGATCGTATCTATTGTACTTTGAACCTGTAAAGCACATTCACCTAACATTATACTTAAAGCGTTAATTCCTACTTAGGCTGGTTTAAGACAGATTGGTGTCTTGTGAAGAGCACTGACACACAGGCGCGTGCTCAGGGTCTCCTGTGTGTTTCTGCCAGAGCAACCTCACCCAACTTGTTTTGCGCCCCAGCCTGTTTTATTTATTTTTTATTTTTTTATGTATTTTTTGGCTGTGTTGTGCCTTTGTTTCTGTGCGCGGGCTTTCTCTAGTTGCGGTGAGTGGGCTTCTCATTGTGGTGGCTTCTCTTGTTGCAGAGCACAGGTTCTAGGCGCGCGGGCTTCAGTAGTTGTGGCTTGCAGGCTCAGTAGTTGTGGCTCGAGGGCTCTAGAGCGCAGGCTCAGTAGTTGTGGTGCACAGGCTTCGTTGCTCCGCAGCATGTGGGATCTTCCCGGACCAGGGCTCGAACCCATGTCCCCTGCATTGGCAGGTGGATTCTTAACCACTGTGCCACCAGGGAAGCCCCCCCCCCCCAACGCCTGTTTTAAATGATGACTCTACTGACAGTGTACATGATGTTTGGTAGATAACCCCTGAGTAACCAGTTAGTGTTGAGGAGGATCTGGGAAAGGGAAAAACGTTTATTCCCCCACGGTTGTAGCTTCCAGAAACACATTTAATGAGGGAGGAGGTTTTTGTTTGTTCGCCTGTTTTTTACTTAGTCACCTAGCATCAGAGTCAAAGGATAATAATTCTGTTGTACTTTGTAAACTGATCAGTATCTCATTGAAGTAGAGCCAGCCTCATCTTCGGTTGGGTGAGCTTAAGGCTCCTGCTTCAGGACCCTCTGGTTTGGGTTGGATGGAGGTGAGCTTTATATCTCTTAGCTGGTTAGCTGGCTTTTTTAACTTGGACCATCCCCCTGGAGGGTAGGCAGCAGCCATAGCTGCTGCCTGAGATGCACCAGGGCCATGGGGACGTGCACCCTACGGTTCAGGGAACACGTGGACATGTGGGTGTGCAGCTGAGGACAGGGTGCTGAGCAGAAGGTGTGGCAGGAGGGGCCCCTACCCCTGCAAGTCAAATCGCACTTCTCAGCCTTTCCCTTGCTGGTCTTTGTTAGGTTTAAATTATTAGTCATTTTTGGTAAAGGGTCAGTGATGTCCTGTGCAAACTTGCCAATGAAGCTCACACGTGGCAGAAACATAGAAAACAGCTGCCGCCAAAAGTCCGTCATCGCGGAGGCAGCAAGTGAAGCCGATCAGGATCAGTGTTGTTTTTAAAGTATTTTAAGTGAGCCAAGAAGGCTTGAAGGTATTAGAGATTATTTTCTTAAGAAGGCTTTGCTTTTCTGTATTATATTAAGCCTTCTTGAGTGGAGTAGGTAACTTTTTTTTTTCAAATGTAGGAAAATATAATGAAAAAATTTGAACAAGGCATTATTCATACCCTACTTCATGTTTCATTTCTAGCTTGAATGCTTAAGATTCCTGATGTGTGTGGATGACCTGGACTTGTGGATAATCGACTGCTCCTGATATCACCGTGTCCACAGACCGTGGTTCCTTATTCCGTGAACAGTTGCCTGTTCGCCCTCTTAGCAGTGGCTAGAAATGTAAATTCTAGATAATTCTTTCTGAGAGCAGGAGTTATTTTATGTGTTGCTGCCACTGCCAGGAGGCACAGCAAGCTAGCCTGACAGATCTTTTTTTGTGTGTGTGTGGTATGCGGGCCTCTCACCGCTGTGGCCTCTCCCGCTGCGGAGCACAGGCTCCGGACGCGCAGGCCCAGCGGCCATGGCTCACGGGCCTAGCCGCTCCGCGGCATGTGGGATCCTCCCAGACCGGGGCACGAACTCGTGTCCCCTGCATCAGCAGGCGGACTCTCAACCACTGCGCCACCAGGGAAGCCCCTAGCCTGACAGATCTTTACCATTCATTCATTCATTCATTCAGCAGCTCTTACTGATAGCCTGCTGTGCACCAGGCATATCAAGGAGTCAGTAAAAGATTTTTGCCCTGGGTGCGATGGTGGAGGATTGGGGGGTGGACCCAGCTGATAAACAGTAGACGTGGGAAGAAAACGTTCTGTGTGTCAGAAGCTGATACATTCTCCGGAAAAATAGAAAAGTAGATCAGGGTACGGTGGAGTGTAGATGGGAGGCATGCAATTTCAAAATCAGGTGGTCAGGGTGGACCTCACTGAGAGGATGAGTGAGCAAAGCTTTTACTGAGAAGAAGGAAGTTATCAAAGAGGACATCTTGGGGAGCAGAGTTCTCGGCAGAGGGAAGTGCTGGGCTGTGTGACAGCCCTCAGCCAGGGAAGTGACTGGGGTCATGGGGAAACAGCAAGGAGCTGCATGGATGGAGGAGAGGGCAGGGGTGGGAGATGAGGTCAGAGAGGCCAAAGGGGGCCAGGTCATTCCTGCTGACATGAAGCCCCTTCCCTTATGGGACCATCCACTCACCAGGGGCTGCTCAGGTAACACCTAGCTTTTATCTTCACAGTGGTTCTCAACTGGGGACCTGTGGCAGTGTCTGGAGACGTTTTTGATTTTCACAAAGTGGGGAGAGGATGCTCCTGGCATCTAGTGAGTTGAGGCCAGGAAGGCTGCGGAATGTCCTGTAATGCACAGAACAAGCCCTGCATCGGGCCGTTAGAATGTGGTTCAAGGGCCAATCATGCTGAGGCTGAGTAACCCTGCTCTGTTATTATATAGTTCATCAGCTGCTGATTGATTTAGTTTGTCTTTGAAGACTTAATAAAAAAAAAAACCAACGTTAAAATGTCAGGGGAAGAGGTTATTAATCACGGTATCCAGTTAGAATACTGTCAGAGTTGACGTTGAAGAGTTGACGTTGATGCTGGCTGTCTTCATTCGCTTTGTGGCAAGGGATTCCAAATCTGCCTTGCATGTACATTTTAGTAAACGCTGGTGCTTTTATGGAGTAGTTCAAAAAACTTAATACGTCATTTACAAGTAAATAGTAATAGTCTGACTGATAATCTCATCAATTTGGATTCAAGTAGGATTTTGAAAGGGGCCAGGATGTTGATCCACACAAGGGACAGCGTTTACCTGTATTTGGAACTTGGAGTAAAAGACACTATTATTCACATATGAATGTGATGCTCTTAGTGGGGAATATTATCCTTGGATTTTACCAATCCAGTATTTTTCAGAAGTCTGTCGTTTGTGTACTGCTTTTCCTATTTGTGCTGTATCTATATACCACCTGTATTTTTCTTTGTATCAAATAATTTCTTTTATTGAAACACATTTTGGGGAACTTGTATGAATTGCTCAACGTGAAACTCAACCAAAATATCATAAGACAAAAGTAAAACCACATGATAAAATTCTAGGTAGACACGGTTGTCTGCTAAGGATTCTGAGTGTGAGCCCTGCTCTGTGTTCGGAAGGAAGATGAACCAGTTTTAGGGAAGTGTTGGAAGACACACTAGTCGAAATGAAACTTTCTTTGATTAATCAGAGAATTGAGAAGAGAATAACTTTCCCACTGTGTGGTTTAGTGATATTTAACGTCCCTTCCCTGTGCCACGCTGGGGGACGTGCCGTCCTGAGCCGTCCATCGTGTGGCCAGGCGACGGCTATGCATTTGCAGACTCGCTGGTGAGGTCAGAGCTGCAGCTGGAGAGTGTGTGACCAACCAGGGATGTAAAGGAGGCCGGTCCTCTTTGGCTCTGATTGGCCACCAGCGGTCTATTAATGCAGAACTCTCCCAGGGAGGTAGCCGTGTGATAACCTGGTTCTTTGTTCTGTACAGGACGAAAACTGTAATTCCACTTCTTAAAACAAAAATCCCTGTAATTCAGATTTCTTACTATTTCCAGTGAATTTTACACGTCTTTCTTCCCTCTGTCCCTCTTTACCTACTTAATATGAATTACCACAATTTAATTCTACTATATTCATCGTTAGGATGGTGGAATACTTCTGAGGAACTCATGCGCTTTGTATTGGATGTTGCAATGTATTCATTTTATCGTAGCAGTTATGTGACAGTTTTGACCTGCGTTCTGTCCTGAAACTAAGACCTCTCATTTTTGCAAGCAGAGATGAATGAATTAATGTCTTGGTTTCTTGATAACTCGCTGTGCGTGCGGCTCCAGGTGGCTTTAGGCTAGTTGCTGCACCTCATGTTTCTTTTGGTGGAAGCTAGATTTTCTCAGCTTCTCAGGGGCTGTTAGACTCTCATGAATTGAATCCAGGTAGTCAAAGTCTTGGGAGACTGACTTCTATAGAAACTGCTATGTATTAAGTGTAGGCTATGTACCAGGCATTATGTGACGTGGTCCCAGGGCGTAAGGGCCTCCAAGTCTAGCCGTGGAGACAGAAGCAGTCTACTTAGAGTTAATAATGCACCACTTTACGTAAGATGTTGAAAACTGACAACTGTAGAGTTCCATTTCTTACCCTCCTACTTTATGTTGCCGTTTTTATTGCATAGTACATCTACGTGTTATAAATTCTCCAATACGAAGTTATAAGTTTTGATTTGTATTGCTTTAAACCATTGTGTGTATTTTGAAGAAATCAGGAGGAAAAATAGTTTTTAAAACATTTACCCACATATTTACTGTTTCCAATGCTTTTGATTCCTTTCGAAGGTAAAGTTTCCAGGTGGCACCACTCCTCTTCAGCCTGTAGGACTTCATTTCTTTCAGTCCACATTTGCTGGCAGTGTTTAAAAGGGTGTGTTAAAAAATAAATTCTTAGTGTGTGTGCTTTTTTGGTTCCTTTTTAGTCTGACAGTGTCTTTCATTCATCTTTCTTCCTGAAAGATATTTCACTGGATGTCAAGTTCTGGATTGACATTATTTCTTTCAGTCCTTTAAAGGTGTGCTTCCACCGTCTTCTGCTTCCACTATTTCTGGTGAGGAGTCAGGGGACATTCAAATCATTACTCCTTGTACGTAATTTTTGTTTTTCTTTGCTGCTTTCAAGATTCTCTTTGGTTATCAGCGGTTTGACTGTGATGTGTCTAAGTGTGGTTTTCTGTGTACCGTTGACACTTGAAGAACTTGGACTTGAACTGTGCAGGCCCACTTATATACAGGTGTTTTTTCAGTAAGAAATGCTTCCGTGCCACATGGTCTGTGGCTGGTTGGATCTGTGGCTGCAAAGGAACCACGCATTTGGGGGACAGACTATAAGTTATACTTGGATTAACCCCGGTGTGGTTCAAGGGCCAATTGTATTTATCTCCTTGAGGTTTGCTGAGACCCTTGATTTTATATATTTGTTTCTTTCACCGAGTTTGGGGAGTTTTTGGCCATTGTTTTGTCATCTCCATTCTGTTAAGTCCGCTCAGTGAATTTTTAAATTTCAGGTATTATTTCAATTTTAGAATTTTTATTTCGTGTCTTTTTATAGTTAACATTTCTTTGCTGAGATTTCTTATCTTTTCACTCATTATAGGCATATTTTCTTTTATATCCGTAGGCATTTTATAATAGTTGTTTTAAAATCCTTGTCTGTGATTCTAAAATTTTGATCCTTCCTATATGCTTTGATGTTTTCTCTTTTAGCTAGTTCAAGTTTTCTGTTTCTATGTTTACTGAGTAATTTTGGAGTGTAACCTGGATATAGTGAATATTATGTGCTGTAAAAATCTCTGAATTCTGCTATATGCCTCCAGAGAGTGTTGATTTCTTTGTTCTGTTTTGTTTTATTTCAGTAGGCATTTAAATTGAAGTCCAGCTGTTCCCACTGTCTCTCCTGTAGTGGACAGCACCCCAAATCTCATTTCAGTTCTCCTAGCCTCAGCTATGCTGGAGTTTACCACACAGGGGCATGGTTTAGGGGTCAAGCCAGAGTTTGGGCTGAGTTTAATACAAGGGCTTCCCCTCATATTCCCCCCCCCCCCCACCCAGCAACACACATTCTAGTTGCTGTGGTTACCCTGAACTCTGGGGGGTAGAAGCATAAACAATACGAGTGACGTAATGCGCTCAGTGGCTTAGCCATAAGAACAGCAGCAGCTGACATTTCTAAAGCGCTTACGTGTGTCGCATGCTGCATAACTACATCTGTGTGTCCATCTACTGTCATGTAACCTACCCTGCAACAGTCACCTGAGGTAGGCATCCATTTTACTAGAGTGGGAAACTGAGAATCAGAGAGGTGAGATATTTACCTGGGGTGTACCTTCTGAGAGGCAGAGCTGGATTTCAGAACCAGCTATTTCAACTCATACATTATGCCTCTGACGTCTTTTAAGTGCGAGGTCTGGGATTTAATCTTTAATTTTTCTTCATTTTCTTTAGATGCTTTCCTTTGCCATTGGTGTTCTACAGTGCTTCTAAGTATGGATTTGTTATTAATCATACAGTTCAGGATTTGTACTTCTTCACATTGAATATTCATCTTTTATATTCTGGACAATTGTTAGCCGTTATCTCAGGGTACATATTGATGTGCACATACAGTGTACATATTGATATTTTTCCTGGTTTTCTAGTTGTGTAAACCTTGCAGGTCTTTTACCTTCTCGGCTGGAAACGGAAGTCTCTCTCGCCTTCCTTCAGTTGCCTCGGAGGCCACAACCCTTGCCTTTGGCTCTGTTGTGCTTTCAGCCTTCATCTCAGTAGGTCTTTCTGCACATCTCTTGAAAGAGCGCTGGGCCGGAATGCAGAACATTTAGGTTCTAAGAATTGCAGTTTTTGCTGCTGGCTTTGGGGGCTCTGAATATAAAGTGAGGGAATTTATCAAGGAATGTGCTAAGGTTCCTTCTTGCTTCTTTATGATTTTATATTACAACATTCTTTTTTTAAAAAAAAATTCAGTATTTTCATTCATTTAGGTTTCTTTTGGTGTTCCTTCACGGCACTACTTTTTATTGAGCACCTGTTACTTGTCAGGTATTATACTGGGTGCTGGGGTTACAGCCCCTCCGTGGAGCGGGCAGAGCTGCTGGGAGACAGACACGAGCAGCCACAAAAGCTGGTGCCAGCACCTCTGTGGCGGCGTCAGGACGGGAGAGCCACAGCTCCAGGAGAGGCTGTAGCCAGGGACTGGCCTTTCTGCAAAGGTCAGGGAAAGGCTCTTTTGGACAGTGACACCCAGGCTGGGCTAGGGCGTAGCGATTAAGGAGTGATAGTGTCCCAGGCAGTGGGAACAGCACGTGCAAAATCATCGAGATGAAGGCTTTTGGTGTGTTTGAAGAACTAAGGGAACGCCACTGTGGCTGAATCCCGGGCAGGGAGGAGGGAGGGATTTCTTTGAAAATTAATATTAAAATTTCGGTTTCCTTTCTGGCAGGACAGCATAGTGCAACATCCAGAGTCCGACTGTTTGCGTTCCGGTTCTGACTCTGCCGCCCTGTAGCTGCGTGACCTTCGGCAACTTCTTAACCTCTCTGAGCTTCAATTCCCTTAACGGAAACATGGGCTAATACGGTTATTGTCAGGGTTTAGTGAACTGCTGCTATACAGAAAGCTCTTAGCACAGTTCCTGGCCTATAGGAAGTAACCAATAAAGTTTAGTTGTTATCCAATATTTTATGGCTTATGGCTTTTATTTCCATGTATATAGTTAGTGTAGTAGAATCATTAATGTTCTCTAATAACAATTATTCTTTTGTAGAATGAATTGCTAAGTTCTTTAGGTCTCTGATAAGCAGAGTTTTTTTTTTTTTTTTTTTTTGCTGTACGCGGGCCTCTCACTGCTGTGGCCTCTCCCGTTGCGGAGCACAGGCTCTGGACGCGCAGGGTCAGCGGCCATGGCTCACAGGCCCAGCCGCTCCGCGGCATGTGTGATCTTCCCGGACTGGGGCACGAACCCGTGTCCCCTGCATCGGCAGGCGGACTCCCAACCACTGCGCCACCAGGGAAGTCCATGAGCAGAGTTTTTTGAAGAAATATTTTCTGTTACTTTAAAACAGGAGTTCTTAACCCATGAAGTACACGGTTGGGCCTCAGAGGATGTTTTGAAACCTGATCCTTATGAAAAGTTGTATGTGTGAAAAGGGCATGTGTGTCTGTGGACATCATCAGGTCCCAAAGCTGTCTGTTTTGAACTCGGTGTTTTAAAGCCCACTCCAGGCCTGGTCCGCAGTGCTCCGTGACCGTCTGTGGGTTGGAGGTTGCATATTCTTCCTGGGTCCCGAAAGGTACTGGGAATAGCCCATGCCACGTGACTGTGGTTAGGGGCCTGGTGTTCCCAGGAGGGACCCTGCAGGAAAATGACGTCGTTGATCGTGGCACACACATTTGTTTCTACAGACGTCTAATTCTGTGTTAGAATTATCTGGGTAACTGTTATACAGTGTACATTTTTAATAGGCTCTGATTACTAGCCTAAAAGAATTAGTTGAGAAAAGAAATGTGGTTAATGTTTCAAACAAGAGTAAGCACCTAGGCGCAAACTTGTCATCTCTTGTTTTCAACTGTTATCAGTTACTGCCTAAATTAACCGTGGTTTTTCTGTCTGCCACGTAGGAACCCTCTGCTTTTTTGCAGTAGTGCTTCTCGCCCAGCTATTTCAGCTCAGGGGATAGGAGGGAAGCCTTTCCACCCCTGACGCGTGGGTGCGTAGAGGGTGGTGGCCAGGGTCAAGGCCAGATCATGAGGGGCCAGATCCCGTTGGTCTTGCCATGCACGAACTTACTTGTTCCAGCATCTGGACCGGGCAAGGGTAGGGTTTTGTATGCACCCTACATGTTAGAATATGGGAGCATAGACAGGTTAAGTCACTTACTCTGGTCGCACAGCTAACACATAGAAGTCGGGGCATTCATTCCGTTCCAGGGCCGTTTGGCGTTACACTGGAGGGAGGGGATGCCTGCCCTCAGGGGGGGTACAGGGGAGAGCAGGCTTGGAGGGGAAGAGGCAGTATGACAGCTGGCTCATTTTTGGCCAGAGTGAGTTGGAGGCACCTGTTAGACATCCATGTGGAGGGGTCTGGTTGGGTGTTGCCAGGCCAGGGCTGAGGGTTGGTGGGACTCGATGTCACGGAGTGGGTGAAGCTGCATAGTGAGGACGTTTAGGCCAAGACAAGATATGGCGCTGAGGACTTGCCGTCAGATTCTTGCTTAGGGGTCAAACCTCTTTTTCTTTCGACCGTTTTAAATGTGTTTGCGTAGAGCTCCGGGGCCAGTTTTCATAGGGGCGAGCGCTTTGTTCACCTGCTTCTGTGTCCCAGATGGCAGAGAGGGTCCTGTCCACGGTGGTGAGAGTGCATCAGACCAGCAGCCCTGAAGGGAGGGCGTTTGGCCCTTCTCGAAGGCTCTGGTCTCATCACCCTTCCCTTGGTTTATTAACCTGCCCCCTGCATTTTCCATGCATTGTCAAGTCTGCGGTACTCAGAGGCTTCAGCCGGGAAGGCCTGCGAAAGTAGAAGGCGTGCGACCGGCCCCGTCTTGCCCAGGTGTGGCCAGTCCCAGTTGGTGCGCACTTACGAGTGTGGTTCCCCTCTTCCCCTCTAGATGGATTTGAGGACTACGGTCCCTCATGCGACGGCATGAGGGTGACAGCCTTCTTGGATGTTCTGGGCCAGGACAACCTGCCTGCACTTGCTCGCCTGGAAAAGTACACTTTCAGCGGCAACATCTTCAACTGGTAAGCTGTGCCTGGCCTGCGTGCGGTCAAGGGGCCACCGGCGGCCACCTGTCTGTGACAGCCTTGCAGGTGCGTGGTGGAGGTGGATACGGGCTGTTCCCTGGGTGCTGGGAGTCTGCCTGAACAGCACTGCCTTATTAGGGTTTCCCATTATTCTTGTTGCTGTTTTACTGACCACCAGGTAAGCCAGGAAGGAGATGGTGGTGAAATTTAATGGGATTTAAATAATTAGGATTGCTAACTGGCTTTCCTTCACATGTACGGTGCTCAGAAAAGTAAAACGTGTCCCACAATTGAGAAGCATCGGTTGGTGCGTTGCTCGCCTGTCTTGTGTCTTGACGGCACTGGGCTTCAGGGACCTTTGTGCCACTTGTCCTGCACATTCTGCTGTCACTCCTCATGGTGCTGGCAGGACCCTCCTCTGGGCTCAGCCCACGTCTCTTCCCTTCAGCAGATGACCTTGACTCCTCCTTCAGGAGGAAAGCAGAGACTAAGGCATCCCTTTCGGTTCCCAATCCGCCCAAATCTGCATCTGCCGGCACCTCCCTCCTCCCTCAGAGAAGACGCTCTCTCGTCTCCCGTCTCCCTCCGTCTTCTGTCTCTTCCTTGTCACCCCTTCTACGGGCCCTTTCCTTCCACTTCCACACCCTCTCTCTCTCTGACAGTTCTGTGGACTCTCCCCGGCCCTCCCTGCATCCCTTCCCTGAAGGACAGGTTCTGTTAAGACTGGTTCCTACTCACTGTCTATTCTTACTACTCCTTTAAAAAATTATAGTCTCTGCTTTTACATCTGTTAAATCATAGAAGGTGAGCTCACAGCAAGTGCTACTGAGCGAACCCAATTATTATCCCAGATCTACAGCTGGGGAGGTGAGGGTGCTGCGAGCGGCGTCTTTTGATGAGCCGCTCTTCATTGAGGCATGTAGTCCCCGGTTTAGCAACTTTGTCTTTTAGGGTCTGTGCTTTTCATGTCCTGTGTAAGAGAGGTCTGCCTCCCCCAGGCCACTAGCGTATTTTCTTACACTGTCTTCCTGAAGTTTTGTTGTTTCCCGTTCACACAGGGAGCCACAGTCCACCTGGCGTTGCTTTTCTTGTTTGGTGTGATGTGAGGGAGAAGTCAGGTTTCATTTCCCTCCTGTGGTCTCCAGTTAACCCAGGGCCATTCACTGAGAGCGCTTTGATCTCTGCTCTGCATTGCCACCTTTGTCTTCAGTCAGGTGTCCGTTTCTGGACACTCTAGTCTGCTGCATTGGCTGTGTATCTGTCGTAGCACCAGGACCCCACCATCCTCATTACTGCAACTTTGTCATCCAAGTCTTGGTATCAGAGAGGTTACCTGATACCTTGCTATCCCGCTTTGTTCTCCAAGATTGTCCTGGCTGCCCTTGGCCCTTTGCATTTCCAAGTGTATGTTAATACCCATTTATCGGTTTCTAGAAAAGAAAACCTACTGGGATTTTCACTGCAGTTGCATTGCATCTATAAATCAATATGTAAGGAATTGATATCCTTACAATATCTAGTTTTCTACTCCTTCCATTTTTTAAGGTTTTCTTCACTTTCCCTGTGTGTGTGTGTGTGTGTGTGTGTGTGTGTGTGTATACACATATATACATATACATGTATAAACATACACATAAATAACTATAAAAGTATAATACATGGTTTTCTGTTGTAGAGATCTTTTGTATCTTGTTAGATTTAGTTTTAGGTATTTGACCTTTTAGGCTAATGTAAATTGTATCATTTCTTCTTTTTTTTTGTGGTATGCGGGCCTCTCACTGTTGCGGCCTCTCCCGTTACGGAGCACAGGCTCTGGACACGCAGTCTCAGCAGCCATGGCTCACGGGCCCAGCCGCTCTGCAGCATGTGGGATCTTCCCGGACCGGGGCACGAACCCGTGTCCCCTGCATCGGCAGGTGGACTCTCAACCATCGTGCCACCAGGGAAGCCCTGGCAGGCAGATTCTTAACCACTGCGCCACCACGGAAGTCCCTCTTGAAGGGGTCATTAGTCTTGTAGAATTTTCCACATTCTGGATTTGGTGGTCATTATTCTCATGGTATAATTTCATGTGTTCCTTTGTTCTCTGTATTTTCTGTAAACTGAAAATTAAACTTGGAGACTTGATTAGATTCTACTTCAATTTTCTTTTAAACAATACTTCATATGTTGTCTTGTGTACTTTTTATTACAAAACATCAGGAGGCAAGATCTGGCCGAGATGTTAGTATTGAGCAGTGGGCGCAGGTGTTCGATTCTTTCACTACAAAATTCCTTACCAACCTTTCTTCTAATGATTTTAATGGTCACAAATAATCACCGCTTAGACCTGTTATTTCATTGTCTGTTGGCAAGTGTCTGTGGAATCTGTGCCACGGCCCCATTTTCCATCCTGTTGTTGGCTCTCGTTGCCTTTTCTCTTTTTTTTCCCTAGATGATTCTAACCAGAGGGTTATCAATTTTATTAGTTATTTTGAAGAATCAAGTTTTGTCTTTGAATTCCTCTGTTATATGTTCATTTTCTAGTTCAGTAATTTTTGCTCTAATCTGTATTATTTTCTTCCTTGGAGTTTTTTTGGGGGGGGGGAATTTAATTGCTGTTCCTTTTCTTACTTCTTGTGAGGAATGCTCAACATTTTACTTTCTTGGCCTTTCCTTTATAACATCTGCATTTTACATTTAAGGTTGCTATTAAGTACTATATTAAGTATTATAAATACTTAAATATTATATTAGTTGCATCCTCAAGTTCTGATAGGCAATATTTTCATTACCTTTTAGTATAGAGTATTTTTAACATCCATAATGATTTCTCCTTTGACCAATGAGTTATTTAGAAGTATATTGATTAATTTAGAAATACTTGAAGATTTTTCAGGTATCTTTCTGTTACTTGATTCTTAGTTTAAGGCTTCTGTGGTCAGGGGACGTACTTGGTGTTATTTCTCTTCTTTACAAGTCGCTGAGATTTGTTTTACGGCTCAGAAATCTACTCTAACTTGTGGCATGTTTCACGTGCGCTTGAAAAGAACGTGCATCCCAACGTTTTTGGGTAGAGTATCCTATCAATGTCAACTCGGAAAGTTGTTTAAAAACATTATTCAGGTCTTGTCTATTCCTATTTATTTTCTGTCTTCTTGTTCTGTCGATTACTGAGAGAGGAATGTTGGAATCTGTGACTATAATCATGGATTGATCTGTTTTTCTTTCAGTTCTAACAGTTTTCATTTTGTGTGTTTGGAAGCTGTGCTCTTGGGTGTGTACACCCTTAGTATTGCCCTGTGTTCTTGAACAAATTGATCTCTTGATCAGTGTGCAATGTCCCTCTTTATCTCTAGTCATATTCCTTTTTCTGAAGCTTACTATGTTTAATATTAATATATATACTCCCGCTTTCTCTTGATTAGTGTTTGTATGGTATATTTCTGCCTATACTTTTGTTTTTAACCTTCCTGTGTCTTATATTTAAAGCCTGGTTATTGTAGAAAGCACATAGTTGGGTCTTGCTTTCTTATCCAGTTTAACAATCTGCCTTTTAATTTGAATGTTTAGCTCATTTACATTTGTTACTATTGATATGGTTCAGTTTAAATCTACTGTCTTGCACTTTGTTTTCTGTTTGTCTCAATTCTTCCTGGTAGTTTCCTCTTTTCCTGCCTTTTTAAGAAAAGTCGAATGAGTTTTGCTTTTTCTTTTTGCGGTACACGGGCCTCTCACTGTTGTGGCCTCTCCCGTTGCAGAGCACAGGCTCCGGACGTGCAGGCTCAGCGACCATGGCTCACGGGCCCAGCCGCTCTGCGGCATGTGGGATCTTCCCGGACCGGGGCACGAACCTGTGTCCCCTGCATCGGCAGGCAGACTCTCAACCACTACGCCACCAGGGAAGCCCGTGAAAAATATTTTTTATATTTGCTATCATTTTTACCATTTTTGTGCTTTTTAGTTCTTTTTGTAAACTGTCCATTTCTGTCAGATATCCTTTTGCCTCAAGAACTTCCTTTAACAATTCTTGTTAGCACAAGACCACTGTCAATGAATTCTCACAGCTTTCGTTTGTTGGGAGGTTTTTATTTCACTTTAATTAACAGACTTCATTTGTGTGAGCAGTTTTAGGTTTGCAGAAAAACTGAGCAGGAAGCACAGAGAGCCCCCGTGTTACCTGACTGCCCCAGCATGCCCAGCTCTTCCAGTGACCTGCAGCACATGAATCAGGCTTATTTTCAAGTCCTCGTCTGACTGTTCCCACGTCGGCGGCCAATGACCTCACCCCTCCGCGTCTCCCTACCCAACACCTGCTCATCCGCACGCTCGTCTCCCTGCCTCATTCCTCCACGTCCTTCTTCTCCGTCTTTAGAATCGCATCACTGTTGGTCACCATCGATTTTCCTGCCTCCTTACAGGCCTCGACTGTGAGCTCCTTCAGAGCGGGACCTGGAACTTGCTGGTCTCTGCACCCCTGGCTTCCTGCCCCTAGTCCAGAGCCAGTGGGGCTAAACTCATGATCATAACTGCACAAGTGGGTGAGGGAAAGGAGGGACAGAGACGCCAAGGGTTCCTTCTGTGGTGACATTTCCAGGGAACATGCCATGTGAAATCAAGCCATCCTCTTTCTTTATGTTTAAAAAAAATTCGCAGAAATAATACATGCTCTTTGAAATGTAGCAGTTTCAGGAGTTAAATAGTGAGAGTCTCCCTCCCTTCCGCACTATAATCTTAGATAGTACCCATGAGCCGTTCAGTGTATATATCCTTCCACACGTTTCCTAAATGAGTGTACGTATATATGAGTGTGTTTATATGTACATGTATTGCACACATATGCAAAAGCATAATTTTGTTAAGAAATGGGTTCATACTGTATGTAAAATTCTTCCTCTTGTTCTTTCATTTCATGTATCATGGGCAGCTTTCTAACTCAGTGCATTTCTATAGGTACCTGTAAAAATGGTTGTATGGTATGCCAGTGTATAGCTACATCACAATTTATTTTAGCTTCCCTCTTTTGATAGACATTTTGATTGCAATTCTTTGCTTATATCGTAATATGGTTGATGGCTGATGCACTAGAGGACTCATCGTGTGCCAGGTGCCATGCTCTGAGCTTCCCGTGCACGATCTCACGATCTCATTTAAGCTTCCTCACACTTCCCTGAGGTGCACAGTTGTCCACTGTTCTTTCATGTCATTAGCACAGCTGACAGAAGTATCGACTCTGATGCTTCTGGACTCTGCTCATCCGCTGTGACCTCGCCAGGTCATTCCAACATGAAGCAGTCGAAGTGTTGGTGCCAAAGCCCTGACCTGTTTGCGTCTTTAGCTCTCTCGCGCTCTGAATTCACAGCGGTGGATGTGCCCCTGCTTCAGGGCCCTCTCTTACCCCTTTCCTTGCTCTCCTGAAGAGGGCAGGCCTCCTGTGACCACTTGAGGCTGCATGCAGTTCTGTCTATCCGTTCTATGGCCCTACAAGCAGACTGGGGATCTTAGTTGCTTGATTTCCCCCGGGAGGCTGCCATGAATGTGGTCCAGTGAACTGTAATCAGGGACTTCATAGTGTCTGTTCCGGCTTCCCCAAACCTCCTGGCTGCCAGACCTCGACCTTTCATCCCAGGGGTGGTATAAGTCTCTCCACGGGCAGGCTCGAGCTGATGGATTTCTTCCCGTAGTATGCTGGGCCAAAAGATGCCTCTTTGAATTCCACACACTTCTAGTCATCTTTTTCTGAAAATCAAGGTGGGTTTTCGACCTCAGCTCTTCTCCCGATGCTTGGCCAGAAATGACACAGAGACGTGTATTATTTCTAGATTGTCAGGTACCCAGAGGAGCAGACAGAGGCAGACAGAGGCTCCTTTCCATTTGCTCCAAGACACCCATCAGGAACGCCAGTCCCTCTTTGCGGGCACACCAAGGCCTCCAGGCCACCGTTAGCCACTGTTGATCCCATTGACTTTTCCCCTCATCAGTGTCTTTGAAACAAACACCTTTATCAAGGCATACTTTTCATGCAGTAAAATCCACCCACTTAGAGCGTCCAGTGAGGTGAATTTGGGGTAAATGCAGGCACTCATGCAGTCATCTCCATGGTCAAGTTTGAACATTTCCATCAGCCCCTTGTTTCCTTGTTTGCCTCTTTGCAGTCAGTCTCCCCCTCTCTCACCACCGCTGGCCCAGGCAACTACTGATCTGTTTTTTGATGCTAAGGTTTTGCCTTTTTAAGAATTTCCTGTAAATGGAATCATGTGGTATGTAGTCCTTTCTGCTGGCTTCTTTGACTTAGCAAAATGCGTTTGGAATTCCTCCCTGCTGTTACCAGCAGTTCTCTCCTTTTTGTTGCTGAGTCATAGTCCACTGTATGGATATTCTGTGTTTTGTTTGTGCATTCCCCAATTGACAGATACTGAGATGTTTTCCATCTTGTGGCTATTATGAATGATGCTAATATGAACCTTTGTGTACAAGTCTTTGTGTGGACATGCGTTTTTATTTCATTTGGGTACATACCTAAGAGGGAGTTGCTGCGTTGCGTGGCAAGCGTACATTTAACTTTTTGAGAAGCTGTCCAATTGTTTTCCGAGTAGCAGTTGTGCTACTTTGCATTCCCACGAGCAGAATCTGTGAATCCCTGTTGCTCCATGTCTTTAGCAGCACTAGGTGTTGTTACTATAATTTTCGTTCTTGTAGTGGCGGTCGTGTTGCCCCATTGTGGCTTTTTTGGCCTTTGTGTTTTGTTTTGTCTTTGAACCTTCTTCTGCAGTAACTTCAGATTTATAGAACTGCTGTAAAGGTGGTACAGAGAGTTCCTGTATGCCTTTTGCCCAGCATCCTTTAATGCAGTGGATCTCAACCAGGGGTGATTTGGCCCCAGTGGACACTTGGCAATATATAGAGGCATTTTTGATTGTCACATCATGGGGAGGGGGCAGCCAGGGGGCTGCTACTGACACCTAGAGGGTAGAGGCCCTTCGAGATTGAGATGGCCATCGGATGTCCCTTTGGACCTTTTCCTGCTGCATTTTGTATTGGTCACTTAATTCCCTCCCGCTGTTATGGGATCTCTTTTCCAAGTCTATCTAGGCCTGAAGGATCAGTCAGAAAAGGAGAAAAAGGTGTTCTTTTGTGCAGGTGGACAGTTTCCACCTCCAGTGACTGCCAGACTGGAGGATGTGGGTCCTCGTCTTATAGGATGTTGACCACCTTTGCATGTTGCTTGACCGTGTCTTCTCCCTCTGGACGGAGGTGGCTGACTTTCCTTTCCCCCATGATTGTATTACCTGCTCGTAGCACATGCCGGAATTAGCACACATAACTGTATGGATCCTTTCGCGCTTCCACAGTCAGATTATTGCCAGAGGGCTGCTTGATATCTTCCGGGACTTCAGTAACAATGAAGAAGACTTCATAACGGTAATGGAGATCGTGGTCAGATTGTCGGAAGATGCAGGTTTGTACAAGGATTGTATACTTTTATTTTATTTATTTATTTATTTATTTCTACGCGGGCCTCTCACTGCTGTGGCCTCTCCTGTTGCGGAGCACAGGCTCCAGACGCGCAGGCTCTGTGGCCATGGTGCACGGACCCAGCCGCTCCGCGGCATGTGGGATCTTCCCGGACCAGGGCACGAACCTGCGTCCCCTGCATCAGCAGGCGGGCTCTCGACCACTGCGCCACCAGGGAAGCCCGCTTATATTTTTAAGTTGTACATTTCCAAGAAATTGTATATAAGCTGTGATAGCTGATTGGCTTGCTTTAGATTTTGATCATTTTAACCGAAAATAGAAAAATAAACCCTTCCATATAGCTCCCATATTAGTTTAAAATATTCATATGAGCATGACACAACGCTTTTAAAAAGGCTCGAGTGGATGTTTTGAGCCCTTAAATGGATTCTCTTTGTAAGTGAGTCACCGTTTACGGTGCTGAAGCAATTATATACTCGTGTGAAATTTAATGTGGTGTATTGGAGCTAGAGCCGCTCTTTCGTTTAATGCTTTGCCTTAGAAACAATTGGGGTGCGTGGATTGTGGGGGAGTGCATTTATGAAAGAATTATTTGTAACGTATACTTTCTGGCTGGAATTTGAATAAGCACAGCCCATAGGTCTTGCATATATGCCGTTAGTTGTAATGGGTTTTGGACGCTGGCCCGGCATGCAGATGTCTTGCCCCCTCCTTGATTTATATATGGCTTGTTATAATAGAGTTGTCATTCTCTCTTCTTTTTATGTTTTTGTATTGCCGTATAGCTTATCAGCTTTTTATGTTTTTGTATTGCCGTGCAGCTTATAAGCTTTTTAAGCTTGTCTGTAGCATAAATACTCTAAATGGGAAATGATTTTTTAACCTGCATTTGTCTAATTTCCTTGATGAAGTATTTTAGTAAGAAAAGCTAGAAACTATCAATATATACTATATAAGATGCTTGGCTTATTCTTATATAATTCTTTGTCTCATTTTTTTATTGCTGCAGAGCCCACAGTGCGGGCTGAGCTGCTGGAACAGATTCCTCCTATTGCCATTTTTCTACAAGAAAAAAGGTCTGATTTTCCAGTGGTGCTCTCTGAACATCTCATACCCATCGTGGTGCGGTGCCTCGCAGATCCAAACAACCAGGTGTGAAAAATTATAACCTTAAGGTCTTTGTAGCAAATTCTCTTTCGTCTTATTTTCGCTGATATTCATAATTCAGAAAACAGCTGCTTAGAGTTAAGTGACTCAAGAATGAAAGGTCCCTTTGTGCCCAGTTTCTTTAATCACATAGGAAGGTAGATGGCACGCATTCTCATTATCATATTTCTTTTTTTCCCCACTTTTTACTATGTAAATTTTCAAACGCACCTAGCCGTGGCGAGAGTATTAAAATGAATGCCCGTGTACTCTCCACCCAGCTCCAACTATCATTAACACTTGACCAGTCGTTTTTCATTTATCTTACCCAGATAAATCCAACCCAGATAAAAGCATTTCCCAGACATTTCAACTGTAAATGCTTTAGTATTCCTCCCTAAGAAATCCAGACACTTAAAAAATCCCCATAGCGACAGTACCATTATCACAAGTATAAAAACTATCAGTAGGTCCTTAATATCATCTAACATCTAGCGACTGTTCAAATTTTCCCAGTTTTGTCATAAATCTGCTTTTTGCAGATAGTCTGTTCAAATCAGAATACGCACAAGGTCTACACATTGTATTCGATTGATGTGTCTTTTAAATCCCCTTTAATTTGTAACAGTTCTTCCTCCGCTGCTGTGTATTTGTTGAGGAAACTAGGTCATTAGTCCTATAGGTTTTTCCACATTTGTGATCCGGCTGATTGCATTTCCAGTGTTGTTTGAGATGTTCCTCTTTTCCCAGCATTTCCTCCAAACTGGTGAAGCCTAGAGGCTCAGTCAGACTCAGATTTTTGTATCGTGTAGTGAGAACACTTTTTAGGTGTTGCTGTGTTTTCCTGCTGCATCAAATCAGGAAGCACAAAAGCAGTGTCATCACCGGATTAGGTTTTGTCAGCCTTATCTGTTTATGACAGAGTTCCTCATCAATCTGTGATCAACCATTAGTTATCATCACCTAGATCTGGGATTTTGTTAGAGGTTGCAAAATTGTGATGCTCTAATTCCGTCCTTCTTTTATTTTCTATTTTTTGTTGATGTATAGTTGGTTTACAATGTTGTGTTAGTTTCAGGTATACAGCAAAGTGATTCAGTTATACATACATATGTATATATATTCTCTTTTTTTTTTTTGCGGTACGCAGGCCTCTCGCTGCTGTGGCCTCTCCCGTTGCGGAGCACAGGCTCTGGACGTGCAGGCTCAGCGGCCATGGCTCACGGGCCCAGCCGCTCGCGGCATGTGGGATCTTCCCGGAACCGGGGCACGAACCCGTGTCCCCTGCATCAGCAGGCGGACTGTCAACCACTGCGCCACCAGGGAAGCCCCATATGTATATATATTCTTTTTCAGATTCTTTTTTCTTATAGGTTATTATAAAATGCTGAGTGTATTTCCCTGTGCTATATAGTAGGTCCTTGTTGGTTAGCTTTTTTATATATAGTAGTGTGTATCTGTTATCAACATCATTCCTTCTTTTTTTTAATAAATTTATTTATTTATTTATTTTTGGCTGCGTTGGGTCTTCGTTGCTGCCCGCAGACTTTCCCTAGTTGCAGTGAGCGGGGGCTACTCTTTGCTGTGATGCGTGGGCTTCTCGTTGTGGTGGCTTCTTTTGTTGCGGAGCACAGGCTCTAAGCATGTGGGCTTCAGTAGTTGTGGCACGCGGGCTTAGTAGTTGTGGCTCACGGGCTCTGAGCACAGGCTCAGTAGTTGTGGGCTTAGTTGCTCCAGAGCATGTGGGATCTTCCCAGACCAGGGCTCGAACCTGCGTCCCCTGCATTGGCAGGTGGATTCTTAACCATTGTGCCACCAGGGAATCCCTCATCATTCCTTCTTAATTTAATAGCTGGAATTCTTCCATAAAGAACTTCCCCCTCAGCTATTTGGTAACTCTGAAAAACTGTCTATGGGAGACAGGTTAAATGATTTACTTTTCCCCTTTATTTACCAGTTTCTAGAAGAATCAGTCGGTATCCTAATAATCTACAAGGTTACCAATTAGGTTTTAAAATTTTATGTTGAGTACTATTATGAACTCCTGAATTTTAACATATTAGATATGTTTTAAGCCACTGTAGTTTTTATTCTTTTTAATAATCAAATTGTCCTAGTTTTGACCAGAGGTAACCCTTCAAGTTGGCTCCTGAATTTTCTTGATGTGATCCAGTAGACTTTGCTAGCTCACTTTACCTGGAATCAGCTATTTCTCCAAGGAGCCCTGGTTCCTTTATGAGGGAAATAATAATAAGAAACGAGAATGTGGGTACCAGAGATGCTCATCGCTACAAGAGTGGTCATGGCTTCTAGTGACAGAGCAATTTATTTTCTTAAAAAAATAAAAATTCCTCATGAGTTTATATTGATATTTCCAACTCAAATTTAAGATTATAGGGCTTTTACTTACTTGATTTTTATATTTGTATCTTTTTATTTGTTTGTTTTTTACACAGTATAAATCTTCCTTCTTCATGGTATTAATGTGTGTGTGTGTGATGTGTATGTGTGTGTATCTAAAATAAAAATACCAGTAGTATTACTAACAACCTGGTAGGATTACTGAATATAGTTTAGGATTTCTTTGCAGTTCTTTTTGCTTTTAGGCTATCTCCCAGTAGAGATGCACAGTCATATTAATATTACTGTATTTTAAAGTCACTTGCATTAACCCTTCTTTTTGTGGTTAAGCTGCCATCCTGATACACAGTTAGGCTCATTTGTTTTCATTTATTTTTCATTTTTAAGAATTGCTTTAGCTTTTACGTTTTGATCTAATTTAGACTTGTAATTATTTAAAATGTTTTTACATGATTCTAAAGTCAAAACTGTAAAAGAAAGTACATTTAGAGAAATCTGATTTCTACTCCTGTCTCCCTCCCCATTCTCTCTCTCCCCTATGGATGTTCATTTTTATTAGCTTTTGGTTCTTGCCTTCAAAAAATACACACGCACAAATAACTCTAAGCAAATACACATATGTCCTCGTATCCTGTACCGCCTTGTTCTGCTTTCAGGTGTGAGGTGGCATACTGTCCCTGGTGCTCTCTCCCTTGCTTTTCCCGTTGTCTTGGTGTCCCGGAGATTAGCCCATGACAGGCGAGGGAAGGCCTCCTCGTTACTTTTCCCAGCATCAGAGCACTCCACTGTACTTTATCCGTAGACCTTAGGTCATGTCTACCCTTTGCCACATTAAAATTGTTGCAACAAATAACCTTGTGTCATTTCTGTTTCTGTCAGTTGATTCTGGGGATGGATTTCCACTAATTTTTTTATGATATGCCAAGTTTTTGTTATTGTCATTGCCAAGAAAGTCTACAGTTTTGACTTGTATTTTTCCCTTGATCCAAGCATTCTTAAAAGACCAGATGCTCACTTTTGACTATCAGACAGTGTGATGGGATTAAGGATGTTTTTTTAAAAATTTTTTGTGGTACACGGGCCTCTCACTGTTGTGGCCTCTCCCATTGCGGAGCACAGGCTCCGGACGCGCAGGCTCAGTGGCCATGGATCACGGGCCCAGCCGCTCCGCAGCATGTGGGATCCTCCCGGACCGGGGCACGAACCCGCGTCCCCTGCATCGGCAGGCGGACTCTCAACCACTGCGCCACCAGGGAAGCCCAAGGATGGTTTTAAATAAGGAAAGAAGTCATCCTGCCTCCACTGTCCTGTCATCAGTGTTTTGATTATTTTCGCATTTTCTTCTGCGGGCGCTTACATGTTTTCCTACGTAGGTCTAATCATAATGCGATGCAGTTTCCTCCAGCCATTCATTTGTTCAGACAGCTTCTGAGTGCGCATCACGAGCTGAGCGTGGCGCTTCTTGCTGGGGATGAAGAGATGAGTAGGAC
This sequence comes from Grampus griseus, assembly GCF_964374135.1. Lineage (NCBI taxonomy): Eukaryota > Metazoa > Chordata > Mammalia > Artiodactyla > Delphinidae > Grampus > Grampus griseus. The sequence continues at coordinate 83,956,931 of NC_139008.1, read as the reverse complement.
GGATTTTCCTACCCTAGGAAGCTCGTCTGTGTGTCATAGACGTTGTACATCTTCATCATCTTCATATTTTTAATTTTTTTGAATGCTCAGCTTCCTTTCAGCTTTCTTGTCCTGTAGATGCAGTGAGCTTCACAAAAGGTGCAATTTTATTTTTCTGTCGGCTTTTCTCTTTCCTTTGGATACATTCTTAAAAATGAAGTTATGCTGGGTTGGGGGACTTGACACGTCCTTGGCCTCGTCATGTATCACTGTCTTACATTCGACTCCAGAGGAGGGAGGCAGGAGCCGTGGTTTTGGTCCCAGGCTCTCGCGTGGTTCCTGACACTCAGCCTGTGTTTGCTGAGGCGTCGTGTCCGTGGCGCAGAGCCGGCTCTCCCCGCTGTCGGCCTGTGCTGTTCACGCACCTCCACTGCCCGCCTCCGCCCTGCTGTACCTCGGTCGCTCCTTTCCTGGGGTCTCCAGAGCTGCCTCCTCTGAAGTCCTGAAGATGTCGTCCACTCTCTCACCATTGACTTCCCACCGCCCTGAGCCCACCTGCCCTGGAGACCTCTGGCTCCCCGACCCGCTCTGTACCCTGCTGTTACTTCCTGTTCTTCCTCAGCTGCTCCCTCTCTCATCCTGCCCTTTAGGCCGTCTCCACCGTCACGCTCCATTTCTTTCCCTTAGACCGTGCTTCCGCCCTCCCGGCCCTGCCGCCCGCAGCCCACCGGCCCCCTCCATCCTGGGTTCCCATCTCGGTAGGGGAGTCACATCGTGCACTGACTGGGGCCATTGCAAATCTATGGGTTCCAGTCGCCGCTGGGCTTGCAGTGCTGCTGGCAGTCCTGTTACTTGTCCCTCATCAGCTGCTTTTCACGTTATCCTTGGCAGCTCTCATCAAGCCTCTTCACCTCACCCTGCCTTGCGCCTAGCCGGTGACCTTGCATTTTACTTCCCAGAGAAAACAGAGACCTTCAGTCTTCATCCCCTCTCTCAATGAATGGACCCGCCATCCACTTTCTTCAGTTCCCCAGAGCCACAACCTGGGAACCACCCAGATCCTTCCTTCTCTCACCTCCTACAGCTGGTTAGACCCAAGTCTCCTTTGTTTCCGTAACAAACACATAACCTCTTAAGACACCCCGTCTGCCCTTCCTGTCGTCCTTAAACACAGGAATGTGATGAAGTCGCATCTTAGTGAGCAGTATTCAGACTCTTTAGTGCCCTCAGGCGCAGCCCAGCCCCTCCACGCGCCTCCCGTCCCCATCCCGCCGTGGACACACAGGCGTCCGCCCCGCCCCTTCCTGCCGTTCCTGCCCGTCTCCCTACTCCTTCCCAATGCCTCTCTCCTCCCATCGGTCCCCACCTCCCTCTGACAGATGCCGACCGTGTGGGCTGCTCGCAGTGCCTGAAGGTCCCCGATGAGTTACGATTCGTAATTGGGCCAAGACGAAGATTCCGCTGCTTGAGGCAGTGGGTGTGCCAGGCCCCATCCAGCACCTGCGTTCCGGGACAGGCTGTCTTTCTCTGTTCATCGTCAGGTACTTTTCATGACCATTGGACATGCGGTGACTCCTGTGAGGTGTAAAATTCACAAAATTGGGCACGACAGCAGTGTTGTCACCACGACTGCCTCGATTGCTAACAGCTGCGATTTCTTGAGCTCTCACTGTGTGACGTACCGTGCTCTTGTTTCCTCTTCCTAACCATCTCGGGAAGAATGGGCATGCTGGTGAGTTCATCCTTGTTTCAGAGGTGAGGAAGCCGAGGTGCAGAGAAGTGTGGCCGTGTGTGTTGGGAGCCCGGGCTCATGAGGCTCATCTGGTGTATGTTTTGGGATTGCCCAGGTCTACTGGACATTGTGACCAATAGTTTCTCTCCCATTCTAGACTCTGAGCCCCTGACACTAGGACCTGGGTCTTCTTTATTTATCTCTGTGACCTAGCAAAGGGTCTGGTGGCTGGTAGGTATTTGGAACTGCACTGGCTGTAAACTCTCCCTTTGGTAACGTAGCTGTCCTGGGCTCCTTGCCTTCTGTCTCAGGGGAACGGCCGTCCGACCTCCTTCTCCAGTCTGATGTCTTCCTTCCCCTCTTTGGTCCCATCTCTTGTTCATAGCTTGCTTATTTTCCAGTCTCTTGCTTTTCTCTTTCAGTTATAATCATGCCTAAGTCTCCCTCATCTTTGTGTCCCCTGGCCTTGACCCTGAGCACACCATCACTCCTTTTCCAAGTGTCTGCACTGTGGCCTTGACCCTCTGTGGGCTCCCATTCAGGGGTCAGCTCGTTGTGTTTCAGCTGGTGGTCCCGAAGCCAGTGAGAGGTGTCTTGCCATGGACTCAACTAATCTCATTGTGAAATCTGATGTTTTGGTTTTTTTCAAAAATAGTCTTAATTTTTAGAATTTCATAGAATATTTTAATCACATGGGAGGGTTATGTCATAAACACCCATATCCCTAACCGCCTATATTTGAGAAATGTTAACATTTTGCAATTTTGCTTCAACCCTTTTTATTTTTATTTATAGGTTGCAGGTATGGTGAAAACTGCACTGGGTCCCTCCTCCATCCCATTCTCCCTTCTCCGTTTTCTGTAGGAACCTGCCACCCTGGCTTGGTGTGTCCCTTCCATGCCGGGTTTTATAGTCACACCGCCTGTGTAAGTGGCCCTGAATAAGAGTGTCTTGTTTCGGGTGCTTTTAAAACCTTACATAAATGACATCAGGCTGTATTTTCCTTTCTGCCACCTACTTTTATTCCCCCCGTTTTTAAGATCTATCCCCGTTGATCCAGAGAGCTCCTGGTCAGTCATTTGAACTATTTTATGGTGTTGCATTTCTATTTTTTTCACCATTTATTTGTCCAGTGACTTCCTTTTTCCTTTGTTTGATCCTTTCGCCCCACTTGCCGCTGTTAACTGCTTTTGCGGTTTTGAAGAAACCTTTCTTGGACGCCCATTCAGCAGTTAAGGTCGCCCCATCCCGATATGCCCCAGACACTGTCCTTTATGTATATGAGGTCGTTTCGTCCCCACAGCCACCTGTGCGATAGGTACTGTCATTGCCCACTTCTACAGGTGAAGAGATTGAGGCTCAAAGAGGCTGATCCCCCGCCCAGGAGGCCCCACTGGTCATCATCGCACAGCACAGGGCAGGCACGGCATTCGCGCCACTGCAGTGTCACCTGTTGGGCTCGGAAGTGTCCCCCAGCCTTTCCCTCCCTGCCTGCGTCTTCCCCAGTCTCCATCGCCAGCCCTGGTCCTCGCCCGCCCTTCAGGCTGTTGCCTGGTCTTTTTCTCTCATGGTGCCGGGTCTCATCTGCTCCCCTGGGCCTGCGGAGGTCCCTGTGCGTGCGAACGCCAGGATGCCGCGTCTCAGCCAGGCCTCCGGAGTTGGTGTGTCGCTGACCTCCTCCCCCAAAGCCCAGTGGCTGGCTCTCCCTAGAGGTCTGCTGCATCAGATCCGCAGAGTTCAACTTCTCCAGCACCCAAACCTGTTCTCTCTACCTTCAGTCTTATTTTCTCTGTTTTATTTACTGGTGCCTGGAGGCAAAGATTCCGAGTCATCTTTGATTTTCTGTGACCACATGCATGCAGGGACCCCCTCTCCTCTCTGTCCCCTGCCCCCAAGCCCATGCCTGGTCACAGCCGGAAGCGTCGCTGCACAGGAGCCCCTTGCCTGCTCTCAGCATTTAGAAGCCTTCGAGGTTTCTAAACTGTCACCCTCACTGAGGCCAAGACGATCTTGCCACTCCTCTGCTTTTCCACCCTGGGGCTCCCACGGTGCCGGAGTAGCCGCCAGAAGTCTTAGTGGGACCTGGAAGCCTTTCCCGCTCCAACCTCGCTGGCCCCTCAGGCTCGCACTCCGCCATCCACCCGCCGCCCCCATGCGGTCACCCGGGACTTCTCCCCAGAGTTCATCTTTCTGCTCGTGAGCACGCTGTCCTCTCCCCTTTTCCTGCTTGCGGTGTTAGTCTCCTGGGGCTGCCAGAACAAAGTACCACAAACTGGGTGGCTTAGAACAACACCACCTCTTCAGAAACTTCTGCTGCCAGGCCTCCGGGGTTCCAGCCTCCCGGGCTCGCCTCTTTGTGACCAGGGCCTGTCTTATCACCTGCGGCTCTGCCTGCACGTTTCTGGGCCCCGTTGCCATTCCCCTGCCTTCCCATCACTGCGATGAGCTGCCAGTCTCATTACTTCCTCCACAGATTGGAATTTCCTGTGCTTTCACTTCCCCAAAATGTCCTCTCTCTAGCCTCTTAGGAGCCCTGGAGCTCTGGTGGTCGCTCACCGGGTGCAGACGGTGAGGGGCAGGCAGCTCCCCAGCCTTCCGTCTCTGGCCCCGGGAGCCTCTGTGCGCGTGTCCCGCTTCGCAGAGCAGGTCCTCCCCGCCAGGGCTCTACAGAGTGTCGGGAGGACAGCGCCGTGTTTTCCCACCCCCTGCATGCATGGTACCCACTCTCCAAGTTCACTCTCTGCGGTGGGAAGACAGACAGCAATGTATCATCATACAGGAAAAATGCGTGTGTGTGTGTGTGTGTGTGTGTGTGTGTGTGTGTGTGTGTGTGTGTGTGTGTGTGTAGAAATCTGGGGTAGGCGTTGTGAAGGCAAAGTGCAAGCCTGGTTACGCCGTCAGAGTGTAGATGCGGAACCCGACCCGAGTGGGAAACGGGATGTGTGACTTGAGCGCAGAGGAACAGTCGGTGCTGTTGGTGGCCTCATCTAAGGCCTGGGGGAGGAAGTGACCGAGGGCCAAAAGATCCGTGTGGTGGGGCGGGCGGGGGCGGGGGAAGGAGGCAGGGGCCGGCCTGGCACTCACCGTAGGGAGTTTGGTCTTTGATCCTGAAAGCACTTTGGCTCATTCTGTGTTTCACCTTTTGCCTCTTCCAGGTTAGAAAATCAAGTCAGGAGGTGCTGTTGATTCTTCTGGAACAAGATCTAATTTTCCAGCACGATATTGAAAACAAAGTGTGTCCAATCCTGCTGGCGCTCTCTGCCCCTGACGGCGAGGATGAGTACAAAGCAGAAGCCGTGAGTGTAAGTCCCTTGGGGAGTGACAGCCCCGAGCCTCGGCGGCCCGTCCCATAACTTGACGTGTGCGGGACTCGAAGCGTCACGTGCGTTCAGTGCTGATCAGCACTGTTCCCATAAACAAGGCAGCGGGTGGTGTGGCCTCCATCAGAGAAAGTTCTGAGTTCAGATCCAAGCTTGTCGTGGAAGTGATTATCCTTATATCCAATTGTTTCCGGAAGGCAAAGCTTGGGAAATCAGAGTGATTCAGGCAGAGGTGAGGCAGCTGGCATGGACTCCTGCTGGGCAAGATGCTGAGGTTTGTTAGGTAAACCTTGAGCCACCTTGGGTCATGGATCCTGTTTCCCAAAGTAAGGAACCGAGTGCGTGTTTGGGAGCTGCTTTTAGGTGGTACTTGGACAATTAAAAAAAAAAAAATCGAATGGACATGTGTGTCTGTTTTATAAATTAAGGTGAGACTAAACTAGGTATGTCAGCAAATAAGAGAGAGTCTATCTGAAGAATGTGGCCATCATGTTTACAGCAGTTTGAGAGATGCTGTGTTCAAGTCTCTGTGCTCTTGTCAGTTAAAGGTATACGATGAAAGAAAGAGTGTAAGTACTGAATGTCTTCTACTTTTAGTAGTTAATTTTGTGGTATCCTTGGGTTTGTAGGATTCTGTGCCCATTATGAAGTGATTATGCAAGCAAGGACTTCCTACTTGCTTCTGGAGCCCTTGTTCACATACTAGCTGTTGACGAGCCAGTGCTGGCCTTTACATGCCGCCCTTAGACTAAGACCCAGCTTGTCCTTGGGCTTCTCCTTCGTGGGTCAGGGGAAGGTCATCCAAGGCTACCTTGTGTTCCGTAGCTGCCGCTCCCTCCCCAGGGACCGGGGCAGGGGTTGCTGCACCGGCCGGCCCTTTGTGTTGGCATCACAGAACTAAACAGCTCCAGGAATGTTCCAGCATTTTAGGAAAATACATAAGGATTTACAAAATCTTAAGCCTTAATTGTGAGTACAATAAGATACGGTTGTTTTCTTGGTTGAGAAAGAATGATGTTCGAAAAAGGAATTCTTTTTCAAAGTGGAAACATACACCACGGAGCTAAAAATTTGTAATACGGCATCAGACCATTGGGTCATTATTCTTCATTTATGTAAAAGTTGTCCTCACCTATGAGTTAAAGGTCTGGCTTTTTTAACTAATTTAATTTTTTGCATATTCCATATGTTTATAAGATGAATCAGGCTGAAGAATAATTGATTATTAAAATTCAAATTCTCCAGGGTTCTTTGATAAATTTCAAGTTTCCCTGTAAGAAATTAAATTCATTTTGCAGGATGAACCTGGATAATGTCATTTAGTTGGGATGCTTGGCAGCCGAGCGGTAAACTTTGCCAACTAGATCTTCTTTTTCATTTGAAAGTTGGTTAGGCTAGTTTCCAAAGCTACAACTGACAACCAAATATCTTACCCCTAAAGACTGCCAAATACCATGACAAATAATTTTGAAGGCGTTTTTGCATGATTTTTATTTTGTTTTGTTTCCAACCACTCCATTCTTGTCAGCAATATTCTTCTTTTCTTCTGGTGAAGATATTTGGAAAATATAACGTCTTCAAAAAGCTCTCTTCACACTTCACTTGCAGAGCAAATTAGTTCACATGAACTGCACTTTTTATTCAAAGTGGGTTGCCGATTTCATTACTTGAAATGTGCAAGCTTTTAAACGTGGCTGCAAAGAACGGAAGTGGTCTTGAACCCTCCCCAGGTAGAGGCACATCTGCGTTTCAGGGCACTTCTGGAAGATTGCCACTTCTCCTCCCTTAGGGCCCCAAGGGAAGCAGGATTTGGGGCTCCTTGCCTGGCCCGTGTGTGCTTGGGTCAGACCCAGAAGCTGTTCTGTCTTCCCTTATTTCCTGGAGGTCAAGGAGTCTTGGAGGGGGTCGCACTCCTTGGACCCCCAGAGTCCTGGAGTACAGAGGGTGCTGTTCTCTTTTCAGCTAGGAAATGACAGTACAATAGGGAGTGGATTTCATTCTTCAAGGGACGGAGGCCACGTGTGGGATTGGCAGAGCTCCCCCAGGAGGATAGTGCTCTCTCATTTAGCTGGTCTGAGTGACACCCCAAACACTGTGGCTACCAACATGTATGTGTGAGGAGGTGACAGGTGAGAAAAGAAGCAAATTGCACTGCTCCGATGCCCTTGTATTTCGGGCTTTCTTTGCAGCCATATGGTGTGAATGTTGCTACGTCCGTATGTCCATAAGCACACACTCTCGGAACAGTGCCGTTTTGAAGGAATTGCTTCTTGCTCCGAGGAAACGGCGTGCCTCTATAGACAAAATGTGCATCTATTCGTTAGCCTTTGTATTCCCTTTGGAAGTTACAATCAGTCGATTCTGATGCCAGCAACCCTAGCGTATACATGATTGAGAGGATCGGGGCTGGCCAACTGGACACGTCCTGGGCATTTTAAGATTGACTTGTGCAGTGCAGGTTATATGTATTAGGTGTTGGTGTCTTATGTCCTGGTTTCTCAGATAAATGCGGTTTGTTCTGTGAAGTCTGTCTAATATGCCAGGTGACATTAGCGACTCCCTCCTTCACCCATCCCGGAGGCTTGGTTCATATGTCTTCTGTCATTTAGCAATCGAACTGCGAACTTCATTTGTTTGTTTATTTCTCCTTCAAAATAGTGCGCTTCTTAAACAACAGGTGTCTTTCTGCCCTCGGCACCCAGCACAGTGCCAGGCCCAGAGTCAGTACTAAATAAATGTTAGTTGTTGAATGAATCAATTGGTAAAACGTGGAAGCGCTGCATCCTGTAATTATATCTAGACAGCATAAACAGGCCACCGGAGACCAATTATAATTCCTCTCGCTCTCAGGAAGGCCATTAGCATTCTGAGATTATAACTAATTGTCAGAAGCCTATTTTTCTCTCACAACACGTTTTCACATTAAGGCTTCCTCATGTTTTGTTGTCTTCCTGGTTTTGAGCTCATTTTTATTTGTGCATTTATTTAAAAAGAATGTTGTGGTTGTGTGCCACAAAGAATAGTTGGCCCCCAGCAACCGAGTGAAGATCGTCATTGCATACAAGTGGTTCCCAGGGCCACGGGAATGTCATTTCTTGTCGCTCGGAGTGCTGACTTTTTAACGATTCTGGATTTGTTGCACACGGGTAGTAATAAGGTCGTGTGGGCGTGGCAGATGGAGAGGGTGGATAGAGATGCCGGGCCCTGCTTAGTTGTCCGTCACCCTGGATATGAAGCCTCGTGGCTCATTTATGTGGCTGTCACTCTATGCAGTTCTGCCGAGCATCAGATCAGAAATACGTGTCTTCTAAACTCGGAAGACACAGCCTTTCCCTCATTTGTGTTGTGGGGGTAGCTTCCTCTTCCCCCACCCCAGTTGGTTCTCTTTTCCCTCTTGTCTGCTATGTGCAGATTCCAAGTAGAATAGTGGGTGAACTGCTAACCAGGAGCTTGCTCTGCTGTTTAAAAAAAAAACAAAAAAAGGCAGTGCTGTGCAGTGGGCAGAGCAGACATGAGGGACGGGAAGTCCTTCCTTCCTTCCTTTTTCTTTTTTTTGGAGGGGGGATGGGAGAGTTCTTTAAACATTTTGGGGGGTAATTTTTCATTCTGTCTTAATTTCAAACTTGTGGAAAAGTTTCAGGAGTGAACTCCTGTACATACTTTATCTCACTTCTCCAGTGGTTTATACTTAGGTCTGTTTGTTTAATCACATCCTCTCTCTTTACACATCTGCACACACACAGATATATACATACACATATGTGTGTATATTTTCTGAGCCATTTGAGAGTACGTTGGAGACATTGGGCCCCTTTACTCCTAAACACGTCAGTGCGTATTTCCTTTTTAAGAACAAGGAAATTCTCTCCTAAACAACCATAGTACACTGATCAAAATCAGGAATTTTAACCCTGATACAATACTAATATCCCATCCATGGTTCATGTTCAAATATTGTCGTTTGTCCAGGATTACACATTGGACTGAATTGTCGCATCTCCTCTGTCTCCTTGAACCTGGGGCAGATCTTGAGTCTTTCTCTGAATTTTGTTAACATGTTGGAAGAGGACAGGCCAGTGCTTTGGTGGAACGTCTCCCAGTTTAGGTTTGTCCTGTGTTTCCTCGTGACTAGATTCAGGCTCTGCATTTCTGGCGGGATGCCCTGGAAGGAATGTTGTATCCTTATGTGTCACGTTAGGAGGCCCAGGACTTCAGTTCGTCCTGAGATTGATGATGTTAACTCTGGTGACTTAGACAGAGGTGTCTGCCAAGTTTCTCTGCACCGCTTTTCCCCTCTGGACATAATGAGGGGAGTTACTTTGCAGCCACACAAGTTTGCTGTCCATCAAACGTTCACCCACTAGTGTTAGCATCCACTGATGATTCCAGCTGTCGCTCTACTGTGAAGAGCGTTCCCTTCTCCATTATTTGCTGACATTTTGTTGAGATTTTTACATCTATATTCAAGTGGACTATTGTAAGCAATTTTCTTTTCCTGTTATGTTTTTGTCAGCTTTTAGAATCGGGGTTATTCTGGCTTCAGAAAATGAGTTGGGAAGTATTCCCTGCTCTTCTATTTTCTGAAAGATTTTTTTTAAGATTGGTGTTATTTTGCCCTTAAATATTTGTTAGAATTCACCAGTAAAACCTCTGGTTCTAGGGTTTTCTTTGTGAGATGGTTTTTGATAACAGATTCAACACAGATATGGGCTATTCAGGCTTGTTATTTCATCTGTGTTATTAGGTAAGCTGTATATTTTAGGGAATTTATTAATTTCATCTAAGTTGTTAATTTATCAAGTTTTTGGGATAAAGTTGCTTACAATATTCCCTTACCTCTTTTTTTGTTTTGTTTTGTTTTGTTTTTTTTGCGGTACGCGAGCCTCTCACTGTTGTGGCCTCTCCCGCCGCGGAGCACGGGCTCCGGACGCGCAGGCCCAGCGACCACGGCCCACGGGCCCAGCCGCCCCACGGCACGTGGGATCCTCCCGGACCGGGGCACGAACCTGCGACCCCTGCATCGGCAGGCGGACTCTCAACCACTGCGCCACCAGCGAAGCCCCTCCCTTACCTCTTAATGCCTGGAAGATCTGTAGTTTTATCCCTTTCATTTATGATACTGGTAATTTCTACTGTTTATTATTTCCTTCCTTCTACGTACTTGAGTTCAATTTGCTTGTAGTTTTCCAGTTGCTTAAGGAGGAAGCTTAGTATTTTTCAGCCTACCTTCTTGTCTGCTTTAAGGGTTTAAAGCTACACATTTAATGTTTATATATTTGTGAGGTATTGACTCTTTTACTAAGAAGTGACTTTCTTTATCACTGGCAGTAATCTGTATCTTGTAGTCCACTGTGATATTACTGTAACCACTCCAGCATTCTTATGTTTACTGCCCATCATGGTATATTTGTTTACGTCTCTTTACTCAAAACCTTGTATGTCTTTACATTTAAAATCCTCCTGCTTTCATCAGCATAGAGTTTGGTCTTCCTTTTATAGCCAATCTGATAGTTTCTGCCTTTTAATTGGAGTGTTTATTCCATTTATGTTTAATGTAATTAATTGATTATATTTGAATTTAATTCTGCCGTTTTGTTATTTGTTTTCCATTTGTGTCATTTGTTCCTCTGTTATTTCCTGCCTTTTCTCGGGCTAATTGGATATTTTTGTATACTGCACTTTAATTTCTCTATTGAGGATTTTCAAAAATGTGGGACCCTGCAACATCGTAGCTCCCTTCACCCTCTCCTCCTCTGTGCTGTGGTTGTCATATACATTATGACATGTACATCACATGATGATCCTGGTAATGTGGTATTATGATTTTAGATTTGAACAGTTCTATCTTTGGGAGAAAGTAAGAAAAGGGAAAAAATGCATAGCCCTTTATACCCGCATTTTTACCATTTTTGGTGCTCTTGCTTCCTTTCCTAGGTCTGAGTTTCCATCTGGTATCATTTCCCTGCAGCCTGAAGAACTTCCTTTAATACTTTTTTTGAATTTGGTTGGCTGCTGATGAAATCTCCCAGTTTTAATCGGAAAATGTCTTTACTCTGCCTTCTTTTTTTTTTTTTTTTTTTTTTTTTTGCGGTACGCGGGCCTCTCACTGCTGTGGCCTCTCCGATTGCGGAGCACAGGCTCCAGACGCGCAGGCCCAGCGGCCATGGCTCACGGGCCCAGCCGCCCCGCGGCACGCGGGATCCTCCCAGACCGGGGCACAAACCCATGTCCCCCGCATCGGCAGGCAGACTCCCAACCACTGCGCCACCAGGGAAGCCCCTGCCTTCATTTTTGAATGATCGTTTTACTGGATATAGAATTGAGGTTTGTTTTCGTTTTTCCTTGCAGCACTTTAAAGATATCACCCTGTTGTTTCCTGGGGAGGTCAGCTGTCATTCACATCGTACTCCTGTGGAGAAAATATCCTATTTGGGCAGTGTTTGGCTATTGTTCCTTTAGGTGCTTTTTCTCTCTTTCTCCTTTCAGTCCGGGCCTTATAAAGTTGGGACCCTTGATATTGTCCCAACAATAGGTCTTTGAGGTTCTGTTTTTGTTTGTTTGTTTTGTTTATTTAAGTAATTTTTGTCTCTGATGTTCAGATTTAGTGATCTTCATTGATCTGTTTTTAAGTTTGGTGACTCTTTCTGTCATCTCCAATCTATTAGCCCTTTCCATTAAATTTTTTATTTCGGTTATTGTCGTTTTCAGCTCTAGAGTTTCCATTTTGACCTTTAAAAAAATATATTTATTTATTTATTTATTTATGGCTATGTTGGGTCTTAGTTGCAGCACGCAGGATCTTTCATTGTGGCAGGTGGGATCTTTCGTTGTGGTGTGCGGATTCTCTAGTTGTGGCGCACGGGTTCCAGAGCGCATGGGTTCAGCAGTTGCGGCGTGTGGACTTAGTTGCCCCACGGCACGTGGGACCGTAGTTCCCTGACCAGGGATCGAACCTGCATCCCCTGGATTGGAAGGTGGATTCTTAGCCACTAGACCACCAGGGGAGTCCCCATTTTGACCTTTTTTTTATAGTTTATGTACCTCTATGATGTAGAGATTCCCTATATGTTCTTTATGCTTGTATTTTCTTCTCATCCTTGAATATATTTATAAAAGCTCCTTGAAAGTGATTGTCTGGTGGTTGCAACATTTGGATCATCTTGGTGTTGATTTCCATTGATTGATTTTTTCTTTATTATGGGCCACTTTTTCCTCTTAATACATAGTTATTTTTAATTGAATACTGGACATTAAAAATGATACACTACAGAGATCTGGATTCTGTTTTATTTCTCTAAAGTGATTTTTTACATAGCAGGCAGTAGTCTTGTCTGATCTCCAGCTCCCAGCTGTCTCCTTTGTGCAGAGCAGCAGCTGACGCCTCTGCTCAGTTTGTTTAGTTTCTGGCTGCTGCTTTTCTGCCAGGTCCCTGGGGTCTCCCCATATATGTGTAGTTTAGCAGCAGCCAAAGATCTCAGCAAAATATAGACACAGACTTTGGACCTTATTTGCAAATTTCTCCTGTTGCAGTTCATCTTTTAAGGACAGCCTCTGCTCCAGTTTCTGCCTTTTGGTTGCTCTCCAGTACTCTTAAATGATTGTTTTTTTTATGTTTTTTTCAAGATTCTGTAATTGTTACCTGTAAGAGCGTAAGTCTGACCAAGCTACAGTGTTGTTACCACAAGTCTTGATTCTTTCTTACAGTTTCCATTTCTCTGGTGAGCTTTCCTGCCTGTTCATTTGTTACGACTCTGTTTGCCTTTTAGTTCTTGAACAGATTTATAATAGCTCTTTAAAATCCACTAATTCTAACATCTGGATCTTCTGTGGATTTGTTTCTAGTGATTGAGATTTTTCTTGAACGTAAGTCACATTTTCCCATTTGTTCTCACGTCTGTGACTAATGTATCTTCTCAATGAAACATTGCAGAAACTCTGAATTCTGTGTTTTTCCTCTGAAGAGTGTTAACATTGTTCTAGCAAACAGTGCAGATTCTGTTTCCTTTGCAGTTCTCAGCAGCTGAAACCACACAGATCCTTCTGCCTTCAAGCTATTGCTTTGCTCTGTGAAACTCACCATCTCCCCTGTGCCCACGTGGTGCTGAGATCAGCCAAGGGTAAGAGTGGGATTTAGTCAGAGGTAGGGGCTCTCCCTTCTTTAGCTTCCTTCCTCTATCCTTCCCTCCCTCCCAGGATTTCTACCCTCACTTTCCAGCCTCCCTGGCCACCTCCGTCTCTGTCCTCTGACTTCTCAAGCCAGTAAAACGGTAGCTTTGACTTGGAAGTCCAGCTGCCCCGCATGGCTGTACAGAATGAAGGACGCCCCAGGCAGAAAGGCAGCAGCAAGCAGTGCATGTTGTACCCAGTGTGGTTTCCCCTCTCAAGCGTCTGCTTCCATTTAGTCCCCACCAGTGTTTGGTTAGTCTTCAGTGATCGCCTGTGAGCCGTCTTTTATGCTTTGTCCAGCTGTTACTGTGTGTCCCACCTCACTACTCTTTGGTTTTGGTAACATGACTTAACCTCTCTGAGCGTTAGTTTCCTTATCTGGAAAAATGAAGATAAATGATACTCATGTCATAGGATTTGAGGAACATGAAAGAGGTAACGCACATCAATTGTTCATTCACGTGTCGGGCACATGGCAGGCACCTGGCAATAGTAACTCTTCAGCTTTAGACAAACCGTATCTGAGTAAAACTTGAAAACTATTGGCCTTCTATTGATACAACTTGACAAAACGCAAAAGAAGATGTTCTCTGTTTTGACCTCCTGGGTATTTTGGCAATATTTTTGATATTCGCTTTCGGGATCCAGTTAGTGATACGTGGGACATTTACACTTTGGTATTCCAAGTGACCCAAGTTTTCTTGTTATTTGTAGGTAATCTGCAAGCTGGCGTCAGTGCTGAGCAAGAGCATGGTTGAACGCCGGCTGCTCCCTCGATTCTGTGAGCTGTGTGGTGATGGGAAGTCGTTCAAGTTCGGAAGGTGGGAACGTACAGTTTCAAAACTTGAAAAATTCAAAAAGTTAAACAAGATTCAAAACTGATTCTTTTAAAGTGCCTGGACTTCCTCAGTAGACACAGTCTGGATGAAAAACGTGGCCAGTGTGAACTGTGTAAGGAAAACAGTGAACACTGTTGCCAGTTTTCCCTGCCATCCGGGCATCTGTGGAGACGTAGGGTTAGACGCCGTGAGGGTAACCCTCTTGGGCACAGGAGGAAGAGACATTGCTGGCTTGTGCTTCAGTGCTGGCGCCCAGGCGGGCAAGGCCTTTCATCACTGGGGCTGACTGGCTCCAGGACCCTCGCATGTTTGCTGTACCTTCCAACTGCACCCCCTGCACTGCCCTCCCCGTTTATCGCTCGTCACTCGGTTGTCATATTCTTCCTTCTGAAGACCATTGCCAACCCCCTCCCCGAGCAGCCTCACCGTCCGCCTTGCTGTGCAGCTGCCCATCTTCCCTGTGGTCTCCCCTCGTGACGCAGAGGCAAGGAGCTGGGTCTCATTTACCATGCAGAGGACGTTAAGGGTGTCTTTTGCTCTAGTGCTAACCAGAAGCATTGTGTATCGAGAGGATGAGGAGCCACAGCGTCCTAGCGTGTGGTGCTCTATTGTAAGTCTTCTGTTTCCGGTGCAGTGGAGGCACCGGGCTCAGTGAGTGCTTGTTAGCTGCCCGACCAGAGGACTCGTTGCTCTCAAGGCTCCCGCGTGTCAGTTTACACAATTTGTTAAGACAGAAAGAAATCGGAGAATAATGAGTATGCCTTTTGCCTTTTTAAGGTTTGTGCCACAAATTTGGGTGATATTTGTCGTGCTGTCGGACAAGAAGCCACTGAGAAATTTTTGGTACGTGACGTTTTGCCAGCTGTACTTGCTGATGCCCTTCTTAGGGCGCTTGTGAAATCAGTGGTGACGTTTTGTATTTATGAGTCTGTTACTTTGGAATGGCAGCTCAGTTTTGCATCCATCAGTTTCAGGTTTCTTGGCTGCTGAAGCTTACATTTCTTATAAGCCTCAGGCAGCTGGTATGTGGGATGCTGCAGGGGCAGCCCCGCCCTCTTCCCCGGGGACTTCTGCTGTGGCTTCCTCACTGCTTGCTTTACCGCCCCCCCCCCCCCCCCCGCTCTTCTCACTGTCTAAGCCGCCCTCTGTCCCTTCTCGACTGCTCTTTCTAGAACACTGCTCCACCACCTCGCTCCTGGGTTTCAGAACCTGTGGGATTTTTTTCTTGGTTTACAGATTAAAATCCAGACCCGTGTTGACCCCTCAGTTCCCTTCACAAGTACCTTTCCTGCCTCACCTCCACTCGCCTCCCTCGGGTCCGAACACCGCCCTGACCTTCGGTCGTGCATCTGAACCGCAGGGAGGGTGAAAGGGGGCATGGCCGGGGTCTGTATTTTTGCTGAAGTCCCTGGTGATTCTCAGCACAACAGTCTGGAGAACCACGTCACCAGGCAGCCGGGGGGCTCTTCAGGGCCTTGCAGCTAGCTCTCTGCTCTCGTGCACCTCCCTGCCCCTGCTCATTACTGCCCGTCTCCTTCCAGAGGCTTCCCTGCCTGGCGGGGGGACCCTACTCACACTTCACACCCAGCTTGCGTGTGCATTTGCCTCTGTCAGGTTCCTTCCCTGTCTGGACTCATCTACCCGCTGGGTCTCCCTTTTCAGCATTCCATGACGTTCTGTTCAGAGTGCTTGCGTGTCCCCCACCACGCCTCATTGCAGCGTTGCTGACGGGGACTTCACTCCGTCACGTTCACCTTTGCTTCTCCACTGCCCACCCAGGACCAGGCCCCCAGAGAACTGTGCTGAGTAAGCACTTGCCGCTTTTACATGACAGGGCGTGCTACCTGTATGGCTGGAATGCAGCTAGCTTACCCGAAGCGCCGCATGTTTACGGTCACACCGAGGAGGACCGATGTGAACTTGTAAATGGACTCACAACCGTGTTTATCCAGCGTGATGACAATCCGTTGCATTCCACCGCACACAGTTTGTGTTCCGTGGACTGGAACTATTGGCGGTACTGTGAGGTTTTAACAGTATGCCTTCTTTCACTAAAGTACCCCAGCCAAAGACCGTGGGACCTGGGTGGGGCCGCTAGTTGGGGAATCCACAATTTCAGAGTCATTCACAATTCTCTGCAGTTCACAGGTGCATATCAGTCATTCAGCCTTTGGGACGGTTTTCTGTATTATCTTGTTGAATTTAACGCAGTCATTTACTAGGATTAAGAGGTAAAGGAAGTTATTTCTGTTCGTTTCAGATGATTCCTTTTGGACTCGTAGCTATTTCCCTTTTGTGTCATTAACTTAAGGCTCTGCCTTAACTACATCATTGAAACAGGTCTGCCCTTCCTTCGGGTGACATGGTTTTGTTTGCTTTGGTAGCTCCCGAAGTTTTTTGAGCTCTGCTCAGACACTGCGTGGGGGATGAGGAAAGCCTGTGCGGAGTGCGTCGTGGCGTGTCCCACAGCACGTCCCCCGAGGGCCGCGGGGCCAGGCTCTCGGCGCCCTTTATCACGCTGATCAGCGACCCCTGTCGGTGGGTGAGTGCGGCCACTCGCGGGCCTCGGCGTGGCTTTGCACTGGGCACTGTTACTGTGTCTTTTCGGTAACGGATTTGGCGTATTTAGACTTTGTGAGGATTATTAGGGCACCTAAAGTCTCAGAAGCCTGATGTGTAGTAGGAAAGTGGCACACACCGCAGCGTTCATAGCAAACGAACATCACAGAAACGAGGAAGGAGAAGGAGGAAGCTGTAACTGGATCGTTGCCTTTTCTGTTGTGATCATAAACACGCCCGCAATGATGAATAAGGGCTGTTCAGATGCTGTACGAAGTCTGGGATTATTTGATGTGGAATTAATATTCGGGAAGCATACAGACTACATGATGGCACTCAATTTTTCCTGATTTTCTGTTGGAAGATAGTTTACTTGGAACCTAGGGACGGCCTTAGGAAGCAGTGCATCTGCTTACACGTAACGTGGCAGACAGTGGATTCGCTGGTGATCAGCCGTCTGTGCAGCCCGGGATCAGACCTGGCCGACACCGCGTGCACCGCGCCCTTCTTCTCTGGTTTCGGGTGCGCCAGGCTGCCTTCCAGTCCCTGGGCCCCGTCATCTTCACCTTTGCCAACCCCTCCAGGGCTGGCCTTTATATTCGAGAGGACGGCACCCTGAGCGTCCGGCCACCGGCTCCGGATTTGGACTCGGGTTTCACCTCCGGGTCACCGGGTGCAGGCAGCCATGGGAACATATCCTCAGCCTGGTGAGTTTCGGCTGGAGTAGTTATCAGGATCCCGGCGTCACCTCGAGCGTCCACCTAAAATTCTAGCAATTACCTTGTCTGGAGCTTTAGTAACGGTGACCTTCTGGGCACGGTGGAATATTAGAGCTTTAATTATGTAAAGAAGCAAAAAGTAATTGCAATAATGATTTTGAAACATGACTAGTGGGTTATAAATAATGAAGCTACTGTGTCTCCTAAATTTAGATAAAATATTCACTCAGAGTCGTGATTAAATAACCAATAAAGAAAATTTTCTCTTACTTTTTGATTAATGAAGTTCTTTGGATAATTTACACAGGGAAGATGTGAAGTCTCCCCAATAGAATTTTGTGCCGTAGGATTTATCGTGCACATGAAGGTGACATTCCTGGCTCACCGTTAGTAGGCCCACACTGTTCTTCTAGTAAGTCCTAGTGATTGATCTCGGGTTTTTTCCTGTTTCCTCGGAAGACGATGGGTACGTACTAAGCAGGCCACGCGAGGTAGTTTACAAGCATCTCTCCATTGCGAATATTCCTCCTCAGCCGTGTGAGAGGAGGTGATTCACATCTCGGATGGCACAGATGCTTCGTAAGATGGGTGCATCCTTCTCTCCATCTTTCTCCACCAAAATGCATTGAGTTCTTGCTGAAGGTCAGGCCTCTGTGCCACATCTTCCTCATCAGGACTTTCCAAGTGGTTCACCAATAGCCAGTTCTTAGCAGCTCTAGCGCCTTTTATTTTCTAATGCCTGCCCCCGGTGGAGGTACTGATGAGCAGTAAGTGCGTGAAGTCTCGCCACGGAAGGGTGCCCGTGGAAGCCAGGGCTGGTGCACCACTTGAATATAATGGAGGGATTGGGTGAACCTTCCTGTGGCATTTTCAGTGCTTTAATATTCCCAGTGGGGCAGAGGGTACCGATTGGACCTCTTATCCTCCGTGAGGTTATTAACTTCTGGCACCGGAAGACACGGGAGGTTGGGTAGCGAGGTAGAGAGGAGGACCGGCTTCGCAAGGATGGGGGTCTGATGTTTCCCCATTTTACTTCCAGTCTATTGCACGGTGCTAAAAATTTGCTTCCCTCAATTTAAACTAGTTCAACAAAGCCAGGCCAGACAGAGCCAGCTCTACCCATGGAAGACACATCCACGGACACCAGCAATTTTCCGTGCGTCAGTAGCTCCTCCAATGGCCTGACGGAGAAGCCAACGGAAGACTCTGTCTTGGCTGGAGCCGAGGTGACCAGGCTTTCCCCCGAGGCCACGAAGCTCCCCAGTATTAACGACCTCCCCGTCAACAGCCAACCTGGACCAGACTCCTGGGCCCGCCTGGGGCATCCTGAGGACGTTTTCAATAATTTCCTTTATTGGCGAACTCCTCTCCCTGACATAAGCAAGGACTTAGAGCTGCTCCTGAGCGAGGCTGGCCCGCAGGAGGAAGGTGGCGGCACACCCGAGGCCGTGCATAGGAGCTGTGTGGCTAGGAGCGAGATTCAGAGAGTCCTGGATGGTTTGCAGGAGCATGTGATGAACGATCCAGGTGTGCAAGGTAGCTGTTGTCCACGGTAATGAAAGAGAAAACGGGATCTTTCTGGATTGTGTGTCAGCCGGGCCCGTGTGGCTGTCCACGTGTGCGTACTTCCCTCGATCGACCCTGCGCACCCACCACGGGGGCGCCTGGCCCAGTCTCCGCACAGCCCTCACGCCGGGGATCCTGCTGTTGCAGGTCTCTGCGAGGGTTTTGCCTCCTTGCTTTTCAGCCGTGTGACCCGGTTCTCAGATAGAAGCGGCTAGTTCTCGGGCGTGTCTGGAGCGGTGGAAGTTTTATTAGCTCCTTGGACACGGTTCTGTCTCTCGCCGTGTGACAAAGCCCTTTCTAGCTACGAACAGCCAAGGAGGGTGCTCCTTTTGGAGCCTGTTAACTCACCTGAAGCTTAAGGTCTTTCCCTTTGTACAGCCAGGAGGAGCACAACTTCTCCTTTGGGGTATTTTTCATTTTGTGACCAGTGTTCCCACAGAGCGTCTGATCTGGGAGCCAGGGCTTGCAGTCCAGATCCATCACCATGCCTCTTCTTTCTCTAAACGGGGCGGTATTTGTATTCTTCCTTGAGTTGGGGAAATTGGAAAAAAACAACACTTGCTGCCGTTGCCGGGCAAAGATTTGTGAAGCTTTCGGGAAAGGAAATGTGAAAATCCAGTCAGCCCTGTGATTATTCTTTGTCTTTAAATTTATAAAGGAAATTAAGTCAGTGTTTGCTGAAGGAATGAGCACATGTAACATATCGCTTCTAATTGTTATAGACAAAGGTTTGTTTTTGGAAAACACATTTCTAAAGCTGCCTTCTTCAGTGCTCGGACCCGGGCTGGGTGCTGGGGCAGTAACGCCCGACACGTGAAGCCCATAGGGCTGGTTGAGGGGATCATGGAAACAACCACCCGGCATAGGCAGTGGCACGGGCTGGGGCAGGGGTGGGCACGCAGGGCAGGAAGCCAGTCCGGCCTGCGGGCGGAGGAAGCATCTGGGAGAAGACCTTGCAGAGCAGCTGACATTTGACGTGGGCTTTAGGCTTTAGGCGACGGCCAGGACTCCATCGTCTCGAGAAGTCGAGGGTTGAGTTTCAGAGGTTCCTTCCAGTTTCCTGAAATCGTGTGCATATGCAGACTTAACTTCTTTGTAAGGAAGGACCTGCGGCTTTCATCAGCACTCAGAGGGATCTGGGACCCCAGAAGACTGAGAAATAAACTACCCGTTGGGTAATTGTGAACTGGCCATGGCTGAAAATGTCACTCAGACCCCTGGAAAGGGCCTCGGGTGCGCTAAGGAGGTGGCACCTTGCCCTGGGCCCAGTGGGGAGCCCTTGTAGGCTCTAAACATTTTAAGGACTCTTGTTGAATTGAACTAGTAGGAAACAGGATGCAGGCAGTACTGTGTGTGTGTGTGTGTGTGTGTGTGTGTGTGTTTGGAGGCTGGAGACATGGAAACATCAGTTTGTTTTTTTACAGAAAGGCATGTGAACTATGTCATCTTCACTGTTAGGAGAGTCTCGAATAGCCGTGCTGTGGACAGAAAGAACGAGTAGCGCTCGGGGCTGGGTGAACGCGGTCTTTACTCGTCGGTGTGGACGGGGATGGATTGATCCCAGCACGCGCGTGCGTGTGGCAGAGCAACGGCCGCCCTGGTTTATAAATGGGGGATGGGACCCCCCCCCCCCATGTTGCTGGGCCTCCCAGACAGCAGCGTTCAGGAGCATCGCGTTGTCTTTCTGTGGAAGGTGATGGGATTGGACTCTGATTTTCCTAACTGAGGCTTTTCGAGTTCAGGTCGGACACTCTGTGTGTGGCTGGCAGTTAGTTGGAATAAAGGTAATGGCCGTAAACATCAGCACCTCGGTGAGAGCTCGCGCCGGGCGCCCGACTTCCGGAAGGGGAGGGCTTGTGCGGTGCGTCCACGTTGTGAGTCAATCCCTGCAAACCAAATAAAGTTATTCAAATTCCTGGAACTTCTCTTCCTGCAGCTCCAGTTCAGGTGTTGTCAGCTGCACTGGTTGCCGCACAGCTAGACTCTGTGAATGAGCCCGAGCGCCCGCCGACGGAGGGCTCAAGGAGGCGTCCAGTTCAGATCCCAGCCCAGCCTCTGGCAGTCAGCCGGCCCCGGCGGCTTCACCCCCGCAGAGTGAGCTCGCCGCGGCCAGGACGTTACAAAGCACAGTGAGTCTTTGCCCTCTCCCTCAGCCAGCGAGGATGTGACAGAAATCACGCAGCTGCGTTTTCTTTTATTAATATATCCTGGCAGAATTGATAAATGGCACATTTAATTTTATTCTTAAGGTCATGTTTTGGATAACTAGACAACGAATCAATCAGGTGATTGATAACCCCGATTCTCCTCCACAAAACAAACGTGGGGGGGCTTCCCTGCTGGCGCAGTGGTTGAGGGTCTGCCTGCCAATGCAGGGGACACGGGTTCGTGCCCCGGTCCGGGAAGATCCCACATGCCGCGGAGCGGCTGGGCCCGTGAGCCATGGCCGCTGAGCCTGCGCGTCCTGAGCCTGTGCTCTGCAACGAGAGAGGCCACAACAGTGAGGGGCCCGCGTACCGCAAAAAAAAAAAAAGAAAAAAACAAACGTGGGGAGACCAAAAGCACCTTCCCTCTTCTCCAAAGACAACCTGGTTCTTTGGGGGGATTAACCGTCTAAATGCTCTATTTCACTGCTAAACCGACGCCTATATCTTTCAGTAGCAAGGGGAGGTGAATTCACGCAACTCCTAGAATGTAAAGTTGACAGTGACCTTTGAGATTGTGCCTTACCTCCAGCCCGTCCCGTGGGCCTCCTTTAACCCATGCTTGCTCAGGAGTGATGCTGGATGCCGTTTCTTGGAGGGGAGATTTTTTTTTTTTTTCCCCCGGTACGCGGGCCTCTCACTGTTGTGGCCTCTCCCGTTGCGGAGCACAGGCTCCAGACGCGCAGGCTCAGCGGCCATGGCTCACGGACCCAGCTGCTCCGCGGCATGTGGGATCTTCCCGGACCGGGGCACGAACCTGTGTCCCCTGCGTTGGCAGGCAGACTCTCAACCACTGCGCCACCAGGGAAGCCCTTGGAGGGGCGATTTTGAGGAGACAAGTAGCTCACTACTGTTTCTCCTCTAGTCTGGAACCAGCCCCCGTGAGGCTGGGACTCCGTGTTTGGGGCGAAAAGGAAGCCTGGCACTTATTTCTCACCTTGAGTTTCTCTAGCTTTCCAGCTCGCTCGTGGTAGGAGGCTCTGATGCCTTCCTAATTCCTACTAAACTCGCACATGGACCCCTTTGAGTTGGGGTCCTTCACAGGTAGTGGTGAGACTAGCAAATTAAAATTAGCAAGGGGTCTATGATCATAAAGTCACGATGTGTGGGCACCCTCTCATTTTCATGTGCCACGATGGAGAATCTCTTTAAACTTGTGGTCTCCAGGGTCAGAATACCAATTGTTTCTCCATTCACACGGTTTATATTTTGACGTCCGTGATTAAACGAACTTATCACCTCCTTTTACCCCCTTGGTCTGCTCCAGTGAAGCTAAACAAACGACGAATTAAAAAAGCCTGAATATAAAATGTTCAAGGGTTATTAAGGTTGCCTTTGATTAGTAGGGAATGAGATGATATCCTGTTTTGCTGATTTGCTTCAAAAAATAGGCACGAAAGCTCACGTTGTTACCTTTGTTACCTGGAGTATGAAAACCACCTGTGTTGAGTGGAAAGGCGTGGTCACGTTTACCGCGGTGGGAGATGTGGTGGGATTCGGGCTTCTCTGTCATGTGCAGAAGTGAAAAAGGAAAAGAGAGAACAGATTCCTCCAGGTTGGCTGTCTTGAGCGAAGGATCTTAAAGGGGCCTGTATAATTGGGCTTTTGGTTTATGGCGATGGATGTCAGGGCTCTTGAATTTGACTCTTAGGTTCCTAAGGGATCGGGCAGGATGCCTCTAGTTGCAAAAGAAGGAAAAAGAACAAAAAAACTCAGAGCTTAAGCCATGAGGACAGAAGAGGAGGTGAGGCTGGGAGGCTGCTCGCCCTTGGCCCTTGCGTTGACCTTGGTCCAGCTCCCACTCCGCCATCTTCACGCACCAGCTTGGTCCCGAGATGCCCAGGGGAAGGAGGGGCCTGTTTCTTCCCACTTGTCTCTTTCGACTGCCAGGTAGTTTTCTGGGGAAATGACCTCCCAATTCCCTCTGGGGTTGCCTTGACTTGGGTGGTTTACTTAAACCTTAAGTAAACCTTGGCTCCTGGAATAAGTGCTGTATGTAACTACGGCACTGAAGACTTTGGCATAAAGTTAATTCCTAGAAGGAGAACAACGCTGTATTATTTATTAATCTATATGAATTTATTAACTTGGAAAAACTGGGGTCCTAGGTTATCATACCAAAATATTTCTGTTTTATCATGTCCTCTGTTAAAATAAGCAGTACATTTCAGTGCAAACCTTGGGAATTGAAGGTTCTGGTAGCGTGCCTCAGAGCAAGCGAAGCATCTATCGGTGTATTAATCGACTTCCTGGATCATATATCGAGCTGATTTGTCAGAATCCATTAAGCTGGTAGACAGTATGACATTTCAAGTGCAAGTAGGAAAATCCGTGTTATGGTTGAAGGAGAAGGTCAGGTCCATCTCAGTTAATGTTAATCAATGACCAGAGACCAATATGTCACCGCTGGATGGTCCAGCTCATTTTAATTGTTAACCTAATGTAAAGGTTCATCAGCAAACATTAGAGGTATTTGTACATGTGAAAATTGAGAACAGTTTTCTAAATACCCTTCCATCAGCCACATCTTTTCACTCAGATTAAATGGGTCCCCCCAGCCCCCCGCCTCTCCATCCTCTGTCTGGAGTCCAGAGCACTGTACTGTCTCATCCCTGAGAAATGCTGCAGGTGCTCTTCACCATTTCTTGCAGACCTCGCCCTGCCTTCCGGAGTGGCCTCTGCTTTAAACATGCGACCGTTACCTAAGGGCATCAGCTAACCACACTGGGGACCCTGGGACCTAAAGAAGGGTAAATACAGACTCGAGTTGTTGGTACTCACCAACAAGAGCCTGTCTTTTGTAAGGGCCTCCAGCAGTCTTGAAATTAAAATGCACTTGAAATGACTGACCTATATGGTATCATATACAACTGTGCAAATGTATTTTTTCACATCTGGAGGGACACCAGTGTCTTCAGGGGAGCTCTGGTCTTGGTCTGCAGAAGTCACTTTTGGCCTTGAAAGAGGATTCTTTGAAGAGGGAGTGGTAGGACAGCTTCCTCCTTTGGACCACGTTGGTAATGTGCCCGATCAACTCTGCAGGGTCCAGGTGAACCTGGCAGTGGAACCAGTGGCCATTTGGAGACTGACCAGAGGCATGGCTGCAGCCCACTTGAAGAGGATAAATCTAAATCGCAGGTTCGTTCCTTGAAAAGAAAAGCAACTCAGAACTGCATTTTCTGGAAGTTAAGTTTAAGAACGGCTGTTGGAACCAAACGTTTTTCTTGCATCAGGATTAATGACATATCTTAGTTCATAATCTGTGTTGCTGATATTTCCTCTCTAACTGAAAAAAAGTAAATTCTCAAGTGTTGTTTAAAGTCTTCTGAACAGTCTCGAAGGTATTTTAATAAAGCAGATCAAAGGTGAGAAGAGAATTTGGCATGTGTACGTTAATATGTAGTGTCTGTTTACACAAGCCATTTAGCTCCTTTCTTTGTCTGAAAAGTTTTCGACAGCTTCCTTTGTTGAACTGTGTTTGGTTTTGTTCTGTCTTGTGGATTAGCTTCTAGTGCTATGGCAGTTCTCTTAAGGGTTTTTAATTATTGTATCCCCTCGTCCTTGCAGAGAAAAAGGTAAGTGGGTGATGTCTTATGAAGGCAGTATCCCATCAGTTGGAAAAAGGTAGTAGTGAGCAGAGTGCAGTGGCTCTGGCCATAGGTGCTGGGGGCAGTTAATAAGAAAAGAGGAGCTAGTTTGCATTCTCCAGAGCTGCGTGTACCAGACCAGCCAAACGTTGATATTCTAGACTGTGCTCTGTGATATCCAGTGTTGGACCAATTTAGAAAAGATGAGCGTGGCCACTGCTTTAACTTAAGACCAAGCTGACTCACTACATGCTGAACAAGAAGTTCGTGCAATCCAGAGCCCCGAGCTTTGGGAAGGCCTCTTGTTCCTCTTATACCCCCGCTTTGCTGTTTTCACCTCCAGGTTCCAATGTCCTCGTCTTTCATGAGTGTTCTCCTTCTCTACTGCAAGCATGATGGTTCCCTTTCTCTCCTGTTTCTCAGGATATAATACCTCAGCCCCTGCTAGATCAGTACGTGTCCATGATTGACCCAGCTCGAACCCAGACCGTCGATACCGACATCGCCAAACACTGTGCCTACAGCCTCCTGGGGGTGGCGCTGACACTGGGCAGGCAGAATTGACACTGCCTGAAAGATACGTACGAGACGCTGGCTTCCGACGTGAGGTAAAAGGAGCCTTTTCAGGGGCAGGCACAGAATAGGGTGGGTCATCTAATTAGGGAGAACGGGAAGCTGCGGCAGGGCTGCTCGCTGACCTGTATTTTATGTGGCCGCCATTGGCTTGTTTACTGGTCTCTGATCAAATGAAGCTTTAAGTGGTCAACCCCTGGCAGTATCAGTTTGGCTCCACAAATGCCACTTATGCTCTCGATAACACTGAATTATGCTTGCCTTTTGTGGTCCGTATGTCTCTGCGCACCCCCAGTGGAAGGTCCGTCAGACCTTAGCCTTCTCCATCCACGAGCTGGCTGTGATCCTTGGGGATCAGTGCACGGCTGCCAACCTGCTGCCCATCTTCAGTGGATTTTTAAAGGACCTGGATGAAGTACGCATAGGAGTTCTGAAACACCTGTATGACTTTCTAAAGGTAGGAAGAAGGATTAAAACAAAAAACAAATCTCCCCTCTTCAATACAATTTTTATATATTTATTTGGCTGTGTCGGGTCATAGTTGCAGCACACGGGATCTTTCTTTGCGGCGTGTGGGCTCTTTGTTGCAGTGCCCGGCTTCTCTAGTTGTGGCACATGGGCTCCAGAGTGCGCGGGCTCAGTAGTTGCGGGTGAGGGCTTAGTTGCCCTGCGCGTGTGGGATCTTAGTTCCCCGACCAGGGATCGAATCCGCATCCCCTGCGCCTGAAGGTGGATTCTTAACCACTGGACCACCAGGGAAGTCCCAATACAATTTTTTAAAACCCTGGATATGTAAAGTATCAGTGGAATAAAAACCAGAGACAGCTGTCTGGGTCTCTTCAGTTGAAGCATGGCATCCAAAATCTTAAAGTGGGCATTCTTTCGGTGACGGGTAAATATTTTTATCTTTCCTCCTAATCTTCCCGTCCCTTAGAGTTCTAATTGTATGGAGGATGGTAGACAGATGGCCCAGCACACTCTTGAGAAAGAAGGAACCGGGCTCCCGGGTGGCGTGTGACTTGCCCGGGGTCACCTAAGGGAAGAGCCAGCTGAAATCCAATCTCAATTCTGCACGAAGGGCTCTTTCTTGCAAGATGTTGCTGCTTCCCTTCTTGCCTTCCCCCCGCCCGCCCCCGCCCCAGAGGAACGATGAGCGTAAAACTAAGAGTTTAAAAATGACCTAGAGAAACTAATTACTCGCGTCCACATGACCAGGAGCTGCCCTTGACGGAGTCTGGCGCGTGCCGCATCGCCGGAGATTTTCCTGTCTGGTGCAGGAGCACACGAGCAGTGCCACCTCCCTGGGAAGCAGCGGGGCATTATCTTCCAAGCACACACATGCTTGGTTTTTTTTCAGGCAGGAAATTGTGAAAGAAGGATGAGTAGGGGGCGTGTAGAAACACACAAGCACATACACGAACCAGGGGAGAAAGATTGGAAGCAGTCAGGGATGCGTTGGACGTCTGTTAACAGCAAAGCTAATTCACAGCCACACTGGGTAATGGAGTGCAAGGCATCAGGGAAAGGCACGGTTCTGGCCGGTGACAAATGTATAACCTGAAGTATAATAAAACAGTCTATTTGGGGACATTTTGAAGGATTATATATTTTTATTTATATATGCATTCTTAAAAAATAGTTGCTTCATGAAGACAAGAGGAGAGAATATCTTTATCAGCTTCAAGAATTTGTAGTGACCGATAACAGCAGGAATTGGAGGTTTCGATATGGACTGACAGAGTAAGTAAAGCCTGTTTGGGGTTATGAGAAGGCAAGCTAGATGGAATAATTCTTAATTTCCCTACCTTATAATTGATTTCTAAAGTAGCAGTAGGAGTGTTCTTTTGGATAAAGAGATTATGTTTTTATTAAGGGATAAAATGAATTCCAAAGCTCTAAGTTACAAATACCACAGTCTCTGGGGAGACATTCATTTTCAGAGGCAGGCAGGGCGAGAGTCACTTTGGAATTAGAGTGTTGTGCTGTTCTGTAAGCCAATTTATTTGAACCAAATGAAAGATGAATCACCCGCTCTTCAATATTTTCCTATTTATCGGAGCAGTTTTTGCCAAAGCTTTCTTGAACATTCTGAGTGTAGCCCTCTGTGTAAGGGCACAGCGCAGTTTATACACTTCAGCCACTAAGGAAAATTATGTTACAGTGAGAGATATGAAAAGGTCTAACCCAGATGAAGCGATTATTTAATAAAAACGTCCCCCAAGGTGGCTCAGATCTGTACATCATTTTGTGTGTGAAGGAGTTATTTAATTCCCCATTTTGTGCCAGCAGGAGGAATGTTCAAGGTTTTAGTGATTCTAAAAGAGTGAAAGTGTCACTTTAAATAATTCTCCGTCCCGAGGTGTATAATGTGCTTTCCGCAGTATCGAGTGGATTTGTTTGTGGTGTTGTTGTTTGGGTTTTAGTTTTCACCTTGTCGAGATTTATTTCAGTATCTCTAGTTTTCATTTTTCTTGCCCTCAACTGGAAATCTCTCAAACAATTGTCTTCCCTGTAGAAATCCATCAGGCTTTTGCGGCTCTTCAGGATATGATTTGGCCTATGCCAGGGGCAAACTGAAAGATTTTCTCTTTGCTGTGATCCTTAATCATTATGCTTAATTTGAGAGATTGAGGTTTCAGTCATTATGCCATGTTCCCGGCGTGTGTTCTCAGAGAACCGAGGAAAAACAGGCCCACGTTTTTTTCCATGAAGGCATCGCGCCCTCTAGCGGCTGAGTGCAGGAACTCGGCGAGGTCCGTCTCGGGCCGGGCGGATCTGCTTCCCGGGGATGGGGATGGGGATGGGGATGGAGATGGGGTCGGGGCCGGGGATGGGAATGGAACCGGACACTGGGGACCCCGGGACGGGGTTGGGGCCGGAGGCCGGGGATGGATTCGGGCCTGGGGACCGGCTGACCAGCTTCCCGGGACCCGGGACCAGCGACGGGGACGGTGTGGAGCCGGAGCCGGTGCCGGCTGCGATGACCTGCTTGCCGGGGCCGGGCCGGGCCGGGCCGGGCCGGGCCGGCTTGGCTCGGCTTGGCTCGCTTCGCCCGACGGCGTTGTCTCCGAGCGCGGGCTATCTAACTAACATCTCTGCCATGGTTATTGAAGCCAAAGCCACTGATACGAATTCTGTGCTTCCATGCCCACGATATTGGTATCACTTTTCTGAAAACAGTGCTTTTTGATATGAACGTATTCACCGGCACCCCTGGCTTTTGGTTCTAGCTTCCTTCCAATCTCTTTTTCATTTCCTTTCTTTTGCCAGTGTGGAAATAATGCCATTTATTTTCATACCCTTCTCCCCTTCGCCGTTTAGAAAACAGTGAAAGCTTTGGTAGTAGGTTTTTCCCACCAGCCATCTTATGAATTTTTCCCTGGGAGTAAAGAGCTCGTGCTCCCGTTCTCTCCAGGTGGAACTTGTTGGATTGAACAAGGCTCGTGAACAGTGCGTGAGCCGGCCAGCAAAAGCAGAAAATTTAATTTGCAGCGTCAGGAGCACCGTGGAGACAGTGAAATCTCATGTGTTTTCCCTTGATCTGGCGATCTTTGGGAACTTCGGCGTCCTGGCTATTTTTATGTTATCTGATTTTTAAAGTTTTATGTGCTTTCGAACTGATAACCTAAAGTTGAAATATTGAATCCCTATTCATAAATTTCTCAGCCTGTGTTTTACAAAGTTTAATTTATTTCCTTTCTGTTTGATTTGTGTGTGAGAGAGAGATGAAGAGTTAAGATTTTTTCCCCCAATTTTCTTTGCGTGGCCATTTTCACTCAGCTTTCTGCTTCCGTTGATCTCCCAGCCTGGCTATTTTTATCTATAAAATGAAACGAGAATAAAGAGAGGTTGATAATGTGTTTTTCACCCCCCAAACAATTTCTTTCTTTCTTTCTTTTTTTAAATTTCAGACAGCTGATAGTGATTTTGGAACTCTATAATCCCAATGCTGTTTATGATTATTTCGTGCATATTGCCTTAAAGTTGTGTGCAGATAAAGTTTCTGAAGTTCGGTGGATCTCCTTCAAGCTAGTAAGGAATCATGACCTTTTCTGTTTATGATTTTTAGAAAAAGGAATATTTATGTTTCTTCCATTTTAACTTTTTTATTTTTTCTGGGCTTAATTTGTCCATTTACCCATGAAAGCAGCTTTTAAGTTTTGAAATTAGGAACTGTATTATAGTTTTATCAGTATGTAAGATAGCTCTTTTGTTAAGCAGTATACTTGAGTGATGAAAATTGTGGATAAATCGCCTTATGTATGAAACTCTTTAAACAGTGGCTGAGTGTTTCTTTTCAACACAGATTGGGTTGACTCTCCAGCACGGTTTTGTGGAAAAGTAGTTAGTGAGCAAAAACTCCAGCAAAGAAAAGCCGAACCTGTTTTATGTGGGCTTGTACCAGCTGAATACTGAGGAAAAAAATTCTCATTTGAAAATATTTACTAAGGTACTCTGATGGTGCTAAAATTTTATAAAAATGACATGTTCTGAAAGGTAATGATTTAGTTGTTATGCAAGGGGACATTTTCTAAACTTTGGAATCTTAAGAATAATGTATTTTTCTAATGCCAGTCCCTTTTTACATTTCATTTTATGAAGGGTTTTATGGGTGTGAGTGTGTGTGTATCACCATATATTTAAACATCTTTTTTCCTCTGTATTCTAATGATCACTGTGACAAAAATGACTTTCTCGCGTGCTTATAAATTCGTCTTAAAGGTGGAAGGGTGCATCAAAATGTCTAGTTTCCGTGTAGAGTAGTAGTCATAATCCAAGTAGATGGCAGCATTCTAAATTCGCTCTTCTAATATTTTTCACAGGTTGTAGCAATTCTGCAGAAGTTCTATTCCAACAGTGAAAGTGCATTGGGGTTAAATTTCATCAATGAACTCATCCTAAGGTTCCGGCACTGTTCTAAGTGGGTCGGAAGGCAAGCGTTTGCTTTCATTTGTCAGGTTAGCAGGGCCTGGGGGGAGCATCTACCCTGACATACGTTTGCCGTGTGATATCAACACACAGCACCAGGCAAAGAATCTCAGCCCCGGAGGACTAGCCAGGAACCGGGGGAGCAGCGGACCGAACCCCCTTATCTCACAGGAGATTGTGACAAGCCAGTTTGGAAAAGGGACTTGCCCAGGGTTACCCAGCCCTTCTGTGCAGTCATCCTATGCATAGTGACTGAGCACCTACTGTGTGCCAGGCCTGCTCTAGATGCTGGGGACGGAAGAGGAACAACCCCCTGCTCGCCGGCACTTTCCATCCAGGTAGGTGGGGGCCAGGCCCAGACCGTGCTCCCGTCATGTCCAGCGCAGGGCTGCTCCTCACTGCGCCCGCCGCAGTAGGGAGGGAGGAAGGTGGGGTGAGGGGCACAGCAGTGGGGCAGCTCGGGGACCTTTCGTCTCTTTCAGGTGAAGGTCAACCCCTCAGATCGCCCTCTCTACTTAGCATCTTGGAAGTGAGGGCATGATTTATGTCTGGCTGGGGAGGACGGCTGTCATTTTGGATCGCCTCCATGTGCGGGGCATCTCGTCCTACACCTGCTCCTAACAGTAAGGTCTGCCAGGTGTTGAGCTCAGTGCACCCATGTACTTTTAGACCAGTTGTTCTAGCTGAAGGAGTTGGAGCCCAGAGAGGTTAGGTAACTTGCTCAGGGTCACCCAGGAAGTGTAAAGCCATGATTTTCTTTCTGCTGAACTGTTATTTTAACAGTTTTAACTTCTCCTCATGCACACGGTCTATCATATACAAAGGTAGAGGGAACAGTAGAATGAACCTGCACGTACTTGTCACCCGGCTTTGTCAGTAACACAGTAAATCTGTGATGGGGCTCTACCTGAGCCCTGGCCCCGCAGCAGCCCCCTTTCCCTCCCCCGGAACCACCCGGCCTCCCTACTGAGGAACTCACCAGGGCCCCCTGTAGGCCCGCAGGGGTATCACAGGGGTACTTTGGCCATCTACTTGCAGAAGGGCAGTAGGGGGCAGGGTCAGTGCCAAAGTCACAAAGCACAGGCCTGATACCACAGACTTTCATGAAGAAGTCAGTGCTGCCCACTATTTTGTAG
Organism: Grampus griseus; assembly: GCF_964374135.1. Taxonomy (NCBI): domain Eukaryota; kingdom Metazoa; phylum Chordata; class Mammalia; order Artiodactyla; family Delphinidae; genus Grampus; species Grampus griseus. Next base: position 83,925,622 of record NC_139008.1, on the reverse strand, counting down.
AGAAAGGGTAAATGAGATATTTTTGCTTTTATTTTTAAATTCTTTTTCTGAGATTTAGACGATCCGCGATGAAACAGAAGGAAAAGGCACCAACTAATTTTGTTCGAGAAAAATCAGTTTTTTGGTGTGCCTTCATTAAAGCTTTAGAAAACCTACAATACCACAAACAAAAGGAGAGTGTCCTCAGCCAGGAGAACCTCCCGGTGGGCACATGGATCCCTGTTCAAATGCAGGGAGGCGTCGCAACCTGGAGATTGGGGGGCCGACTTTGTTACTTTGAAGCCTGGGTCTACTGCTTCCCTGCTGGGTGGCCTTGGGCGAAGCACCCCCTCCGCACGGCCTTTCCGTGTTCTGTAAGATGGAGTTCCCGGGGTACGGGCCTGCCTCCTGGTGTGGCCCTGAGGCTTCAGTGAGCTGACGCATCCGAGTAGCCAAGCACGGTGCCGGGAACCCGGAGAGCACTTACTACGTATCAGCTGCTGTTGTTACCCGGTAGTGGGAAGAGCTGCAGGATTTAGAATCCACATTCCTTCCTTGGAATCTCCACCTGCTGCTGCCTGTGGGTCTTGAGCCTTTGGGTGTCACCACAACATTGGACTCACCTGTAAAACTAGGCTCAGTCTGATTTCCATGGCCGGCTATGAGAATGAAATGGGAGAATCCACGTACGACTCTTTGTAAGTAGAGCAGCAGTAAATGCTAGCTGTTCACAGAGGGCCGGGCACTGAATTGGGGTCTGGGATTTGGCTGTCATGTGATAGGCGTGGTCCCTGTCCTCAAAGCCTGAGCTCTGGTGAGTAACAGGCGTGAAGGTTCCCAACCCTTGTTGGCGGGCGCTACGCTAGCCTTTGCAAAAATGGTTTGCCATCCCCATTGCTACTCCATGGTACAGGTGAGGAAACCGAGGCCCGGAAAGGTGAAGCCAGTTACTCACGGCCACGAAGCTAGAAGTGACCAGGTTAGGTTTTGAACCTGGACCTGTCTGACTCCAAAGCCTTTGACTTCCCCACCAAATATTACACCACTTGTACCCCAGTGCTTGGTAATGAATTATAAAAGTGTTAACTGTGTTTCTAACCAAATTCGGTGGTTGAGATTTTAAAATTCAGACACACACACACACACACACACACACACACACACACACACACACACACACACACACACACTCCTCAGACCAAAAGATCCTGAAATTACTTCTTTGGAATTACAGAAGTGGATGTTTCTAGAAAAACCGTGCTCATCACTATTGAAAAAGGTCTGTTTTCCGGCTCTGGCTTTCTCTTCATCACAGGCAGTGGTGAGCGAGGAGTGTATCCCTGTGGACCAGTTTGTTGAACACTTACTCCCCAGCCTTGTAAGCCTTGCATCAGATCCTGTGCCAAACGTAAGGGTTTTGCTAGCCAAAGCTCTAAAACAGACACTGTTGGAAAAGGGTACGCGGACCATTTTTCTGAGCTTACAGATTTTAAACTTCATCAGGCAGCAGCCAAATCTCCTCTTTAGGGAGTTGTGGCAAATTGTGTGGTAGCGTACTTCAGATCTACTATATAAATTTATATGTTAATTTTTTTGCATACGTTATGTTATTTATAAAATGACTAAGAATTAAGATAGCTCAGTTTTCTATTTAATAAACATACTGAAATGCAAAATATTACATAGTCTTCTAGAAATGAGGGAAACTTTTATAAACTTTAAGTTATGACAGAGACAGATTATGAAAGGTAGTCAATTTAAGCATTATCTATGGTCAGTTTTTAATCGTATTAATTTTGTGGTCAGTCAGAAAAAGTTTATACCCCAACCTAGTCAGTTATTTTAAACCTGAACAGGACTTAATATAAGACTGTGTCCCTTGTATAGTTCACGTCTACACCACATATTCGGGAGAACATCTCATCTCCTGCCCTGCGTAGCCCTTTGTTGCCACTTCCCTCCCATCCTCCACCCCATCTGTCCAGCAACCTGCTCCCCACTGCCTGTGTTCTGTGTTGCTAATTCTTTTGTACTGGAGGGAGGAAAAGATAATATTAAAAGATTTTTAGTTATAGCTGAAAAAATATGCATGCCTATTCTTAGAAGTTTGTCTTTAAAATTTAGGAAATACTCTTTGATTCAAGCAATTTTATCATTTTAAAGGACTTACTCTATGAAAAATGGTTTATTGTCCTGAGATGTGGTTTAAAAAAAAAAACCAAACCAGAGTATGTTTTTGAACACAGTTCACGGCACATGTGATTCAATTTCATGTCTTTTTCTCTTTAGTGTATTTTAGAAATGCCGGTAACCCTCATCTTGAAGTCGCTGAAGAGACTGTCTTAGCTTTGCAGTCCGACCGGAACCAAGATGTTTCCTTTTCTGCCACCCTAGAACCAAAGCGGCGGAATAGTATAGACACTACCATGCTAGAAAACCAGAATTAACCAGTCTGTGGTCACTCACAATCTGGTCATTTCATGTGTGGCATGTGCTGCTCACCATACCTTGAAGGGGAGCTGATTGTATCATACCTGCCCAGGGAGGACAGATTTCTGAAACTCTGATGTTGTTGTGTTCAAATGACCCCTTTCCCATCTGCACTCACGGGAACTACCGCTGGGATGGGCAGGAGTCCCAGGTGGCCCGGCCTGTGCTGCGCTCCTGTGCCCCTGCCTGCCTGATGAGGAAATCTGTTAAAAGGCTGCAGAACCAGGTGGCTCACTGAGGGTGGGGGTGGGGGGACCTCCATGGCATCAGACTGCCTGGGAGCGGTTTGTTTTCTCTATTACAGACTATATTATTTAACCCCCAGCCAACCCCTCCCCCCCAGAAATAAAGTACGTTATTAGAAGCTTTTAAGTCTTTGATGGACTTGTATATTTGGCTTCCCTCATGCTTTCCTATAAAATATAGTTTATGGTATTATTTTTAACTGAAATACTGTACATATGTAAATAACTCTTGACAGGAAGAAAATATATTAATGTAAGATTAGCTTCCTATCAGTGAACAGAACAAATACATCATTTAAATTTATGCTCCGCTTTGAGCTTTGCACTTTGGGCTGCAAATATAGCCCAATTTGTTTACTTTTGCAAACTGTGACGGTTAAAGAATCCGCTAAAGGCTGATTTATGGCGTCTTTCTGGTGTACCCAGTGTTGTACTTCTGTGGCGAGCTGTACTCGGAGCTTGTCCTCAAGCGCTCGCTCCCTCCTCTTCTTGCAGGAACTGTTTCCGTAAAGATAGGTACTGGCCTTTGATAGAGGCGTAAAGCAGAAAGATTTTCATTCTTATATGGATATATTATCATCTGTTTAAGAACCTGGGGGTGGGGGGAATTGATCACTGAGGTGCATGGATATTGACTTTATATCTGATGCTTTAGAATCTTAACAAAAAATAGGAAATCATAGTTCTGATCACTCTATATAGTTGGCCACAGATACCAGTGATTTGGGAGGTTAAATTGTGATACTCTTCACATCTAAGTACACAGGGCTTAGAGTTCGTGCTTTTAAAATTTAGACTAAGGGAAAGATACTCTAGAATTTAAACAGGTCTTGCATTAGTTAATAACTCAAGGCTCTATGAACAGTTGATTAAATTCTGCATACATGTAGGCTGAAGTTATTTTTCTTGTTTCTATTTGTATCTTCTCAAAGGCAAGCATAAGGGAAGGAAAGAACAGCCCCTTTGGGGTCCCAGAGCTATAGCTGCGAAGGGCGCGCCAGCTGTCTCCATTCTTCCCTTGGATCTTTTTCTTATCTTTCTTTTCTTTTTTTTAAAAGATAAAATTTCTGGAGCTATATATTGAATTTCCTGGTATACAGGATGTTTTCCCCTCCCCCAAATTCCACTGGGCTGACTCTTTAAAAAGAAAGGAAGGAATCTATACCGTGCCAAAGAAAATAAGGCACATGTATGAGAATTTCACATTGCAACCCAGGATAGCATTTTGACAACTTCAGCAAAGAGTGACGTTAATACATTGGAGACTACATAATGAGAAAAAAAAAAATCAATCTATCTTGTATTTAGTACTTGTCTAAAGTAAATAGACGGAGGTATTGTTTTGCTTCAGCAGCAAGCAATTTTTAATTTATTTTTATTGCCTAGAAATTGAGCTTATCATGTTAAAATCTGTTGATCTAGCAGCAAGTAGAATTACCCAACTGGAATCTTGTATTCTGTGCAGAGCTTCACTTTCCATTAAGGAAAAGACAAATCAGTTGGTGTTGTGATGTGTAGGATTTGCCTCCTGAATCAGATGTGCTGGTAGAGATTTGTTGAGACTCTTTGGTAAATAATCTAACCTTTAAATTTTCAGTTTATGTGTTAAAATTCCTCTATAATCTAATATGAACGCCTTTCCAGTGGAAAGCTATTTTTATGACTAACTTCTCTGCAGAAAGTATGTTGAAAGCTTGCATTTTATTCTTCGTTGGTAACAACAGATTTTCCCAAGCTTGTTCTGGTTGCCCTTGCTGTTCTCTCCTGTAGCTTCTCCACCAGTTTAGGTCTTCACGTATTAACTGTTCTTAGGTGCAGTGTTGAGTGTCTGTGATTTGACCACTGAAGGTAAGCTTCCTGTTTTCTTGAGCACTCGGCCTCCTCCGGTGAATTAATGGAAAAGCACGAGATAGTTTCTCACAGGTACAGCTGCCTTGAAAGGCATCTCAACAATAGAACCATCTCAGCTTTTCCCCAAGTGGACATTTCCTCCTTGCTAAGTGTTTTCATTAGCGCCTTTCTCATTTCAAGAATTCGAGAACGTTTTCAACATGGACGGATTTTGATGTAGCTTTGCAAATTTTCAGGAAGGTCTGTCTCCCACTTCCGGAGTGGCCAAGTATCAGGTTTTTTCACTGTCAAGTTGGGCCCAGATCGGCTTGAAAGGGGTCATATTTCTGCAATGTTGGTTTTTTCCTTCATGCTAAGAAATAACGATTTTTAAGCATGGCTAAAGTCTGCACTTTACCACCCTCTGTAGACGACGCATGCAAAGATGATTTAGAGCATTATTCACGCATAATTCCTACAGGTAGTTGGCCCCGAATTGTGCAATGATTGTATTTTAAACAGACATGGAGAGGAGGTCACAGTCGCCTAACAACGGCCACGAGCCGCCTCGTCTTCCGAGTTCAAGGAACTGACGGTGAGAGCAGTTCGGAAGCGGCGAGGAGGAGTCGGGGATGAGGCCGTGCTGGGTCTGCGGGGCGCGCGGCCTTGGCGAGGCCTCTGGTTGGGTCTCAATGCATCCTCCCAGTGTTTTAGAAGCGCCCGGGCCCTTTTCCCCTTATCGCAGACACGTCACCCGCGTCCACGTGGAGCCCCGCCTTGGTTAACGGCGGGCCCGTCGGCCCACTGCGGGCGCTGGTGGTTCGGCCGTCCCGGAGGGGCCGCCGCGGCGGGGGTGGCGATGACGCGCGGCGGGCCGGGCGGCCGGCACCCGGCGGCGGAGGCGGCCAGGCCGTCGAGGGGGCGCCCTTCGCCCAGACCCCGATGCGGGCGGGCCGGACGGGCGGGGGGCGGGCTCTGCCGTTCCGCGGCCCCTCCCCGCGCAGCCCCGCGCCCGAGGCCGGAGCCGCGTCGGGGACCCGCAGGCTGTGAGCCTGGCGCTCGACTTGGCCTCAGACGTCTTCGTCATGCAGGTGCTGCTGGAGGATTCCGGGGAGGTGTTCCCAGTGACAGGCTGCCGCAGCGACATGACGGTGCGGGAGCTCAAGGAGGAGCTGGACCTAATAGCCGGCATCCCCTTCAGCCTCCAGCGGCTCCAGTATCTGGACCAAGGCAGCCCCTGCCCGACCCCTTTCCCGGCCCCACGTACTCCCTCGACCCTCGACCCGGGGCGCCCAGTCCCCTCTGAACCCGCAGTGGGGGAAGGGAAGCCCGCCCAGAGGAGGACCCCCAGATGTCAAAACAAACCCCACCCCCGTGAAACCCCGGGTGGAAAAGCTAACCCTGGACACATAGGGATTTCCCAGCTCCAGAAAAGCCGAGCTTCACGTTAGACCTCAAATCTCCAGGCAGACCCTGTCCACAGCAAGACCCTAATCTGCAAGCAGACCCTGCCTGCGCTGGGACTCCAGGCCCAAAGCCCGCCGTCTAGTGTGGCCTGCCAACCTGAGCCCAGCCCTGTGCACGTCAGGACCCCAAGTCCCGAAACAGACGCTGCCGCCGCAGGGCCCTCCAACACCAGAACCTCAGATTCCCACGTCTTCATCAGGGACCCAAGTCCCAAAGCCAGCAGTGCCACACGAGACCTCCAGTCTGAAACGCCTGTCCTCAGCGGGACCTCACAACCTCGGGCAAGGCTGCTCATGTCAGGACCCAGATGGAATTAAACGTCAAGTCCCTGTGCTGGGCTGTGGGACACCAGAACCCCCAGCCCTCCAGCCAGCCACGTCCGTGCAAGGACCCCAAGTCCAGAACAAACCTGCCCAAGACTGAACCCCCAATCCCCAGGCTAACCATGTGACCATCCGAACCCCAAGTCCTCCCAGCAACCGTGTAGACTCAAGGACACTAAAGCCTTAAGCAAACTCTGCCCTCCTCAGGACCCCATGTCTCTCCACGAACCATATGCACGTTTGAACCTCAGATACAATCCTCAGGTGACCCCGGCTCACGACAGAAACCTAAGTCCCAGAGCGTGAAGCCTACTACCCAGATCATGACCCTAGACCCCAGAGCAGGTACATCCAATTCTGAGCCCCACTCTCTGCTTAACCAGTTGTGCACCTGAACCCCAATCCATCAGCCATCTCTGTCTACGTAAGGATGCCGGGGCTCAAAGTGAACTCCTCCCACATCTGGACCCCCAAATTCAAAGTTAACTCTGCCCACACCTGAAAGCTAGTTCCCAAGCTCACAATGACGACAGAAGAACCCGAAGCCAGGTGTCATCCGAAGGGCTCCAAGACATGAGATAAACTGCCCACACTAGGACCCCAAACTCAAGTCCAGTCTACCCATATCTGAACCTCCAACCTCCACAGAAACCACGTCCACACCGGCACTCCAAGGTTTAAGCCAGCCGTGTCTGTGTAAGGAAGCCAAAGTTCCAAACGAGCCTGGCCTACACGAGGGCCCCCAAACTCAAAGCAAACTCTGCTTGTAGTTGAAAACCCAAATCCCTTATCAACCTGATCCACACCAGAACCCCCAGCGCTAGACCAAACCCACCTATATCAGGACTCCAGATCTCGGAGCCGAACCTGTCACTGTCAGGACCCCCGAATCCTGGGGCAGACCTGTCTGCTTCCTCACCCCCGGTTGCCACACTACCCAGGCCTACATCAGACCCCCAAATCCCCAAACAAGTCCTGCCCGCAGAAGGACTCTGCATCCCAGAACAGACCCTTCCCATACCAGGACTCCCAGACAGAAAGCAAACCTTACCTTCATCAGAACCCCAATCCAGAGCAAACTCTGCCCTCATTGGGACCCCAAATCTCAAAACAAACCCTGTCCACGTTTGAACCCCGAATACTGGCACTGACCCAGTCCGTATCAGAACCTCGAATCTCAAGCTGCGCCCTTGTGACGTCAGGAGCTCAAAGCTCGCCCAATCGGAATCAAAACCCAGCGCCCAAAGCTCACTGTGACTGAATCAGGACCCCAAGGCCCCCTGTCCAGACAGATCCCATGGGGGAGGCACCCCGTGGCGGGCAAGGGCCCTAGAGCCCCATCTCTCCCTCCATCGGTCTCCTTCCCTCGGCCTGAGGACCTGGCTGTCCCGATCCGATCCCTACAGTATTTAGCATATGAGAACAGGATCAAAGTCCCCAGGCTCCAACATCTCCCCACCCAGTTGAAATCAATGCAAAAACACTTCAAGAAAAATGAAGATATAAAAAACTCTCTGGTCTGCTGCACAGAGAAAGTGAACGGCCAATATTGCAGAGAGATGGCAGTTATACTGCAGGGACCGGGAAGCCATGGAGACAGAGGTCTGAAAGCAGCTGGTCTCCATGAGAATCGTGTTCCCAGGCCCTGCGCTTCCGGGGCTCAGTTTCCTAATCTGTAAAGCAGAGCCCTGTGAGCTCTAGGATTCTCAGTGCCGTGTCCCCCTTTAGGCAGAAGTGACTCGGGAGACTCAGAAGGTATATTGAAGGCCCAAATCCTTTCCTTTGCCCTCTTGGAAATGGGTTAAGCATTTTTCATGATATGTTTGCTTTGCTACAGGGGTATTTGGAAGAGCTTTGGAGCCTTTTTGAGGCTTTATCTGGAAAGAGATGTACCTGTGCTTAATGTGTTAAAAGTGAAGTGAGCTGTGGAAGAACTTAGTAAGAGTTCCAAAACAAGTAATTCGAAAATTACGTGTCCTGAACTACGGGTGTCCGGCACCCCTAATTTATTTTTGCCGATGAGCTATGCTGAGCAATAAATTCAAGAAAGCTAAGAGGGAATGAAAGGGATGGAGTGGCTTAACACTGATGTCACAATCCTATCACTCAGCAAGCACTTAGCAACTGTGAGAAGCTTGACCTCTCTCAAGCTTGGTTGCCGTCCTTCCTGTTGACGGCAAACGAGAAGGAGAGAAGGTACAGCACGTCAGTAGAAGAAATTTGGGCTTCTGCTGATGCATAACCAGCCTGATGCCTCTTTACCCACCTCAGAGGTTGCCAGGGAGGATCAAATGAGATAATGAGTGTGAAAACCCTGAGAGACACAAGTCTAAAGGGGGTGAACATCTTCCTGGAGGCGGGTCACCTTTCCACATCTGTTGTCAACTCTAATAATTTATTTAGCCGGTGGTAATGAGTATTTGTCTAAGGTGAAGGCGGTTGCTGCCTGCCTGTAAAAGGAGAATGTGCTCTGATTTCTCTAAGAGCTGTTTAGCATGTGTGCACCGTGCTCTTGTGTTTCTCAGGGAAACACAGCCTTGCTCCATTTTTTTCAAAGTTGTTAGGAAGTCTTCGAGTTGTCTTACTTAGGCAAATGACTGATTATTCTCTGTGTCAGAACCACAAATAAGACCCTAATTAACAGATTTGCTAATCACTATTCCGCGTTTACATCCACCATCTGGAGTTGCTGGGGACTAAAAGGTACCAGCAAAATCTAGAGTGAGCATCACATGGCGGCCGAGGAAAGGCAGGTCTGGAGTCCCAGCGTTGCCGTTCGCTGGCCGTGCGAGCCTCCGTCCGCTCCTGCAGCACATGGAGAGGACGAACTTGGCTCGTCGTGAGGTTTAGAGCATGTGGGTGCTGGGTAATGGCACTTAGAAATCACTCAATCATGAAACCAAAAAACTCATGAATTCTACTCGGAATAAATGATAATCCAACCTGGGCAGAGTTGAGAGGTTCCATTCTTGGCACTGCTTATTGGAGATAACAAATGACTCTGTTATCGTTCATCTAGGTTACAGGTGGCCATGAAGGAAGAAGTGTGTGTCTTTTAAAAAGTAAACTAAAAACAACTGCATTTTTCTTAAAATTTTCCACAATCCTCTTCTACTAATCTGACGGTCTGCCCCAAAGGGTCTGAATTTAGGAAGTGTGAGTGGATCCACCCCCCGACCCCCATTCTTTCATATGAGGAAGGGGCTGTTTGGGGAGAACCTCCCCAACAGAGAAAGGATCTCTTCCATCCCACGTCACTGAGACGCTTATGTTACCATAGGGTCTCCACTGGGGCAATTTTGTCCCCCAGGGGCCATTAGGCAACATCTAGAGACATTTCAGTGGTCACAATTAGGTGAGTGGGCTACTGCCATCTTGTGGGTAGAAGCCTGGGATGCTGCTAGACGCCCTGCAATGCCCAGGACAGACCCCACAGCAGAGGGGCATCTGGCCCCAAATGTCAGGAGTGCCAAGGTTGAGAAACGCTGCCACAGACTACAATTTGAAAGATCCGACAAATTTTTGTCATTATTACCTCTTTAAGCAAACTGATGATAACATTAACCAGAATTAGTTAGTATCTTAGTTTAACATCTATAACTTATATAACCGCATTGCACCACATCTGTAATACACAGTTACTTCAAGTTCAAGTAGCTCTACTTAGGGTTTGCCTCCTGAAATGACTTTTATTCACTCATGTATTTTTTTTGCCATAGGTCAAGTTACAATTACAGAATCTTATAAATCGTTGCCTTTTTTTTTTTCTTTTGGTTTGGCTTCTCTTTGAGCTAAGCCAAATTAATTTTCTAAAAAGCATCACTAACCACAAACAGACGGATGTGGGGTCATCAAATGAGAGTAGCGCTCGAGGCTCTCAAATTATCCTTGTGATACCCAAGGTCAGGTAATCTCTTAACTAAACCAATGTAACAGTTTATCTTTAATGCCCGATTTTTCTTTTTAAAGAAAAAAATCATTCCCTGGAGGAATTTTGATGGATGACGCTACGCTGAGGTGCCACGATGTTGTTCCTGGTGGGATTATTTCATTACGTATCTGGCATTATGATGGATGGACGGAACTGGTTTTGGCGGCTGTGGAAGGGGATTCCAGTAAGGTGTTTTCATGCTTCTTTAAATGGATATTATACTTCATGAACCAGCTGTAAATTGTGTGTGTGTGGGGGGGGGGATTCACTTAGTCTTTAATATGAATATTTGGGTAAAAGTTTCAGAGTAGAGGGAAAAGATAACAAGGACTCATGTCATCATGATCAAGTCGAGTGTTGCCATTTGCCGTTTGGCTTTTGCGATTTCACTGCGTCCACGTAGCTGTGACTTGTAACCCACTCACCGTGCCCCAAAAGGAGCCAGGGCAGCACGTTTTCTATTCACGTGTCTACTCTGTAAAGTTGAAAACCTAAGTTAACAGTGGAGAATGCCAGATCACTTGGAAACGTGTGGCCCAGAGTGTTCAATGCTGCAAAAAATCCTCTGGGGGGGTCTGCTCTCACCCAAGGGGGAGAGACTTGGAAACACAGTGGGTGCTGTTAACTCTTGGCCAGGCCTTGAGCTGGGTGCTCAGCTGGGCTCTGGGGTGGGAGTTGGGAGGCAAGAGGAGGAAATCAGGGTGTCTACCCAGCAGTGAAGATGAATCATTCAGACACAAGGGGACAAGTGCGCGTTCTTTCTGGAAAATAAATTCGGATGAGAAGCTATGAGCTTGTGGAGGAGAGAGAGTTTACTTCTGGCTGGGATGGGGGTCAGGGAAGGCTGGGTGCGGGAGGGGCACTGGGATTAGGTCTGGGAAGGGGGAGTGGGCTCGGGGGAGGGGGGGCCAGGACCTGCTGCCCTGGAGCCTGAGCCTTAGAAGGAAGGGCGGGGCCCTTCCTTGCATAATCCTCTGGTTCCTTCCTGCTTTTCTCCTCTTCCCCTGCCTTCCCTTGCTTCCCCCTCTGGCTCTGTGTCCGTGCCTAGACTTTCTGGCTCTTGCTCTGGACATGGGTGATGGGTGAGTCCCTCCTCTCTTGAGCCAGAATTGCTGTCACCCCGCTGGGGGCCCCTCACATCCCGCTTCGCCCCACACCGGATGCTGCACATCTGCGACCGGGTTCCTATCTGTCAGAGCCCGTCTGTAGTCCGTAGTCGTCCTCCTGTGCTCAGAGCCTTAATTCTCCACGTGATGATTATATCCCGGGGCTGTTATTCACCTGGGAGCAGAGTTCAGAGTGTCCCAAAAGTTAATGGAGACAATGGGCCCAAAAATAGACCGGAAGGCCAGGATCCATCACATCTCCAGAGACGCCTGTGCCCCTCTGGGGAGGCCGTTCCGTGTCGGCTGGGGTCTTCCTTCAGAGCCGTAACCCCCTTCCTCTGGACACCCAGAAAAGCTATTTTCTCTCTTCAAAACATGGACAGGAAGAATTTCCTGCCTCCCGAGCCTGGCTGATGGTAAATTCGTATTTCCTGGACGTGTAGAGAGAGTTACATGTCTTCCCCTGGCTCGTTTCCAGCTCCTCCGCTCTGATTCCATCACCAGCCTGCGTGTGGCATCCAAGCAAACTTTTCCTCCAGTGTCCCATCACCCACCAGCCAGGGGTATCTGCACTTCTGAACTCACCCAGACGCACGTGCGTGACTCTGTTTACCTCGCCCAGCTGTCTTGCCTCGGTGTTGCCGAAGATGCTTTCCACCGAACAACAGATTCGCAGCATTTTGATGACAAGCAGTGGAAGAAGTGGATTTCTCAGAGAGCGTTCATGGCGCTGTATGTTGCCTCACACAGGGGTCGCTCGGAGGCTGTTCAGTACCTTCTAGAACACGGTAATTCTGATAGCAGCCGAGGACATTCAAGAGTGGGGTTCTTTTGAGGGCAAGGGGGACACAGCGGCTTGCCTCCTGGTCCCTTCAGTAATGGTTTCCTGGACCCAAGTTTGTCAGCCACCAATGGAGGTCCCCATCGGGCCACTCAGTCCCTGTCTGAGGGGGTCTTTGGACGTGCTTATCGGAGGCTGTGTCCTCTCTCTTGCCAGGGGCTCAGGAAGACGGACCTTTCAGGACACCAAGCCACGGGGCTTCCTGGTTTATTGCGTCCGACCAGACACTCCGCTGGGGATATTCCCATCCTGTTTGTTATTTCTTCCCACCCGAAGTCCCGTTTCTGCGGTGGTCCGAGGGGTCTAGCCCCAAACCAGCATCCCTGCCTTGGTGGTTAGCAGGCTAGCCAGTCTCCTTTCTCCAAGCTCTTTGAATTTGCCCCAAACCCTCTTTTCATCTCTCCTCCACCAAGGGGCAATTACTCTCACTCTCTCTCTGTCCATAGACATAGAAGCCTTAGCCTGCCTTGTCTCCGAGTTAAAGGGCTTTGCATGAGGTTCTGTGGGAGTACGTTTTATCTTCCCTGGATGTAAAGTATTTTTGGGAAAAGAGGCCCACGGATTGAGGTGTAGACCTTTCACCAACAGTAGACGGTTGCAGACATCCCAGGCCACTGGCTTCCTCGGGAGAAAGGAAGAATGTGGTATTTGGTCAATGGTTTGGGGCTCAGGAGGGGGCCTCATCTGAGGGTTTCCCATATCAACTAGCCTCCAAGTTAGACCTCCTTCCCAGCCTTCGGCCTTGAGCCCAGGCTCTCTGTGTTGCTTCCCCCACTTCCACCAACCAAGCTGGGAAAGCATCTCAGATGCTCAGACAGGATGCTGGGGCCCCACGTCTGTGATGGGTAGAGGTTTTTCTGACTCTTCTCCTCTCCTTCCTCCACTGTTTTCTGCACTTCTCCTGTTGTAAGATGAAATATGGGCTTTTCACAACCCAGCAGTCCGTTAGGCTCATAAAAAGTCATTTTCCCTCTGATGGAACTGTGATGTATTTGAAAGCACCAGTTAAAAAATTACAGCCAGCTTTGCAAAGTTTTCTGTCCTTTGCAGACAGTGGCTCTGAAGAGGCGCCAGGGCTGAGGCTAAGTGTTGTGAAAACCTATTTAAAACTACCTCACTGACCAGCCATAGCTCATAAACACTGGCTCCCGAAATGTCAACTGCATGTAATTGAATTGCCTTGTTTTCTGTGTCATGATATCTGTTACCCACTATTTGATTCAATTCAACAAGTCCGTATGGGACACCTGTCATTAGCCCATCCATCTGCAGGAGGCAGTGAGGAATTCAGCTGAAGTGAAGTCTGTCCATGAGTCAGGCTGCCCATCATCTGTCATTTCCCAGGCACCTGTCTTCTCCAGGCATCGTGCTACGTGCCGGGGATGAAAACAGCCGTGATCAAAACAAGTGTGTTTTCTGCCCTTGTGGAGTTTATGAAGGGAAGTCAGCAAATTATTACAAATAATTAATTCCATGGTCAGTCGTGCGTGGTGTGTTCTGGAGACGCAGAATGTCTGCTGAACAAATGCAGGGGGTTTTGTGGGGAGGAGGGCTAAGGAAGGTTTTCCCGAGGAAGTGAATGAAACCTCAAAAAACATAGAGTTAGCCCAGGAGAAAAAAAAAAAAAAGGATGAGAGTGTTGTTAGCAAAGGGAATGGCATATGCAAAGATCCTGGGGCAGGATAAGGGAGCAGGTATACTGACGGAATAAAGCCAGAAGGCTGGTGTAAGCGGAGCATGGGCGGGCGAGGAAGATCACGGAGGCGAGTAATGCTGGAGTGATAAGGGGGGTGGGTGGGTGAGACAGAGCAGTAAAGACCTAGAACATCGCCCCAAGGGTGGTAGATGCCAACAATGGGATTTGAGTGATGAGAGTGGTACAGGCATTGCAGGAAGGTCATTGGCTGCTGTAAGAGAAGCATGGGGTGGGGGGGAAGGCAGTGCTGGATGCGGGGTGGGAGGGGGGAGATGCAGCAGTGCCCCCCTCCGTGCACTCGGTTATTCGTTCTTCCAAGCATTCCTCTCCCAGCCTCGGCCCTTCCCATGCTTCTCTTCTTGAACGGGTTTCCAGAGGGTTGGCTCCTGCCGGCAGGGGGCCCTCCCTCAGCCAACTTTCTTATTTCCCAGGTGCCAACTGTCAGGGCAGATCCCCCGTGGGCAGGACGCCCCTGCACGTGGCTGCAGCCATGAGCCGGCTGGACTGTATCAGCCTCCAGCTCAACTATGAGGCCTCCATCAATGACAGAGATACCAAGGGGGAGACGCCCATGTCCCTTGCCTGCCGCCTGAACTGCGGCCAGAGCAGGCGGTGGATGTTCCTCTTCTACTGGATGGTGAAGCTGGGGACAAAGGACCCGATGGACCCTGTCGTGAACAAGGCTTTTCAGAGAGTCAAGGCCGGGTTTGGATCCAAGAAGGAGAACAAAACGTAGCTCCACCTGGGAATGTTTGCATGTCAGCTCTGACTTGGGGTAACGTTCCTGAGTTCAGATCCACGGTGGCCAGTGGCTCTGGGTTAGCAGGAAGGCCGGGAAACGTGGCAGTTCCTCTGAATCAGATACGAAACCATCTGTCCTATTTGCAAATGACTTGAGGAGGGTATTGATGGAAGTGGGTGAGTTTGTGTTCATTTCCTAAATCCATCACAGACCTAATGGGCTCCCATGCCAGCCTTTAATTTTGAGCTATTTGTTCATTGTATCCAGTAACGCTGCTTGGGGTGATGGGAACCAATTACCTTCTCTCCGGTCTGGACACCATCTAACACATTGGCATAATAGGGGTAATAGCCGTGATGAGAGTAGCTCTGTTGTTACAGTACAAAACCAGCGCAGGCAAACGTCACCAGGTCGTGGGCAGTGTGACCTGTGAATTTCAGTTTGTAAAATCCATGGCACTAGATGCTCCCTAAGCCAGCAATGTTCCAGAAGTTTTCCTGAACCTTCCTGGAGGGGTCTGCTGCCTGAGTCTGAGGTGGGCTGGGGGAAGAAGCCAGGCTGACCTGGGGGGCATCTAAGAGCTTGGTTCTCCACAGGGGCGCCTGGTTACTCTTGGTGAAAGGTGATAAGCTGGCACTGGATTTGGAGGAGACGGTGTGAAAGGTGGTGAGCTCGTAAGGGAGAGGATTCGAGCTGGGAGCTGCTTTTTTCCTTTTGTCCCATCCCCAGAGGTCCCAGCACCCCCCTCCCGCTAGCTTTCTCCTTTCCTGCTAGAACTGGGGTAGCTCCAGCATCCCTACTGTGGGGCAGTGTCTATGCTGAACTCTGGGCTCGACACCCACAAAAGCTGCCCTGTGGGTGTGGGAGCCGAGAGGGAGGGCTGAAGGCTGGGGCGGACTGACACGCACACCCTTGTCTGAGGGGGGCACCGTGACTCAGCTGCAGCAGAAAGGCGAGCCAAAGGCAGCTAGATCTTTGCAGAGCTTCCCAGAGCTGGAAACCTGGCTTGTTGATCTAAGCCCTGATTTTTCTTTCTTTTTTTTTTTTTTTTTTTGCGGTACGCGGGCCTCTCACTGCTGTGGCCTCCGGACAGGCTCCGGACGTGCAGGCTCAGCGGCCATGGCTCACGGGCCCAGCCGCTCCGCGGCATGTGGGATCTTCCCGGACCGGGGCACGAACCCGTGTCCCCTGCATCGGCAGGCGGACTCTCAACCACTGCGCCACCACGGAAGCCCTAAGTCCTGATTTTTAAGCGTTGGCTTGAATTATGTTAAGGTCGGCGTACGGAACAAAAGAAGTAGGAGATTTGAGGCACATGGCTGGGACTGCCAACCATCGTCAAACTAACTCATTTCACTGGGGAAACGGGTAGAAGCAACCTAAGACTCACTGGAAATTTCCCCAGCTCTGAAGCCACAGGGCGGGAATGGCCATGAGTGTTGCCGGGTGGGAAGTGTTGTCCACCCTTCCACCCGTGGCCACACATGTTTCTCTGAAGCCCTATATCCTGACACAGCTTCCGGAGTCAGTCTGTGTGGCAACAGTCTCTCGACCGTTGAAGTTCTGTTTTTTAAGGTGCTGGAAAATGGCCCTGTATCCCGGCCGCCCTTCTTTCTGACTTACATCCCAAGAACTGGATTCCGCTTTTGCATTAATTGGCCGCATTTCCCGCTGTCGTGGCAAGTAAGAGCCATGCTGGTGACGTGGCTTTACACTCAGTGGACGTGGCTGGACCCAGCTCAGCGATCTGTTTGACAAATAATAATCAGGAAAAAAACATACAGCTCAGCATCAACAATATCAAAACTGAGATCTTGTTTGTGGCAGACGTTCTCCAAAGTCAATAGGCAGATATTAAATAACCTTATCCAGCAGGGTCAGTTCATTTAGCTAATGAGGTGTGTTGGCAGGGGGACCTGGGCACCCTTTTAACTTAACAAGTGGTGTGACTCAGAGTCATGTGTTTTCCAGGAGCTTTGCTCTGCTGTCTTTATTGTTAGCAGAGCCAGCTGCCTGACATTTGTCCCCCAAACTTTGGAGGGAAGCCCTCTGTCTTTGTCACCCCTAATTCAGCTAAACACTTGGCCGGCAATTGGGTGAGTTCCAAACTCTCCGTGGTGACATTTTGCTCGGTCTGTGGCAGGGTCATTGAAACAGTCCTGTAGGTCCTGGGGGCTCTTCCTTTTAGACGATCTTAACATTCTAGCCGTTATATTCAAACAAGCCTGTATCACCTGTTCAATAAAATATGTCCATAGCCTCAGAAGAGTTGATTTGCAATTGGTTGCCATCACCTTACACTTTGCAGAAAATTACATTCAACATTTGAAGTTTTTTGGGGTCATGCTTTGGAGCCAACAGACATGTTTTTTTTTTTTTAATTGGGGTAGAGTTGTTTTACAATGTTGTTTTAGTTTCTGCTGTACAGCGAAGTGGAGTTCCCTGTGCTATACAGCAGGTTCTCATTGTCTATTTTATACATATTAGTGTCCATTTTTTTTTAAAGGGGTTGATCTCAAACGGTTTTGTAGGACCCTGAAATCCTTTTAGGCCCGAGGTATCGGGGATGGTCTTTTGTGGTGAAGCAGCGGTGGTCTGCCATCACCCAGGTGGGCCTCACCTCCGTGTGGAGAGGGACAGGCTTCGTCTCGGAAAGGAGCTACTGTCAGTTGTCTGAGTATAATATCCATCGCCCTCCTCCTTATTGTGTATCTCCCATGAAGCTGGACTCTCAGTTGCCAGCGTGGAATTGCTACTGGAGTAGTGTGGACACACAGGGCTTGGACCCCAGATTGCATCTTGGTGGCTCTGCCCTGTGGCCTTGGGCATGTTCCCTACTGCTCTGAGGTACAGGAGGTTGGAGGGTGGTCATGGGGCCTGGTCCCTAAGGTTGTTGGGAGGGCCTGGGAGGTAGGAGGTACTCAGTACATGCTAGCTCTTCTCGTCTGAGAGCTGGACTGAAGACTCCTTCTGAAGTCATGGGCTCAATTGTTGATGATCGACGGGGGTTGGGGGCAAATAGGAGAACCATTTGGTGCCTTCCTTGGGTTCTCAAGTTCTGA